>NC_057343.1:121800000-122425833 GCF_016509475.1 Prionailurus bengalensis | reverse complement strand
TATGTGCTGCTAAAGGTAGCGGTCAATAACTTTATGAATATGTAAAATGTTCTGTAGTTCAAAAGTTAAAATCATACGAAAAGGTAACCCAGAGAAGTTTTCTTCAATCCCCATATGCATGAATTTTATTAGTTTCTGGTTTATCCTCTCTTATTTGCAAAAAAAGAAACAAATATATATGTGTATACATGTGTATGTCCTTATTTTGCCTTTCTTTTAATTCAAATGGTAGTATTTGGTATACACTCCTTTGCACTGTATTCTTTTCACTCATATTGCTCTCTGTTATGTATACACAAGTCTTTCATAACACTAATTTTTCACTATACGGTCTATTTTATTTGCCCTATCAAATATATTTGTACTCACTTTATTTTAAGGGTTAGTTTTATATTAAAGCTAAAATAACCTTAGTCCCCCCCTCTTATTTTTGTTATTTTCTATTGGTTTCCTAACAATATTTAAATGAGTTAATAATTTATTTTCTCTTATCCCAATGCACCAGTTTGCCATGTGAATAAATATCCTTTTACCCTCACCAGTAACTATAAAATAATCAACAAGTATATTCTGTTTTATATCTCCGTTACCCTTCTGGCCCTTTAATTATTGTATAATATCTGCTGGGTATGTACTCTTCTCATAACCATCATAGTTTTATGGGTGATTACATAGTTATGCTCATCATTAGTCCTCTTGTCAATGCCCTTCCCTTTTGGTGGTCTAAAACACCTTTCCTTAGGAAATTCCTCAGGAAGGGCACATGGAAGCAACAGTCTCTGGTTCCATCATGTTCATAACTTTTGACATATTGGCTAGATGTAAAACCTTTGCCTTAGGATTTCTTTCTTTGAATCTTTTCAGTATGCTACTTTATGTATTCTGGGATAAAGCCAAAGACAGTCACTTAAGTCATTTGGTATTTTGACTAAACGCCCAAATCATTTTTTTTTTTTTTTGTAAGCTTCAGACATCTCTTAGAATATACCTTGACAACCTTCATTCAGGATTGATTTTCTAGGTACTAGTGTCAAATCTCTTTATTTGAGGGAAGTTTTCTTAAATGTTACCTTTTTAAATTTCCATTGCTTTTTATTTTCTTCTTTGTGCATCTTCTAATAGATTATTCAACCTATGTATGTGTGTGTTGATTTTTTTTTTACTTTCTTACATTTATTTATTTTTGAGAGACAGAGTGAGACAGAGCATGAGTGGAGGAGGGGCAGAGACAGAGGAGACACAGAATCTGAAGCAGGCTCCAGGCTCTGAGCAAGTGTTCAGCATAGAACCCGATGTGGGGCTTGAACCCACGAACCGTGATATCATGACCTGAGCCAAAGTTGGACACTTAACTGAGTGAGCCACCCAGGTGCTCAAGAAATCTTTTTAAATTGCCTTGTGCTTTCTGAGATGTGATTCCTCTGCTCTTTTATTTAGGCTTTCTTTTTCCTTTCCTCTACTCTTTTTCCTTTCTTTTGAATTGAATACTACTCTCAGAACTCCACCCTTTTTGCCTGAAAAGGAGCTTGTAATTTTGAAAGCTCTCACACCCCAGGCTATACCAGCTCCTTTAGACTCTATCTCGAACAGAGCCACAGCTTTGTTGGAGTGTGCAAGAGTCCTTCTGGTTCCAGTTGGTCTCAAATTGCTTTACTCTGCATTTCACTGAGTCGTGTTGTCAGTTCTAGAATTGTGTTCTCACGTCGGTCAGATACCTCCCTGCTCCCTCCTGCCCTGACACGGATATGCAGAGCAGTGCACGTTTAGTAGTTGGTGGTGTTCCTCCACTTGCTCGTGTTTGGGGCTTCATGAAGATACCATGTTCATCTAGATTTTTGAAGGTGTTGACCTTGGGCCTTGGATTTTCCCGTTAGAGTTTATCTGTCTTTTTTTATGGGGGCAGGAGGATTTCAGAAGATTTGAAAACCTCGCTGCCCCTGCTACCATCTTCCCACCACACCCATTGGTTTATTCGTTCATTCATTTATTCAACAAATAATTTTGAACCCTGAATTGTAATCTTATGCCTTTTTGTATTCTCTTGGTACCCTTAACTTTCAGGCCCCTGCTGCTTGTTCTGGCCTGACTGCCATTGTAATTACCCGTCCATTTAGGCGCATACGTATCTGCCACCTAGGGCTAATCATCCATTACTGGGAGAAGCCGAGGGCCCTCCCCCCATTACCTCTGCGCAACCATACTGAAGAGCTACATGCCCTGTGTCTCTTGCTTCTCTTGCCACATCTGGACTTTTAAAATACTACAACATAGCGCATTTAATCTGGCTTCCCAAATGGCTGCTAAAAGGAATGCATGAAGATACTTGAGGCATAAGAGAGTTAACTTCCTTGGGGCAACCATACCAGTGGGAAACAGAAAAAAGGTTGGAGCTGGCCAGATAGATTCCCTCTACCTTCTTCCTACCTGAAACTATTACAAGGCACCTCTTCTTTGTTCTGCCTATCCTGAGACATCCATGAAGTTCACTAAGGCACCATCCGCCAGCCAAGGAGTGCTGCATAGCTCTGCACCTCCTCTAGGTGGAGGTGCCTGTTCTCATTCACACAAGAGTCAGGTACAGGTGAATAGCTGCCCCCTGAAGCGCAGACATGTGTGAACAATGATGGGCACCTAGAAAAAGGAACAGGAACCTCAGAAATCATCAAATCATCACCTACCACCCAGTTCCTTCCATTACATCTTTGCCAGATGGTCTACACTCTGCTGGACTAACCTCTATGAGGAGGTGTTCACAATCTCATTTTCAGCTTTAATTGTTTGAACTTCTCTTTTCCTTTCTGTTTATTAATTTTAAGTTATACTTATTGATCTATAATTTATATAATTAACAATATAAATTGTGTTACCTTAAAATATAACTATAATTATATATAAAATATATATAATTATACAAACTACAAGTAGAAATACAAACTATAAATTATAGTTTTCATTATAATAACATCAAATTGTAGTATATAATTCAGTACATTATAGACAACATAATTATAAATTATCATATATAATTTAAAATTATTAATATATGCTATAGACTTATATACTATGTAGTATATAATATGTAATTATAATTATACTTAATTGTATCTATTAGTTATAATTATATATTATATACTATATCGTATATAATTATAATATAAACTCTAATTTATAACTTAATCTATAATTTCAATTTTAATTTTTAATCTATGATTGACCTTTTTTGGTATAAAGTGAGTTTTGATGAATGCACATACCCCTGTGTGACCACCAACGCAATCAAGTAAGAATATTTGCATCACTCTAAAAAGATCCTTTGTGCTACTGTATAATCATTTCCCTCCTCTCACCTCCAGCAACCACTGATCTGATTTCTGTCCCTATATTTTTCCCTTTTAGTGCATGTCATATAAATACAATCGTGTGTAACCTCTTGTGTCAGATTTCTTTCACTTGATCCAGCCATGTCATTTCACCTATCAATAGTTTGTTGCTTTTTATTACAGAGTTGTATCCCCTTGTAAGGATGGACCACAGCTGTTCATCTGCTCACCTGTAGATGGACATATGGATTGTTTCCAGCCTTTAGTGATTATGAATAAAGCTGTTATAAACATTTGTATACAGACTTTTTTTGCGAACATATGCTTTCCTTTTTATTGGATGGATAAGAATGCAGTTGCTAGGTCACATGCTAAGCATATGTTTAACTTAATAAACAACTCCCAAACTGTTTTCAAAAGTGGCTGTATTGTTTGATATTCCTAGCCGCTATGTATAAGATTATCTTTCAATAATTTTTACAATTTGACAAGTACTACACGAACCCATGCTCGTTATTTAAATAAGTCAATCAATACAGACAGGCAAAATTCCCATTTGTCTTCTTAGCAACCCCTCTCCACTCCCTAAATGCAGCCACTGTGACTGATTTGGTGTGTGCAAAAAGTATTTCTTATTTTGAGAAAAATTAAAAACTCTTTGCAGCACCACATCCAAATTCTAATCCCTCCTAGAAGGCATGGCAGTGTGGCAAGACTGCTTTCACTGGTGTCAGCCACACCTGGAATTTAGTCCTGGGTCTGCCACTCTCTAGCTCCAAAGTATGGAAATAGCAGCATGCGTATAATTAAGATGGAGATATAAATATCTCCTTATAATTCATATATGAAAATAAAATATTTAAATATACATTATATATATTTGAGTTTCCATTTGCCATTCCTAATTAATATAGATTTCTAATTTCTCTGCCATTACTGGACAGTAAAGGTTAACACATTAATAATAGCAGACTGCCTTGGACCCTACACAAGGCACATTAGTGTAAAATATTCATCTGGAACTTAGTTGTCCAGAAAAGTCTGCAGGAAAGCCTTAGGAAGACGAATAACGGGAGCAGCGACTATATATAGCCCATTTCTAATATTTATAAATTCGCTGTGACTGACCAAATGCAATCATGAGCTTAAAAGTAGTGAAAACTTAGAATGGTGAGTGCCAGGGGCTTGGAGGGAGGGGGAAACGGGGGAGTTGCTGTTCAACAGGTATAAAGTCTCAGTCACGCAAGATGAGAAAGTTCTAGATCTGCTGTATGACATCGTGTTTATAGTTAACAACACTATACACTCAAAAAGCTAAGAGGGTAGATCTCAAAGTATGTTTTCTTAATACAATAATCAAAAAGGGAGGAATGTTAGTGGAAAATTTGGTAAAATCCTAGTGAAATCTGTAATGTAGTCAATAATATTGTATTAATGTTAATTTCTTAGTTTTGACAAATAGATAATGGTTATGTAAGATGTTAACATTCAGGGAAGCTGGCTGAAAGGTATACACTAATTCTCTGTACTATCTTTGCCATACTTCTGTAAGTCTAAAATTATTCCAAAGTAAAAAGTGTATTTTTTTAAGTAATGAAAACCAAGTCACCCACACAAGGGTATTCGCTGTATGATTTTTATAATGACAAAAATTGGGGGGGGGGAGAAATCATTTAAGAAGGACTTGACTAAAAAAAATTAGTATGTATCATATAGTTATTAATAAGATAAAGTTAATGGTGAATATTATGTAACAACATGGAAAGCAGTGCATAATATATTAAGTAGGAGAAGAAGCTTACCAAAGCTCATTTGTGTATGTATGCATGTGTATATATATATATATATATATATAAATTTTATGTAAAAGATATGTATGTGTGTGTAGGTTAGTATAAAAGATGCCTAGAAAATTAAACCCCAAACTGTTTACATGGTAATTTATTCAGGTACTGGTTGAGGGAAAAGCTATGTCCATTTTTTATATATGGGTTGTACATATAAGTTGTGTTGAATATTTTATTGAGCTCAGGACAGCCCTTGGTCAAGAGAGGCTCCCACCTCAGAACTCAAGAGTCCGAAAATCACAAGTGCACAATGCAAAGGTAAATTTATTAAGGGATCCGGTACCCTCTGCTGACACGGAGCAGCCACAGTCCTAGAGTCCACACTGGTGACTTACACCATTCAGGCCACAGGAAACGTTTCTCTGCATCTCTTGCCCTCTGTTCTAAAAACAGTAGGTGACTTTATCCAAACGTCATGAGGAATCGTGGGTTGTTCTGCAAACATCATGGAAGGACATCGCTTAGGACTGTCAGGAAAATCTGAGCTGTGGAAGCACTCCGGTAAAAGAAAAGACAAATTAATTAACTTGTCAAATCCTTCCTCTCACATATCATTGATGTTATAGATTCTTGCATAATAAAGTACCAATTCCCCACGAGTGTTTAGCATCTATTTTCTTGCTTTCTTGAAGTTCCAGTTTGCAGACCTATAAGTACTCACAAATCACTGCAGAATTTGCAATAGTCACATACAGCAGCCAAAGAACAGTATGCAATAATAAACCAAACATCCCTAATTCTTTTTTTTATACATAGTCTAGACACAGCATGCTTAAGCATGAAGCATAATCCCAATTTTTTGCATTAACAGCTGATGGTCACAGAACACAGGAATTGCTAATCATTTTATATTTATAAAAATATCTTCTAAGATATAATTAAATTTTAAAACAAGTAACTAAGCTTTATTTGAATAGTTTTTGTTTAAATTTTACTGTTCATTAAATATTATTTCATTTTTGCTCATTAATAACTTTTTGAGACATCATAGGAAAAATAATTTTAGCTTTTCAATATTTTAACATTTACTTTAATTACATTTTGATGAAATACAGGCAAACTTGGAATCTTTTGAATATGATTGCATTTAATCTTTTAATCCTATAGATCATGGAGAGTGAGAACATGCTGGCATTGGGAGAGAACCACACATAATGAGCATAGAGCTCAGAAAAGGAAGGGCTGAAAAGAAAACAGAAAAAAAGCGGTTTGCTTCAATTTTTTTAAATTGCAGGCAATGAAAGTGAGCAGACTTCTGCTAAGCATGACCCACATACAATTTACAAACATTACAAGTTATTTACTTAATGAAGACTTAGTGGCTGAGCAAAACAAAAAAATGGGCAAGGAAAGTATTCCTAGCAAATCTACAACCTGAACAGATCAGATCAAACACTTGTGGCTTTATGTACTTGAGTAATGCAGTGTTTTTTCCCGATCAATGTTGATAATGAAAAAGATAATATAAAATTCACAACTTAGAAAAAAATAAATGTGATTCTGGCCTGCCCATCAGACAATAAATTACCAAAAAAAAAAAGAAAAAGGCAAATTGGATGAGAAAACTAAAAACTTTGAATTCGTACTGTTTATTGGAAAGTCACCCTAGAAAATGTCTGTCATGACCTTTTAAAATCATGAGAATGCGTCCAGAACAACATAAGTTACTTCAAATTATTGGTTATGAATTCTCCATTGGATAACTATGGGAGAAAATGTTATATTTCATATTATAATAAAATGTTTTTTTCAAATGGAGAAACTATAGAAATTTTGTTATATTTTAAGTTGAAAGACAAAATATTATGTTACAATTACCACACATTTCCCAGCCAATCTTCACAAGTCTAGCTAAGGAAAATGTGAGTGGAAATACTTAGTTTCTCAATTAAAAGAACGCACAGTGTTACTTGCAACCAAAAATAAACAAAACCAAACAAAAAACCTGTTATGCAAACACAAGAACTGTTTAAAAAAAAAGTCTAAAGTAACAGTAAGTGAACAATAGTAATCTACAAAGAAACTACTAAACACAGATATAAAATACTGCTGTGATATTATTAAGAGAATAGTAATAGATGTTCCATATTTAGCCAAACTTGTGGGACAACAGCGGCAAAATAGTCACAGACAACAATAGAAATGTTCTAGTTTAGTAGAAAAAAATGACTTTAAAATTTGACGCCAGAATAGCCAAGTCTGTAAGATAGATAAAAGCTAACCCTTTAAAATCACATAAAAGGAAGAGAATGCAAAATAGTATTAAAAGTGATGAAAGAAATTACACATAAAATTCTAAAAATTAATAACTTCTTTAACTAGATTATATTAGGGCAGATCATACTCAACAACATTCATTATACCTACTGTCAACTATCAGAAGATTAAAATAGAAGAAATCAAAATTAATGAGTATTTTATTGGTGATGCCCATTGTAAAAAAATAGAATTGCAAAAATAACTTTGAGTTTTAGTCACTGGTTTAAAAGAATAACGAGGGCTAGCTACTGAGAATAGCAGTTGGTAAAGAACAAGCATTTTTTGTGAGCCACGGACAAAGCACCAGTTGAATTTCTTATTAAGACATGTTCTTGAGGCACCTGCGTAGCTCCATTGGTTAAGTGTCTGACTTCGGCTGAGGTCATCATCTCAGAGTTCCGGGAGTTTGAGCCCCGAGTTGGGCTCTCTACTGTCAGAGCAGAGCCTACTCCAGATCTTCTGTCCCTTTCTCTTTCGGCCCCTCCCCACACTCTCTCTCTCTGTCTCTCTCTCTCAAAAATCAATAAACTTTGAAAAAATATAAAAAAAGGAAACATGTTCTCATCTGTGCCAATAAGGGAGTGCATCTTTGAACAATTCAATAACTGCAAAGATATTCTCTGGATCTGCCCAAATAGGAGGCATCATGAGGAAAACCATGTCATCTCTGCCATGACAACTACTTTTGGACACACAAAGGCAATCCTGATTAAACACCATTAACGCAAGATTTAACTTACACATGCTAACAAGATGGGCTAGAATTGTGCAAGAAAGAAAAGATTCTCCTTATGTTAAAAAAAAATCGTGATCTTCAACAGGAAATTATCTTTGATTTTGTAGTATCCACAGGTACCTGGTGTGAACTGTTCCTAGTATTAATAATGTTAGGCAAAGCTTGCAGGAACTCCAAAAGCTTGCACTGACAGGACTTGGGCTATTTTGCCCTTCTAAGATTCATTTGTGTTTCATTTAGAGAAAATGGTTTAACTAAATTGAAATAAAGTGTATGTGACACTTGTGATAAACATGGCATTCCTAAAAATATCAGAAAATCAGAAATGTAAACAAAAACATTCGCAGCACTATAAAAGAGAATATTCAGAGACAAATAATCTCCAAACTAATTGCTACTGAGATTATTTTGGGGTTATTAGAAATCAACGTGTAATGTCAATTCAAGAGAGATTTGAATAAGTCACCTAACATATTGCCATTTTTTGGTGCTCTTTATATTCCAGCTTTCAAGTTTTTGAGAAAAAGAACTAAAGAAATAATTTATAGGGGTGCCGGGGTGGTTCAGTCAGTTAAGTGTTGGGCTTTTGATTTCAACTCAAGTCGTTATCTCATGGTTCATGGGATCAAGCCCCATGCTGGGCTCCGTGCTAACAGTGTGGAGCCTGCTTGGGATTCTGTCTTTTCCCCCGCTCTGTCTGCCCTCTCCTGTGCTCTCTCTTTCTCTCAAAAATAAATATATAAACATTTAAAAAAGAAGTATTTTATAGTTCTAGATATTGCTCTTAGAGAAGTTGAAAATTACAGCAAAAGTGATAGTGATTTATATGACGAGAATATTTTATAACATTTTCAATGGTAATAACTTGTCATGAGAACCCACCACACTATCTGAACTTTAGTAAAATCCACTGCTGATATCTGAACATAAACGTTACTACATAACTTTATTGACAACTATTGGCTTACCAACTTTTCTCAATATTAAATTAATTTAAAAACGAGGGGGCGGCTGTGTGGCTTAGTTGGTTAAGCATCTGACTCTTGATTTGGGCTCAGGTGATGGGCTCTCACACTTTATGAGATCAAGCCCCGTGTCAGGCTCTGCACTGAGTGTCTGGAGCCTGCTTGGGATTCTCTCTCTCTCTCTGCTCTTCTTGTGCTTTCTCTCTCAAATAAATAAACTTAAAAAAATGCAGATTTAAACAAATAGATTCTTCAACAATTAAAAAACTTGTAAAAAGGACAAAAGAGAACTACACCCAATTAATTTTGTTATGAAGGTAGAAGGACAGGAGTGTGTGGGTGGCTCAGTTGGTTACCTGGCCAACTTGATTTCTGCTCAGGTCATGATCTCGCAGTTTGTGAGTTCAAGCCCCACATCGGGCTCTGTGCTGACAGTGTGGAGCCTGCTTTCGATTCTCTCTCCCTCTCTCTCTCTCTCTCTGCCCCTCTCGAGTGCTCTCTCTCTCAGAATAAGTGAATAAAACTAAAAAGAATGTTAGAAGGACAGAACATATTCTATTGTACTTAACAGTTTGTTAGCATGTTCATATCTTTTAAAGTTTTAGACATCTGGTTCCCCATTTATATTTTTGCACCTGGTCCACAAATTCAGGGGTGGCTCTGATTGAGCATGTATTAATTTTATAATTAATACCACTAATAACTACTATTTACTAAGTGCTTATTATGAGCTAGGCACTGAGCTTGTTACTGTTTATACAAGAGCTCACAACACCTCCGTGAGGTAAATATCCGAATTTCACTTTACAGCTAGGGAAACTGAGGCTTGGAGAGGCAAAGACGCTTGCCCAAACACTGTCAAAGCTGAATTAAGTTTACATTCACAGTGCCCATCCTGATGGAGACTAGTGCTAAGGGCTGACGGAACCAGGGAATGAGCTTTCTAAGTGTGGGGCCTACCTCTGGGAAAGATCTCTCTCCCCCCCAGATCATGCTGCCTGAAATGCCACTATTATGCACTGACTGCTTTTCATTTTCAAGACTCTCCAGTCTGCACCTAGGTGGCTCAGTCAGTTAAGCGTCAGTTCTTGCTTTCCTCCCAGGTCATGATCTCAGGGTTTGTGGGAACGAGCCCTGAGTGGGGCTCCATGCTAAAAAGCACAGGGCCTGCTTGGGATTCTCTCTGTCCCTCTCTCTGCCCTCCCACTCGTGTTCACATACACACTCTAAATAAATAAATAAGTACGTACGTATGTAAGTAAGTAAATGGAGTCTGAATCTTGATTTTGGCTCAGGCCATGATCTCACAGCTTGCAAGATGGAGCCCTGCATTGGGCTTTGTGCTTGGGACTCTCTCTCTCCCCCTCCCTCCTTCACTCACTCTCTCTCTCAAAAATAAACTTTAAAAACAAAACAAAGACTTTCTAGTCTCCGAAAGAAACCAGTGAAACTGGAAATACCCCCCTTCCCAGGGAGCCTTAAGATGATAACATATGAAGCCAGTAGTATTTCTCATATTTTTTTCCACCAAAGTAAGCTACCAGACCAAGAGTGCATTCCTAACCCCCAGGCATCTGAGGGCTCCACACAAAAGATTCTTATCAATTTCTTTAAAGTCTGGTGCTGTCTCTTTAAAATCATACACAGGGGCACCTGGGTGGCTCAGTCGGTTAAGCGGCCGACTTCAGCTCAGGTCATGATCTCGCGGGTCCGTGAGTTCGAGCCCCCAGTCGGGCTCTGTGCTGACAGCTCAGAGCCTGGAGCCTGTTTCAGATTCTGTATCTCCCTCTCTCTGACCCTCCCCCGTTCATGCTCTGTCTCTCTCTGTCTCAAAAATAAATAAACGTTAAAAAAAATCATACACATATTTTCCCCTATACTGTGTGTGTGTGTGTGTGTGTGTGTGTGTGTGTGTGAGCCAGTTTTCCCTCTTCCTGTCTTCATGTATTTCCCGGCTTCAAGTAAAAACAATGCTTCAGAAGAGATTCTATGTTCACCTTAGAGTTCAAGGACTCTGGCATTCTGCCTGCTCCTCTGGTTTGAAAAGCAGAGCCTTAAACTGCTATCTGCGGCTACCTTGGTGGGGTTTACGTGACCCTTAGGGGAGCTCAGGGCCCTGCAGGAAAGGGAGAAGCTAGATTAACTTCTTCCCAATTTAGTCCAGGACCTGTCCCATTTGTCTTTTATTTTAGTCAGCTTCATAGTCTACCTCTGACTGTTTGAAGGGAAGTGAACACTCTGTCATTACAAATGTGTAAGCAGACTGGGCACCTGTTTGCTTGCAAAGCTCTGGGAGTTGGCAGGGGTGGGGCAGGCAATGAAGGAAGGAAACTTTCGAATTTGATATCCTATGATGCTGAAATTATCTAAGTCCTCTGCAGCTGCAAGTTCAAGGAAAATGTACTTGATTCAGTAAATATTTATTCAGCTCTTCTTAAAGTGCCAGATACTATACTAGGCAGTGATGAACAGAACAGTCTTCTTGAAACTCAGTTTCCTAGGAAAGATATAAGCAAGCAGGTAACTGTAGTACAGCCTACAGCCTCATACAGGAGAAGAATGGGAACTCTGGAAGCTCAAAGGAGGGTCATCAAGCCTGGAACAGTAGACATGAATCCTGGCAGGCTTCTAGGAAAAGGTGACATCTCAACTGAGGTTTGAAGAATGAGTAGGAGTTAGCCCAGGTCCTTCTGAAAGTGAAAACTCCTTCTGGAGTTGGCACTAATTTCAGCTAGCCTCAGCTTGCTTCTCTACCCTGCTACATTTTGTTTACCCTTTCTACCTGTCAACTGGGATATTTAGGAACAGAGATGCTAACTTCTTTTTTTTAAGTTTACTCGTTTTGAGACAGGTGCACGTGTGTGTGCATGTACACACACACACACCTGTGAGGAGGGGAGGAGCAGAGAATCCCAAGCAGGCTCCGCCCTGTCATCACGGAGCCTAACGCAGGGCTTGAACCCATGAACCACAAGATCATGACCTGAGCCAAAATCAAGAGTCCATCGCCTAACCAACTGGCCACCCAGGCGCCCCAGAAGTGCTAACATTTTAATTATCATTTGGAACCATGGAGGTGAAGAGAGAAAAAGGAGTCCATCCCATTACACAAAACTACATCAGAAAGGCAGACCAGACTCCAGGTTTTTTGGCATCAAAGTTACGGGGCAGATCCTAAACTCAGTTTAGATATTCACAGCTGTTTAACAAAGGGGAAGGGGGGTGTGATTTGTGCTCTTTGCCTCATGGGCTGTAAACACAAAGGAAAGAAAATATTGTTCAGTGAAGAAGCAAGCTTCTCCCTCTAGTAGTATGTTTTTTGGTCATCACACAGTAGACAGCCAAGCCAATAATCCAGTCTGCAAAATTGCCAGCTAAAAAAACCAAATCCTTTGAAGTGGCTAATGAATACGCTCTTTTTAACTTACTCCGATCTCATTGCTGAGAGCTGTACAGTTGCTCCTGGGCAGAAGTTTCACTAATGTAGGGATGTTGACTGGCCACTGCATCAAATATTTATCAAGTCACAGATGGGAATCTACAAAGAGTTTGCAGAGAGGTTTAGTGTCTCCCTTTGGTTCTCAGGGAAGCACGTCAGCACCGCAAAAAGCAAACCCACAATCACACACCTTTAAGCTGATGCTGATGGCAGCTGACCCATTTTAAACAGGTTAAATGGGGCTCCACTTAAAGAAATCACTGTTTCTTCTTAAAGTAAAAGTAGTACATCTTCACTGTAGTCGTTTTCACAAAATACCTTTACATTAGAAGAAGAAAGCTCACCCTTAATTTCGCCATCCAGACATACTGTGCCCATCTTTTAAACAAAACTTAAATCCTACTGTATCCGATGTTCTAAGCAAGTTTCACGGTTTTGCTTTTCTCACTTAACAATAGATTCTTAACGTCTTTGCCCAACATTAGCGCTTCTCTACAGCATATTTTTATATATTTATACAAGATTCTAGTTCATGAATGTGCCATGATTTACCCAACCAATTCGTTGGGGTTGGACATTTAACTTGTTTCCGGCTTTCCACTACTGTAAGTGATGATTTTGCCAAGCATCCTTATAATTAATTATTTGTGCCTAGTGATGGTGTTTTCTCAGGCAAATGAGTGGAAAAGGAATTGCTGGGTCAAAGAGCTAGTCCGATACACCAGTTTACATTTCCCTGATCAGAGTCTGAGAGGGCGTGGGGCTGTTGCTTTGAGTGGGCTGTCTGCTCATCTGTCCCAAGCGGGGTTGGTCTGTGAGGTCACCAAGAGCTACAAATTTCTCCAGGAGTTTGGGGGTGGTTGGTTTGTACATTTGTTTGTTTTTGTAACAGCCTCGTTGAAACTTGAACTTTTTTCCTCTTTAATTTAACAGCTATCTTATTTCGCTAATCTCCCATCTTTATTTGGTGACACTGGAGAGAAAGAAGGATCTGTTCAATGATAAACAGAGCCCTTGGGTTCATAAGGAGTTATGGCTTGCTGTTTGGCATTACCACAGTTATTATGCCGGCTCTATCAGTATCTTTTTCCTCTAACAATAGAAGGCAAGCTGCCTCTAGCAACTGAAGTCTCCTGCAACAGAGGTTCAGTGATATGTAGAAAAAAGTAGAGGAGGGAGGTGTCAAAATAAGATTGCCAGCTTTCTGTTTTGGCCAAATGAAGATATTAACTAACAGTAAACACTGGTCATTTACTATCATCAAGCAATCACTAAAGAATGTGCATTTAACACACCAGAGAAGAAGGAGGAGGAGAAGCAGGGTTGGGGGGAGAGGGAGTGGGAGGAGGGGGCAGGAGGAGGGGAGGGGAGGAGGAGGGGAGGGGGAGAAGGTAATTCCAGAACAAAGTGCATTCTTACCTAGGAAAGAACAATTGACATTCTTGTGCTGACATACACATTACCCTTATTTTTCTTCTCACAAAGGGTTTGGAGACAACCCTTTGGATCAGTATCAATCTGTGGACCCTGGCTTGAGAACCACAGTCTTACAGGCTTGTGACTATGTCTTCCACAAGGAGTGGTATCTGGCCCAGTCCCCTTCCTCCCTGGACAAGAGAGAAGTGAGAGAAACCCTCTATTCCTTCTGGAAGTCTATTCCTACTTGCTTGGTCTCTGTAGTGTTTCCAGACTGCAGTAATCTAGGTATCATTTTTTATAGCTAGCACATCTCCATAAACCACCTATATTGTTATTTATTTAGCATTTGCTTTAAAGCAATACTTTCTTAAACCTCAAAAATATTTTTTAATATTTATCTATTTTTGAGAGAGAGCGAGAGACAGAGTGTGAGCGGGGGAGGGGCAGAGAGAGAGACACACACACAGAATCTAAAGCAGTCTCCAGGCTCTAGGCTGTCAGCACAGAGCCCGATGTGGGGCTCACCCCCACGGACTGCAAGATCATGACCCAAGCCTAAGTCACACGCTCAACCGACTGAGCCACCCAGGTGCCCCCAAAATACTTTGTTTTTGATAAAGAAACTTGGCAAATGTTAAAAATAATATCATTTGTCATAAATGCAGTGAAATGTGTTATTAGATTCTAGATCTAATTTACTTGCCAAAGATTCCGGGACCGAGTCCTGTACTTTCTTGGTTTCAAAAGAGAAAGAGATAGAGAGAGATTTAATAGCAAGTGAAAGGTGTTAAAGATGTATTAGCATGGGGGCGCCTGGGTGGCGCAGTCGGTTAAGCGTCCGACTTCAGCCAGGTCACGATCTCGCGGTCCGTGAGTTCGAGCCCCGCGTCGGGCTCTGGGCTGATGGCTCAGAGCCTGGAGCCTGTTTCCGATTCTGTGACTCCCTCTCTCTCTGCCCCTCCCCCGTTCATGCTCTGTCTCTCTCTGTCCCAAAAATAAATAAACGTTGAAAAAAAAATTTAAAAAAAAAAAAAGATGTATTAGCATGGATATGAGACTCTGCCCTGGGCAGAATTATAGAAATTGAGGGACAGTTGGCATGGAAATAAACTTCTCACTATGCGAGGTCATGTGTTTTAATGCTTTGTATACCACTGGTAGGGGGCCGCAGTTTGGAAAGGACCCGTAAAGTAGAAAGAGAACCGAGCTTGGTTTCCAGCCCTGGCCTGGCTGTTTTCTGACTATGAATCCTCAGGCAAATCACCTCTTCTTAGAAACCTCAGCTTCCCCTGCTGTAAAATGAGAAGATCAGACTCTCCACCAGGGATATCGCAAGGAATAAACGAGAATAAAGCATTTTATCATGTCTAAAATGCTATACACGTCATGGAGGACTGGCCTCACTTGTGAGAGTATTTTTATTTATGGGTATCTAATCTTTTCTCCAGTGGCCCAGAATATACTTCCAGGCTAAACTCAACACAATAAAATTAGTAAGTGGTAAGCCTAAAATTAGTAGGTGGATTAAAGCCTTTAAAAATGAATTACTGGGGGCGCCTGGGTGGCGCAGTCGGTTAAGTGTCCGACTTCGGCCAGGTCACGATTTTGCGGTCCGTGAGTTCGAGCCCCGCGTCGGGCTCTGGGCTGATGGCTCGGAGCCTGGAGCCTGTTTCCGATTCTGTGTCTCCCTCTCTCTCTGCCCCTCCCCCGTTCATGCTCTGTCTCTCTCTGTCCCAAAAATAAATAAACGTTGAAAAAAAATTTAAAAAAAAATGAATTACTGGATCCCCTATCATGTGGGATAGAACCGGGTAGGACTGAACTAAGCATTCCTAGGAATTCTGATCACTTGATCAATGGCTCTAATCAAGACAGCAGGAACCACTCCGGTTGCTTCTAGTCCCTTGCACCTAGTTCACACCTGGTTCATGGTGTGGCACACTGGGGATGCTCAGAAAATGCTGAGTGCGATGAATGAATGAGCCGATAGGTGAATGAGATAGCATCCCTATGTTACACTTCGGTCTTGGGAGTAGGTATCTGTGGCTTTTTGCCACCTAGTAGCATATTAATCATGTTTTTTAGTTTTCTATATTTTATGATGCTTTGACATCTTGGAACCTAGCAGACCCAGCAAGGAACAGCCCCTCCATGGGTAGCTAATTCAACTTGCTAGTGAGCACTCTTTTAATATGCAAACCAATCAATCCTGAGTCCTACCGCCATCTGCCTCTTTTCTCAGACTCCTGCAGTGGACAGCTATCCTCCTGCCTTAAATCACCCTAAGGCCAGGTATGAGATAGCTAGGGACCACCTCATTAGTCCAGAGCCCACTAAAATAGTTCAATTATTCGAACTATCCAATCTTAAACCTGGTCAGCTGGTTACCCTTTCTTGCCCACTCCTTCCCAAGAAAACCACCGCAAAGGCTTTTGCCCTGCCTTTTTTTTTTTTAAGTTTATTTATTTATTCTGAGAGAGACAGAGACAGAGAGAGTGGGTGGGGGAGGGGCAGAGAGTGAGGGAGAAAGAGAATCCCAAGCAGGCTCTGCATTGTTAGTGCAGAGCCAGACATGGGGTTCGATCTCACGAACATGTGAGATCATGACCCGAACCAAAACCAAGAGTCGGGTTTTTAACCCACTGAGCCACCCAGGTGCCTGGCCCTGCCTTCTTTTCTTTACTCTTGCCTCCGCCCCCTGATGCTTCTTCCCTGTGGCCCTGCTTGGTGTGGCTCACCCCTTCCTCTTGGGAACTGTGGGTAACAAACTGTCTTTTCAATGGCAATCCTCTCTTGCTGTGTTGACCTGGCCATATCTGAATAACCAACTCCAGGTATACTTTAAAACAAGGATCAACCTTGAGAACACTCCAGTCACAATTCATGGTTAAAGGAGAGTTAATCCCCACTCCGACTCAGGGAGGAGAGTACAGGGGGGTCAGGTCTGAGCCCACCAACTCACGGAATCATGGTAGTCTCAAAAATGAACACATGAGCATATTAAAGTTGGAACAAGTGTTTTGCTAGGACAAAAACTCTTGATTTTTTTTTTCCCCCTGCTGGATTAGAAATTGGGAAAGCTTTAGGTCTGGAGCTATGCAGCCATTTTGCTAGCTGGAGGCAAAGAGCCTGTTTGAAATGGGGCCAAGCTGAGAAAGCAGTGCCAAAGGAGGAAGCGACATCAGTTCCTCGAGGCTTCATTTGAGCCAACCCCACCCCCGGACTTTCCTGTTCCCTTTTTTAAGACAATTTAGATTGGGCTTTCTGTTCTTATAAATAAAAGAACCCTAATTTACAGGGTTTTCTTTCCCCCTTTCTTGATGCCCAAAGCCACATTTGGAGACATTTATAATTGCAATTTTAATTAATTCTGTTCCATAGTTAGCGCATGCCAGGCACTGTGCTGGGCCCTAGGGACACAACATCTACCAAAACGCTTGAAGAACTTGAGTTTTTATAGGCAGACAGACATGCAGACCACCAGGAGAGGGTGGGATAAGAGCGTTCATAGAGGTTCATACAAAGGCTGTGGAGCAGGGAAAGAACAATCAGATCTGCCTGGCACTTCTCCCTCTTCTGTCCTGGATTAGCCACAGCCTTGACTCAGCCCAGTCTTGTGGGGTGTCTCTCCCACCTGCAGGAGCCTCAGCTCCATTGAGTGCTAGCATTCAATGACGACTGCCTGTGTTACTGTGCCCATGGTCGTGTCATTCTCTTAAGGCGGATATTATCCTCTCCATTTTAGAATGAAGATTCCTCTATTCAGAGACTTAGCTAGGGTAAACCACCCCAGTCAACCCAGTGGTCGACCTTGAACTCAAATGTAGAATATATGACTCCAGAGGCCCCACACTTCATTGTTAAGCCACTCCTCCGTATTTGCTGAGGACTCATGCATGCCACGCTCCACCCCAAAATTGTAGAGGGGCTTTCCAAAAGCATTCACTACTTTACAACACAATTGGCTACATTCTAGTAGATGGCAAACGGTAGTCAATGGAGAAAAATCTTTTTAACACACGTTATTTTGCGAACCGCGGCTAGTGAGTAAAATGAAGTCCACCTGTGTCTGTGCGCATATTTGCTCAAGACCCCAAACTCTCCTTTGAGACGTCTCTCTGCCTGGTGGTCCTCTGAGAGGGGGGCAGCCAGACACAGCCCTAAGTGGAGAAGAACCCCTCGGGCCCCAAGATCAGGACTGCCTGTGGTCAGAAGGGACGAGGGGAAATTTCCGACTGACACCGGTCAGCAGCGAATGGTGTCTGTGCTTCGAGCAGAGCATGTGGGGCTTTTGAGAATTTCACTGTGCCTGATGGAGGCACCGGAGGCAGCTTGAGCCCCAGGCATATCGGCCACCTTGGCAGATTTCCTTTTTAGGCTTCATGTTGGCTTGTCAGCCTCATCATCCCAAACCAGTTAAACAAACAATTTATTAGACTGGCAGCCCCTCTGGATGCTGCAACTTTTATATAAGGGACCGTTGGCTTTTCAACTTTCAACTACACTATAGTGATTTTCTTTCCAGAGGAAACAGCGTGGATCCTTCATCTTGGGTAAGAAGTGTATTACATGGGTGTGGCTATGCAATCCATATACCGGCTATGAATATTCATAGACTCCCAGAGACATATCACATCAAATCTGTGCAAGGGAAGAAGGATTTCATTTTAAACTCAAAGCTGAATAAGATGCTTTTAAATCATCATTAGGTTTTTATTATAAACGAATGCATTTATATTACATTTGGATTCGAATTAGGAATAACTCACACAACGCATAATTAGACAACTTGCTTTCTTCCCTTAATGGTAGTTCTCAAAGATCTTTTTATGATCATTTAATTTTGAGTCTTCTGAAATACATGTGAACAGACACATTGGATTTTGTAACACATTACCGCCTCCTTTATGTCAAAATCGCTGCTCTAGTTTTCTTGACAACTAAGAATGGTCTTATTTCTTTCTGACACTTTTTCCAATGATTGGTCAGGATCACTGGGACTTCACTGCTCTGTTTTGCAATCACAGATCTCCTTGGAATTTAGTGTTTGCTCCTATAAATTCCTAATTGTACTGTTCACTTGTCACAAGAGAAATACAAGTCTTAATAATGACAGTTAGTGCCATCTGCTCCAGCTTACTCTGCGCTGCTCACTGTGACCCGCTGTGCTGCATGCACGGTGTCTTGTTTACATCTTGTAACAAACCCAGGGGCAGGGCTGCATTGTTCCTCTCACTTTGGAGTTGAGGAAACTGAAGCTCAGCATGTTTAAGGTACCTTGCCCAAGAAACCTCACTCAGGAGAAAAGGATCCAATTTGCCACTCGTCCCAAGTCGGCACACTTACCCTGCCCACTGGATCTTTCATTCCACACACACCGGAGTCCCTTCCAGGTCCCAGCCACGGTCTACACATCTACATGCTGGAGATACAGTGGGGAGAGGGGCAGACAAAGCTCCCTGAGAATGGCTGGCAATCTCCCCAGGTTCCTGATTAAGGCTGAATGGTGACTCTGGACTTCCCACCCCCCAGGTGTGGTGTCAGGGCCACACCCCAGCATGACTGCATCCCCTGGCCGGTTGGAACCCACAGCTGAGCATCTCTCAATCTGGGGCTGGGATTTATTTCCATGCTAGTTCTGTGTCTGCACCACTCCAAGTTCTTAATAAATATTTGTAGTTGTTGCTTGACATCTGGGCCTCCAAAAGATGGGGAGGGAGAGTTGCTTCAGAGGAGAACACCTCATTTAAATACCCCTTTAAAAGAGTTCCCGCTTTGATTTCAGGGGATGACCTGAATTTGCTCTCCTTCCTTCTTCTCTTGCAAGTGCCTGACAAGACTCTGAGGATGGTTCAGAAGGCACCAGCATCTGATGCTGCACAAAAGTGTTTCCATCCTTTCTGAGGACCAGGGCTATACTCCTTCTGGCCTGATCCCTCCCCTTCTAAGGCTGCCACTTTCCAGGGGTCCAGCTGGCTTCCCACCCCTTGGGTCTCCAAAAAAACAAGAGGGGAGTTAAGGAGGGAGCCGCTAGAATCTCAGCCCTTGCCATCGGATTCACAGCACCTGCCTCTTGATCAGCAGAGAGGGGGAGATGAAAAGACTCATCAGCCCCTCCCGCTCTCTCCTGTCTCTGTCAGAACTGCTTCTTCAGCCTCCAAAGCATTTGGAGCTTTCCCACGGCAGGAAACTAAAATGCTTTTTTCCCAGACATGATAGCTCAGGTTCTTCCCAAGCCATGGGACCTGTCTGTCTTCCATTGGAATCTTTCATCTTCGTTTACATTCCCTCCTTTCAGAGCTTCTTCAATAATTGATGGAGTTCTGAGTGGCACGTTTGGCTGTGGCATCTGCGTGGCTGAGTCAGGCTGGGGAGGGTGCGGGAGAGGAAGGTGGCGTTGCTGTGGTTCCTGCCCAGCGGTAGCCCATGCTCCCTTCTCCACACCCCCTCCTCCAGCTCCCTTGCCCAGCACAGTGTCCGGCAGAAGAGACCTGTATTGGGTCAGGTGGTGTAGACACAGAGGCTGCAATGGGAATTTTTGTGCCAGTGACTTACTGAGGACCACCTTCGGAAGAAACCTGTAATGGAGGGACAAGGAAGAGAGAGAAACAGAGCAGGGCAAGGGGAAGAGTCGGACAGATGGGGCTTAGGAAAAGTCCAGCCCAGACCTAACCTCCCCTGGAGCTCTGCAGGATGAATTGCATCTCAGAGGTTGTCCTGCCCAGGTAAAGGGGCTGGGCTCTTATGCTCCCCTCCCACCCCATCAGTCAGCCAAACGCCACACCTGCCCTTCAGCTGGGGTGTGGACTCCCAGGCATGTCCCACCAAGAGGCTCTCTGCAGTCAAGAATGACCCTTTCGAGACAAATACAAGTGTGAAGGACAGTAGCAGCCAACACGTACAGCAGCTGGGGACAGCATGTGGAGGCCTGGTAACGGGACCCAGGCTGGGTGCTAACAGCAGGTGCCATGGTGCTCAAGATCTAGTTTCTGAGAATGTGAGGGTGACTAAGCAGTTCTATTCATGCTGGAGATACTGGGCTCCCTCTTCCCTCCCTCCTTCCTCCCCTCCTCGCCTCCCATCCTCCTCCCCACTTTTTCCTCCACCCTCCCCCTGACCTTCCCTCCCTCCCTCCAACAGATATTTATTAGCAAACCAGTCCTCAGGTAGCTTAGAGTCTATGTAAAGAGAAGGCAGTGGACAGGCAAATGAATAAACACTCAAGATAATTCCAAATTGAGATAATTTCTCTGAAGGAAGTAAATAGAGAATAACAGACAAGGTGGAGAGGGATATATTTTTGGTTAGGTAGTCTAGTCATTTTCTCTGAGTAGGTGACTTGTAAGCTGAACCTTGAAGTTAGAAGAGACCTCGGTAGTGAGAACTCAGGGCCCAGGGGATCCCAGGGAGGGCAGGTGGCCATGCGAGTCCACAGGAAGGAGGTCTGCAAGCTCTAAGAGTTGATGCAAGGTCAGACAGATGCTGGGGGAGTAGGGCGTGGCCCAGATGATCCCAAGCCTTGTGGGCCATGGGAAGAGTCCTAGAAGTGATTTACTTGTAGTTGGAAACCTTACTCAGCTGCATTCAGATGTGCCAAGAAAATGCAGTCTGTTTACTTCCTCTCATGGATCCAATCTTAACTGTCTCCTAACTCCAGCAGAAAGTTGACTTGTCAACATTCATCTCTCACTCTCATAGAATGCCAGGACATGCTGGCCCCTTTCCTACCCAAGATGACCTCCGGGGTATGGGCAGCTTACACATGGATCCTGGTTGTGGCCAGGGGAGGGCATTGGCCCTAACGTGGGTCCTTGTGAGGGTCTCGGAGTCGTTTTTAGGCCCTGCACCAGGACTGCTTGCTCTCCCCTTATTACATCCCTGCTGCAGAAGGCTATAGCTGGTGAGCATGCCTGTGTTTACCCCCAGTTGTATTCTCCGACCTCCAACACCCCAGCCCAGGTCCCTGGCCCCAGTCTTGATCTTACTGTTGCTGCACACCTGCATCCTGCCTTTGACTCCCATTCTTCCCGGGACTTGGAGGTCAGCCTTGCATCTTCAGCTTTTCCGAGGTCACTGACCTTTCCAAACATCTCTACCACATCCGTCCACAGAGCACATGGGAACTGCTGGACACTGTTCGTGCTGTAAGGGGCCTATGCTAGATTTTTTGTGATTTAGCTCTATGCGCGCCATGACATCAGTTCTACCCTGATGTGGCAGTTCCACACATGCCTGGATGGTACCCTGCAAAGTAGAGACACACTCCCCACTCTCCGAGTCCAACTCAGAATCAATTAGCCAGGTGAAAATGCCCCCTCAATCTACCTAACAGAGGAAACCAAGCACACGTGTTTCACCATCTCTGTCCCCTAATCCCTCTGGCGTGGATTTCCTGCCTCACTTTTCCCTTCCTCCAGGAATGACATCACCATTCACTACCACCAGAGGCAGTAAGTGCAGATTAGTTGTTTGAGACTGTTTTAATGGGCGAAAAAATGATACACTGGTTTAATATTTTCAAATTATTATTCCCATCATAAATGGTATAAAAAGATCATTGCAGTTGCAGTATAGAAATTCAAGGGGCCAAGGATAGAGGCAGGGACCATCGGAAGCTGGTTTGTAGTTCTCCAGGGCAGATGTTTGTAGCTTGAACTGGATTTGCAGTACAGAGGAGGAGAGTGAACAGAAGTGATGCATAGTGTGGGTGTAGATGTGCCCAACAGTCTATGGAACAAGAATTTACTGAGCACATGCTCTGAGAAAGGGCCTGGAAAGACATAGAGATGAGAAGGACATGGTGCCTCTACTCAGAATGCTTGCAAAATAACAGATAATAAGAAAAGACATGTAAACAACTAATGTCACACTAGGTTGGCACTGGAATTATGGATAAAGGAGATAAGAAATAGGAATCCGTAACAGTAAACCTCCAGTAATGGTTAATGCATCTCAATACCATCATTCCCATAATAGTTATGTGACCTTGAGTAAGTTGCTTAACATCTCTAATCCTCAATTTCCTCAAAACACAAAAAGACAAAACAAAACAAAGCAAAAAAAAAGGGGGGGGATACAATAATAAAGTCTACTTCGTAGGGATGTATGAGGACTCAATGAGATTGTATGTAAAGTACTTAGGATATCGACTAGCTCATAATATATATATTATATATATGTATATATAATATATATAATTATATAATTTATTTTATATTATAATAAATAAATATATATTTATTAATAATTTAGAATTAGTATTACATAATTTATAACAATATATTTATTAAATATATATATATATTTATCACCCAACAACCTAATTGAGCACCTGTATTACTTCACTTCCCTGAAATACACTGCCCTGACTGTACATTCTATTTCCACAGAAGGGCTTCCAGATGGTGCAATCTTCCATGGCAAAGACAATCTTAATCAGCCACTGGTATCCACCCAGCACTGTCTGCCTAACACTTGTACTGAGGATGAGAGCTGAGCCCCACTATTGTAGAATCTCAGTTCTGATGGGAAACAAAAGGCTTAAGTGTGTTAATAAGGAATAATACAAGGCATCACTTGAGTTAGTGATTCATTCAGCAAATTATTTTTCAAGGTATATAGATTATTAATAGTCGTGTTCAATCCCCCCAGATGCCCTCTCAGAGAGGCATTAGCAATCTGTTTCACAGATGAAGAAACTGAGGCTCAGAGAGAGTACATAATTTACCAGAGATCATGCAGCTAGTAATGTGCAGATGTCTGACTCCATAGCCCATACTTGTATGTAAGTGTTAATCAGGCAGTCTGTAGCTACCTCTTGAACACCAGCTACGTACCAAGACATTGTGCTGAGCTCAAGGTGCTCACTTTGGGCTGGTTTCAGACTGTGATATAGACTTGCAGAAAACAGAAAGGTTAAATGTGTGCTACAGCGGGTAGGAGGAACTCCGGGCATGGAGGAAGCCCAAAAGAGCTTCTTCACTGTATGAGACTTTAGGCAGGTCTCATGACTTCTGTGTACTCTTAGGTAGCTTTGGTCACTTTCCTTTATAAAACATTGCCCCAATTTGATAATCAAAATGGTCAGTCACCATGTTTTAATAAATATGTCTAATATGACTTAAAGTTAAATGTTTGCCTCTCCCCCCTTAGACCTGGAGTTGGGGGTGAGATGGGATAGGTTTCTATAAGTGCCTCTAATTCTCCACCCCCACCCCAGCTCCTGCAGGGCCAGGCAGGCTGAGGAAGAAACTTTACTTCTGTTCTCACTGGATATAAAGTAAAGTAAAGTTCTCACTGGATGATGTTAATGTTAGACTTGGCAGAAGGGTAAGGCTGACTCTCCTGGGGGGCTTTCATGTGTTCTTTGGAGACTCCATCAACATAGATTGCTCTTTCAGTTTCCTTGACATGAATGAATGCATTCCTCTTCTGTTTGAATACTTATGACTCCATCCATAGCCCTGGGTATCTTGGATTCCACTCCCTGTACCGAACTCCCATTTCCTCTTCTGCTGGTCCTCTTGAGCAGAATCTAAGAAGGTCCCACAGTGATGCTCTCTTATACATGGCCCATATCTGATCATGGAAAACACTCATGCATTCTTTGTTCCACTACACTCTAAGAGAGCAATTACTTCCCAAGTTTCAGCCCTCCATTCAGCACTAGATGCCACTTCAGCCAACTTCAGGCTCTTGGATTTCTTGGACACAGTTCATACCTCTCCACTGCACATCAGTAGCAGTAAAGCACTTGTTTTAAGCACTTCTAAAAAAATGTTTATTTATTTATCTGGAGAGAGAGTGAGAGAGAGAAGAAAAAGAAAGAGAGAGGATCCCAAGCAAGCTATGTGCTGTCACCACAAAGCCCAATGCTGGGCTCAATCTCACAAACTGTGAGATCATGGCCTGAGTTCAATGAAGAGTCTGACGCTTAACAGACTGAGCCACCCAGGCATCCCTTATTTTATGCTCTTTGAGTGGTCTCCTTGAAGTCTTTTTCCTTGTGCTCCCGTGAAGTCCCCTCCCCTTGGGGTAAAGAAATCCTCTTCAAAAATCCTCTAATCTCCAACTAACAATGCTCATACACACCCTTGAGGTGAGGGAGGGGGTTCTCAGGCACCTACTTTGAAAATGTTTGCATCTGGTTCCAGCACCTCACTTTAGAATGTGCCTCAGCCAAAAGTTCCCTTTTAATGTCTTACTACACTTACAACTCAGTGAATGAGCTAATGACTCATTCTCCCTCGGGGTGGGTGGGGAGGCGCCCTTAAACAGCCATTACAAGCCCTTGGTTCTTCTCCTGACCTCAGCCCAGTTCCTCCAGGTGACCTTGGAGCAGCCCTTCGTGGCTCTGGGTCTCAGCTTCTCCTCTCAGTGAAATGGAAATCAAATCTCTGTTCTCGCCCTCTCTCGAGGGAGGTATTGTGAGGAATAATAAGGCAATGCCTATAAAGTGCTTTAAGTACTTCGGGGAAAGACGTTGGCTAAATACCAAATGATAATAATAACACCGGCATCATCCTCCACATTATTATTCATGGGTGGAGAGGAGAGAGCGGTTGCTGATGGTGTCTTTGCTCTGTGGGAAGGAGGACTTCAGGCCCCAGGACGCTCTATCAATAAGTCAAAGCCAATAAACCCAGAGCGCGGGAGGTGGGAGCTATCTAGTCACAAAGGCTGAATGTACACACCCATTTGTATTTGAAATGACAACCACGAGCTCCATTTCTCATTTTTTATTTTTATAGTTAGCGCTCAGAGTAGCTAGAATTGAGGGGAAATTGTGTTCCTTTCTGGGAGATGGGGGAGCAAGGAGATGTTTTTTTTACATGTTCAATTTTGCTACTCATCCCTCTTCTTAGCATAGCTTTTATATGTGTGTATATGTGTGTGTATATATGTGAGATATATATACACTCTCCCCACATTTGCCTCAGCTCTGCTCTCCATCCCACTCATTCCTGAGCTGGAGCTCTGACCAACAGGCAGGACAGCAGTCTGGTGGGAGGTAAGGAGCAGAGAGGTCCAGAGATGAGCCTGGCAGACAACCAGACCTGTCAGCATGGGCAAAGGGGAAAAAGGTGGTTCCCTAAAGCTCCCCTAGAGCTGATCCAAATTCACTCATTCTTTTGTTCCTCAAAAAAGAGCATCGCAGTGTATCATAGATGTGCTCGGTGCCACAGTTGAACCTAGAACATGGGACAACCCTTGCCAAAATTCAGTCCCTTAAAATCCTACGAAATCTTCATTGGAGGCCCAGTAGGACAGCACAATTCATTGAACACCTTTACCAAGCAGCACATCTAACAGAGGTCGATAATGCATTACCTTCAGAAGCCTTTGTCCCAGATGATTCCCAAGTTTACACTTTTGGTTTTAAAGGAAAGTTTTTACTCACCACCACCCCAGAGGAGCTGGGGATGGTCAGGAATGCACAAGATTGTACCCAAATGTACACGTATCTTCAAGTCTGTGGCACTTAGTGCTGTGGACTTTGAGTCTGAAGACCAGCTTTCAGTCCAAGTCTACTGCCTACATCCTGTTTCTCTAAGCCTCAGTTTCTTTATATGCAACTGAGGAGAAAAAGTGGCTGTTCCGTGTATCTCCCAGCATTGCTATGGGATCACATGAGAGGACGAAGTCAGTGGTAAACAGCGAAGCTCTGTTCAGAGGAAGCAACTCTTACTGAACTCTTGCTCACAATGTGCCCAGCACACTGCTGAGTGAAGTCGCTCCCTATACAGCTGGAAATGTGAGCAATCAATCCAGCTGCATAGGCATTTGAGGACGTGCTAGTTTCTTTTCCTTTTTTTTTTTTTTAATGTTTTAATTTATTTTTGAGGGAGACAGAGTGTAAGTGGGGAAGGGACAGAGAAAGAGAGGGAGACACAGAATCTGAAGCAAGCTCCAGGCTCTGAGCTGTCAGCACAGAGCCCGACATGGGGCTTGGACGCACGAGCCGTGAGATCATGACCTGAGCCAAAGTCAGACGCTTAAGAGACTGTGCCACTCGGGTGCCCCAAGGGCTTGCTATTTTCAATTCTAGGAACCTGTGGGCAGTGAGATAACAGGAACCCAGTTTTGTTACCTTCTTAATTTTAAAATTTCACTCAACTTAACATTTTTGTGTTTATAAACTATATAAGATCTTTGCAAAAAAAAAAAAATCCAGACAACAGAGAAAGATATAAAGAAAAAATTGTAAATATGATACAATCTTACAACTATGAATTTTTGGGGTTATAGCCTTACAAACTTTTCGCTATGCATTCACACACATACTTTTTTCCAAAGACGGTGCCTTTCATACACACTGTTTCACAAACTGTCCTTTTGTCACTGAGCTTTTCACCTAACAGAACTGGACAGCTTTCCACCTGCCTTTGTTTAGAAGGCTCTCTGACCAACTCTGGAGGTGTCTTCTTGAGACACAGCATCCCCTTTGAGCTGTTCTGGCATCCCTTAGGGTCCCTTTGATGGAGCAGAATCACTTTCAGCAGCCACAAAAAGCGAGAAACTTCCCCAGCTTAAAGCAATCCCAAATTGGGTACACTTACAAGCCCTACTTGCTAGGTTCCGAGACACTGACATCTTGTCATTTTCCCCCTCTTTTTCAAATTTCAAGTTGAAGTTTGATGTTGAATTTAAAATGTTGCCAGGGGCTGCCTGCAGGGCCCTCAGGCTAAAACAGTGGCAGCATCTGCCAGGGGAGACCCACAGGTCCTTCTTCGGACCATGGCAACCCACAGCTGGCATCTGAGCCCAGCAGAGGAGGGGAGAGACGTGCATATGAAGGGAAATTCAAGGATCACTACTTTTTAAAAAAAGCCAGACTTGGCACACGCTTCTCCACTTTATTTAGGTTTTATGATTAAATACCTGTGAGACATTTAATGATTTTTCCAAGAGGGTAGAGAAGGAACAGTGGCTTGTAGGACACATGCCAGACCTCGTTAAATGTCTCAGGACCCGGGAGGAAGGCTGTGAAGGGGACATGCATGGAGCTGGTCAACAGATTTCTTTCACACAATTGGGCTGTTTGCATGTGGATGTCCTCTGGAAACAGGAAAACTCTCTACAGATGGAGCCTTGAATCCACCCACATGCCTGTTTAAGCAGAGAGCTAACTGCTAGGACTCCTACAATGGAAAGGACTGGAGTTGCCTCTGGAAAGAGGAACTGGGAGATTAGAGAGGGATGGAGACTGACTTTTCACTCTAGATCTGCGCCCCCCCCCCCCGCCTTTTTAAATTGCATACCATGTGCATGATTTGCCTTTCAATATCATAGACACACAAACAAATTCAAAGGAATCTTGGCTCCTGGGACCCATCCATTAGCAAAAATATCCATTGGGAAGGGCACTCTTTCCTTAACTCTCAAATCATGCTAAAGCCCACTGAGCCTTCACTGAACAGAACTCATTCTTTCTGAATGAGTTCTTTCTGAAAAGAACCTCATTCTTTCCAAAAGGAAAAAAAATTCAAACCAAAGAACCAGCAAAAATTCTTTAATTATTATTGTCATTATGATTTAGTGTGCTGTATATTTTCTGATTGTGGAAAAAATGGAAAAGAAGTATAATGACCTCAGATGGCATATATAGCTGTCAACTAATGAGAGTGACTTTTGAATGGGTCTGTGACTGTACTATATTACCTACTATCCTTATTATTTATAACTAATATTATATATAATATACTTCTAATAGACTTAAATTAATATACTTACTCTATCATTGCATCTTGGTCTCAATCCCAGCTGTGCTACCTTAACAAATTACTTAACCTCTCTGAGCCTCAGTTTCTTCATATGGGGAACGGGTGCTAACAACAGAACCTGACTCACAAGGTTGTCATGAATTAGATGACAGTGCATTAGGCCTGGCACAGCAAACATTATTCTTATTATTAATATTTTCTTCGTTACTACTATTTTGGAGAGAACTGGAGGTTAAAACCGATTCATAGGCATATTGAGGCACAAAGACCACTGCTAAAAAGGAAATGGAAGCAGTGTGGAAAATGCTAAGTCTCCCAAGATCTAGAAATCCTATTAAGAAAATCCACACAGCTCTCATAAGCAATGACTATCTAGGTGTCATGCCCCTCAGTGTGTCTTTGTTCTGATGTACAATTTTATTTTTACAACCCTTAACTTCACATCTTTCTCCCCCAGATGCCATCTTGCACAACAATAATGGGGCCAGCCATTGCGTCCTTTGAGTACCCAAGATTTAGCTTTTCTTGCTCTAGGGTGAAAGCTACTCCTGGTGATGACTATGGTGAAATGAATGCTGGGAAAATCCTTGAGGGAAAGATGGACCTAAAACTCCTCATCCTTTTTTTTTTCTTTCTTTCAACAAATAATTACTAAGAGTGGCAGGCAGTCGTCTAGAACTGTTTTTCACAGCTAGGGATGATTTTGCCCCCCACCCCAGGGGACATTTAGCAATGGCTGGGGACATTTTTCGTTTTCACAACTAGGTGCTACTCCTGGCAACTAGTGGGTAGAGGCCATGGATTCTGCTAACCATCCTACAACACACACAGTTATACAGCCCAAAGGTCTTAGTACTAAGGATGAGAAACTCTGCTCTAGTAGTTTGGGAAAGTTACATCCCAAAACAATGATCCTTGACCTTTAGAATATAAATTCTACAAGGAGTCAGAAAACAGACTATAAAAATAACACATACATTAGAAATAAATAAATTAGAAAATTTATTGATAATAATACAAAAAAGACAAAGTTGAGCAAGGTAAAGAGAATCAAGAAAATTGGGTGTGGGAGTATTGTCCAGGATGATCAGAAGGTGAGTGGTTGGAATTTGAGTAAATATTTGAGGGAGGTGAGGAAGATAGGCAAATAGATATCTCTGGGAAAAGCATTCCAAGCAGAGGGAATACTTACAGCAAAGACCCTAAGTGAGAGTGGACTGGCGGGTTTGCCAGATTGTCAAACAGTGAGCAGGGGATAGTAGTAGGCGAGGATGAGGTCAGAGAGGTAGCAGGAATCTAGACCATGGACCACTGTGAAGACTGATATTTACCCTAAGGGAACAGTTGTGAGCATAAATGTGACATGAGCTGACTTATAATAGCAGTTTTGTTGAGAATGGATGACTGAGGGACAAGGGTGGAAGCAGGGGGACCCCATTTGTCAGACTATTATAAGATATAAGGCAGCCTGGATTGGGGTGGTAGCTGTGGAGGCAGTGAGAACGGGGCAGATACACTTTGAAGGAAGAGCAAACAGGATTTGCTGATGGGTTAAACTGAAGAATGACACTGAGGTTTTTGGCCTGAGCCCCTGGAAGGACATAATTACAATATACTGAGATGAGGAAAGCAGGGGCTAGAACAGATTTAGTGAGCAAGACAAGGAGTTCAGCCCTGCACATATTAAGTTTCAGGTGTCTATCAGACATCTGAGTGGAGATGTCAAATCAGCAGTTAGACACAGAAGTCTTTAGTTCAAGACAGAGATGAAGGCTGGAAATGTACATGTGTGCATCAACAGAACTGAGATGGGATTTTTTTTAATGTTTCTTTTTGAGGGAGAGACAGACAGAGACAGAGACAGAGACAGAGACAGAGACAGAGTGAAAGCAGGGGAGGGGCAGAGAGAGAGGGAGTCACAGAACTCAAAGCAGGCTCCAGGTTCTGAGCTGTCAGGAGAGAGCCTGACGTGGGGCTTGAACTCACAAATCGCGAGATCATGACCTGAAACAAAGTCGAATGCTTAACTGACTGAGCCACCCAGGCACCCCCTGAGATAGGATAGGATGAGATGACCAGCAGGGTGTGTGTCAATGGAGAAAAGGTCCAAGGCACTGCAATTAGGAGCTTGGAGAGAAAAGGAGAAACTTGCAAGGAGAATTGTGAAGGACTAGCCAATGGTACAGGAGAACAACAGAATGTGTCATACTGAAAGCAAAGTGGGAAAGTATCAAAGAGAAGGGAGCAATCAACTGGTCAAATACTGCTGATGGGTTTAAGATGCTGGGAACTGCTTATTAACCATTGGATTTAGCCAAGTGGAGGTTACCGATAAACATAATAGAGCAATTAGAGTGGAACCTGACCGAACTGGGTTCAAGAGAACTTGAGAGAAGAGGAATTGAAGACAGGAAGTATAGACAACTCTGGAAAAGTTTTGATGAAAAGGGAAACAAAGAAATGGGACATTAGTAGCTGGCGAGGGGAATGGGGTCAAGAGCAGATTTTTGTAAGATGCAAATAATCTATAGAGGGCAAAAAACTGATTATGTGGGGAAGCAGGACAGACTCACTGGAGTTATGTCTTGAAGCAAGCAAGAGGAGAAATGATTTAGTGCAGAAGCAAAGGTATTGGTGTTAGATAAGAGTATAGAAAGTTCATCTATTCTAACAAGAAGGAAGGCACATTAGGTGGTGAAAGTGTTGGGAGGTTTAGGTTTGGTTACAGATTACTTCATTTTTCTTATTTAAGGATAAAACTGACTTACCAGTTAGAAATGAGGATTGCAGAGGGGGAATGAGAGACTTGGGGAGGACATGTGTGAAATAACTGTCTAGGTTGTAAGAGTATAAATGAACCAAGGTAAGCACTGTGGTTGTCTGGTAGTGGCCCACTTGAGTTTCAAAGTCACCCTTTTAAAGTGAGACTTTAAAGTGTGGTTATGGGATTCTCTCCAGCACATTCAGCTACAAGGATACAGGCTCAGAGTAGGTCAGTGTTGGAACCAAACTTATGGTTTTCACTGAGTATGATGAAGTGAAAGAATAGCAACAGAGGATATATGAAAAGGAATAATTATCATAATTCCTCTCAGAATTTGAGCTGTTCATCTTTTAGTAATACATGGTTTTATAACGTGGGGGTAATCTTGTAACACTTTGTTGAGTCAGCCAGATACCAAATTTGGCAAGCTTTTTGAAATGAATTCTAAGGTCTAGAGATATTATCTAGTCCCTTCTTCTGTCTGCTTCCTAAGCAGGTAAGACTCTTGTATTCTGTGTCTCCCAAGGAGATACAACCATACCCACAGAAAAAGCAAGACTAATGTTTACCAACCCAGCTTACAGAAGTATTTCCCAAATAGCTCAATCAAACTCCCCTTGCTACCATTTAAATATTTTCTCTTCTTGCATTCTTGGTAGTAATAAAGAATTGTTTGCTCACTTTTCTTATTCTCTTTTATGTTATTAATTAATTCGTTGAAGAAATGCTAGTACTATCTACTAGAAGTACTATGAACTAGGTACTCAGTGTAAAATGGTGGGAAGCTGTGATCTTTTATCTCCCAACTATACAGCCATGTGCTGAAAGCAGGTAATTTCAATACATGATAATCAGGGACATGACTGGAGAGAAACAGAACCTTATATGAACACAGAGCACCAAATTAGAGGCACTAGCCCAGTCAATGGGCAGGAGAAGAGGGGAAGCTCATGGAAGGCTTCCAAGAAGAGATGTGAAAGCTGAGTAGAAGTTAAGTGAAAGTAGGAGAGACAAAAACCATTCCAGGCAGTGTGAACATGTGTGAAAGGCTGGTGGAGAGAAAGAACAGGATGCGGGAAGTTCACTGTGCCAGCAGCATAGGGAGGCAGGAGAAATCAAATAAGGCTGGAGAGGCTGGCAAGAGACTATTAGGAAGGGCTAGCCATTTATACCAAGAATCTGGGCTTCATTCTAAGGGAAGTGGAAGCATTGATGGGCTTTAGACAGAGGAGTGAGATCACCAATTTGTACTTTGAAAGGTTTGCTCTGGCTGCCTGGTAAAGAGCTTCTGGATAGGATAACTGTCTAGAAGGCTATGGCAGTCATAGAGTGAGAGATGATGATGGACGGGACTAGGGACATGGCAATGGAGCTAGAGAGAAATGGATGGATTTAAGAGATGTTTTAGTTGGTTGAATTGGTACATCCTGGTGATTTCTTGGCTTTGGAAAGTCAATGAAAGGGAAGAATCAAAGAAGATGCTCTACTTTCTGACTCTGAAAACTGGATGTCTGGTGATGCCATTTGCCCAAATGGGACACACAAGGCAATAAGTTTTGGAAATGTTGGGTTTGAAGTGCCCGTGACATATCCAAAAGAATATTCTTGAGGTCTGTTACATATAAAGACCTGGCAGCCAGGGAGGTCTGAAAGAGAAAGAGAGAGAGATGCACATTTAAGAATTATCTGCAAATAGACTGTAATTGAAGCCATGGGAGTAGATAAAACAATCAATCATCTGTATGGAATATGAAGAAAGGAAGATCTCAGAAGAACACCTACATTTAAGGAATGGGCAGAGGAAGGGGACTCTCAAAGAAGCTGAGAATAATCAATCAGACAAGCAGGAGAAAAAAAAAATCAGGAGAATAGGAAGTCATGGAAGCCAAAGCAAGAGAGTAATTTAAGAAGGAAGGAGCGGTCAACAGTGTCAAATACTGTCAAGAGGCTGGATAAAAGAATATCTGAAAAAGGCCCATTGGATTTGACTATGGCAGCCATGAGGAGAGCAACCAAACTGCAGTGACTTGAAGAGTAAATTGAATAGGAGATGAGGAATTACAGACAACATATTTAAACAGTTCTTTGAAGAAGTTTGTTATGTCTACATGTAAAAAAAAATGGAGAAATGGGTGCAAATCTTCACATGAATTGTCTTTTAAAAGACACATTGGTCCTAGGTGTTAAAATATTTCAGGAGAAATATTTTCACATAAGTTTCCAAGATAATGTCCTCAACTCTCCATCTTATTTAAAAGCATAGAGTCAGTCAAAGACAACTAACCCAAATTTCTTTTCTTGGGGCACAACTATGTTTCTTTAAGAAGGCCCCACAAGGGGCACCTGGCAGGCTCAGTCTGTGGAGCATGGGACTCCTGATCTCCAGGTCATGAGGTCAAGCCCTGTGTTGGGTGTGGAGCCTATTTTAAAAAAAAATTGTAAGGAAGTCCACAAACCTATCACCTACTAAACATTCTTATGACTCTCCTCAGAATTCTTTCCAAATCCTTCAAAGTTCTCTTCAGCCCCTGAAGCATCATGAAATGGAAAGTTTATATAGTAGGAACTCATCAGCTAGGTGAAAGAAATTGACTGGTTAACTTAAAAAAATGGAGAGAATTTGCCAGAAGGCTATGGAGGAGCCCACACAACCATACAAAGCTACAGAACCAGGAAGAACAGAAACCAAAGCAGCTTGGTACGTCTGTTACAGGAACGGATAAGAACTACCTCTCGTGGGCAGCACTCTTAGTGTGCAGCGTGGACTGCTTTGGGCCAGGAGAAGGAGGGATGCCTTGACTGGCCATACCATCAAGAGGGAGAATGGATGCCCCCCTTCCCAGCCAAAGAAAACTGAAGTGCCAGAACAGGGAATAGAGGCTAGACATTCACCACAACCTCCAGAGTACCTAGCTGAAGAGACCTGCAAGAGACCTGAATGTTGAGACCTGAATAATCATTTAACCAGACATCCCTACAGTGTAGCTTTCCCCACCAGCAACCTTCCTTCTTTGGCTATGATTTGTATCTGCCTCTCCTTTCTCTATCTCTTTCATAGGCTTAAACACATAGACAAACCTTCATGCACTACAACACAGCACGCTGTTGCCATCTTTCTGGCCAATCTTCCTCCTTCCTCTGATTTAGAGTTTCAAATCCCAAAATTCAGGCGAGGACATTGATGGATGGAGCATCTGAGCTCTACACCTCCCTTACCTGGCTCATTCGATTAGTGGCAACAGCTCAAATAGAAAATTCAGACCCCAAAGTATGTTTTGAGTCTAGATGATTCCATTTGGCTGAATCCCCAGACAGAGGAACTGGAGAGCTATCAAATACCCACTTTCCTTTGTGCTGGGCACATGCGGCAGGCTGAGAATCCTAATGCCTTTACAGTAAATAACCTCACACACTTCATTGTTATCTGGGGCTACAATTGTCCTTTATGCATCCCAGGCATCACTTAATCATGTGAGAAAAGAAGTGTCAAGATCTTTCTCTTTTTACCACATTCGTGGAGAAATAGCTGCTGAGCAAAAAGGTCATAGGCAAGTATGACCTTCCTGAACAGGAGACTTTTGTTTGCAAAACAGATGTGTTTTTGGAAAGATACATGAAAACTGATTTGGGGGACTTGTTTTATTGTTGTTAGATTAACTATTACCCCTTTTCCCCACTGGCAAATAAGTTCAGAATGGCTTCATTTCAACCTAAGCTTCAGTCTTTAGAAGCATGACAATGTGGCAGTGAAGTGTTCTGGCTTTTGAAGCAGCCAGGCTGAGTGAGCGTGAATTCTAACTTCATGTTTTCAAAATCCATTTGTTATCATTGTTAACCAGAGACTGTCCTTCTCTTAGTGAACAATGCACAACAACACACAGTGCTTGACATAAAGTAAAAACCCAGAAAACTGTAGCAGTTATTATGACTTTGAGCTCTTCTTTAAATTTCTGTGCTCTCTAGCTATGTTAAACTCCACTTAAAAACAGTTCTTTAAAAGAAAAAAAATGGGGCACCTGGGTGGCACAGTTGGTTAAGCATCCGACTTCAGCTCAGGTCATGATCTCACTGTTCATGAGTTCAAGCCTCGCATCGGGCTCTGTGCTGACAGCTCAGAGCCTGGAGCCTGCTTCAGATTCTGTGTCTCCCTCTCTCTGCCCCTTGCCTGCTCACACTCTGTCTCTCTCTCTCAAAAATAAATAAACATTAAAAATAATGAATAAATAAATAAATTAATTAATAATTGTCTACTCTGAAATTAGGAAATTTGTTGTAGAAATTTTGGAAAATATAGAATAAAAATAAAGAAAAATGTATGCACAAAGAATGACCCCTAATCCCTCCTCTGAGAGATAACCATCCCTAATGCTCTGATGTTATCTATGCATATAGATGCCCTTTCTTGTACTCAATTCTTCAAAGTACTAAAAGAACTGATAATTTAAGGGACCTTGCTCATATAGGTGAATCCTTTTTTAGGAAGTATTTTTGTTTTATTTTTTTAATGTTTGTTTATTTTTGAGAGAGACAGAGAGAGTAGGGGAGGGGCAGAAAGTGGAGGAGACACAGAATCCAAAGCAGGCTCTGGGCTCTGAGCCCAATGCGGGGCTCGAACCCTCGAACCGTGAGATCATGACCAAAGTCGGACATTCATGATCATAGGCCAAAGTCTACTTAACTGACTGGGCCACCCAGGTGCCCCAACCCTTCTGACATCTTGATCTAGGACTTCCAGCCTCTAGAATCAGGGTGTTCAAAACACCCAGTGTGTGGTACTTTGTTGTAGGAGCCCCAGGAAACTAATACACATTGGAATGAGTCATCTTGGCACCCAAACTAAATATCAATGACGTCAGGTTAATGTATATCTGCTTGACATCAGTTTCTCTTCCTTTCTGTCATCCTAGATGACTGCTTTTTCATTTTTGTCTTGCTTTGCTTTGTCTTTTTTAGCGCTTTAACTATTGTGTTTTTTTGTTCTTTAGGCCTAATTCCATCCACCGAGCCCTTCAATTTCCTTTGATCTTAAAACATTTGTACAGCTCTTTTGTGGTTAGCTAGTATTCAATATAACTGAGAGCATTTCCCTTTTCCCTGCTTAATACGTAAGATTGGTTTTCTAGTTTTGGTATTCAATGATTTATGTTGCTTATAAGGAAGATACATTAGGTTTAAGAGACACCCTGATTCTTTTTTTTTTTTTTTTTTTTTGAGAGAGCATGAGTGCATCAGCACACAGGAGTGGAGAGGGGCAGAGACAGAAGGAGAGAGAGAATCCTAAGCAGGCTCCATACTGCCAGCACAGAGCCTGATGCAGGGCTCCATCTCACAAAACATGAGATCATGACCTCAGCCAAAATCAAAAGTTAGATGCTTAACTGACGGAGCTACCCAGGTGCCCCCTCTTTTATAGTTTAAAAGACACCCTGATTCTGAGGTGATCCTGGATTCAAGGGGAGACTCTTAGAGAAAACTTGCCTGCAGAAAGTGTGTGGGAAAAAAGTATTGTCAAGACTTTTTATTTTATTTTTTTACTTTTCATGCCTAAGACATGTTAATCCAGGAGCAAAGATACTTCCGGGGATGTGGTGTGGGGTCCTTACTAGAAAGTTGACTGGAAAATCCACAAAAGAAAGAGTGGAGGGGAAAAGAAACTGATGGTTACCAGAGGGGAGGGGGTGGGAGGATCCATGAAGGAGGTGATGGGGCTTAAGGAGGGCACTTACTGTGATGAGCATCCAGTGATGTATGGAAGCGGTGAATCACTATATTATGTGCCTGAAACTAATACAACACTGTATGCTAACTGGAATTAAGAGAAAATCTTTTTTTTTAATTTTTTTAACATTTATTCATTTTTTGAGAGACAGAGAGAATACAAGCAGGCAAGAGGCAGAGAGAGGGGGAGACACAGAATCCAAAGCAGGCTCCAGGCTCTGAGCTGTCAGCACAGAGTCTGATGCAGGGCTTAAACTCATGAAACATGAGATCATGACCTGAGCTGAAGTCAGACGCTTAACCGAATGAGCCATCCAGGCACCCCTGGAATTAAGAGAAAGATCTTAAAAAAAAAACAAAAAAAGGAAGCGTGGAGGGAGATTCAGACAGAGTGGGGTCAGTAAAGCAGCAGAATTGGAGTGGCCTACCGAATAGCCAAAGTAATTTTGAAGAAGAAGACCAAAGCAGGAGGCATCACAATCCCAGACTTTAGCCTCTACTACAAAGCTGTCATCATCAAGACAGCATGGTATTGGCACAAAAACAGACACATAGACCAATGGAATAGAATAGAAACCCCAGAACTAGACCCACAAACATATGGCCAACTCATCTTTGACAAAGCAGGAAAGAACATCCAATGGAAAAAAGACAGTCTCTTTAACAAATGGTGCTGGGAGAACTGGACAGCAACATGCAGAAGGTTGAAACTAGACCACTTTCTCACACCATTCACAAAAATAAACTCAAAATGGATAAAGGACCTGAATGTGAGACAGGAAACCATCAAAACCCTAGAGGAGAAAGCAGGAAAAGACCTCTCTGACCTCAGCCGTAGCAATCTCTTACTCGATACGAATTAAAAGCAAAAATGAATTACTGGGACCTTATGAAGATAAAAAGCTTCTGCACAGCAAAGGAAACAACCAACAAAACTAAAAGGCAACCAACGGAATGGGAAAAGATATTTGCAAATGACATATCGGACAAAGGCCTAGTATCCAAAATCTATAAAGAGCTCACCAAACTCCACACCCGAAAAACAAATAATCCAGTGAAGAAATGGGCAGAAAACATGAATAGACACTTCTCTAAAGAAGACATGTGGATGGCCAACAGGCACATGAAAAGATGCTCAACGTCGCTCATTATCAGGGAAATACAAATCAAAACCACACTCAGATATCACCTCACACCAGTCAGAGTGGCCAAAATGAACAAATCAGGAGACTATAGATGTTGGAGAGGATGTGGAGAAACGGGAACCCTCTTGTACTGTTGGTGGGAATGCAAATTGGTGCAGCCGCTGTGGAAAACAGTGTGGAGGTTCCTCAGAAAATTAAAAATAGACCTACCCAAGACCCAGCAATAGCACTGCTAGGAATTTACCCAAGGGATACAGGAGTACTGATGCATAGGGGCACTTGTACCCCAATGTTTATAGCAGCACTCTCAACAATAGCCAAATTATGGAAAGAGCCTAAATGTCCATCAACTGATGAATGGATAAAGAAATTGTGGTTTATATACACAATGGACTACTACGTGGCAATGAGAAAGAATGAAATATGGCCCTTTGTAGCAACGTGGATGGAACTGGAGAGTGTGATGCTAAGTGAAATAAGCCATACAGAGAAAGACAGATACCATATGTTTTCACTCTTACGTGGATCCTGAGAAACTTAACAGAAACCCATGGGGGAGGGGAAGGAAAAAAAAAGAGGTTAGAGTGGGAGAGAGCCAAAGCATAAGAGACTGTTAAAAACTGAGAACAAACTGAGGGTTGATGGGGGGTGGGAGGGAGGGGAGGGTGGGTGATGGGTATTGAGGAGGGCACCTTTTGGGATGAGCACTGGGTGTTGTATGGAAACCAATTTGACAATAAATTTCATATATTGAAAAAAAAAGAATTGGAGTGGCCTAATTATTACCTATTTTGAATAGCAATAGAAGATTGGAAAAATCAGCGGTGGGATTCTATACAACAGTTCATAAATGAACCAGCACTACCTGTTGCAACATGGACAAATCTCAGAAACATACAGTCGTTCACGGATACTCACAGTCCAGAGCAAAAGCAAGTTTTGTAACGTGCATGGGGAACATACACATACCATGAGCATAAGGGTTACTTCTGGGGGATGTGAACAGCAGACAAAGAAGACTGAGTTTGGAAGAACCCAGAAGGCGTTGACAGCTAGTGCTTACCAACAACCACACACTCCGTTAGGTGAGCTTATGTGCATTATTCCCAAATATCCCGAGAGTCTCAAGAGGCAGGTGATTTTATCAGCTCCATTTTATAAGTGAGGAAACTGAGGCACAGAAGAGGAAGTAGGTGTCCCAGATCTGACCACTGCCGAGTGGCACCTCCAGGCCTGTGCTCTTAAAATCCACACTGCCGGGCCCTCTGCAAATGGTACAAATACTAAATTGCTGGTAATGTTAGGACAAGAGAATGGAGCCGTTTTGATTCCTCCGTAGGAAACTTCAAAAGAGCAGGCAGCTTCTCTGGAAGGATCAGATGCCCACTTGAACCTCAACTATTACACTTGGCTTACAGGATGGGTAAGCTCCTCCACAAAGCTGGGAGAGGAGGGGTAAATGGCAGCATTTAGCTTTTGTGACTGAACTGTGGGGGCCTTGGAACACTTCCATCCACTTGAAAAACGGTCGCCCATCTGACATTAATAGAAAAAGACCATTAAAAAGCTTTATGCTATTCTGTTCTCCTGGTTCTGGTCCCTCTTTGCCTTTGTTGCTGCTGGCATTTTATAAATTATGGATGCGCCTAGGTGCTGCTGTTCCCCCGTTTCCTCTGTAGTGCCGCTCGCTCCCCGCGCCTGCATACATCCTTCCTCTGAGCGAAGGACCGCGCAGCCCAGACCCCACATCAGTGTAATTAGCGCACCGCACACAGCTCGGGTGTCAGGACCGCTTCCACTCACTGCCAGCCCTCCGCCAGCCCCTGTCACTCATGACAAAGTCAGCCAGGCAGCGACAAGGCCAGCAGCGCGGGCTCCGGCTGCAGAGAGGGGATGCTCAGGGTGGACACTCGGGGTCCCTTGCCGCCAGCAGGGTCTGGGGATAGTGCTGGGGTTTGACAGCAGCTTCAGACAATATGTGATCACAAAGGCAGACAATGTGGAAAGGAGGGGCATTCGCGTCTGCTTTTGGATGGGCTACAGAGGAGGTTGGGGAGCCGGTGATGGAAGATGGGTGAAAAAAACCTAAGGAACCTACAGCTAGATTGGTTTTGGGGGAACCAACGGACCAGTGTCTTCTCAGATATGCTTCAGGAGAGATGCACAGGGTTGGGGAAAACAGAGAGTATGTGGAGTGGTGTGCTAAGGAGAACTTTTTATTTAATGGCTTTGGAAGGTTTTTTTTTTGTTGTTGTTCTGCTTTGTTTTGTTTTTAAAGTAGATAAATAGAAAGAGAGAGATGATAGAGACAGAGACAGAGATAGAGATGAGACAGAGATAGGGTTCCACTCCTCAAGCCCACACTCATAATTTCATGGGCATTGTTGTTAAAGTACATATACTCTCACATCCAGCTTTATTTTAGAGAAAAATTATGCACAGGTCAAATGCAGATACAACTACGACAAGGGGCACACAAATGACAGAGGTGTCATTCGGGAAGAGATGGCAAGAGGGCCAGGGATTCTTAATTGTTTGGAGGGCCATGGATCCCTGATGAAAGCAGAGGACTTATGCCACTTAAACACACACACACACACACACACACACACACACACACACACACTCACAGATTTAAGGGGCAAAGGCAAGGGTTTTTATCCCTTGAAGGGATACACGGACCCCAAGCAGAGACCCTCTCAGCTATACTGTGAACTCCTCAAATGCAGGAACTGGGCCTCTAACCTCACTATATCCCGGGCACACAAGAGACACTCAAAAATGGTTGCTTAAGATGTGAGTGAGCTGTAGTTCAAATCCTTCTATTTTCCCCAGAGCCAGAGAGATCAATGGATTTGCCCAAGATCACAAAGCTAAAGGCACAAACTCATGTCTCCTGACCCCAGCTGCTTCACTACATGTCCCTGTCTCCCACCTGCCTCTATCCTCTCTTTAAGCACCCCACTACTGCTTCTGCCGCTCGTCTGTACCCACTCCTGAGAAGCCGGTACTTGGGGATTCCAGACATGGAAGAAACAGGAGAAGAAGGAAAGGAGGAAAGGGTCAAAGATCGTGTCAAGTTTGGCCCTGGGCCCCGCTCCTGGCACTCCCACCCCACCGTCCCTGGCGAGCACCCGAGGAAGGGCGATACAGAGAGGGCAGCAGCCCCAGGGCAGCCCTCTGTGCCATTTGTCAGCGATGGCATGGAGCAAGGAGACAGGCGAATAGATTTAATTTCCTTGGAGTGCTCTACCTAAGCCCCTTTCCCGGATGGTTATGAGATGCACAAAGTTTACATAAGAGACCCGTTAATGCTCCGTCTCTGGGGTTAATATTTAATCAGACAGTTTTAAAAAGTGCACACTATTACCAGGGATACTGCTTTGGTGCTCTTTCCTTTGGGATACAGTGTGCAGACACAGAATTCTGAGCCTCTCATGGTTTCCATGGAAACTCTTGTCACTGGTGACTCCAGGCCAGGCACAGGGGCCGGCAAGGGCCCGGCGAAGACCCCAGATGCAGAAGACTTAAAAAGCTCTTCAGTCTCCTCTAAGGGTTTGGTCAGAGACCATATGGCTGATTGTCTACACCATATCAGAAATCTCACTATTCCAAAGGCAGCCTATACATTTTGGCAGCCCATTCGGAAGGTGACAGAGGCCTTATGTAGATTAAGATCAAATCAGTACTGAACTAGTGGCCTTAGTTCAGTAATTTGTGGCCACAGAGACCAAGTCTAATTCCCCTTTTATGTAAAGTTCTAATTATCATCATTATGTGAGCACTTCTATGTGGGTAGGTACTATGTTCAGCAATTTACATACACATCTCATTTAATATACATGCAACCATGTGATGTCGGTATCATTAGTGTTTTCATTTTGCAGATGACCTGACCAAGCCTATGTAGTGAGTTAACAGCAAATGGGATTCCAATGAAGGCATGTGTGTCTGGCTTCATATACCATGGTCTCCACCACAATGCCACACCGCCTCCTACTGCTTCACCTCAAGAGCCTTTGAGATATTTGAAGCACTCATGTTCCTCCTCCCCTCCTGCCTCTTTCTTGGCTAAACCTCCTCAGTCCCTCCAGCCCAAAGTATGTAATTTCTGCCTCCCCACCACTGAGGCCAACACTGGTGATTCTTCCATACCCGCGTTCCACTTGGTCTATGCCTCACTTCAACAGAGTGCCCACAACATAGCCCAGCATCCCTGCTGGCTAGCTGAGAGTACATGGGCCTTTTATCCTGCTTATTCAAGCAGAGATTGCCACGCAAGATGGAATGAAATTTCTCTTGGTTCCTATTTTATGTTTAGGCTTAACCCAAACCCACATGTATTCTATTGCATCAAATTTTCTCTGGTCAAGCCATGTTTTCCAGTCCTTTGCCTTTGCATGTTTGAAGCTATGTATTCATTTTTAATTTTTCATTTCTCATTATTTATATTCCATCTTTAAATCTAGCTTGTCATTTTAACCTCTTGAGAGCTGTAAGAACTCGGTACTCATTCCATTTGTTCTCAGCTCCCAATTCTATGCTGTTCCCAACTGTGATAGACCTGCCTTCCAGGTTTCTGAGTTGTTGATACACCCTGAACAGAAGGAGGGAGAAGACCCGGAAGTTGAGACATGTCTGGATATTGCAGGGGTTTTGCGTGCCCTGCCCATGCCTTCTGTGCTCTTGATATCAGTGCAGAGCTGGACTGCTCAATGCTCATGGTCAGTGTCTAGTGAACCCTCTGGTGTCTCTCTGCTATTCTGCCTCCAGACTTTCCCCAAGGCCAAGGATGGCTACTTCACCCAGGCACAGTACAGCCTGAAAGTTGAGGACAGTTAGAGCTCCCAAGAGCAACCCACATTTACTGGGGCATAGGAGTCAATGGATAAATGCCCAACTTCCCTCCCACCTTTCAGAGCCACGGTTCAGCTGTGACACTGATCACAGGGTTCCTCAGAGGACCCCCAGGAAGGCCATGCTTCAATTGCTCCAGTGGTAAGCAGCTCACAAGGCCACCCCGTATGTATTGGCTTTTCTTCACTGTGCCTCGTCTTCCCCATTTTTCCATCCAGCCTTCCTAGGATCACCTCCCAAAGAAAATACCTGCACCCAAGCTCGTGTCTTGGTTGTTGCTTTCAGGAAACGTAACCTGAGACAGATATGAAGCTGGAGGTAGCAAAAAGAATATGGATCATTTCTGTCATATTTCAGGATATCTTTTGAGATGTTTTGTGTTTACATTTTACATTAAGAAAATAATATATTTTTAAGATGGAGAAACTTTGGAATTAAAGTTTCTCCATCTTAAAATATCTTAATAATTTACATAATCTTTACATAATCTTAATAATGTAAAATGTACATCTTACATCTTAATGTAAACTAGAGAATAGAAAGGGGAAATCTAGCCATAATACCACCACCTTAATAAAATTACAGCTGTTGTGGTGCCTGGCTGGCTCAGTCTGGAAAGCATGGGACTCTTGATCTCAGGGTCATGAGTTTCAAGCCCCACATTGGGTGTAGAGATCACTTACATAAATAAATAATTTTTTAATTGTAGCTGTCATTTTTACATGGTGTATTTCTTTTCAGTCTTTTTCTGGGCATATTTTAATATCAAGAGAATTATACTCTATTTGCCACTTTGTATCATACATTTTTAACTCAGTATCTCTTTATTCTTTCAATGTTATCGAATACTCCTAAAGTCCTTACTTTCAATAGTACTACTTAATAATTATCTCTCTTTTGTCAGTGTCCCCAGGGGCCCCTGACCTCTGGAGGGCCGGGTCTATATCTTTTTATCTTCTTCATAAAACTAGCTCAGTGCCTAGCACATGTGAAGTGCTCATCAAGGCTCATTAAACTGATGAGCAGATACACCATAGTCTCCTTTGGCATTTTTGTACGGCAACACATGAATTGTTTTCAAATTTTCAAGATTATCATTCATGCTATTGTCAACATATGGTATTTAGAACATTTGGATTTTCCATCACCCCTTCTTTCCTTTCATCTATGTTGGCCTTATTCATGTAACAAACTTTGGCCATCCACTTCACATGAAAAGCGGTAGAGCAAAAACTCAGAACACGTTACCTATTTCATTGGCCCTGTAGCTTACAGGCAGGGGTTCGGTTTGGATAAACAAACCAAGCAAGTAACACTAAACTTACCATCCTTATTGGAAATTTCCATTAAGGTTATTCCATGCTAAGCAGCACTCCAAGGTTTCCTGGAGAGGACACATTTTAATTCCTTCCACTGGTCACAGACTTGAGCATGTCCAATTTATTTACCTGCTGACGTCACCTAGTTTTCAAACAGCTTCTAAATGCTATGCCAACAAATAAACTCTAATTCAATACTAGTAGGAGATTCAATTTATTTTTCACCTCTAATGTACCAGATACTTCACAGATGTCATTAGTCACATACAATTGTCATAGTACAATTCTCTGAGGTGGTTACTACTATCATCCCCATTGATGAAATGAAGAAATGGGGATTCAGAGAGGTTAAGTAATTTGCCAAGGATTACACAGAAGAATAGAGAATAAAATATAATTTCATGTCATAGAACAGAATTATTTTTTTACTAAGAATTAAATATTAACTGCTAGAACTGGATCTATGTATAGGTGGAAAAGTCACCTGCTTGAATGGTATAACCTGAGTGATGTTAAAATATTGTCCTGACCCCAAAACTTTACCTATCACTTTATCCTGCCATGGGGCCCAAAAATGCAATTATAAATTTGTTTTTTGAATTACAGCATTGCCTGAAAAGACCCTAGTGAAAAAAAAAAAGACTCCCCTCATTGGGGTGGTATATTAAGACATTTGCACCCATTGACATATCAACTCAAGCTAGGCTGTCAAATTAGATAATCCTGTGGTTCTTAACTCTGGCTGCACATTATTCTTTCTGGAGAGCTTTAAAAATTGCAGCTGCTGAGATCTCACCCATACCCCCTGAGATTTTGATTCAGTTGAGGTGAGCTAAGGTCCAGACAGGTTTGAGAATCCCTGAGCTAACTAGCCATTTTATAAGACACTGAAAAAAAATGAGATGTAGAACAAATAAGGTTTGTAGAGAATGTCTACTATGATCCCAAGTGTGAGGGGAACTGGCAAGCTCAATAAGTAAGTAGAAAATACTTAACAACAACAAAACAGGGGTCAGAAGGCACTGAAGATAAATTTTCTCTCTATGTATTTGCCTTAGACCAACCTGCTTGGTTTGAGCTCTATCTTGGAATTCTCAGTACTTTAACCTAGCTTCTACCTAATTATTTATAATTTCTTTGAAGACAAGTGGGGTCTTGGGCCCCATCCTCAGTACAAGGTTCCAAGCCCGGGATCGTTATGAAGTGGGAAGAGTACTGGCCAGAGATGAAATTGAGACCAAGCCAAGCAATTCGTTCTATTCAGGTCTCACTATGAGAGGGCAATCAGAGAAACAGAAATTTGGCATGAAGGAACAGGATGGGAACTGCACAGTCCAGAACAAGGGGGGGGGGGTGTTGAACAGAGAACAGGGGAAATAGCCTGGAAAGTTTTTCTCAAGCACTGGCAGATGGGCAAGGAGGGCTTCTAGAGATACTTGTGTTATGACCTCTGGTTGAAAGGGAGCCACTGAGGCCACTGAGCCAGGTAGACAATTCTCCCATTCTCTCAGGAAATTCAGCCTCACATCTGAACAAAGAATGATTCCCTTTGGGTATTTTTAAAAGAGGAAGCAACCAGGGCGCCTTGGTGGCTCAGTCAGTTAAGCGTCTGACTCTTGATTTCAGATCAGGTCATGATCTCACATGTGACATTGAGCCCTGCATTGAACCCCATGTCAGACTGTGTGCTGACAGCGTGGAGCCTGCTTGGGATTCTCTCTCTCCCTCTCCCTCCACCCCCTTCTCTCTCACTCACTCTTTTCCCCTCCCCCCCCACTCTCACTTATGCTCGTACTCTCTCTCCAAATAAACTTTAAAAAATTTTTTAAAAACAGATGAAGCAACAAATCCCACTATAGTAGCATTGTTAGATGTAATTGATTTATTAATTGCCTACTTTTTCTTAGATTGTCTCCAAATCACTTTATTATCTTACTTCATCCCCACAATAACTCCATAACATAGTTACCATTATTATTTTCTGGGTTGGATACGGTCAATCAGTACTCAACATCAATTCCCATCTTCTTTGAGGTACCATCCTGCTTTTAAGAGGCTAGAAAACTAACAGGGCATTTCCAGACGCCCTTCCAGCTACGGTTCTACAGGTGAGAGAGATTTCACAAAGTAGATTCACTCAAGCAAGATTTGGAAGGCAGGAACGAAGTGAGAGGCAATTCCCTGCTATGTTTGCTGTTTTCAAATGGCAGGAAAAAGTATACAGATACTAATGTCTGATCTCCAGTTTCCAGAGACAGTTGTAGTGGTAGTGCTTTTCGTGGTCCAGTGTTCAGACTGGACATTGCAGGACATTGGAGACTTTCCTGATCTCTGGATAGCAGCCAAGATGGTGTGTTCCAGACTGCACTTGTTCCAGTGGTGAGCTGCCAATTACTCACTGTCCTGATTGTGATAAAGACCATAGCTCCCAGAATATTCCAGGAGCTATTCCTACATGTTCAACTACAGCCCAAGCCTTCAGCCCTCACAAGAATTTTGTAAGTACTTAACTCCCAGTATCAAATCCCTGTGCTTCAAAATTGCTAGGGTGATTTTAGTTTGTACTAAAACTTCTTTAATGGATAAGGAAATTGAATGGATAAGAAAATTACACTCTCTTAATAGAATATAAATAGATGCCCAAGATTGCACAGCTAGTAGAAAATAGATCCAGAATTGTATACTTCATTAGACAAAAAATGCTCCAGAATTTAGAATAAGAGTGAGGGAATTCACAGGCTATATTTCTAACAGATCTGACAAAGCAAAGCACTGCAAAGCCAAGTTCACATATACTCTCTTCCCACTTTTAAACCTATGAGTTGCACTTGTGATTGCGGTAAGTGCTTAACTTAATTGGTTTGCATCCATGCCGGGACCTCTGGGATGCCACTTACATAACTCATCCACAGGAGTCTGTCTTGCCAATAAGTACTTGCAGAGGCCCTCACTCAATAGCCACATTAAACACAGAGCTCTGTTCTCTGTAACTAGCTACGTGCCTACCCCCAATTCTTGGGGGTCAAAGGAAGTAAGGGCAAAGCAAAAAGAGTAGTTGACACATATTGAGCACTTACCATGAGCCAGGCATTGTGCTGCTACATGGCATTACCACCCTGGGAGGTAAGCATGATTATTATCTGGGTGTTAAAGGGCAGGAAACTGAGATAATGTCACCTGCCCGAGGTTTTAAAGGGCTCGAAACTGAGGCACACCGAGATGACGTCACCTGCCTGAGGTTTTACAGGGCAAGAAACTGAGGCACACCGAGATGACGTCACCTGGCTGAGGTCTTAAAGGGCACGAAACTGAGACACACAGAGACGATGTCATCTGCCTGAGGTCATGTAGCCAGGGAGCGGCAGAGCCTAAAGACCAGCCCAAGTGCTCTCTTATTTCTAACGCTATTCTGCCTTCTAGTCATGCTCAGAATGCTTTAATTTTAGGTACCACAGCAAACTGCATGAAACCCTCTCTGTACTAGGGAGGCCAAATCTGAATACAGCCACCCCCACACTTGGGAATTAATTCCTTCCTTTGGGATCAGTCCTCTTGCGCCTTGGCTCATCCCATCCCTGCTCTCTCAGGGTGCAGCCTCTTCCAGGTCTTTCCAGCAGCTCCAAATGAGCCAGACCAGGCGTGACCGACCTCACTGTGATTGCTCGGAGGACTACATTTGTTTGCTCCTCCATTCATCTTTCTGTCAGTAAGTCAGTGGCCACGTATGCAATGGCTCCCCTTTCCACGGACATACATGGCACAGATGTGTCTGGTTAGGGCGCAAGTGTGTGGGCACAGGGAAAGAAATAAAAGAGAGTACTAGAAGATGGTCAGACCTTACCCTCCGCAGTCTCATGAAAGTTTAAAATCAGAGTAAACACGAGGCTCTCTAATTAGACAGTCCTCTCTCTCCTGACCAGCATTTCCACCCGACGCTCACTTCTCCTAGAAATAGATCGTCACGAAGGCGAACATCTTTTTAAAATTCTGTGCTACAGAGAGCCAGACTAAGATGGTTCTGTCGAAATTACAAAACACTATACTTTCAAATAGCTGCTGAATTATTTAGTGACTTTACACTGTCCAAATGCTAGGCTCTTTGGGTAGACGATGTCTTGGTTTTCCTCCTATCTCTTTTGTTATGACATTCAGTAAATGGAGAGATATTGCTCTTCTTAATAATTTATAAAATAATAATCCACATTAAGGATCAAGCTCCTCTGATAGATTTGGGGTTTCAAATCGGGTAGTCAAAAGAATGAGAAGCTCAAAATTCTCTTTTAGTGAAGTGTTTGGTCCTGGCACGCTCAAGCTTAACTTTTCAGTATTTGCTTCACTCTCCTGTCAGCTTTTCCCCCTTCCTACAACTTTTACTTCCCCTTATTGTGATGGCTTGGTCTATAAACTGTACTTGCTATCACTGCTTCTTCAGATCTATCTGCCAGGGTCTTAGAGTGGAATATGTCCTCTTGGCAGCAGAAAGCAGGACTGTGTGTTTTTGTCATGCACCTCCCATTTCAAAGCTTACCATTTACTTTGGCAAAATCATTTTTTTCCTAACCTGTTCCTAAAGAAAGGACAGAAGGGAGGGAGAAAGAAGGAGGGAAGGAAGGAAGAAAGGAAGGAAGAAAGAAGGGAGGGAGGGAGGGAGGGAGGGAAGGAGGGAGGGAGGGAGGGAAGGAAGGAGAGAGGGAGGAAGGAAGGAAGGAAGGAAGGAAATAAGAAAGGAAGGAAGAAGGGAGGGGGGGAGGGAGGGAAGGAGAGAGGGAGGAAGGAAGGAAGGAAGGAAGGAAGGGGAAAGGAAGGGGGGGGAGGGAGGAAGAGAGGAAGGGAAGGAGGGAGAGAGGGAAGAAGGAAGGAAGGAAGGAAGGAAGGAAGGAAGGAAGGAAGGAAAGGGAAAGGAAGGGAGGGGGGAAGGGAGGAAGGGAAGGAGGGAGAGAGGGAAGAAGGAAGGAAGGAAGGAAGGAAGGAAGGAAGGAAGGAAGGAAAGGGAAAGGAAGGGAGGGGGGAAGGGAGGAAGGGAAGGAGGGAGAGAGGGAGGAAGGAAGGAAGGAAGGAAGGAAGGAAGGAAGGAAGGAGGGAGGGAGGGAGGGAGGGAAAGAGAGAGGCAGGGAGGGAGGAAGGAAGGAAGGGGAAAGGAAGGGAGGGGGGAAGGGAGGGAAACATTTAAGATGGGGATGGGCTTGTGTGTGTATTCTCTTCTCTCTGGGGCACACACACATTCCCTCACCTCTGTCTGCAATTCACTGCAAGGTCCATGTGCATTCTGCGACAGCTATAGAATTTACTAATATGAACAAGTGCCCACTTTTCTAGAATCAGAGAATTCTAATAAACTCTGAGAGTTCCTCAAGAGCAGGAATCCTGCTGTTTTTTCTCATTGTTTCCCCCAACAGAGTTTGGTGTGGTATCTTACATGTCCACCCAGTAAATATTAACTGTGAGCTTACAGTTCTCACTGAGGAAACGCAGATGAGTAAGACCTGAGTATAAGTACACAAACAAATATGACATGTGTGGTAAGGGCCCTAAAAATGGTGCGTGGCAGGGGAGGATAGAGGAAGAGGCCTGAGTGCACCTAGGGAGGACGGGAAAGCGGCACAAAAGTGGCATCAAGCAAGGACTTGAAGGATAATGGCATTCTGCCAGGCAGAAAGGTGGCATGCGAAAGTCATGGCAGGTGGGAGACGAGATGACATGATGGGAAACACTGATACTTCTGAATGTTGGGGGCAGAGCATCCATGTGGCATCTGAGCACATGGAGCCGTGGTTGAAAATATATGTAGAGGAGCTTGTGTGGGATGCTGAGGATGCCCCGGGGGTGTGGGCCAGAGCGGGGGTAAGAGGCTCATACTACTGCTGGGTGCATTCAAGGCACAACCTTTCTGGAGAGCAAACTGCCAATATCTATCAAAAGGAAAAATGCACATTTTTCCCTCTGACCCAGCAATTACACATCTAGTAATTTATCGTAGAGATGTCTTGTAAAATTACATATGTATGAGGTTGCTCATCACAGCATTGCTTGTAAAAGCAAAAGTCTGGGGGGCAAGGTGCAGCGCTTGGGTAGCTCAGTCGGTTGAGCATCTGACTTCAGTTCAGGTCATGATCTCATAGCTCCCCAGGGTTCATGGGTTCAAGCCCTGCATTGGACTCTGTGCTGACAGCTCAGAGCCTGGAGCCTGCTTCAGATTCTGTGTCTCCCTCTCCCACTAATGCTCTGTCTCTCTCTCTCAAAAATAAATAAACATTAAAAAAAAAAAGTCTGGGGGGGAAAACCCAATTTCAAACCAACAGAGATTGGTTAAGTAAACTATGATATATCCCTAGAATGGAATACAATCGGCAGCAGTTTGAAAAAAGCAAACTCCTTATATACTCACAGGGAATAAGCACTAGGATATATTAAGTATAATTTAAAAAGTATAGAACTGTATGCATACATCATCTGCCACCATCTTGAGAAAAAAGAACACATGAAAATACATATGCATAAATACATATTTATGCACACATATACACAAGCAAACACATATGCTTATAATTAATAAAACTTCTCTGGAAAGGTATACAAGACATTGATACTAGTGCTGCATGGGTGGGAGGAGAAGGTGGAAGGAGGAATTTTCACCTCTTCAATTTTGAACCATGCGAACGTACCACCTCGTCAAATAAATTGAATACCAGGAAAACTAACAACAACGTCAAGAAAAAGGAGTGACACTAACCAACATACCTTTGAGAAAGATAACAACTGTGAGGAGCAACAACCAAAGAGCTAAGAGGCCAGAGGCAGGAGGACTAATTAGGAGCTACTGCACACGTCCAGTCAGAGGCTGTGAAGCCCTGAAGTCAGAGGAAGCGAGCATGAGGCACAGATTTCAGGTATCATTTGGGGGTGACTTAACCTGCCTTATTCTAAGCACTTACTATATGCCAGCCATTATACACATCAAGTAGTTTATTCCCTCCTATCGGCTTTAGAGATTTTGCTGGCTCCATTTTACAGATGAGGAAACTGAAGCTCAAGAGGCTAAGTGACTTGCCAAGAATCATACAAATAGAGCAGATGGTAGAACCAGGATTCAAAGCCCTGCCCCCATGCCATTCTGGGGGCTTTGTAGCACCACAGTGAGTGGCCAGATCTGGGGGCAACTTGCTGTGAATAGAAAAAGGGAGGCATCTCAAAGGATGGCCACCTTTTGGCATCTCTAAAAGATTTCTGGAGCCCCTGTGGCCAAGGACAACTCAGGAAAAGAACTAGGCACGTATGCTCATCTGTGGGCTGGAAATCAGGGTGATCCTTGAGGGGCAGATGGTCCCAATGTCCTGAGACTGACTCTGGACTTTGAGAGAAGCCCAGACCTCATGAGGACCCACTGAAGCCAGAGGCTCCATGAGACACAACACTCCTGGTGCCCTCCGCGGGGACTCAGCTTAAGGCTCCTGGGGCCAGCTAGGGCAAGATATGCCCATCCCTCTCCAGCAGGAAGTGCTAGGAAGGGGTTCCCCGGGGGGCCATTTAGCTGGAACAGCCTCCATATTTTCCTCTCCCATCTCCCTGCGGTATCAAGTGTGTGACTATTGATTTCCTCCCTGCATTTGTTTTTGTTATCCATTATTTATGGGATCATTTTTCCATCCTCCGTGCATGAAGGCAAATTTTGTGTAAAAATCAATTGAGTGAGTGCCGCCGATGGCTTGTTGCATTTTCTTGGCTTTCATCTCTGAGGCACCAGTCCTGGGAGATGCAGAGTGAGATATCAGGGAGCACACCAGACTGGGAAAGAGAGCCGGAGGACGGTGCAGGGTTCAGAAACCCGCTTTGAGAGACCTAGCCCCTCAGTTGCTTTGGGTCTTTGGAACAATACACTCTGTTGAGCTCACCTGGAAGTCTTAGGTAGGAATTAAAGTCTTCCTGACCTGACCTGATCTCTAGTCCCCTTGCCCATTCACTGGGTTGAAGACAAGAAAGGGGTAGAGTCCCAGCTACAGAACATTTTCCATTTCACATAGATTTATTTCCATGTAGAAACCCACAGCACTCTCCAGGAAGAAGGCTTGGGGGGCCCCCAGCCTCTACTGGCTTAACCTGAAGATTCCAGGAAAGTCACTCTGAAGGACTGAACATGGAGGAGTGGGAGTAAGGGCAGGGCTGACATTTAAAAAGCATCCAGGGGCGCCTGGGTGGCGCAGTCGGTTAGGTGTCCGACTTCAGCCAGGTCACGATCTCGCGGTCCGTGAGTTCGAGCCCCGCGTCGGGCTCTGGGCTGATGGCTCAGAGCCTGGAGTCTGTTTCCGATTCTGCGTCTCCCTCTCTCTCTGACCCTCCCCCGTTCATGTTCTGTCTCTCTCTGTCCCAAAAATAAATAAACGTTGAAAAAAAAATAAATAAAAATAAAAATAAAATAAAAATAAAAAGCATCCATTCTATGTCAGGCTGAGCACTTCACATATATTCTCATTTGAGCTTCAGCGTATGTTGCGAGGGGAGTAGGGCATAAAGGAAGGAGCAGGAGATTTGATATCACAAAGTCCTAAAGTCCCTACTTGGCCCCTTCCTAGCTGTGTGCTTTTAGGGAAGATATTTAACCTCTCTGTGCTACAGTTTTCACACTTGTAAAATGGGGATGACAGATGGCCAACCGACACGTGAAAAAATGCTCAACTTCACTCATCATCAGGGAAATACAAATCAAAACCACCATGAGATACCACCTCACACCTGTCAGAATGGCTATCAGTAACAACTCAGGCAACAACAGACGTTGGTGAGGATGCAGAGAAAGAGGATCTCTTTTGCACTGCTGGTGGGAATGCAAACTGGTGCAGCCACTCTGGAAAACAGTGTGGAGGTTCCTCAAAAAACTAAAAATAGAACTACCCTACGACCCAGCAATTGCACTACTAGGCATTTATCCAAGGGATACAGGTGTGCTGTTTTGAAGGGACACATGCACCCCCATGTTTATAGCAGCACTATCAACAATAGCCAAAGTAAGGAAAGGGTCCAAATGTCCATTGATGGATGAATGGATAAAGAAGATGTGGTATATATATACAATGGAATATTACTCGACAATCAAAAAGAAGGAAATTTTGCCATTTGCAACTATGTGGATGGACCTGGAGGGTATTATGCTAAGTGAAATTAGTCAGAGAAAGACAAAAATAGTATGGCTTCACTCATATGAGGACTTTAAGAGACAAACAAATGAACATAAGGGAAGGGAAACAAAAATAATATAAAAACAGGGAGGGGGACAAAACAGAAGAGACTCATAAATATGGAAAACAAACTGAGGGTTACAGGAGGGGTTGTGGGAGGGGGGATGGGATAAAGGGGTAAGGGGCACTAAGGGATCTACTCCTGAAATCATTGTTGCACTATATGCTAACTAATTTGGATGTAAATTTTTAAAAATTTTAAATTAAATTAAAATTTTAAAAAATGGGGATGAGAGTGCTTATCTCAAAGGAGATCCTACATTTAAGAGAAGGTGACTGGTTCATGGTAAGGAATCAATCAATAAAAATGTCTTCAGGTTAAGTCTTATTCCCACATTTTACCCCAAGTAACTTGATACATCAAACCGTAGCAGTTACTGTCAGTCATACTCTTCTGTCTCCATGAGGGCAGGCACCTCACCTGTCTTTGCCCAGAGCCCGGTAGGGTACCTGGCTGGCACATTATGGATGCTCAATAAATGTTAGTTGCTAGTACCATCATTCTCGTTTTCCAGACAGGGGCCGAAGGGCCAAGTCATGGGACCTGCCCAAGTCAAGTTCAAGTTAATGGTTGGCAAAACAAGAAACTGTCAAGGTGTCTCCTGCAATGCTGCTTCCTCTGTCCAGCCCACTGCCTGTTGTTGCTTTTTTTTAAATATTTATTTACTTTGGTGAGAGCACAAGCAAGGGAGGGGCAAAGAGAGGGTAACAGAGGATCTGAAGTGGGCTGACAGGCTGACAGCAGCGAGCCTGAGGAGGGGCTCGAACTCATGAACCATGAGATCATGACCTGAGCCCAAGTCAGAGGTTCAATCAACTGAGCCACCCAGGTGTCCCTGGCTGCCTGTTTTTATAAACAACGGGGTCTAAGAACACAGCCATGCCCATTTGTTTATGTATTATCTAGGGCTTCCACTGCCCTATAATGGCAGAGTTAAATAGGTGCAACAAAGACAGTATGACCACAAAACCTAAATTATTTACTTTCTGACCCATGGAGAAAAACTATGCCACATCATTTCCAAACTAGGTTCTAAGGAACACTAGCATCCCTTAAAACATGGAGGCCCGTGAGAAAAAAAAATGGACAGCCGACATTCCCTGGTCAATTATGTGTGAGAAATGCTACATTCTGGATTTCTGTCTTGGAGATTCACATTCATTCCAACTTATAATAGACTCTGAAAAGTTCTGCAGCTCAGCAGCAATAACAATAACAACAAAACTCTTTGAAAATTGCCCAAACTTATTTAACTTGTCCATGGGATACTTCTGACGGTGACACAATGTAAGTGACCAGTGGTGTGTAGTCCACAATTCAGTAAATATCTATAAATCTCATTGATTGCCAAATTTCAGTCATTTGTATGACCTTTATAACTGCCATATATACTTTGTAAATGCTATTTATTAGATATGTTTACTAAAAATGACTCCTAAACATTTTTCTTAAATTCGCTCCCTTTTTAAACTCCGTCTCAGTCAGGTAACAGTAGCCATGAAATCATGGGTTGAATGTGTGTGTGTGTGTGTGTGTGTGTGTGTGTGTGTGTGTGTAGGGGGTGGGTGTAGTTACAAAGACATGGTTTTCTGTCTTAATTATTCACATGCAACCCATGAAGGAAGACATAACGCATGGTGGGATATAATGATCCAACTGGCACTGCCCTGTTCAGTAGCCAGGAGCCCTTTTAGATTTAAATTAAATGAAGAATTCACTTCTTCGGTTGCATTAGCCTCATTTCAAGTGCTTAGCAGCCACGTGTGGCTACTGGCTACCGTATTGGACAGTGCAGATATAGAAAACATTTTCATAATTATAAAAAGTTTTATTGGACAGCATTGGACATTTCTAAAATATCTTAAAAGTACTCAGCAGTGTTGCCTACCCAACCCTCATTTCCCCCCAATTTTGTACAACTTTTTAATCAAACTCTGAGAAGTATAGCTATTGGAGCCTAGGCCAACACTGTCTCTTCATGTTATCTCTTCACCAGAGTCTTCCCTTCCTTCCCCATATACTCTGCCTCCCTCTCTCTCTCTCTCTCTCTCTCTCTCTCTCATATGCACTCCAATGCCATCAATTTCCACCCTTTTATACAGGAAGGACTCACAGCCGCCCTGTGAGATCCAAAACCCAATCTCTTGGGCCCTTCTCTTGGGCAACACTGACAAGGAAGCATCCTCATTCTGGGCCATGGGCTCCAAGAATGCAGAAGAAGACTGGAGCAAATGAGGTATCACAAATTGGTGGTCTGTGAGTTCAATCTGGCCTGCATATGTGTGTAGTTTAGCCTACTTGGTTGTTGTTGTTTTAACTTTTATTTTAAGGAAGGAAAGGCAAGTAGGTATCACATGGTAGAAATTTAGATTCCCAGGGTCTCTTGAAAAAAAATCACAAGATTTGCTTACCTTGGTCTCATTTCCCCACACAGCAGTCACGGGTTGGTGCTGGGTAACTTCTGCCCCTTTTAAGGTGGCGACAGGCCCTCCAGTTCCCCGCAATTCTGCACCACTCTGCCACCGACATGTGGCTCACTGTTCTCATCTACTTGCCCTTCTGGCATTTGGATCTGTTGGTCTGCAAGGATCGTCTCAAAGGTTTCATCACTTACTTTCCACCTGTAATTTCAAACACGTGAGTGCTCTCTCCTCAGGCCTGCTGCATGGTTCTTGGGCCCCAGACGAGAAAGATGTGGCACAATGAATAGGAATGAACTGGTCTTCAAGGGATGTTCAGTCCCAATGATTGAACCTTCATCTATTAGCAGGGCTGGAAAGTTTGGGCTGGTCTGCTATTTCCCAAATTTGAGGATCTTTAAGCTTATGCCACTTTCTTCACAACGTAACATAAACTTGGCCTCTGGAGAGACAATACTGAGATTTTGAAGACAGATCACTTTGAGAATTTGATAAAACCTATAGACTTAATAATGGTGGGAATATAGATAAAAAGACACTTAATTTTGCATAAAGTTTCAGGGGGGTTATACAAAGACGCCCTTCAAAGTACATCCATGACTCTTCCAGGAATTCCTCAGGCCTTCGTTCAGAATCCCCGCTCTGGAGACTTCCAGTTAGAGTAGGAGACCGAACACATACATCAGCTCCCTTTCTCCCAGAACCTAATTGTAAAATGATAATTAAAGGATATTTAAAGCCTAAGCCTACAGGGACAAAGAGAATTAAAAAAAAAAAGACAATTACCAAAAAATGTTTTTTGGAAACTGGACAGCAAGTAAGAGGTAAATGATAGTAGACACACGAAAGCTGAATCCTAAGTCAGCTAAGAAAGCTGAGAAGCAACCCCAAAGGCATAGCAAATTCCTGAGACTTGCAAAGTGACAGTACCTCCTATCTCTGGAGGTTGGAGTTAAGAGGCGGCTGCAAACAGGTGACTTGGCCGAGAGCGTGTTTACAAAGCGGTTAGACCTTCAGATGAGGACTCAGACCTACCTCAACCACTTGGTTCAGGAGGGCAACTGTCTGACCCAAACTTGGCAGAACGCTGGCAGTTTATTCACTAGAAAAGTGTACGTGGGGTTTTGGGGGACACCAACCACAGTTAAGGGTGGGAAACTACATTGAAAACAGAGGAATTAGGGGCGCCTGGGTGGCTCAGTCGGTTGAGCGTCCGACTTCGGCTCAGGTCACGATCTCCCGGTCCGTGAGTTTGAGCCCCACGTCGGGCTCTGGGCTGATGGCTCAGAGCCTGGAGCCTGCTTCCGATTCTGTGTCTCCCTCTCTCTCTGCCCCTCCCCCGTTCATGCTCTGTCTCTCTCTGTCTCAAAAATAAATAAATGTTAAAAAAAAAAAAGAAAACAGAGGAATTATATACATTTTACGTTCTAAATGTTGAAAATCACATTCCTTTTCTGTCACTCAGAACCGTGAATGTGAACAGCCAGACATACGTGCTTAAAACAGGAAACAGAGATTTTTCTCTGGGAATTAACCAATCCAAAGAGGAAAAGCAAAAAAACTAGCATTAGAGAATCTTCAAGGAAGCCGCCCCTTCAATTTAGCCACTTTGCTAAATTATTTGAACTTTGAAATTATGGACACATACAGCTTTTTTTTTTAAGTTTACTTATTTATTTTGAGACACAGTGAGCAAGCAAGGGAGGGGCAGAGAGAGAGAGAGAGGGAGACGGAGAATCCCAACTAGGTTCCACACTGTCAGCGCAGAGCCCAGTGCAGGGCTGGATCCCACGAACCGTGACAACAGCACTGCGCCAAAGTCAAGAGTCTGATGCTCAACCAACTGAGCCACGCAGGTGCCCCACATACAACTTTCATTTTATTTATTTATTTTTTAATTTTTTTTTTCAACGTTTATTTATTTTTGGGACAGAGAGAGACAGAGCATGAATGGGGGAGGGGCAGAGAGAGAGGGAGACACAGAATCGGAAACAGGCTCCAGGCTCCGAGCCATCAGCCCAGAGCCCGACGCGGGGCTCGAACTCACGGACCGCGAGATCGTGACCTGGCTGAAGTCGGACGCTTAACCAACTGCGCCACCCAGGCGCCCCACAACTTTCATTTTAAAAAGAAGTTTGAAAGAAAAGGAATCTTGCTCTGATTCCTGGGAGTAACACAAGCATTACCTAATTTCTAACCAACCTAGTTTCTGACTATCCTAGAATGTAATCAGTGTTGCCTTGTTGCCATCAAACCTCTCCTCTCTCAGAAAAAAAAAAAAAAAAAAAAGCAGCTCTTCTTATGCTCCCCCCACCCTGTGTAATCATTTTAACTGGGCTTAAACTCTGAAGAGTCCAGCTGCATAGAAATCGGTAGTTGGTCTGTTCTGGAGAAGATGTGTCCATTTCAGTGCATCACGGACATAGAGGAAGGCTATATGAAATGTGAATCCATGCAATCAGTGGCCCAGAGGGAGACAAAGGAAGCGGCTCCAACAGTGTAGTGGCCAACAGTGATTGCCAGGAACACACACCATCCTCTCCAGCCGATTGTTACTTCCTCTTGTCATTTTTTGAAAAAAAAAAAAAAAAAAATCATGGTTGAGTTCCATAACTTGGTGCCAACTGATGTTAAGTCACTAGGCTTTGGGGGTTATTGTTTATCTCTTTGTTTCAATTTCTGTGACTTTTCTCTCCAGACAGGGGTGAGAAAGGAGGAGAACAGTATTCATATATTATATACTGTGTGAACAGAGATACTCAGAAAGGTTGGGACCGGCTCCCAAACACTACAGACAGGTAAAGGTTGGGTTAACTTGGTTAATACTTAACGGTTTGGTCCGGAGTCCCAGGAATGAGATATCGCTAGTCTCCAATTTGCATGTAAGCTCCATGAGCACAGGGAGAGAGTCCCAAGTTCCCTGCTCAGTCCCCGGCACCTTAAGCAGGACCTGTCACATAGTAATAACATAACACATATCTGTCCAATGAATCCATTATATTTCTAGACCTCAGCTATTTCTCATGAAGCCAGGCATACACACAGAAATTAGAAGACACTCTACTTTTCTTCAGTTTTTTGGTCAAACTGTGCTAGGGAATGAAAAAAAAAAAGTCACAGTTCAGGGTATTCATAATTAGTTTTATAATTGTATTTATTTTATGTTGGGTCAAAGGAAGATCTTGAGAAGCTTTTAAACACTTAATGCTTTGTTACCCTTTCCCTGTATGAAGTTAAAATCACTACCTCAGGAAGTCTAACACAATTCTGAACTTGACTGTAAGGATGCTTTTTTAAAATATCAAAAGTTGAAGTCTTCCAAAACATTCTTTCTTATTTTGGTATGTCTTCCCTTCACATGTTCTTTTCAAATTTTTAAATGTTTACTTATTTTTGAGAGAGAGGGAGAGACAGAGACAGAACATGAGAGGTGGAGGGGCAGAGAGAGAAGGAGACACAGAATCCAAAGCAGGCTCCAGGCTCTAAGCTGTCAGCACAGAGCTTGACATAGGGCTCAAACTCACAGAACGCAAGATCATGAACTGAGCCAAAGTCAGAGGCTTAACTGACTGAGCCACCCAGGTGCCCCTTCCCTTCACATGTTTAGTCTGCCTTTTGGCAATTGAGCCCTGGCTTGGGGCATATTTAGCCTCATAGCCTGTTGCCTCTAGAACACTCAAGGGTCCAAATGAGAAACTTAAAAACAGTAACTAGTCCTCCCAAGCACTTTGACACTGTGATAGAGAAAAGAAAAGGAGACAGGGAAAGAACTGAAGGAACAAAAGAAGCTTTTTTTTTTTTTTTTTTTTTTTTTTTAAGAAGGAAAACACGTGGGGCACCTGGGTGGCTCACTCAGTTAAGCATCCAACTCTAGACTTCAGCTCAGGTCATGATCTCATGGTTCATGAGTTCAAGCCCCTCATCAGGCTCCACGCTGGCAGTGTGAAGCCTACTTGGGATTCTCTCTCTTTTTCTCTCTCTCTCTGCCTCTCCCCAGCTTTCTCTCTCTGACTCTGTCTCTCTCTGTCTCTCTCTCCTTCTCTCTCGCTATCTCAAAGCAAATTTAAAAAAAAGAAGGAAAAGATGAGAGAGAAGATAAAGCGATGGCAGTGGAAAAAGGCACTCAAGGCCCCCAATCTAGTCCCTACTCTACAAAAACATTTTTCAGTGACAGCTCCCATTTTCCTCGAAGACTCTACTGAGCCTCAATAACCTGAGTTCTTCTTTTTTTTAAGTTGATTTATTTATTTTGAGAGAGAGAGCACACATGAAGAAGGGGCAGAGAGAGAGATTACAAAAAGAGAATCCCAAGCTGAGCTTGAACTCACAAACCATGAGATCATGAGATCATGACCTGAGCTGAAATCAAAAGTTGAATGCTTAACCAACTGAGTCACCCAGGCGCCCAGACCCTAAGTTCTTCTAATATGGTAAGTTGGTCAAGGAGCCAAGTGTAATGTTTTTATTATTATTGGCTTCAAGTATATATTTTAGTATTCTAAAAGGCAAATTCAAGAATAAAAATATTAAGATAATATTTATTTTCTGAGCCTCTTTAAGGAAGTTGTACATTTTTTAGAGGAGACAGTCCTTTATATTTTTCACAGGAGGTATCTAAGACTGAACAAACATCCAGAGCAACAGTAGCTCTCAGCTTGGAAGGGGACATGACCTCATTCAACCGAACAGCTGATGCTGAAACCCACCATCTACACCACTCCCCAACATCACTCACTAACATCTCTGCTTGAATGCTCCAGAGCAGGGACTCACAGCACAGCCCACTCCTTCGACCATATTGACTACCAGAGCCCTCTTCTTACAAGAAACTAAATTTTTCTTACCGTGATTTTCATTTCTTATCTAATTACACCCCTTCGGGGCCCATAGAACAAGCTTCTTTCACATAAAAGTCCCTCAGATATCATCTCTAAAAATGTAAGTCCACAGGAGCAAGCATGGCATAGTGGGAAGAGTACAGCCCTAGAGGCAGACAACTCTGGATTGAACTCCTAGGTTCTATGATTTATAGTTGTATGACTTTGGACAAGTTGTTTCACCTTTCAGACACCTCATTTTTAAAATATGGGTTATGGGGCGCCTGGGTGGCGCAGTCGGTGAAGCGCCCGACTTCAGCCAGGTCACGATCTCGCGGTCCGGGAGTTCGAGCCCCGCGTCGGGCTCTGGGCTGATGGCTCAGAGCCTGGAGCCTGTTTCCGATTCTGTGTCTCCCTCTCTCTCTGCCCCTCCCCCGTTCATGCTCTGTCTCTCTCTGTCCCAAAAATAAATAAACGTTGAAAAAAAAAATAAAATAAAATATGGGTTATGATATATATACTTCACCTAGGTTTGTAAAACATCTTAGAGCAGTACTTTTAAGATAGGAACACTCTGTACCTTTAAATTTCCTGCTTTCCTCCCTTCACCTTTGGGGGAGGGGTATGGTTGGGAGGATAATAATAAAGAATAGCTCATTCATAGACTTAATTTCAAAATGTGTTAAATCTTGCTGTTCTAAAGTGATCATCGAAGCTGTCGCTTGTTTTACTGTTATCTTACTATATACCTACTGCTTTGCTTTTGGGTCTCGTTTTTGCCCTATAAAAAAAGAGGTTGCACTAGAATTTACTGGCAATCTAAGCTACTTGTTCTTATGAACCACATGTAAGTGTGCAGGGTGTGGTTGTACCACAGGTTCTGGTGCTGCCCCAACTTATTCCTTAAGTAAAGTAACATTGCGATGGTGGGGAGGGCAAAACAGTCACAGATGTGTTGTGAAATGGATGGTAAATTTTATACTGTCTGTAACGAAAAATGTACTGAAAGCAATTTTGTGATTAAGGCTATATACCCAAACTCCAGGGGTGGGGCACCTTGGCAGGGAGAAAAAGGTGTATGAAACATCTTCCTATATCTGTGTAAGTAGGCAGAGGCAGAGTCCCACGGAGAGATTGTGAAAAATAGAGATACAAGAGCCCCTAGAAATACAACATGATGTTCTCCAGCCAGAGGATCTCTATGAACTCTCTTTGCTTCACTTTCTAGGATTTCATGTGTCTAACATAGATAATATAAAGCATTTGAATAGATAATGTTAAAACTCTTCTCGTGATGGAAAAACCCTACTGTGACAGTCAAGAAATACAGACCCTCCCCCTGAATGACCTAATAGCACTAGAAATCATAGGGCCATCCTATCCAAAACCATGACCAATATTACAATACCATCAGAGAAAAACTCAAGAACTAAAAACTATAGAATGTAGGAATTAGGCGAAGGTTGTCAAAAGTTTCAAAGTTCCAGTTATAAAATAAATAAGTGTTGAGAACGTAATGTCCAACTTGATGACTATAGTTAACAAAACTATATTATATATTGAAAGTTGATTAGAGAGTAGACCTTAAAAGTTCTCACCATGAGGGAAAAAATGGCAACTATGTAAAGTGATGGGTGCTAACTAATCTTACTACAGTGATCATTTTCAGTATCTACATATAACAAATCACTTAGTTGCACACCTTAAGGTTATGCAATGTTATTTGTCAATTATCTCTCAATAAAACTGGGGCACAAACTATAGGACAGGAGACACCTCATGAAGCTGGAGACAGAAGAGTGGAAGGTGGCCAATGCTCTAATCATTTTACCTGAACCATGTTACCAGTAAAACAGACCCTCAAAGGCTGAGTGAGCTCGCAGCAGCAAGCATTGACCCAAGTCACAGGGGTGGGGAGAAAAAAATGAAGAGCTGAGAGCTGAGAACAGGAGCTCTAGTCAGCATTCTCTTATCTGTGGATTCCAGCCAGAGCTGGAATGGGCTTGGGGACCAGGTACTACCCTGCCCAGCCCATAACAACCCCTAGTCCTTCCACTATCTCCTGGGCTGGAGCTCCCCAGACCTGCTGTTGAACTGGCTTGGCTGAGCCAGGATTCTTTAGTCTAACAAAATGTTTTCATTTCATCCTGCCTCCTACAACCCCCCCAATCTGCCTTTAATTTTTAAACTTACAAACTGTTGGTGCTTTTATTTTTTCATTAGGAGGTGGGGTTGTGTTTCTGCCACACAGTTTTAGAAGCCTCAATGCTGGGAACCCAGCAGACATCACACTTGGTAGCCTCTCCTTCCAGTTCTACTTTGATTGTACAACTATCATTTTGAAAACAAATTAGAAAATTAAAATAAGCCAAAACAAATGTTAAATGTAAGACATGCCCACGTAAGGGACACCTGGGTGGCTCAGTCAGTTAAGCCTCCGACTTCGACTTCGGCTCAGGTCATGATCTCACAGTTCATGAGTTCGAGCCCCATGTCGGGCTCTGTGCCAACAGCTCGAGCTTGGAGCCTGCTTCTGACTCTGTCTCTCTCTCTCTGTGTCCCTCCCCCGCTCACATTCTCTCTCTCTCTCTCTCTCAAAAATAAATAAACATTAAAAAAAAATTTTTTAACGTAAGACATGCCAATGTCTACACACATGGAAGCTCATATAACGTCACAACTGGAAGCTTCAGAAATTATCTGGCCAGACTCTCTCATTTCACCCATAGGAAAAGAGGGGGTCAGAGCAGGGAAGTCCCCAGCTCAAAATCTCAATTCTACGTGTTGGCAAGCTGATTTAAAAAAAACAACAACACTAGATTTTGACCCCTAATGTGGTGCTTTTTTTTTTTTCACTCCACTACATCGTCTCTTGGGAGACTGATTATTGATCTGAAAAATAATTTTGCCGAAGCCATTTGGAGTCTTTATTGACAATTGGCTCATACTCTAATTGACACTTTATTTTTACCTTCAGTAAAGTTCTTCCCAGTTTGCTAAGCTGGTTTCAGTGCCTATGGGTATTTGAGCATACACTCAAATGGTCATATGAAGAGGAGTCTTTAGATGACCTCCTCGAGGGGGTCTTAACCTGGAACTCATAAACTCATGGGGTGCTAGCAGATACATGGTTAATCTTCAAGAAGTTAGCCAAAATTTTGAGTTTACAGATGTACCTTTTTCTGACTTAAGGAAATAGACTTCCTCAGATTCTTAAAGGAGTCCATGAATCCTCTCCAGAATTGAACTATTATCTAATTCAATTCTCTACATTAGAGTTGGAGAAACTGAGGCACTGGAAAGTGAACAGAGTTGCCAAGATCACAAAGAACAGAGTAAGGCCTGGAACTCAGACTTTTCTGTGTACATTTCAGGTTCTTTCCCACTGCACCATGTGGCCTGTATGCTGACAGAGGTGACTCTGATTCTCCTAGTTAACTCTTTCAACCCATGCTTTTCACTACAAGAAGAATTTATTAAGAGAGTATGCAGGACTGAGTACAAATCAATCCTGCCCCCAGAACAATGTCTCCTGTATATCATCCATCAATCAGGATCATCATCATGAATTTCTGTCAGAGACAGAATTTATGCTTTGAGGTTTGCAATTCCCTCACATACAGGAGCTCAGCTGCAATTTCTCCAGTCTGGTGTTCAATTCCCAACCCTAGGCAGATTATTCAATGATGTCACCAAGGTCTTTCCCAGTTCCATCATTGCTGTGTCCACCAAAGAAAAATTCTTGATGCAAAAATGAGCTCTGATTCCATAGAAATGCCAAAAATGACTACTGATTCCATAGTAATTACAGATAGGCTGCTTTAAATTCTATTTGGAAGGAGGTGTGGTAGAATGTAAACCAATCTATAAACACTCTTTATGTTTGCGAGTAGACAGTTTTTACACATGATGGAGTCTGCATCTCCAAATTAATTTTTGGTCAAAAAAAATCAGAATTTTCAACTGCCCATTCACTTCATATTTTTTAAATATTGATTTTGTATATTTCCTAGGTTTCTTGGTATGAAAAGATTATTCACGATTATTATCATTTCTAGTTCTCTGATACCATAGCAAGAAATTAATGCACCATGAACAAAAACGACAAGCCAAAATATGACAGCTAATAAAACGTCTCTAGAGTGTACACAAGAAATTGATAATGTTATTTGACTTCAACAAAGGAAATTGGGTAACTTGTGTCAAGGATGGGAGAAAGACTTTTCACTGCAAATCTTCTAGTTCTTTTGAATTTGAATTGTGTATTCTTTAATCAAAACATGAAGACATAAACTCTGAATTTTAAAAAGAGAAAAACAGTATCAAAATCATACTATTTAGGCATGTAATTGGCTTCCAAAAGAAATCTCTAAACATGGCTAAGGTTGGGGATTAGTCAAATTGTCATACTGTGTTCAATTTTAAACTAAATGCATGAATTACTCTGACAAAATATAAAAATAATTTTAAAAAGAATCACCCCAACCTACTCATTGTACAGGTAAAGAAACTAAGGCCCTGAGGGTGGAAAAGACTAGTTTCTGGGGAGGGGGGGGGGGGGGAAACAGAGCATAGATATATACTCAGGTTACTGTGTCTCAGGCCAGACCTTTCCTTAACATGGACAGACTCTTGGAGTGGCTGGTGTCTAAATGCCTTCAATTGTTGTTGTTGTTGTTGTTGTTGCTGTTGTTGTTAGATTAAGACATTTTTAGAATATTTCAATAAAATTGACGTCTCCTTATTCTGATCCTCTGTGCTAATAATTGTACCCTTTTTTATTCATTCAATTACAAGCAAATTGACAGGAGACATTTATATGAGGCAGCTTAAACCCCAGCTAATGGAGTGCCTAATGACTAATTGATCAGATCCCAACCCAGAGAGCAGCCCTGAGTGGCCTAAAGGAATTTATGCAATTAGTTTAGGTTTGGTAGAAATTGAGTGCATATGAAAGTAAGCTTTTTATGGTCTTGATTTATGAGGGCTGGACATTAACTATATCTGCCAAGAGGTGAGCTGCCTAGCAAGGCCCCAGGCACTGGGAGGCTCTGTCACAGGAAGGAATGGTGAGGTTTTGGAGCTGGGCTGGTGTGTGTGTGTGTGTGTGTGTGTGTGTGTGTGTGTCTGTGTGCACGCGCGCGCTCGTGCTCTCAGGATGAGTAGAGGGCTTGTGAGTAGAGGGAAAAGAGATATGGTAATGGAGGTGGGATTCGTCCAGAGACCTCTTGAAACTACCGTGATGCTCCCTCCCTACATAATTCACAGTAAAAACAGTATCAATCCTAAAAATGTACAAAGAAGTCCAGCTAAATTTGATTATCCCAAGATGAACACTAGGATTGTGTGTGTGTGTGAAATCCTAAAACTCAAACTCAGAGAAAGACAGTGCTGTTTCGGTACCAGTTTGCCTCCAGTGCCAGGCTGGGCAGTGCTGGGCTGAATGAAGAGGCAGAGAACCGACGTCTCGCTGAGATAAGTCCTCCACGCTCTGGAGACAGAAAACAACGGGTGGGGAGGACTCCCCAGGAGGAGCCTGGGCCTGGCCGCCCTCCCGTCTCTTTGCAAGGCCCCTCTCGCACGCCGGGGGGCTCCCCAGGCCGGAAAGCCGCGTAGAGGAAGCCCCCTCCGGAGGCGAGGGGAGGAGCGGGGCGAACCCTGACCCCGCCGGGGAGTCCTGGGAGCGGAGCGAGTGCGGAAGCGCCGTCGGGGGGTGGAGGGAAACCTGACCTGCTCGGAAAAGAGCGATCGAAGAGGCGAGGCTAAATCGTCTGCCGGGGTCCTCGCTGGCTCCTTCCGCCCGCCGGGACGGGGTTACCGCAGGAGGCTCCCGCAGCTCGGCGGAAGAGACGAAAGTGGGGAAAGGGGCTTTCTGCGCGCCGAGAGGACGCAGCCAAGTCGCTCCCGCGCTTTGGGGTCAGGCTTTGGCGCCCGCGAGGGTGAAGGGAAGCTAAGAGCGGGTTGCGGGGGAGACAGGCAAACACACGGACACCGATAGTGACCGAGACATGGGAGGCGGCGCAAAATCGCGAGGGAGAGACCCGCAGATGGAGCGCGAATGGAGGGCTCCAAAACCCGGAGAGGACGGCGGGCTTCGTCGGCTTACGCCACGGCCCCCCCTGCTCCTTCCGCACCTTCCGCCAAACCTGACGCGCCTGCTCCACCTCTAATCCAGGCGGCCGCCCCTTCCCTGCCCCCTGACGCGGCTGCGTCTCACTAGGGGACCAGTGAAGCTAAGAAGCAGGTGTTTGGCCAGATCTCTCCACCGAATTGCCATATAACGACTTGTCCCGGGCAGGTTACATAAACACTCTGTGCCTCCAAGTTCTCATCTGTAAAATGGGGTTTAAAATGGTACCTACTTGTGTTGTTTAAGGATTAATGCGTTAATGCTCATTACGAGCTTGGAACACTACCTGACATACAGGAAGCCCTTACTACATGTTAGATATTATTCACTTTTCCAACAAACGTTAGTGAAGCGCGCACTCTCTGGGAGGCTCTGCGCAGGGTTCCAGGAGGCGGGTTATGGAGGTGGTACTTGCCCCAAAGCTCATTTACTGTTAAATAAATAAACAGGGTGCTAACAGGGAATGATAAGGACTAAGAAAGAAATACAACAGGGTACTAAGATAGGGTGACTGGGGAAAAGAACAAACTAAGGTAGAAGGAGCCTCCGCCCCAGTCTGGGCCTCAGTCTCTCCTTCGGTAAAAAAAAGAGGGCGCCCGAAGGCTGACGCACTCTGACGCCTAGCCCAGAGGTGGGAGCTGGGCCCGGGAGAACCAGTCAGAGACCCCACCATCCCCCGACCCCCGCCTCCTCTGCCTACTGGAGCCCGCCCCTTGGGAGGGAGGGCTGTGCTGAGTTTCCCAACAATCAAAAGGTTGATGCATGCCAGGATTCTGCAAAGGAGTTCAAGGATTCTGCTCCGAGTTCAAGCAGCCGAAATTGGGGTCAAGTTTCTCAGTGGGAACTCGGATTCTCAGGGTGGACTCCAGGAGAGCGAATTACTTCGTGCCTTCCGTGCCTGGGACACACCGTTTGCAAAGAGATTATTTCTACCCTTTCTGGTTTACCACTAACAACCACATCGGGAGCTGGTAGTCCCTGTTACTGATCTCGTTGTACAGATGAACACTGTGGCGCAGAGAGGGAAAATGTTTATCCCGGCCGAGGCCAAGCCCCTATTTTGTTCCTGGAACGCCAACTCTCACTTGTCTGAGTATAAGTTATGTTTGAAAAAGATTAAATATCCGTTAATGCCTATTATGTGTCGGGCCCTGGCCTTGTGTGATACTCATCACAGCAATCTGAAAGATAGCCTTTTTTCCTATTTTATGTATGAGGGCACTGGGGCTCAGGAAGTTAAAGGGTCTAACAGATGGAGTAGGTATCCCACCCCAAGTCCGTCCACCCCAGCGCCACAGTTGTTACCATCTCAGCAGGAAAGTAAAAATAAACCAGGCTGAAGGGCCAAGAGAGTGTCGGGCACATTCAGCAGGGCAGAGGTCACCTCCTGATCCTCCTCCCTAATTCCCCCTCTAGGTTCTGAGGGCCCATGTCACAGAGGACCCCTTCTGTACCCATGATAAACACAGAGTGAGGCAAGGCTTCTTCTAATTTAAGTAGGAAGGAAACTGGCCACCTTTGAATGGACTCTGGAGATGCAGATCACCACCTTGATCCTGACCTCACTCCCTTGTCTCTACTTGATGGTCTCTGTTTTCCCCTACAGTCCCCAGAATCTAGAAAGGATTGGGCTGGAAAAGGATCCTTTCAGTTTACAAAACCAAAGCCTCATTCATTCATTCATTCATTCATCCATTCATTTGACAGATACCTATCGTCTGCCACTCTGGGCCAGATCCTGAGCTGGGCAGTGGGTATAAAACAGTGAACAAAACTGGTAAATATTAGGCACAGAGAAAGGAAGCTCCTGGCCAGAGATCACACAGCCCAGACCCAGGAGCCCAGGATTCCCACATGCATGTTCTGCCCATCAAGGCTTCACCCATGTGGGCCTTTGTATGCATGGTTCATTCAGGGGTCACATCCTAATTCCAGACAGCCACGTGCCTAGAAGCCTTTCCCTAGTCCACAGATGACTCTCAAAATCCCACCTTGAAAGGCCCAGTGCACCTTTCCATACAAACAGTCCTGAACGTTGGCCTTCCTTTCTCTTGGCCCAGTTTAAAGAAACTCCCAGCTGGGCGGGGACAGTGAATGTTGCAAATTGGCAGTATTTTGCAAAGGAAAATCTGCTCCGGAGTGTTTTTCAGTTACTCTTCAAAAATTATGTTTGGGGTTTTGCAGCCATGGAGAGAGGCTTCCAGGGGTGATGTGACTTGCCCAAGGTCACACGGTTAGGAAATGGCACACCAGGATGCAAACCAGGCCTGTGTGAACCCCAAACCGGCTGGTACCTACCCACCCTCCACTCTTGAGAGGACTATGCCTCCACCCCGGAGGAGGGGCAGAGGCGACTGCACAATTCCGGAGAAACCACAGCTCCCGTTGCTTCCTGAGAGAGCCCAAGGAGAGAGGCAGCGGCGCCGACCCGGCGCACTCAGTGGGTGGGAGAGGGTGGGGCGCGTCGTGGACCGGGCCGCAGCTCCCGCCCGCAGGTGCAAATTGGTCGAAATACCGGTACGCTTGGACAGTCCCGGCGCCTGAAGCGGACCAGGCGCAGAGGTGAGCGTGCGACTCACAACCCAGCCAGTCCAGTAATAGCGCAGATCTTATTTTCGGGCTGCTCATTCCGCCCTCTCCAAAAAAAAAAAAAAAAAAAGTCTTCCAAACTTTTGAGGTTATATATATATATATATATAATCTCAGCAGGGAACTTTTCAGAAAGGAGATGCAGGCGGCGGATATCGGGTTCTTTCCCGGACCAGAAAAGCTGAAGGCTCTTACCTGCAGGAAATCTCGCAGCCCGCAAAGGCGCGTCTGTCTGGAGCGCTTCACTTCGGCGCGGGACGCTCACGGCCGCCTCCTCTGCAGCCCGGCTGGGCTCCGGCCCTGTGTTTTATACCACTATAGGCAATTAATATTGCATCAGCCGTATTTTAAATTTTCAAAACCCACAATATAATGTAATGGCATAAGGGCATTTATTATTAAAGGACACCCGATGGAGAAGGAGGTGGAGGCATCGCTGGGGTTGTTGCGCTCCGTGGGGGCGAGGGACTGAGGCCCAGGGGCTGGGGGCGATCCCTAGGTTTGTTTTTGCCGCAGAGGGAGTGCACCGCGCGGAGGGGAGACCCGCTCTGCTCCGAATTTCGGCCGGGAGTTGATGACCCAGACCTCTTTGAAGACACAGATGGGAAGTGTGCAGACGACTCCCTGACTTGGAACATTAATTTTTAAATCATGAAGGTGTTCTTGTGGCTCACAAATAAAAAGGTTTCTTCCCCCTTTTAGAGGGAGTGAAAGAAAAGGGAATGACCATCTTTTGAGCACCTACTGTGCGCAGGGCACTAGGCTAGGATCTTGACAGCAGATGTACCATTTAGCACCCCCTTCCTCATAGAGAAGATGAGATAGACCATGAATTGAGTAAGCTCTTGGGTGACAATTTTAAATGAATTTCTGAAATGACCCCGAAGGGGCCCCAACGGACTCTGTCCCAGGAAAGAGCACTTTCCTCCCTCTTTGCTTCTATCCACCCACTTCCTGCCAGGCCACTTGAATCTTTTAAAATAATGTTTCATCTTGAGCACCAAGCGCTACCAAATGCCTCAAATAAACAATCTTATTTAATCTTGACAATAACTTTGTGAGGTAAATATTAACATCTTAATCCTGCAGGCGAGCAGAGCAATCCGAGCCTTAGAGAAGGTAAGAAACTGGCTTCAGGATCATTCAGCCAATGAGTGCAAGTACTAGGCGCTCCTACTCTCATCAGTCAGGCTTCAAAGTTTGCAGTGGATCTGAGTCTAGTTGACCGAACAGAGGCTGATAGATTCACATGCAGGGAAGTGTGGAGGGAAGTGCCTTGTAACCCCGAGGTCCAGAGAAGAACGGCCAGCTCTCCCTAGAGGAGATCTGAGTGAGAAGGTGCAGCTGCGTGGAAGAGGGGAGAGATGGCCAGACACTGGCCTACCAGAAGCGAGAACCCAGCCCTTATGGGTCCTCACTTTTAAATCCTTTCCAAGACTAGTACTCCTTAGCCTCTGAGAAAGAAAAGCACTGTGATTCGGGTTGAAAAATAAAGCATTTATTTTAGGAGTTAATTCAAGGGGTAAATAGAGAAGAAAACTTAATATTTTATTTGTATCTATTTGGAGAACAAAACCAAGGTCACACAGCAACACGCGAATTACATGAAGCAACGAAAGATAAAATGTGGTGGGGCCAGAGGAGGGGCAGTGAGAAGGGTCCAGGCCAGCAGTCTGGCTCCTCTTTCCGCTCCAAATCACAAGTGAACCTCCACCAGGAGACACCCATGTAAGGGGGATGTAAAGAAGCAGAGTTAAATAAATAATAGCCAATAACAATGCTAACAACAACAACAATAATAAAATCGCAATGAGGTTAGATGTGTTAGAAGGACTTGCATATGATTCAGAGAAGTTACAATTACTTTCGAAAAGCCGCCTCTATGCTGCGCTGGAAATCTGGCTGCAGGAGCGAGCTGGGGGCAGAGAGTCCTCAGTCCGACCGGAACACTACCAATCCCACCCCTCCAGCAGGCAGTAATCACCCCCTCAAACACCATCAGATCTTGGAGGATGCGCTAGAGCAGTTGCCGGCAGTTGCTTGCAACCAGCTTTGAGATCCCGGCATTTTCAGTCGCCAAAATTGAGCCCATTTTTTAGGGAGCCCGACTTACCGCAGAGAACAGCTGGGACCTCGCAACTTCACGCACACTTTCCCTGAACCTAGTCCGTGCTATCTTAGAGAACTTACAGCAAACCAAAGGATGAGATGGATAGAATTTAGGAGAGGAAAGGAGTATAAGGCTATCCTTTGGAAACATACATGTATTTTATATACTCTAAATAAATCTCCAGTACATGTTTGTGCCCCAGTTAGACTTTGTATTAGTGTTTATCACTGCCTTCCCATCCCTTCACCTTTGTCTAATCACGCTTAGCAAAGTGGCGCCTTCACCCCGGAGCAGTGTGGTCGGGGCCAGTTCACTGTCCCCTGCATTGGGGCTCCTGCCCTGTGGTTTCGCAGTCCAGCGCGCGAGGGAGATTTTTCAGCACCACGGACAGCGCCTGCCGCTCCGGGCCTGCCCTTCAGGAATTTTTTTCTTAGCGCCATAACTTTTCAGGTGGCAATGGAAAGGAAAGAAGAGAAAGAGAAGTCCGGGAGGCAACCAGGTAGGATAAAGGGGAAAGTCTGTGGCATCGGGGGAGACAGCCTGACCTGCCAGGAAACGTCTTGGAGTTCCCCATAACCGTTCCTCCCACACACACACTCTGGGGGGTGGCATACACTCCGCTCTCCCGGCCCCGGCCCCGGACGCCGCGCCCCGCCGCAGTCAGTGGACCGCCGAGTACTTCATTCGTTTCTGTTTCTGTCTCTGGTTGCAAAACCAGACCCTCACCACGTTCTTTTTAAGGTCCAGTTTCTCAGCAATGGCCGCGATCTTCTCGGATGAGGGCCGCGGCTGGATAGCGAAGTAGGCCTCGAGCGAGCGCTTCTCCGGCGCTGCGATGGACGTGCGTTTGCGCTTCCGTTCACTGCCGTTGAAAAGCTCTGGCTTGCTGTTTTTTTTCTCGATAGGCGGCCTCGGCTTCCTCCAGCCAGGCCTGGAGCACTGGCTTGAGCGCGATCATGTTGTTGTGGGAGAGAGTGAGAGACTCGAACCTGCAAATGGTGCTCTGGCTGAGCGAGCCTACGCCGGGGATCTTGAGGTTGGCTAGAGCCGCACCCACGTCCGCCTGGGTCACTCCCAGCTTGATGCGCCGTTGCTTGAAGCGCTCGGCGAAGGCCTCGAGCTCTCGCGGGTCCGACTCCACGTCGCTGAGGCACGCGGGCATGGCGGTGTGAGGCGCCACGGCGTGTGGGTGACTCATGCCCATGGCCTGGTGCAGGTGGCCCATGGCGCCCAGGTGATGCGGGTGGATCTGCGCCGGCATCACCGAGTGCTCGGGGGCGCCCAAACCGCTCACGCTCAGCGTGGGAGAGATGTGCTCTAGCAGGTCGCCCTCGAGGCCCTGGTGCACGGCGTGGTGTGGGTGTGAGGTGAGCGCGGCCGGGTGGGATATGGGCACGGTGGACGAAGTGGACGTGCAGGGCACGCTGCTCATGGTATGATAGGTGGCGTCGGGCTTGAACGGATGGTTCTTGCCGTGGGAGACGATATCCACCGCCGCCAGAGCTTCGGCGCGTGCCAGCAGGCTCTCATCAAAGCTTCCAAATATATTACCCTGCAGCTGCAAGCGAGAAGGCGCACAGCACGGTCAGTGGGGAATACTGTCAACTCAGGATTAAAACACATTTTCAAGCAACCGAGATGCCTCTCCTCAAAGCCCAGGTCATAAAAATTAATACGGAGACAGAGGCTTTGCTGGAACAGACGTGTGGATCAGAGAGACATGAATGAGAGAGAGAGCGCGCCGGGAGAGAGCGCGGGGGAGACACGGAGAGGGGTTCAGACAGCGGCGATTGTTCTGGGCGACATGAAAAAAACATGAAGCTAGTGCCTGTCAAAAAATGTGCCTTAGAGCGGTAATTATGCTCCAGTACGTACCTGCGGGGCTGGGAGACAGACTCGGCGCATGGCCTCGGAACCGGAGTGTAGGCTGGAGAATTTGGGTTCTTGAAGCACCGGATGCATGCCGAAAGGCTGCTTGGCGTTCATGGCCATCATCTTCGCGCGCCTGGCAGGGAGGCAGCGAGGGACATGGATCAGGCTCGTCTCGCTCGCTCGCCGCGCTCCAAGTGAGCGCCGCTCAGCGCCCGCGCTCCCCTCGCCCTCTCGCTCGCTGCCTCCCCTCTCCCCCACCTGCTTCTTCACTCATCTTACAAGCAGCCTGCCAGGAAGGGCCCGGGCGCGCGCAGGCGTGCTCACGCGCCCGGGACTCGCAGGGGCGGCCCGGGAGGCGAGGCCAGGCAGCAGCTCTAGGCGCGCGTCTGTGCGCCCGCCACAGCCGCCCCCGCCACAGCATTTATACCCCGGTCGGGCCTGGCCTCTCCGGGCCTGCCCCGCCCCGCCTGGCTCCAGGCCGGCAGACCTTCCGGATTGTTTCTTCTTGGTGGACTAGTTTCCCCCAAAGTCTCAAACCTCTCCGTCCTGTCCCAACTCGCACTGCCCAGATCGAAGGGCAGCCACGGCCTGAGTGGGTCCAGGAAGCTGACCCTTCTATACACACACACACACACACACACACACACTCCTTGTCGGCCTCGCTGCCGCCAAACTGCCCATTTCCAGGGCGCTCCTGGCCCCACGCCCGAGCCGTCCACCAGAGTCCGGCCCCGCGGCTCAGCGAAGAGGCGCCTCCAAGCGCCCAGACGGGCTCCAGGGAGGGTGAGGGGCTGCCAGAATGAGCCCCAGGTGACTCCAATCGCCCGGCGGGGTGGAAATGGGGGAAATAAATGTCTGCCGGGTCCTGGAGACCAGCGGCTTCCTCCCAACGCTGGCAGTTCTGGCCTTCGCTAGAGAAAGACAACTTGGCCCCCTCTCCCTTTCCCCAACCCGTCAGTGGAAGGAAGCTTAATGAGTTCTGTTTAGAATAGTAACAGTTCAGAACTGCCCACCGGCCTTGTGAGTCAGTCAGTGCACTTCCACTCGGCTGCCAAACCTCACAAGCCCCATTCGCCAGAACAATAGCTACCATTTTTGAGCTCCTAATACGTGGTAGGCTATTTAGAGACTTAGTTCATGGTATCCGCACACCCTGCGGAGTAGATACTGTTATTCTGCTTTCCAGGTGAGGAAAACGAGGGGGTTAAGTGACTCGCCCGAGACAACAGAGCTAGTTGGGAAGAGAGCCCTTGGCTCACTCGTTCCGTTATCCATTCCACGAATATTTACGGATGGCCTACTGTGTGCCGGGCGCCACATCTGACTTCCCAGCTCTTCATCGTTTCGCACTTTTCCTCCCGAAGTTTTGGGACCCGAAGTGCCCCAGGGTTAGTATTGCTCCGCCCCCGCCTCGCTCTGATCCCCTCTCCTTCCCCCTGGTGTCCTCTCCTTTGCCCGCGCTAGTAAACATCGTGAATAATGGATAGGGAATCCTGGGACCGCGCCGCAGCGCCGCCCTCCGGGCTTCGGAGCCGAGACCTGCGCGCCCAGCTGAGCCCACCTTACCTCGGACGCCGCCACCGCCGGGGAGCGACCTTCGAGTTTCAGAAGTCTCCCCAGCCGGAGGGCTGGGCCTTGCGCGCCCGCGTATGGGGCCGGGTCTCTCAGAATGTGAACACCGCGGTTGGGTGTGGAGAGGTCACCTTTGGCCTAAGAGCAAATCCTGCCTAGATCTGGGCCCCCCACCCTCGGATCCTGCCAATCCCTCTTCTCCGCATTGCAGCCAGCCCCCTTGCATGGGTCCTGTGCGTCCTGCAACCGTCCTGTAACCTGTAACCGGGGAGGAGGACTGAGCCCAGGGGCCTGAGGCCAAGGGCTGCCCTCCCACTAAACCTCTCTTGAGCCTTGGTTTCCTCGTCTGTAAAACGGCAACTGCACTCCTGTTTGCCTTCTTGGGTTCTGGTGAAGGTGTTTTCAAACTAGAATAGAAAGGAAAGCATTGAGCACCATATCAAGTGCTCGGCAAACCTCACAACCTAATGTTTGGGTGCAGCCTTGCCCTCAGATTCAACATGCATCTCTGCCTCTTGCTGACTTAGAGGCCATGAGCCACCTCAAACATTGTTGGACTGAACTTTCATCATATATGAAATAGTTTCCCCTCCACTAACTGTTGCGAGCAGTGCACTGAGATAAGCTTTCAGCATGCTGCCTGGCACAGTGAAATCATGAAATAAATGTTTGTTGCTCTCTTCTTCTTCCCTCAACACTTAAAGCTAAAGCATTTGGGAGCTGGGGTGGCTTAAGTAATCTCCCTGGAGAATGACTGATCTAAAGGTGCAATCTGGTTCCCTGCTGTCCTTCCTTCCTTCAACGCCTGCTTTGTGCCAGACTCCACACAGAGGGCTGGGCCACAGATGTGAATCAGACTCCATCCCTGCCCTCACGGAGTCACCAGTCTAAAATCCACTGCAGGAAATTGACTATAAACTTGCACTGCAGTGGAGAAGATGTAGATTCACGCACAGGACCCAGAGCAAGGCTGGTGGAATTCTTGAAATACGGAATACACACCAGAACTGTGGGCCTTAGGATGGCTGGCTTTTAGACAGCATTCTAATATTGGGCTTTGTGTGACCCTGGCCAGGCCTCAATTTACCCACAAGAAGAAGGCTGGACTAGATGGTAGGAACTTCCAGCTCCAGCCAAACAGTACCATTCTGGTTAACTTAAATGAAACACATTTTAAAAGAGTCAAGAGCTTCTTTCCTAGGACCTTAACTTCCCAGAAGTTGAACGCAGCATTATTTCATCACTTCACCAGCGTTTAAGGACCACTCATTCTCATTTTCTGCCCAATGCAGGAAGGCAAATGGAAAGTGGGGAAGGAAAAGAAGGGAGGCTGGATCCTCTAGGGAGAAGATTTTGGAGCTTGCCTGACCCCATGGTGCCCTGAGACCCACAATCACCTAATCATACCCTAATTGTCTAAGAAGCTGAACCCCTAGAAACAGAAGGGAAGGCCCATCCACATCCATCCTTCTCTGCTTTGTCCCCTCAGGGGCTGGGAGACACTTGCCAGGGTCGGTCGAGGTCAGGCAAGGGTCAGAGCCAGAGCAAGAGTAACTGACCTCCTTAGGCCTCCGTGCTGACCTTCAGCTCACCAGCCCCCGTCCTAGCATCCCCAGGCATTAGGACCACAAATCAAAAGCCACTCTTGCATCAGACAACCTGTGTTCTTTGGATTTTTCTCATCCTTCCCTTCAGTGAAGGTCCACTGACAGGTCTATGCAGCCAGCAGTAAGCTGACACCCATCCTTAGGGAGCAGTCTTTCTGAGAAGGCCCTGGAGAGAGAGGAGATGAGGTAAAGACCACAGAGAAAAGAATGAGAAGAACTATGAACACTGTATACTTTATAGGATTTTCAAGCTTCAGTTCTGTCAGGAGCAAGTCCAGTAAAGCAGATCAGTTGGGTATATAACAGGGAACACTGGGACTGACCTAAAGTGGAGACCAAATACCCCATCCTCACCCCTGTGGCATTAAATTACAATTAAAAAGCACATGCATATCCCTCCCCCCTCTCCATGCACACACCCCACATAAAGGCCACACAAAATCTGTCTGAGGGTCCAAAGTAGGGACCACATGGGCATTTATGTGAGTGACACTAATGGGGGCACTTTCTTCATTCCACAGTCATTTCAGGATACCTACTGATGGCTGGATCTTGTGATACGTTCTGTAGGCATAGAGCACACTGCTTGGAGAGCTCAGACTCTAGTGGGGACATAAAATTGCCACATGTAACTCTAAATCAGAACACAAAGCACTCTGTCCCTCTGGAAGGACTAGCCCTGTAGGGAAGCTAGGGCAGAGGGGCAGGGGCATTTTCCTGTGGGCCAGTGGTTTTCAACTTTAGCATGAGCAGGAATCATGCAGGAATCTGCAGCCTCTTAAAACACAACATCCTAAGATGACGACATGCAGAGATGCTACCCATGGGAGTGAAGTGCCTCTTTTTTTGGGGGGGGGAGGGGCAGAGGGAGAAAGAGAGAAGGAAAATCCCAAGCAGGTTCTCTGTACTGTCAGTGCAGAGTCCCTCGGTGGGGGTGGGGGGGAGGGAGGGGGGCAGGAGACTGTAGGGGATGGGGGAGAGCAGGGCGCGGTTTCGAACCCACAAAACATAATATCATGACAAAATCAAGTCAGATACTTAGCTGACTGAGCCACCCAGGCGCCCCTGAGGTGCTTCTTAATAGACATTTATGATTTGCCAGCAGGTGACCTGGGACTCTCAACTTGAAAACCTTGATATGAAAACTTGTTACTTGACATTATTTTTTTCAGACCCTAAAATAATTATTTAAGTTTAAGTTTCACTAAGACTCCAAGAGATAAATTTTTCTTCTTTGAGTCTTTTGTGTCCTCCTCTATTATGTCTTGGTAGGAACACAATGTTTCATTGCCTCAGCTCCTTGAAGGACCCTGGGACTTCTTTGAGGATGGGTCTTATTTGTCCCTGTGTCTCCACTGCCTATGTCTAAAGGCCAGTTACCACATAGGAGCTTAATATAACAATGTGCATTGAATGAATGAATGCATGAATAATATCTCCCCTACGATTTTGGCAGTAGGATGATGGTAATAACAAGAAAAACCAGTTATGGACTGCCAGCCTCTGGGTTATGTGCTTTAGAAAAGAATTATAACTGAATCTCCACATCAAGACTTTGACATTATATTATTATCTCCATTTCCCAGATGAGAAAACTGAGGTACAGTGAGACTGATTTTTTTTCCCCAAGCCACATATTGAAGCATGGTAGGGTGGGCATTAGAACCCAGGTTTTTCTAACTTCTGAACCTGCTTTTAATGAAGGTCTTGGGCTGGCACCAGAATCTCCACCCCACCCCACCCCCCAAGCCCAGAGGCTGAGACTGGGAGGAAGAGCAGGCTTTACTTCTCTCCCAGAAGGCGAGGTGGCCTCTATTCCAGAGGCTCAGAGGCTGGCCCCGCTCCAGGCTTGCTTCCGGCAGAGGCCGCTTCCAGAAGCCAGTGGCTACCAGTTCCCACCTCCATCCCTGGCCAAGCTCCACTTCGGAGAGAAGGGGAGGACACGGAGGAGGGGTGGAATGGGAGATAGCCTGATAGGACTGCCCGAACTCGAGATGCCATCGCGGGCAGGCAGCTGGCGGGGCTGCCCGGCCAGGTGTTCGCAGCCGCCCGCCTTCCTCTCCCTTTCTCTCAGCTCCTCTCACAAACTTCTCACATGTACCTGCCGCCTGCACAGCTGCTGCGGCCGCTCGCCTCACATTGTCTGCGTGGGGCTCTGAAGATCCGAGATGCCCAGAGGGACTCAGGAGCCCCAGGCCCAGCACCCCTGAGGGGTCGTCGCCACACGCCAGCCCTCCCCTGCCCTGGCGTCCCATGATGACTGAGTTCTGACACTCCGGCAGTACGGCTGACAGGTCTCTGACTCCTTATGGCCTCAGTTTCCTCAACTGAAAAATGAGGGGACCAAGCGAGGGATGTCCTAGAGCCCTTGTCCATCATGCATTCTTTCACCGAATACATTTATTGAGCATCTACTCTGTGGCCCTCATGATGTTAGCAGATAGGAATTCAGCTACAAACAAGGCAGACCCCACCCTCCCCAGGGCCCCTCCCCCCATGGAGCTGATACTTCAGCAGCAAGTGAGCATCAAACAAGACAGCCTGGAGTCCGGATAACTGCTGCAGAGAAGATAAACCAGAGAAAATACAGGAATAGAGACTGCCTGGACAGAAAGCAAAAGAGTCACCTTTGAGTGAAGGCTTAAAGCATAAAACGGAAGACAAGAGAAACAGCAAGTGTGAACACCTGATGTGGGAGTAAGAATGGCGTGTTCAGGAACAAGCAGACGTCGAGGGTAGTTGAAGTGTAGTAAGGAGATCGCAAAGGTAGGAAAGGACAGAATCAAAGGTAGGAAAGGTAGGAAAGGCAGGCACCAGATGTTGCAGGGGAATTGGGTTTTGAACCATGGAGGGGGGAGCACTGGAGCTTTTAAGCAGGGTGGTGATAGGATTGGAGGTCTACTTCCTGCAGCCGTATAGGAATGGGGTTGCAGTGGTCCAGAATGGATGAGAGAGACCCCACATTTTCTGGGTTTAGTCTACTGCTTCAAGGAAAATCAGTCAGTAGTTTGGATTTGACACGCCATTCCCCAGGAGACTTCCTAACAACTTCCTACGTCAGTGCATGACTTTTTCATACTCCACCCCCCACCCCACTGCCACCAAATAGGTCCTTCTGTGTCATCATCTTTGAGCTCAAGACTTTAGAATATCTGTGCCATCAGTAGCATGGCCATCTCTCTGCTTGTTCTCAAGAATCTGGACTCAATCATCACGTGGTCCTATTCCTGGCCCACGAAGACTGGTTTTGACTTTTCTTCCCCGGTTCATAGGCATCCTAGAGTTCAAAGTCATAAAGTCAATCCCCATGTCACTCAGTTGGTTGTTAGCTCTTCTGTGGCCAAAGGATTAGGCCATTTCTCTTACCCAGTCAGCTTGATTGTGAAGAAGCAGCAAGGGGAAAGGTCTGGATTCAAACATGGATGCATAGCTAACCTGCTGTGTCACCCTGGACAAGTTACTCATGGGCTCTGGGCCTCTGGTTACTCAAGACTAGATCCACAGGCCCTTTCAATGTGGATATGTCAAGGTTCAAAGCAGGAATCTTGGAAAGAGGGTAGAGGTCAAACCATAGAGGGTAGAGGTCCATCACCATAAATGGAAACCAACTTCAAAGCAGAAAACGCTGTTGTTTCGTGTAGCCATCACATGCTTGCCAAGCGCTTCTTCTGAGCTAGGCACTTGCTAGGTCTAGGGATGCAATGATGAACAAGGTTTACGTGGTCACTGGCTCAAGAAGCTTAGAATCTGGCTTTTGTCTTTTTCATTCCTTATAATAACTCCCTCAAAGTGAATTATCTTTCCACCTTTTCTTTATAGATGAGGAAACTGAGGTTCAGAAAGGTGAAGTAACTTGTCTGCCAATGTACAGCTCATTGTCTTCCTGAGCTCCTACTCTGTCCGCCTGGCTGTGTGCATCATGTCAGTTCATCCTAACATCTACCCTGTCTATGATGTAGGTGCTATTGTTACCTATGTTTCGCCTACAGGACTGCTGAGGCTCAGAGAAGTTGTGTTCCTGGTAGCACCACCGGGAGCAAGTGGCAGGGATAGGATCTGAACTCAGGTCTGCTGAGCTTTCCCACAGACACCAGGCAACCTCCATCCAGGAAAGGGGGTGAAACTTCCCGCAACTTGTTCCCTTCCCCCACCCCCCACCCCACACAGCAAAAAGAAGCAGAGCCACTAACCAACCTCTGTAAATTAAAAGGAAGAAGAAGGGGAAGGAGGAGGAGGAGGAGGAGAAGAAGAAAAGTAGCAAAGAAAAAGAAAAAGGGAAAACAAGCAAAGGCTCTGCTCCCATCAGGGGGGAAATCGGCGTCTTGTCGCCTAGCTCCATGCCCTGATTTATGATAAAAAATTTAGAGGAAATCATTTATATTTTAAAGGATCTAAATAGCTGCATGAAAGTTTTATCTAAAGTGCCACTGTATTTATAGGCAGTTCTTCCAGGCTGGAGGTAATTAATAGATGTATAAATCGCAGGGCTCCGGGCTCCCCTGCCCGCCAGGCTGGATGGCGGCGCAGGCCTGGGCATGTGGGGCGGGCATGGGGAAGGGGGCCGCAGAGAGACCGGCTCCAGACCCTCCCCACGCTCGCCCCCCACCGTCTGTGAAGCTTCTGCTGGGGCCTGAGCTCATTCATGTTGGACTAGGGTACGCAGCCCCGAAGTCGAAGTCTGCAGACTGCACTTCCCTGCTGCCCCACTTCCAGTCCCCTACAAGAGTTGTCAAAGGGAGCTCAAGAGGCGACCCTCTTTCCCTTTTCTGGTCCCAGGTCCCCAGGCCAGCGCCAGGGAATTTACTCCAGTGTCCTGGCGGGTTTATAACTCTGGGAAGTCTTGGTCTGTGAAATCCCGGGCTCCCTCCCTCCCTCACCCAGCTCTAGCCAAAGTCCCCTTTCTGTGTCTGCGGCCCCTGTTCAAGATGCCAGGCGGTTGTTTTGTTTTGGAAAAGGAAGCCAGTTGCAAGAGGCTGACAGCTCTCGGCTTACTTTAATTAAGGCTGTGAAATATTGATGGTTTTGGCACTCTCTGTGGCCGCCACACCTTACAAGCTGGGAGAGAAGCCCAGGGATGAACAAGCTAAGGTAGGCCAGATGGTTTCCCTTCAGAAACGCCATTCAGACCTACAGAGGTGTCACTGCCTGAGATCATCACGGAGCCCTACATAATTGATGGGTCTCCTGAATTCGAAAAAGAAAAAATCCACCAAACTGGAAATAACAGTGATGACTCGTTCAGAGTTGAGGAGAGGGTGTGTCTACCTCCTGGGCTGAGGGTGGACAGGCTGAAGGACAAAGGGCAACCACCTTGGCCCTTTTCTTTCATTGGGTTCCTTCCTGCAGGGCCATATTTCTGTCGGGATGTGGGACAGACAGAACCTTCCCTACCTGAACACCCTCCTTTTTCTTCCTTGGAGGACTGAGAGCAGGCACTCCTCGGTGAGGAGAAACTATCCATCTCCTTTTTTAAAATCCTGTAGTTCCCTGTGCTGTGATAAAGTACCACCAAAAGTGGGTTTAAAAGAAAAGTACACAAGTCACCTATTTACTCTACCATTAAATTTGAGCTGGATGATAAATGCGTGTCTGTGGTTTTTTGCTGGCCAGTGATTCCAAACGGCTCTACAAGAGAGCTGCCATCTTGAGACATCAAGATATTTTGACCCAGTAGATTCTTTCATTTATGGGTTTTGAAGGGGGAGTGTATTGGTGTTGTTTGTGGTGTAAAGACGCCATCTTCCAAGACCCACGTCTTCTGTGTGAACAGGAGTAAAACATTATTTTTTACATGAGATGACCTTGTCACTGACATATTTCTTTTTAATGTTTATTTATTTATTTTTGAGAGAAAGAGAACAGGAGAGGGGCAGAGACAGAGAGAGAGAGAGAGAGAGAGAGAGAGAGAGACAGAGGATCTGAAGCAGGCTGTGAAATGCCAGCAGAGCCCGACTCGGGGCTCGAACTCACCAACCGTGAGATCATGACCTGAGCCGAAGTCGGACACTTAACCAACTGATCCACCCAGGCGCCCCAGCCATTGACATATTTTAATACGTCAGTCCAGAAAGGTTTTATAGACAGTTGTCTTCTCTTTACTAAAATTCATCACTTTGTAAACAAAACACTATAAATATATGCTATCCCATTCCATTTCTTCCCATGAATATCCATAATTTATTATCTTTCTCAAACAATTTTTTTAGTATAACAAAAAAGACAATGAAAGCCTGGCTCCATCACTGGGTTCAGCATCCAAGTCCTAGTGGGTTAGAAATATAGAGAAGCTGGAAGCTCTTGTCTCCTGTATCCCCAGACATTTTACTTTCTGTGAAAACGGCATCCATTTCTTTTGCTCTTGCATTCTCTTTCCTGAACAGGGGAGAAATTTTTGCATGCATTTGTAACTGAACCTTTCAGAATTCGAAGGAAATCCTGTCTGGCGATAAATAGAAGGTTGTGGAAGTGAATGTCATATTCCCAAGGGCTGTAAGCATCACAGTATGGTCACTGGTACTCTGTTACATTTCACTTCACATTTATAACCTCCTATTTCTCCAAAGAGCATATTACACACGAAGGGCCAGTTTGGGGGCAGTAGGAAATGACCACATCCTTTATGAATAAGTGGTAAGCCTTTGATAAATTCTATCATTGTGAGGAGTGGCTGGTCAGAGGATTAGTACAGTCAGGGAAGCTTTCGCTAAGTTGCTAAGACCTGAATGAGGAGAAGGAACCAGTCATATGACAATCTCTGAGAAGAAGTTGTAGGCAAAGGACAAGGATGTCTGCATTCCAAACTGGGAAAGGGTTTGCATGTTTATAGACCAGGAAGAAGGATGCTCTGCAGGGGCCAATGAACAAGGGAGAAGAAAGAGAGACGAGTTTGGAGGGGTGAAGGATTAAATAGGACGTTATAAGCCATGGTAAGAAACTTGTGCTTTGTTCCAAAGGCAGTGGAAAGTTGTTTTTTTTTTTTAATTTTTTTTTCAACGTTTATTTATTTTTGGGACAGAGAGAGACAGAGCATGAACGAGGGAGGGGCAGAGAGAGAGGGAGACACAGAATTGGAAACAGGCTCCAGGCTCTGAACCATCAGCCCAGAGCCCGACGCGGGGCTCAAACTCACGGACCACAAGATCGTGACCTGGCTGAAGTCGGACGCTTAACCGACTGCGCCACCCAGGCGCCCCATCAGTGGAAAGTTTTAAGCAGGAGAGTGATAAGCATTTTGATACAAGTCTCCTAAGAGGGAACACAGCCCAGGCCAGAGGCAGGCATGTGGAAGGGAGGTTTTCTGGAAAAAAGTGGTACTCTTGCTGTTCCCTCTGTCTGGAAGGCTCTTCCTGCAGACAGTCACACGGTGCACTTTCACACCACCTTCAAGCATCAGCTCAAATGTCATCTTCTCAGTGAAGCCTTCCCAGATGACTCCATTTACAATTTCAACTATCTCATCCCTCCTACTTTTATGCCCTTCTCTGCTTTGTCTCCATAGCACTCAGTATCTTATACACTTTATAGCTGTATTTGACTTCTTTTAATTAGTTTATTGCCTATTTCACTAATACAGTGTAAGTTTGACAAAGGCAGGGACTTGGCTTTAGTCACTTCTATATTCCTAGTGTCACAAACACTGCCTAGAGCTCAATACATTTGTGTGGAATCAATGAATCAACCTGAGCTGAGTTTTGACAACATCTGTTTTTTTTTATTTTTTATTTTTATACAAAGAATGACACTATCTGTACCATTGGTGAGGCCTATATTTGGGCCCCTTCCTTCAGGCCCCCATGGCTAAGGGGAGGCTACACAGTTTTTTTGTCATCTTGGATGGTATGCAAGGTGAGCTGCCTATGTGGGCATCCACCTTGCCTCATACTGTGCTGCCCGTCAATCTGCTCATCATGCTAAGCCCATTCCCATCTCAGAACTTTTGTCTTCATGTGCCTCTATCTTATCCCCACATTTCTTCACCTGGCCAGCTCCTCCCCGTCTGTCATTGAGTTCACATGTCACCTCATCAAAGACAACTTCCCTGGCCTTCCCAGACCACCCAATCAAAATTATCTCCATATACCTCCTCCCCCCCTTGGTCACTCTCTGCCCCATTATCCCATTTTTGTTTTTCAACCTGGCACTTAGCACGATCTGAAAATTACTTGTCCTCTTCCTTGTTTATGTGCTTATCACCCATGTGTTTTCACTAGAACATAAGCTCCATGAAAGCAGACAAGGCCAACCTTGTTTTTCACAGAATCGCCAGTGCCTGGCACACAGGAGGGGCTCCAAACGTGTGTGGAAGGAATGCATAAATGAATACATAAGTCAGACGAGCTAAGGTTGGCCTGGAGCTGCAGAGTGACTGATTGGCTTTGCCCAGGAAACCCAATTCTCAGTTCCCTCCTCCCCTTTAGACCACATTGCCTTCCCGATGTATGTGGGAAAAGATAGCTGAAAAGATACACAAGCAGAGCTGAAAACTTTTCTAAGCCCAGACTGAAGGGGAAATGCTGAGCTCTTGTGGAGGAAAGAGGAAGCATGTCCCAGCTTTGGGAGGATCATTGCTTCCATTGTTCATTTGAGCCTTTGGGTCAATAAAGCAGATTTCTGACATCATAAAACCAATTAAGACCAAAAAATACAAAAAACAAAAAAACAAAAACACACACACAAAACTCGACACTGGCTATGACATGACTGTTCCATTGTACAATCTGATCGAGGAAATGTATCTAGGATTACCCAGACAGTCAATTATTCATGAACTAAACGTCCAGGCATCAATTACCTGGCTTGATGCTCTTATTCATTAAGGAGATTGAACAGCCCAACTTAACAAAGCAGGAGAAGGTTGCTAAGTAACAGAAGTTACCTGACCAGCCCGCAACATGGCAACTTACACAATATGAGGCTTTTCATGGCAAGAGAGGCCCAAGGATCACCAGCACCAAAGATCAAGTGGTAAACCCCCATGGGGCTACTTTCAGCCTCGACAAAGGGACTGGGGCTAAGAGGAGATGGGTTTGATTTAGACCTCGGAAGGAATGTACAAGATACAAGCTAAGTTCCCTTTATCAAACGAGGTGGATATTTTCCAGGAGAATAAGAATATTTCACAACACATTACTTAACATTTTAGCGGAAAGCCAAAGATGCCTATCTAGCATATAATCGAACAAAAGTAGACTACAAGTATAACAAAAATTCCCCCGGGTGCTACAGATTCTTAGAATATCTCTCCAGGCATCTATCTGAGAGTGAGTCTAAAAAAATCATCCTAAGGATAAAAATATTTATATATAAGATACAAAAGTTTATATAGAGGACACAGAGCTTTATATACTCAACATAATTAACCTTCTTCTTATAAAAAGTTATTCCACTACAGATAAAACTGTAGTTCCCTTGACTACTACTTCTAGTACTTGTCTGTATTACTTTTATAACCAGAAAGAAACACTCACGTATTTTCAGATTTGAACATACAGATCTTGAGGGAAGAAGCCCCTGTTTGGGGCTTCAGTGCATATAAGAGTCTCTGTTTAGGGCTTCAGGGACAAAGAGGTTTCCAAAAACGGGGGTGCGTACCACATCCAATGTATTGTTATGATAGATGGTGTGGTGTCAGCAGGACAAATTACATAGTTTGCAGGGCCCAGTGCAAAATGAAAATGTGGATCCCCTTGTTCAAAAACGTATTAAGAATTTCAAGATGGCAACAACACACCATTAAACCAAGCCTGGGGCCCTTCTAAGCGTGGATTCCTGTGCCACTGAACCGGTTCCACACCCATGAAACTGGCCCTGGGTTGCAGAGTTAAGAGCCCAGGCTTCCAATCGAGACAGACTCCAGCATGAACACTGACTTCACCTTTACTAGCTGTAAGGTCTTTTATATTTTTTTTAAGTTTATTTATTTTGAGAGAGAGACCACAAGCGGGGAAGGGGCAGAGAGAGAGAGGGAGAGGGAGAGAGAGAGAGAGAGAGAGAGAGAGAGAGAGAGAATCCCAAGCAGGCTCCACACCACCAGTACAGAGCCTGAGGCGGAGCGGGGCTCGAACTCACAAACTGTGAGATCACAACCTGAGCCAAAGTCAGACGCTTAACCAACTGAGCCACCCAGGTGCCCCTTCCAGCTACAAGGTCTTGATGAGTCTCCATCCTCTGAGAGATAATAATAGGAGCAAAATGAAGACGACGTGAGACCATGCCTGGTGCATGCTGACCTCCCCATAGGGAATAATTATCTTTAATGCCGTAGAAATATTAATGACAAGTTAGTGACAGTGAGTAGAGCTGCTCCTGGCCCTGGTGGTATGTGTCTGCATGGGCTGACTTTACTCAAGCATGCAAACTCTAAAACAGGGCAAACCCTGACTGACTGACATTCTGTCTGCACTTGGGTATCACCAGCTCGGGTTCGGTGGAATTCTTTTCTTCCCACAGCTATTAGCACCTGAGGAGGGCCTGATTTGGGTTGACGTGAATATTTCATGCGAGGTGAGGCTGTTGCAAGTTTGATAACTGAAGTTTCTTCTGAGCCAACATAATCTGGCTCATTCATTCATTCATGAAATACTTTGATGGTCATTTGCTGGCACTGGGGAATCAGTTCCTATTCTGGAAAATACTGCCACAGCCTTTTGTGTGACTGATTTGTTTTCCTCTTTTTAGGCCTCGGCTCAAACATCAGCTCCTCAGACAGGCCTTCCGCCCTACCCTCCCTAAAGAAGACTGCCAGTGACTGTCTTGTCACCCCATTTAGTGCCTTCATAGATCCTGTTGACCTAGTTGTAAACAACAGAGACCGTATCTTGTCTATTCTGTATTTCTAGAACACAGAGAAATCCTGGTTTGTAGTAGGGACACAGTAAATATTTTTCTTTTTTTTAAGCTTTGTTTATTTATTCTGAGACAGAGAGAGGCAAAGAAAGAGAGGGAGAGAGAGAGGGATCCTGACAGTGCAGAGCTCAATGTGGGGCTCGATCCCATGAACCATGAGATCATGACCCGAGCTGAAATCAAGAGTCAGACGCCTAACTGACTGAGCCCCCAGGTGCCCCAGTAAATATTTTTCAATAAATTAACGAATAAAGGAGTAGAGAAATTTGATGGTGCTGTGGAAACACAGAGGAGAAGCCCTGCATTCTGCCTGAAATTGTTGCTGACAGCTTCCCAGAGGAGGTGCCGTTTCAGATGAGTTTTAAGGGATGAAAAGGAGTTTGACAGGCAAACAAAGGTGGGTAGATGTTCTAGACTGACAGGACAGCATGTGCAAAAGCAAGCAGCCCAAGAGAACTCAGGACTGCAAGGTTTTAGGGGAGAAAAAGTAGGGTGCAGGTCATACAAGGGCAGTAATGAGGCTCAGAAGTTGAGGTGGAAACCAGATCACTAAAAACATCACACAGAATTCTAAGGAAGCTGGGTTTTATACTGGAGGCAGTCAAACAAACTCCATTTAGCTGCCTGCTCAGTGGCTGGCCCCGAGCTAAGTGTAACGGGCACAGCAGTGAATAAGATATACATAGTCCCAGACCTTAGGGAGCTTACCTTCTGGCAGGGAAGACAGACATGACATAAATACATAGTATTTATCATTTCATCATTAAACAAAACTATGAGAAGCATTATGATTAAATATTACAGAGAAGAGCAGGGTGTGATGAGAGTCCATAACAAGGATATCTAACCTCAGTTAGGGATTGGAGAAGCCTTTCCTTTTTGACTCTCAAACCAGTCCCGGAAAAATCCATTGCTTGATTTTAAAAGTTAACTTAAACTACATGTACTAATAGAAAAAAAAAAAAAAACAAAAAACAAAAAAAAAAACACCTCACATACATACTGAGGAGTTCAGTAAGTACATTCCCAGAAATAGACATTTGGCTTGATTCCATTTGCATAATATTTCTTAAAAGTTTATTTATTTTGGGGAGGGAGAGAAAGGGGGGAGGGGGAAGGGAAGGCAGGGGGCGGGGTGGGGACAGAGGATCCAAAGCAGGCCCTGTGCTGACAGCAGCAACCCCAGTGCTCAAACTCATGAACTACAAGATCATGACCTGAGCCAAAGTCAGACACTCAACTGACTGAGCCACCCAGGTGACCCTATATAATATTCTGAAGCATGCGAAATATTATTATCTATCACTACAAACAAACAGCATGAAGACAGGCCTGGGAATGAGAGACACCAGAAGCAGTGTAATGTCTCCCTTGGGAGTAGGGGTAAAGGTTGGAGTAAAAAATGTCCCTGGAGAGGTTGAAATGCATTTTTAATGGTGTATATCTCAGCTGGGTTTATTTTATTCTCTTTTCATATTTTTGAATTATTCCACTTAGAAAAAATAAAGTCAGGGGTGCTTAGTTGGCTCAGTCACTTTTGTCCGACTCTTGATTTTGGCTTAGGTCATGATCTCACAGTCTGGTTCGTGGGATCGAGCTCCAGGTCAGGCTCGATGCTGACTGTGGAGAGACTGCTTGGGATTCTCTGTCTCTCTCCTTCTCTCTCTGCCCCTTCCCCCTCAAAATAAATAAATCAACTTAAAAAAATAAAGTCAACTGAAATCTATACTATTTTTTATTAGTCATCATTGCCATAAAAAGGATTGTAACATCCATTCTCTAAGACAGTACAGGAAATGGAAGTGCATAAGGCAGTACCAATTCTACCCCATATTGCAAAGTAAATAAACAAAGACCACAAAAGTTTTTATTAGGTCAAAAACCTTCCTCAGCCCTGTAATTTCTTCCCAGAGATTCTGTATACAAAACAAGAGATAAGTAAAGGAAAGAACTGCCTTTTTTCTTTTTACATCTGTCCTTGTAAAAGCAGCTTTTCTTACAAGCTAAGACTCTTTAGTGACTGGCTGGACTTCTTGCAAATTCAGTTGATCTTTATTTGGGAAAGAGGCAACTAAAATGAAAAGCAATCCAGAGAAGGCAGAAGGATCTGGAACCTCAAATTCTCACCAACGGTGCCAAAGTCCAGGCGCCAGTGGAACAGCATCCTGATCGATGGCTAAGTGCACGGGAATGGCTGGTCGCCTGTCCCACTGCAGATGGTTTTCTGTGATACCCTCTGAAAGGACTCCTGGACTTGCATGCATCTCTGGGCTCTGTGACCAAGGTCAAAGTTGGTATAGGGAGGAAGAGTGGGCTTCCTTGTTTCAGAATATTTTTTCATGAGTCCATGGTGGGTCTCTGCTGGCAGTTCTTAAAATAGCCAGTGAGGAGTAACAGGACTGGCAGCCAGTTATTGATCATTCAGCAGAGTGCTAGCAGCTGTCGTCAGGCCAGAGTAATAGAGAGACCATGTACCTTCCCTCCCCTGGCAGAACACATTTCCCCAAATCCTTATCACCGATGCAGAACAAAAAGCTCTACCTAATGTGCTACCTCAGCAGCACAGTGTCTGATAATATCCTCTGATAAATGGAGATAGATAGTGTTTGGAAGCTGGACAGTGCTTTCTAGATTGATGGCCCACTGCTAGGAGACATGAAGGCGTGAAGTCATCATCCGAAGTGAAAGTCTATAAAACCATCAGTTGCGGAGGCTCTTTTCTACCCTAGACATGTTTCTATGGGCCTATTCAATCGCTAAGTCCATTCATCCATCCATCAAAACGTGGTTCAATGTCTCTCTCTGTCAGGCTCCATTTCAGGTTATGGGATATGAAAATGACCAAGGATCTAGACTGGAGGAGCACGCAATCAATGTTGACCACATACCTGCTGAAAATAGGGCCTGGCAACAGATTTCTAAGGAAAAAATTCTCCCTCCAGCTTTGATATGCCAAGTGAATTAGTTGATGAGATCAGTGGTGAAGGCCACTGTCCAGGAATGGCCAATATGTTTGTTATATTCTCGTGTCATTTATACTCAACTGGTGATGGCTATCTGGAACACCGTGGTAAGAATGGCTCTGAGTCTAAGTTCAGGTGGTGGGAAAGAATACTGTGGTTGATTAGCAATGTCTGTTGCAAGTGATGAATGGGGGGAGTGGCTGCACATATTTGCTTTCTCTGGAGCAGTGGAAAGATAATGGGCTAGAAGCCTATACACAGACACCCGGATTTTATTTCTACCAACAGCTGTGTAGCTCAGGAAAGTTCGCTGCTTTCTCTCTGTTCCCTTATCTATAGAGCAAGGATGATAATGTATTCTTTGCTCTATTTTCCTCCCAAGTTGGCGAGTAATAAGTGAATGCGATAAAATATGAGAAGGTCTTATCACCATGTAATTATATTATAGGTTAATATTGTACTGAAAGAATTGGGCTTTAATCTGGGTGGGGTGGGTATAGGGTAGAATCAACCAGTTTGTTTCCTTTCTTTATGAATTTGATTTTGTTTTTCTATGTGGTCCAACTTGGGTAAGGTTGGTCTTTTTGATGTTAAAGAACATTCAAGATAGGAGAAGGGTAACATAAGAATTCCATTAAAATGAGGAAAAGAGTTTTCACAAGAACTCAGGATAGTGGGGGTTCACTGGTTCCCAGTTCAAGATGAGGAGGATGGCTTATGACCAAAAGTAGCCCTATGGACTTATCACTGTCCCAGCACCTGCAGTCTGATGCCTCACATCATGCTTACTCCTCTATGTGATGTTGGTGATGATAATCATGATGAAAAAGATAGTCATTATGGATGCTGTGTCAGGCATTTAACCCAAGGCTTTGCTAAGGTATCCTCATTTAATCCTTCCAACAATCCCGTGAGGTATTCGTATTTTAGAGATGAGGTGGATGACCTCTTAAGAGGCTAAGCAACATCAAGGTCACAGAGCTCGCGAAGACCATCTGAAAGCAAAATCTGGGAAGAGTTAAGATGGCAGAGTAGTAGGGGGACCCTAATCTTGCTTTGTCTCCCAGACACAGCTTGATAAATATGAAAGCAAAAGCTGTTGAGGTCTTACCCACTGCACTCCACTACCACCCATCCCACAAGTCTCTGACTGAGATGATTTGACCAGCCAACAAAGAGTAATTCATGCCCCACGCTGGGAGTTGGATTAGAATCCTGAGTTCCTCAACAGCTTGGAGTTCTGGGATTCTAGCCCCATGAACAGCGGTGGAAAGGACTATTGTTTTAAGTACAAGGGTTATTTTTCAGCAACAGGCAGCCTGATAGAGTCAAAGTGAGCATAATTAACCCAGGGGTGTTGTAGTTCTACTATTCATTTTTTTTTCAGTACTTTAGATTAAGTTCTAGCAAAGCAGCAAAAATTAGAATTTTCTCCCATTTCACTCCCATCAACTGTTTCTGTTCCCAGAACTCGTAAAATTTCCATTTTCTAATATCACATTTTACAAAGCCCTTGTCCATAATGTAGACCACATCCTTTTAGCATTTACATCCTAGCAGGTAAATAACATTAATTTTAAGAAGTTCCCATCACATGCTTCTTAAGAACTAGCTAAAGTCTATATATAGTGCAAGTACTTGGGCCTGTCTAGACCACCAAAAGGAACTATTCCTCCATAGAACATCGGCTAACGTTTGTTCAGTCAACAGCCCCCTTATATTCACTGGTTTCACAATATCTTGCTGAAACCTCATATCTTACATTGGGTCCATTTTGCCCACGAAGTGATTCCAGGAACTTATGGATGGACAGTGTAGCCAGATGGAACTTGGCTGTTTAGTCCCAAATTCAGTTCAAGCTTATGGGCCAGAAAGTCCCACGCTTAGGCAGAAAATGTACAAAGAGCAATTTATCTGCATTCAGAGTGTAATATTTGGTATCTAATCATAGGGTTGTTTTAAGAGGAAAAAATAAATTAATGTGTCCAAAGCGTTGAGTGCCTGAAACATTTACACTCTCATTCATGGTAGCTCTAGCCATTGTTGTGGTGATGACTGTGGTTATGACACTCATCTTGCCACATCCAAACATAAAGCTCTACCTTAGCCTTTTCATGATCACATAGCATTCCATTACGAGGACATTTCATTATTTACTAATTCGTCTGTATTTTCTGAATTTCTTAGAATGATTAAAATGTATCACATAATTAATACAAAATTTTAAAGACTGGTACTTGTAGTCACTTGATCTTGCGACTAGGTAGATGATCATCAGGTATTGAAAGAGCTCATTAAAGACACACATTTGTGGGTGCCTGAGTGGCTCAGGAAGGTAAGTGTCTGACTCTTGGTTTCAGTTCAAGTCATGATCTCACAGTTCATGATTTTTAGCCCCACATAAGGTTCTGCACTGACAGTGTGGAGCCTGCTTGGGATTCTCTTTCTTTCTGCCCCTCCTGTGTATATTCTCTCCCTCCCTCTCTTTCTCTCTCTGTCTCTCTCAAAATAAATAAATAAACTTTAAAAAAACCCACACATTTGGGTGCCTGGGTGGCTCAGTCAGTTGAGTGTCTGACTCTTGATTTTGGCTCAGATCATGATTCCAGGGTCATGGGATCCAGCCCCACGTCAGGCTCTGCACTAAGTGTGCAGCCTGCTTAAGTTTCTTTTTCTCAGGCGCCTGGGTGGAGCAGTCGGTTAAGCGTCCGACTTCAGCCAGGTCACAATCTCGCGGTCCGTGAGTTCGAGCCCCGCGTCAGGCTCTGGGCTGATGGCTCAGAGCTTGGAGACCGTTTCCGATTCTGTGTCTCCCTCTCTCTCTGCCCCTCCCCCGTTCATGCTCTGTCTCTCTCTGTCCCAAAAATAAATAAACGTTGAAAAAAAAATTTTTTAAAAAGTTTCTTTTTCTCTCACTCTCCCTTTGCCTCTCTCCCCCACTCATGCTCTCTGTCTCTCTTTAAAATAAAATTTAAACATTTAAAGACACACTTGTGGGACGGTTAGAAAGTCTCCCCTGGCTGATCTTTAAATAACAGAGAATTTCCCTGTATTATTACTAATGAAGCATCCCGCAGAGACCTAGCACAAGTAACAAATCTCTAAACTGAGAAAATTAGATCTCTTCACTTATTGTTTGCAATGTTAAGTCGTATTCAGACTGCAGAGTGTTATGTTTGGCTATTAACCAATGTCATTAAGAGCTTGAGTATGAATTTTAGTTCCAACCCTTGTATAAGAGTGATGTCGTCAACAGTCCTTTTACAGTGGAGTGTGCATGTGGGCTGTGTTAAAATCCACACATAGGAAGGATAACTGTGTGCCATCTTGATTTTGGGAGTTGTAGGGGCACTGAAGGGAAGTTCCTTATGAAAAGGCAAACTTGTAAAAAATTTTTTTCAAGTTTATTTATTTTTGAGAGACAGAGTGTGAGTGGGGGAGGGGCAGAGAGAGAGAGGGAGACACAGAATCCAAAGCAGGCTCCAGGCTCTGAGCTGTCAGCACAGAGCCCGACGCAGGGCTCGAACTCACAACCTGTGAGACCATGACCTGAACCAAAGTCGGATGTTTTACTGACTGAGCCACCCAGGCGCCCCTGAAAATACAAACATTTAAAATACCACATAAACCTTTTTAAGGTGTATAAGAATTTCAAACCTATTATAATAGGTCTCTTTTCTCTTTCAAGTATTTATACGTAATAGATAGAATGTCTTGCATAGCTGGTTCTGAAATGAAGCAGAAACCTTTATTTTTCCCTGGAGCATTTAAGGCTTTCTCCAAAATCACTGTAATGGGAGCAAGGATGCCTGTGTTTCCCTTCCAACCGTGTGAATAAGTTACAGCTTTGCCCTACATTTTGTCCTGTCTTCCCCATACTTACGGTGTGGTGTTTGTCTTGTTCTAATGACGTGGTTACCCCGTGGTTACCCCAAGGCTTCTGGAAGGCAGGAGTGCGGGAGAAAGAAGATTTTTCAGGAAGCCTAAGCAACTCTTCGCAAAACATCGGTTCAGTCCGCTGAAGGGACCACGGGACCAGGGGAAGTGCTTGTGCACGCCGTTCCTCAGGGATCCCTCCCACTCTTGCGGATGAAAACCTAAGTGTTGTACACTTCACCTGTGGCATTCTGACTTGCAAACGTGTGAGCGTGTCATGAAGCAGCAGTTACGGGTCCTCGCAGCACAACGATGGCCTCCAGTGTGTTCCTTGAAGCAGAACGGCATGAGAGAGGACTGATGTCTCCAACTTCCGGAAAAGGGCTTGTAATATGATAACAACCTCCAAAAAGGCTTTAAATTCTCAGGTTTGGAACACAGAATGTTTGGATGAAACCCTCTCAGCAGTTACAGAGCTGGTCCCCCAGGTCTCCACCCCTGCTTAGCCCACAGTAGTGGCTGGTGCTGAAAACTGGAGGCGCATAGGAGACGGTGAACCTTCCGTCACACTGGCTAACAGTCTCGTGGCAAGTGGCAAGTGGGTAACAGGGAACATGCTGTCCTAAACAGGGGCCTGTGGGTATACAGAACCCCAGAGTCAAGACGAAGCACTGCACCAGCTCCCTGGAAAGAATAACTGAAGAGGGTCCATTGTAGTATTGGACACATAGGAGTTGGAATCCAAGCTTTGCCTCTTTCCAGCTGTGTGACTTGGGGCAAATTAATTCACCACTCTGAGCTTCAGTTTCCATGTTAAAAAGTTCTATTCGCACCTACCTCCCAGAGTTAGGTGTGGGCATTCATTACGATTGGTACAGACAAAAAAGTGAGTCCTTACACGTGGAGGATCTTCTGTCACTAGTCGTGCTCTCCCAAATCACAGATGATAAAGCCAACAATGGCACTACTAGTAACCAGCATCTACCAAGCATGCACTCTGGACAGGTATCGAACTGAGCGTTTATGGGCACTGCCGACTTTGGTCCCCACGACGGCGGGTGCCAGGTACTATTCGGATCCCTCTGTACCAGTGTGAAAACAACGTCGTAGATTGTCAAGTAACTACGGTAATGGAGACCAGGAGTGTCACAACGTGGACTTCCATCCGTGTCTGAGTGAGTGACTTCAGAGACATAACGTTGTTATAACAGGAAGAAAAAAAATATGCATAGTTGGTAGGCTCAAATGTGGGCTATGCTTAAGCAATGTGTACTTAAAAGTTCACCTTTGCCATCCCCCTCAAAAACTATTCCTGTACCTAACACTTTCTCCCTTCCATTTCTTCTTTATTAAGCCATAGTGATCACTCCCTAGGGCAACCTCAGAGAGAATGTGTGCATTTTCAAAGGTTGCAGCACTGGTGAGGGCTGCCGGAGAACTTTGCTGGGCTTCCACAATCCCCAAGTTATAAATGGAAAACACAACTTATCTCTGTAAAAAAAAAAAAATTTATTGTGTGCTTAGTATAAAAACATTAGATAGTATAAAGAAGCACAAAGAAGGCAATAAAATCTCCAACATTTTAGTATATTTCCTCCTACTCTTTCTTTCCCCCAGAGCGCTCAGAGGCATTTATACAACTGTTGATTTATCCCACATTCACCCCAGGTCTCAGTCATCTCATATCACAAAGAATAGCTCCTCTTTCACAATACTTTCCATCTTATATCAGTGGGGATGGGATGTGGTCCCTGCCCCGGTCGCCCTCACTCAGCAAAGAAGACGGACTGAATCTCTACCCCCGGACAGTTGCAAGACCAATGCAGGAAGGAAAGATTAGAGCATATTGGACTGTTCCATGCAGGCTTCTACAGGGAATTGATACGTGTCGTTTCTGTGTCCTTTTCATGAACCAAAGCTAGTCATGTGGCTACACTTAACTCCATGGAGACAAGGGAAGCATGACCATTGATGTGCCCAGACAGAGGGGGACCACAGTACAGGGCGTCCACAAAGTCTGAAAACATAAAAGAATACATAGTGAATAGTTTGTTGATATTATAATTCATGAAGGAATTATATTTTGTCTCCAGACTTTTGGATACTCTGTATTTGGTCAACAGCACTGATGACTCCCACAGTGCTATGCAGAAAATGTCTTTCTTGTCTCTGGGGATCCTGAGAACTTATACTGGGGATCTGACCCCTATTTGTGGAAAGCGATGTTTGCTGAAGGATGAGTTGCTCCCAGGGAGAAGGAAGATCTTGCAGGGAAAGCGAACTTCTTGGGCGATGTGTGTGGTAGGGGGGAGTCACTGAAAAACTCAAGGGGGAGAATAGCTCACAATGGACAAAGAGAGGCTGGAAGGACCAGGACTCTGTGTGCGTTTGTATGAGGGTAAGGATATGTATGCATGTAGTGTTTTTACAAAATGGGCATGAAACTCATTGTTTCATCGCTTGTTGTTTGTAACTTAACATTATATCATAAACAACTTCCCTTGTCATTTATAAGCATTAATACAGCTTATTTTTAATGACAGCACAGAGCCATTATATAACCAAATCATCGTTCATCTAACCAATCTCCTATTCAGTTTTGAAATGGCTTCAATTTTTTCACCACTGTAAACGATGCTACAGAGAAGATCCTTGTAATTTAGACTTTGTCTCTTCCACCATTATTCACTTTGGATGAATTACGCAAAGCACAATTGCTGGGTAAATGAGCACACGCATTTTTTAAGTTTTTCTTAAAAATTTTTTTAAATGTTTTTATTTTAGTTTTTGAGAGACAGAGGAAGACAAAGCATGAGCAGGAGAGGGGCAGAGAGAGAGGGAGACACAGAACCTGAAGCCGGCTCCAGGCTCCAAGCCGTCAGCACAGAGCCCAACATGGGGCTTGAGCCCACAGACGCGGGATCATGACCTGATCCAAGTTGGATGCTCAACCGACTGAGCCACCCAGGCACCCCTAAGCTTTTCTTAGTAAACTGAAAAATTCATCCTCTGGACAGCTTCTGCTCCTCTCTACTCACACAAGTGCGACTTTCCTTTAAATGTTAAGACATTTGTAAATTATCTTATTTCACTATTTTCTAGCCCCACAGGTTACACCAGAGCTGAAGGAAGGAGTAGTGAGGAGGGAGATCTCCAAGTGTGCAGGGATACTTCATTGAGACAAAACAGCAAAACTCATATATCAGGCAATAGTTTCCAGTAAGTACCATCATCTCATCCACGGTATAGATCTCTCCGGCAGCAAACATTTAGGGGCCCTATTATTCAGGAGTCGTTGTTGAAACAGATCAATGGGTCCTGCACACGATAACAAGCTTTCACCCGCAATTGAGAGCTGGGGAGTTTGCATCTCTCCTGACAGAGCAACCTGGCCTGTGAATGGCAAATCACCATTCAGCCCTCCCAGGGAGGCAGCCCTTTCCTTTCCAAGCCCAGCCCTGAAGCAGCGGAAAGGGAAGCAGTGTGGCTTTGTGGTTTGATTACAGGGCTGGGCCATTAGAACTTCTCTTTTGGGCTCTGCCACTGACTTCTCCCGTGGCCTCAAAACTGTCTTCTTTTTCCTAGTGGTAAAATAGACAGCAGTGCTCGCCAGCTTCTTCCACATGAAGACTATATCCAAGCGCTTAAGGACTTTTAACACCTCTGCACGTCCATAAAGGAAACTTGGTCGCCCAGGGCAATTATTATTATTATTTTTTTTAACCACCATGGTGTCAACAGATTGTGTTGTAGTACTTCAGAAAAATCTAGGTTTCAGGGCACCTGGGTGGCTCAGTGGGTTGAGCGTCTGACTTCGGCTCAGGTCATGATTTCACACTCTGTGAGTTCAAACCCCATGTTGGGCCCTGTGCTGGCAGCTCAGAGCCTGGAGCCTGCTTTGGATTCTCTCTCTCTGCCCACCCCCACACCCTGCTTGCACTCTGCTTCTGTCTCTGTCTCTCTCTCAAAAATAAATAAACATAAAAAAAAGAAAAATCTAGGTTTCATAGTCTCATAAAGAAGGCAAATCAAGGGGCGCCTGGGTGGCGCAGCCGGTTAAGCGTCCGACTTCAGCCAGGTCACGATCTCGAGGTCCGTGAGTTCGAGCCCCGCGTCGGGCTCTGGGCTGATGGCTCAGAGCCTGGAGCCTGTTTCCGATTCTGTGTCTCCCTCTCTCTCTGCCCCTCCCCCGTTCATGCTCTGTCTCTCTCTGTCCCAAAAAAAATAAATAAACGTTGAAAAAAAAAATTAAAAAAAAAAAAAGGCAAATCAAAGTGAAGGCACCAATAAGAAGTAAGAAACGTGGCAAATTGTCTTGTCCTTGTCTGTGCAATGAACCAGTAAGCTAACATGATACTAATATATGAAGCTTGTTGGAAATATGAAAACAATGCAGAGGAAATACTTTTATAATTATGAAAAGGTAGTAACTTATTATTGAATGAAAAAGATCATGAAAGCAATGTAATCAACATGATTCCATGTTTTGAGCCTTGAGTGAAAGAAGTCAGTCAGAGGAAGACAGGTATCATGTGTTTTCACTCATATGTGGATCTTGAGAAACTTAACAGAAGACCATGGGGGAAGGGAAGGGGAAAAAATAGTTACAAACACAGAGGGAGGGAGGCAAACCATAAGAGACTTTAAACACAGAGAAAAAACTGAGAGTTGACGTGGGGTTGGGGAGAGGGGAAAATGGGTGATGGGCATTGAGGAGGGTACTTGTTTGGATGAGCACTGAGTGTTGTATGGAAGCAATGAATCATGGGAAGCTACTCCCCAAACCAAGAGCACACTGTATACACTGTATGTTAGCCAATTTGACAATAAATTATATTAAAAAATAATAATAAAATAAAAGCTTTATAAATTTTTTGTGAGCATAAATATATGTAAATACATCATCACAGACAAAAAAGTCTAGGGGTATACACACAAAAATGTATCTAGTGGTTGTCTGTGGGTTTTCATTTTTCTTCCTTTGGCCAGTCTCTATTTTCTGATTTTTCTACAATGAACATAAATTACTTGAGTGCTAAAAATTACTTTAAAGTAAGTAATGAATATTTTAGAAGACAATGATCTTTGTGAATCTAAATAGAGAATAAACCGGGAAGCTTTCATATCATACATATGGACATGATCCAAAACTGAGTAATATGAAATATTTGTTTTCAGTGGAAAGAAGTAAGTAAATCAAGGGGAGAGAGCATTTTCTGAATTGAAGTAAACATATTTGGGGACCTGATTAGGAATACTTATTGACTTTTGTGTCACCATTTAGAAAATTCTGTCTCTGAATGTTGTTACAGATCATATTCTCCTTCTCTGCACATGATGTAGATTTTAGTTCCATAGAACCTATTATCTCTTCAAATTACACTAACAGTCACCAGCCTAACACCCAGCACCGTGCAGTCTCATGTAAGTCTGGAGGGATCTCATGGCACATCACCCGTGTCCAGGTGTACCAAGTAACAGAGCTAAGTGGGGTCTATCCATGACTATGATGGTAACAAGCCTATCTATATATGGCAGCTCTTCTTAGAGACTCCTTGCTCATATCACCCCACCCTTGGGGAGGGATCAGACGAAATGTTGAAAGTATATAATGTTTCTCTGACCATCATCCCTTCCCCCTTCTACTAGTATACACTCCAATTTTGCCTTGGGGAACGAGCCCTTCTTGAATGGATACCATCTTGGTGGGACTGGCAATCAACAGTCCTACCCTCCTGTGGCTGATGGTTTGGCATATGACTCAGGGTTGGCCAGGCAAGTGTTCTCATCATGGACACTGAATGCTGAGTGGGCTGACAAGGGTTGTGGGAGCTCATACAACACCTGAAAGTTGGGTCCTTTCAATTCTGCTGCCTCAGAACTGCCTGGCTCCAGCCATTCCCTGAGCTCTTCAGTCTTTTCTTCAATTCTGTGTGTTACTCTATATTTTCAGTAAGTTTCTTTCTTACGTGAGCTAGATTATTTTTTGTTGCTCACAACCAAGGAACTCAAAAAGAGACAAAGACCCTTTATCATGGAAGGGCCCTCCGCAAAGTCACAGGATGATGCTGGATAATTGTGTGCCTGGAGTCTGGTGACAAGAGGTCAGAAAATCTCTATTATTCCCTGGAAATGAAATGAAATGAAATTAGACACACACACACACATATACATATATACATATATGCGTATGTATATGACATAAATATATCATAGAATGTATAATGTTCATGTATATAAATATATAAAAATATATATATTTAGTAATACAAGACTCTGAAAATAGCACACTTTTGAGATTAAATGAATCCCCACCACCACTGCCATAAGAAGAAAAATATTCTGAAGTATAACTAGTGCAAAATAAACTAAACTTCTGGAAAACATAACCCAAAGTGGTGATGATGTAGCGGCAGAAGTTTTAACAGTCTCTGTGTACAGAGTTCTGAGAAGGGAGAGCAGTATAAAAGAAGCAAAGTTGGGACAATGTAAGACAGACTGCTGTAGGCTGGGACTCAAAAGGGCTGGTCTTTAGGATGTAATTAGGAAGCTGATGACTCCAGGCATTTCTTTCTTTTTTTTTTTTTAATGTGTATTCATTTTTGAGAGAGAAATACAGAGACAGAGCATGAGAGGGGGAGGGGCAGAGAGAGGGAGACACAGAATCTGAAGCAGGCTCCAGGCTCTGAGCTGTCAGCACAGAGCCGAACGTGGGGCTCGACCTCAGGAACCACGAGATCATGACCGGAGCCGAAGTCAGATGCTTAACCCACTAAGCCACCCAGGCACCCAGACTTCAGGCATTTCTAAACAACATCACTCAGATCTAGGAAGGAGACAGCATTATTTCCCGACCCTCTCTTTCTTTGCCCAAATTCCCAGGGAATAGTCTGGCTGATTCTGTCCACCAATGACTGCTTTCCCCTAGGCCAGGTGTCCATCTAGAGTTTAATCTCCTGAGGTCACAGAAGGGCAAGGTCATGTCATAGAAAAAAAGAATGCGGGAGCCCAGCCCTGGGGGAGTTCAGGACAGTTATAAAAGTCAGGGGCAAGAGCTGGCAAAGGCGTGTCTGCTAGAGCAGGACAATTTTAGAATAAGATGGGGATTAGAAAACAGGTCCCCAGTGCCCAGACTGATGTTCCAGCTACCAGACCACATTATTACCTGGAATACAAGCTTTCTGAGAGAGAGGGTCACATTAGATAATTTCCAAAGCCCTGCCAGCAACAGAGCCCCGTGTAAAGTTTCAGTAGTTTGAGGATGGCTTTGTGAGTAAATAAAGAACATTTCTTGGCGTATTTGTGTCAGTGGGGGTAGGTATATTGCATGGCGATCCAGTGGAAGTTTTGGAGTCAGACTCCCTGGGCTCAATCCTGGCTCTCCAGTGTACCTTCCACTTCACACAAGCTCTCCAAGCCACCTCGTGTGTTTTTTTATGACAGACACACACAACAGCCGACGCAGACAACTCATTGCGATTCCTGGCATTTTCCTTTTATGAGATATACAAATACCACTGTTGTTATAGCAGAAAAGGATGGATGAAGAAAAGCTTTTCTCTCTCCAAGCCTGATGCCAGTTTTTAGTCCATAACACATTTATAATCTGGTATCAACCTTTTGTGTTGTCCACCTGATCTCAGAAATAATTCTTTATCAGGATGACCTTTTAGGATACAGTCAGACAAATACAACACAAATCACTATTTCATCATATGAGCATTGATAATTGATTTTTTTAAGTGGTGAGGGAAAAGGCACTTGTCAGTAAACCCCAGTTCACGCAGAGAATATTAACATAGCCTCCCCCCTCCCCCCTCCCCCCCAGCCTTCCCCCACCCCAACTTTCTCCCTTCATCCTTCCTGTGAGCCTCTCCCTCACATTGTCCTAGCTCCTGTGATGTACCCTCCCAGGACTATCTTCAATAGCAGGAAAAAATACACTTTTTATTGATTTCATTTCATATACATTTATGCTGTTGGTTGCCTGCTTTTATGTTACATCCAACCTTCAGAATTCAGGTTGAATATGTCATGCCATGATGTGCAGGAGACCTGCAGAGAGAGCGCCCCTGGACTTTAATGGGAGCCGAGTACATTCAAAGGAAGAATTTTGCTTTCAGTGTATTTAACACTGTTTGCCTAGAGTTCTATCTCCACAGGGGCTAACATCTGTGTAAAACAGCAGGGAGGAGAGCTCCTGGCCTAGGCCCTGCTGAGAACAAAGCCAGGACACCTGAGAATTAAAAGGCTCCCATCCTTCAAAGCTTTCCAGAGACTTCTCATCCCCCTGCATATCTTGACACTTTCACTACCTACGTGTGCACCGCGAAACAATGAGTACACAGCATCTCTGTGCAAGTTGATAAACTTGAGGTAAATGGCATCCCATCGTATACATCCTATTGCCACTCGCTCTTGTGGACCAGAATTATGTTTCTGAGATTTAACCACCTCGCTCTAGTTCATTCATTTTTTTTTAAATTTTTTTTTCAACGTTTATTTATTTTGGGGACAGAGAGAGACAGAGCATGAATGGGGGAGGGGCAGAGAGAGAGGGAGACACAGAATCGGAAACAGGCTCCAGGCTCTGAGCCATCAGCCCAAAGCCTGACGCGGGGCTCGAACTCACGGACCGCGAGATCGTGACCTGGCTGAAGTCGGACGCTTAACCGACTGCGCCACCCAGGCGCCCCTAGTTCATTCATTTTAATAGCTGTATTGCATTTTATTGTTCAGAATGTTTTATTTCTTAAGCTGAGCGGTGGGTACTCTTGGTGTTTGTCTTATTCTTTTCTAAACTTTGCAGGAAGGCTGAACTACTTCACGATTTAAAAAATGAAGTGAGCTCTGCCTTTCGGGTCTCCCCTGACACAGAATGCTTCTTGTGGCAACGTGCGGCTGTCCCACTAGGTTGCAGACTGCAGCCCCCCATTCGTCTGCGTGCCTGGTTCTGTAGACTTGAGCCCAGCATCTAACAGTCTTACAGTGATGCTAGTTGTGTTTCCTGAACATCGATGCTGTGCCCGGCACCATGCCACGTGCTTTGAGAGGGTGATCCCATCGAGTCCTCGTAACAATACTACAGGGTGGGGATGTCATGATTATCCTGCATTTATAGCTGAGTGAGATGAGGCTCGGAAGTTTGGTGTCATGGCCAAGGCCTGAGGGCTAGGAAGGTGAGAGCCAGTGTTTGTAAGCAGGCCTCTCTGACTGCCAGATTCATGTTGATCCATATTCTCGCCACCCTACCATATTTCTCCATAGTTGGGGAGGGAGGGATGCCTTTGGCTCGGTCTGGATGCTGTCAGTTTGCCTGTCCCCTCCTCAGAACATGCTCATCCAGATATCCATGGTAGGATGGAAAGACGAAAGCAGCATTAGGATTGGGACCTCCACTCAACTCCTTCTTCACACATTCAGATGGTTTCACCTGCAGGCTAAAATGGTTCAAAGGACTAGAAACTACCCCACACCCACTGCCACACTGCACACAGGCATTTGCCCAGTGGTTGTCTTCCCACACTAAGGCTTGGATTTACCCCACAGGTTGGCCAAGGGGCTCTTTTGGGAAAGGGCTTATTCAGACCTTTGAAATTTTTCTCCAAACAAGGGTAAGCTTGAAGTCTAATTTTTCTTCTCTATTTTTTTATCCTTTCTTCCCTTTCCTTCTTCCTCTTCCTTGAATACGAAAAGCATTTACATTATTTAATGTGGAGGATTTTAAACATGCCAATTTCATATTCTCATTTGTTTAAGTACAACAGGAACCTTTAAAACATGGCAGTGGCTGGACTGCCGAGAAGCTCTCTGGGGCTCTGTTGGGGGGGACCGGGGGGGTCAGGGTCTTGCAGATCAAACCCCCCACCCCATCCCGTGTGCCAGGAATGCCCTCTGCTACCCTGGAGAACTCTCGGAGTTGCAACAGCCATGCAATATGAAGCCTCTTATATGGGTCTGCATTCACTCTCAGGAGAAGACCTAAAATAAAGTAACATGAAAGATATCAGGAGTTGTTTTTTGCTTGTTTTTACCACATTTTCAATCCAAATTGGCACTGGCTGTGGATGAATAACTTTTGAAGATGAGGGGTGGCAGGACCGTGCTGACAGGTGGTAGCTCTCGACCACAAACTTCCCCCCAAGCCTTCTCCAACAGCCCCCAGCAGCGGTGAATTCTATTCTGCGGCTGTGCCACCAAAATCCAAACCAACAGGTGAAAAACAAGAAATCAACTGCGTGCCTCTGAAAGAATCAGCACTTTATTCATCAATGCTAGCCAGGAAGCTGCTCCACTGTTTTAATAATTCCAACCGCTTCCAAGGGGGACAGCTGCTCCCAGGAAAAGACTGCCATAACTTCAGGCACTTGTGACAAAACCTAGGTGAATTACTAGACAACTTCATGCTGGTTCGCAGAGTGATGAAAACAAGTGGCCTTGAATGATAGCACATGTTATAAAGAAATGGAGCCTTTCAGTTATAAAAGATGTATCAATCGGGGGAAAGCAAATACAAATTAAAGTTTGATGAGCAATTGGATATTAATTGGTACTAACTCTGCTTTTTATGTCACTTTGATGTGGAGTGGATCATAAACATGGTGAGCGATACTAATAATGTACATTCACTTCAATGCAACTTTATGGCGCCATTTATTAAAGAAACCAATATTGAGATTGAGTGGTTCGTTCACTGGCATGCACTTTTCCTACTGTGTACCTTCACCTCACTCTTGTCACGCAGGCTCTCAGCCCCAGCCTGCGGGGGGCACCATGCAGTTGGTTAGACACGGAAGAACCATTGCCTGGTTTTTGCTTTATGCACCAATTCTAAATTATAGTGGAATCAGATTTAACAGCAACCTAGGGCCTTATCCTTTTTTCCAGAGTTTTTTTGTTTTGTCTTGTTTTACAAGTTGCCTGCTCTTTTCTGAATTTAGACAGCAAGTTCAAGAAAAGGAATGTCATCTTATGTTTATTGAGTAAACACTAAATAGACATCGTAGCGTACTTCTGTAAATAGCCATCATGTTTTACGTCAAGTATAATTCAACATACTTTATTTCAAATATAAAAGAAATTTTTTCAAGTCACAAAATGCAAAAGTGATGCATGATTACTAAGCAAAGTAGAAAATAAAAATTGTCTTCTTCAAAATTAAAATGGGAGGAAAGGGGCGCCTGGGTGGCTCAGTCAGTTAAGCAGCCGACTACAGCTCAGGTCATGATCTCACGGTCCATGAGTTCAAGTCCCGCGTCAGGCTCTGTGCTGACAACTCAGAGCCTGGAGCCTGTTTCAGATTCTGTGTCTCCCTCTCTCTGACCCTCCCTCATTCATGCTCTGTCTCTCTCTGTCTCAAAAATAAATAAACATTAAAAAAAAAGTTTCTCTAAAAAAAAATAATAATAATAAAAAAATAAAAAATAAATAAAATGGGAGGAAAGTGGGTAAGTTTCATCATGTCCTTTGTCCCTTTAATAATCAATTTGCACAATGTTTCAATTTTATTTTACTTGGATTCATAGCCCAGTTCTGCCATGTCTTCACTGTATGACCCAGGGCAAGTAACTTAATCTCTCTGTGCTTTCTCATCTGAAAAATGGAAATAATCATATACACCTTAAGCAGTATTGTAAAGGTGCAGGGCGCCTGGGTGGTTCAGTCAGTCAAGCGTCCAACTTCAGCTCAGGTCATGATCTTGCAGTTTGTGAGTTTGAGTCCCGTGTCAGGCTCTGTGCTGACAGCTCGGAGCCTGGAGCCTGCCTCAGATTCTGTGTCTCCCTCTCTCTCTAAAAAATAAAGATTTTTAAAAAAATAAAAAAAAGTAAAGGTGAATGAGACATTTTTAAACACATCCTTTAAAACTATTATTTAGCACTTAGCACTATGCCTAGCATGTTTCAAAAGTTAGCTATTTGGGGGGCACATGGGTGGCTTGGTTGAGCTTCTGACTTCGGCTCAGGTCATGATCTCGCAGTTTGTGAGTTCAAGCCCCTCATAGGGCTGTCTGCTGTCAGCACAGAGCCTGCTTCGGATCCTCTATCCTCCACTCCCTCCCCCACTCCCCTGCTCACACTCTCCCTCTCAAAAATAAATAAAACATTTTTTAAAAAGTTAACTATTTTTATTATGGCAATATTGCTTATAATGGATGGGGTCTAATCAGCAGCATTGCCAAATGCAATCAACGGATAATGCTGGTCTTCAGGCTGACACCAACATTTCATTAATACCTGGAATTATTACCTTGGAATAAATATTCAGGAGCCCACATGGCTAAGAAAACAGCTAAGAAATATGGCTTCCCTTTGCTGCAGTGGTTGCCATTACTTAGAATTTTAGCACAGAATATAGGCACAGCATGATATTTTATGATTACTTTTGAGGCACTTCTGTATTACAAAGTTACTCTACTAATTCTGTTGGGTTTTTTTTTTTTAGTTTATTTATTTATTTTGAGATGGGTGAGGGGTAGAGAGGCTCCACGTCAGTTTAGAGCCCCATGCGGGGCTTGAACCCATGAACCCTGAGATCATGACCTGAGCTGAAATCAAGAGTCTGACACTGGGGGCGCCTGGGTGGCTCATTTGGTTGAGCATTGACTTCAGCTCAGGTCATGATCTCACGGTTAGTGAGTTCAAGCCCCGCATTGGGCTCTATGCTGACAGCTCGGAGCCTGAAGCCTGCTTCAGATTCTGTGTCTCCCTCTCTCTCTGCTCCTCCCCCTCTCACGCTCTGTCTCACAAAAAATGAGTAAATGTTTAAAAAAAAAAAAAAAACTGACACTGAACCAACTGAGCCATTCAGGGACCCCTGTTGTTTTGTTTTTAAATCAACCACAATTTCCCTTTGGTTGGGTGAAGGGTAGGCCAGCTTACAGCTAGGCTGAATAATTGTTTGAGATCCTTAGGAAGTCTAAGAAGTTATTTTGTTGATATTTGGGGTGATAAGCTTTGCCTACTCTGGGGGTCAGAAGCAGGCAAACACTGACGTGCATTTGATTTTTTCATAGGAGGAAATCTAACTTTTAATTAGGCTAACGCTCTGAGGGAAGTGTTTTACTGAGCTATATTTTTATTTTCTGCCTATTAATTTGAACAGATTATTCAAAGACTGTGTATTAATAGATAGCAAGGGAGGGAATTAAAGCTAATGTGGGGCAAGGCTTCCACCGTGGGTACATGAACTTAGAGAAATCCCCAGCAAGTAGTGAAATGGGCTGTTGTACAAAGAAAAAGAGTAAGGGAGGCAAGGCCAGACATAGAAGGGATCCTCCTGTTTTACATTTGCTTGATTAAAAGGCAGGTTGACTGTCATATTTTGTAAATATGTCAATACAATAATTACCGCTTGCACTAAATGGGGAGAAAAGGCAGGTTTGTGTGAAAACTAGAGAAACAGATCACAGAACGGGCGCCTTGTAATAGAAGGCTCTCAGCAAACAAAAGACATGTGTTACACCTCATTAAAAGAGGATTTCCTTTCGTTGCCATTGAGAGACTCAGATGCCATATTTTCCCTCAAAAGTAAATGGTCTATTTTCGAAATAGACAGAGAGTCCCTACTCCTTGTATGTGCTCTTAATTCAAGAAATATATCTAACAGTCATCTAACAAGAGTCAGTTTCAGAAGAAATTAATGAGGAACATCCATTAATTATTTATGCTCTGAAACAGTAGGTCTGCTAATGTTTCTGCTAATCACCAAAGCTAAACAGATGTATCTTCATAAAGACAACCTTGAAGAATAGAATGAGTATAAAGAGGTGCAAATAGGAAAAATATGTCTATGTATAGCGATGACAGGAAACAATAATAGTGATGCATCAGTGCCCCCGAGACAGTATTTGTTTAAACAGCAAGGCACAGTGAAATCATCAGAGCACGTTGTTGTCACATTGCCCAATGTGTAACTATTGTATTAAGCAGGAATAATAGAAGTTGAAGGTATGGGTAGAGGACAAAAAGAATGAGACCACTACTCTTTGAGACAGCCTCGAAAGCTGCCCCCTTTGCATAACCTTTCCAGAAGCAGCTTTTTCCACGGCTGCCAGGAGTGGTAAGGCTGTGAATTTTGAAATCATCGCATAAATCTGAATGATCAAACCTTCATTTTTGCTTTCACACGGACCAGGTCAGAATATACCCGGTCGGTTCCTTTCCTGGGTTGTAAAAGTCATGTCAGAAGAGCCCCCCTGCAGAATGCAGAAGCAGTTACAGTAGGGCCATATCTGAGGGCTGGGCCATCTGGATGTAAACCGTGGCTTTCCCACTTACCAACTTCATAATTTGGGCAAATTAACCTCTCAGTACTTCACTGAGTTTCCTCGGCTTCCTCACTGGCAACATCCTCCTCAAAAAGCTGTAAAATGAGGGGCACCTGGGTGGTTCCATTGGTTTGAGCATTTGACTCTTGCCTTAGACTCAGGTCATGATCTCACATTTTGAGTTCGAACTCTGTGTCAAGCTCTGTGCTGACAGCAGGGAGCCTGCTTGGGATTCTCTCTCCCTCTCTCCCTGCTCATGTGCTCTCTTTCTCTATCTCTCTCTCTCAGAATAAATAAACATTTTTTAAAAATTGTTGTAAAGTGAGTTCTTAGGCCACCCAAATATATGTACTCAGTTTTTGTGAGTTATTATTATTATATATTATTGCATATTATTATTATCATTATCATTATTTTCAACACAGCTTTCTTGAGTTCAGTTTATGAGTATGACAATGGTGGGGATCTTACAGACACCTGACATTCTATAGAGCTACCGCTTTCAAGATGGAATGATAGTGACAGGTTCCACCTCGCCTCCTAACTCACATTCTCTGTCGTGATGATTCCTCAGGATCCTTTGAGGAGAGCCCAGTTCCCTCCATGTTCCAAGAAAGATGTGCAGGATGGTTGGTATCAACTAAGGGACAAAAATGGTGGCCACAGGAGACGGGTGTTCTAAGCCCATGCTTTCTCCAGCACTCCTCTTACCACCTCCGCTGGAGACTGAGGAGGAAGGAGTTCCCTTCAAAGGCACTGGTAGTCCTCAGAACTTGTATCCAAAGGGTCACAGGGAATGACCTCTCTTTGGGAAGGTCATCTCTGTCCTGCCTGTTGAATCATGTGTCATCAACGTATGGAGTGAGCCTAGGAAGCATTTCTCACACCGCACGCAGAATCACTCGGGAAAGTTTAAAAAACATATATGTAGATTTATGTATGTATTTATTCACATTGAGTGTGTGGTGTGTGACTGCATGTGTGTACGTTGTGTGAGTGCACATGAGTGTGTGTGTGGTGTGTGCATGTGGAGCGGTGTGTGGTGAGTGTGTGTGTGTGTGTCTACTATAAAGCCTTTCTCTAGAACTACAGACTTAGAATCTTCACTGCTGGGGCCTAATAACCTGTACTTTCTAAACTATTTTTAAAATTTATTTATTTTGAGAGTTGGGGAGGGGCAGAGAGAGAGAGAGAGAGAGAGGGAGAATCCCTAGCAGGCTCCATGCCAAAGGAGGCTCTATCTCACAAACCATGAGACCATGATATGAGCTGAAATCAAGAGCTGGAGGCCAACCGACTGAGCCACCTAAGCGCCCCAATATGTACTTTCTAAAGTTCACTAGGAACCTTCTGGTGTGCAGTCGGATTTTGGAGTTACTATTCAAAGGCAGGGATACTCTATGTCCAGTGTCACAGTGCATTTGCGTGCCTCATATACCTTGCTGTGATGTAAAGAGTATCAACATTTGGTGCACTCGGTTCAGCTCATGTCATGATCTCGTGGTTTGTGAGTTCAAGCCCTGCGTCGAGCTCTGTGCTCACAGCTTAGAACCTGGAACCTGCTTCAGATTCTGTGTCTCCCTCTCTCTCTGCCCCTCCTCCGCTCTCACTCTGTCTCTCTTTCTCTCTCTGTCTCTATGTCAACATTAAAAAAGAATTTTTTTTTAAAGCGTATCAACATTTATGAAAGACCCACTGTCATAAATCAGGGTGGATTTGAGCTTAACGCGGTCACTATTCCTCCCTTCTGTGCTCGAACACTTTCTGCACAGAAAGAAGAGGAAGTTAAGCCATGAGTGCAGAAACCAGCTTCCTGTTTCCTCTCTGCAGGAGTCTGTAGTGAGCGAGGGCCACTGATGGGCCGTTAGTACATGCGGTTGAAATAATGCTTTACTTATCAGGAAAAGCTGGGGGGTGAGGGAAGAACTATATTCAGTAGCTAGCACAATACAGTCCTGGGAGTGCATTGCTCAGGGGATTATGCATTGCCCACCGAACTGCTCTACAACAGACCAACAGTGTGCTCTCGCCTGGCAGAAGGACTCTCACCTCTCCAACAAGAACGTGCCCCTGGCATGGGTCCACTCTCCTTCCACAGGCAACCTCTTGTATTGCCTGTGAACATTTTCTGCTCTGTCTCTACTCAGCTGGGATGGCTTCAGCCAAGGACCCACAAGAGACTCTCTAGATGAGAGAGTCATGAACCAGGACAAAAACAATAGATTCCTTTAGTATCCATTCTCCCCCTGCTTCCCACCATCCCCTGTGCATATTCCCTTAGCATCAAGGATCCCTGGACCAGTCATTAGGTTGTGAAATTAAAATAGAAAAGCCACAAAGAGAGGAGAGCCTATTACCTAAAACCAAGCTCTCCGGAAGTGGCACATTAGCTCATTTCCCCAAATGTGGGGGACGTGTGCAGGGGCTGGGCAAAGTGTGCGCGTCATTAGCCGCTCTAAGGAAATCAGACCCAACGTGCAGCCAAAGCTCTCCATGTCACTTCTGTGTTTTATTAAACAACACAACCTGTCAGGTCATGTAAATGGCACTGCTTCCTATACACAGACCAAATGAATTAGAAGAGGCATTCAGGTGTATGGCAATATTATATTCCACACTGGTCACATTTCTTCTTCTCTGTTTTTAATGTTTATTTAATTTTATTTTTTATTATTATTATTTTTTTTTTTACAGATGGCAAGTGAGGGAGGGGCAGAGAGAAAGGGAGAATCCCAAGCAGGTTCCACACTGTCAGTGCAAAGCCCGACGCGGGGCTTGAACTCACGAATCATGAGATCATGACCTGAGGCGAAATCAAGGAGTCAAGACGTTTTTTGTTTTGTTTTGTTTTTTTAATTTTTTTTTCAATGTTTTATTTTATTTTTGGGACAGAGAGAGACAGAGCATGAACAGGGGAGGGGCAGAGAGAGAGGGAGACACAGAATCAGAAACAGGCTCCAGGCTCTGAGCCATCAGCCCAGAGCCTGACGCGGGGCTCGAACTCCCGTACCGCGAGATCGTGACCTGGCTGAAGTCGGACGCTTAACCGACTGCGCCACCCAGGCGCCCCAAGGAGTCAAGACGTTTAACTGACTGAGCCACCCAGGCACCCCCACCACTCACATTTCTATTTTCTTCTCCACATATTTCTAACCCGAAGGACATGCTTATTTGCTACATGACCTGTAAAAACACATAAACTCTCACAGAGCAGAATGGAATTAATCTGAAGTAGAATCACAAACACCTTATAAACCATAAAATGAAAAAAGGTGTGTGTGGCGCGGGGTGGAGAGCGAGGAGGAGTGAAGAGATGAATAGGTTGATTACCAGACTGACAATTCTCACGTGTTTTGTGCCACATTTCAACAAATTTAATTTGCCTACGAAGGTATCGACAATTACAATTTCCAGACCAATCTTTTGTTTAGCTGCCCTACACACACTTCTGCTCAGATATTTTTACTTTAGGACAGGTGCCACTACCTTAAAAAAGAAACACCTGGAATAGTACCCAGTACTAAAATACCTGCAGAGTGCATTGTAATCACAATTAAACCAAAGGAAAGGAAAGGAAGATAATTGGTCATTCCAGAATTTCTCTTCTTCCCAGTGTCACCAGCCTCTTACTGCTCAGGAGGAAATAATCCTTAGAAAGATCTGAGCTAATAAGGCTATACAAAACCAACTTGTATGGGGGGAAAGGGCAAGGATGTTTCCTCTGTGTTTATTATATAATTTAATATACTTCTGAGACAAAAGGGGGATGACACTCATTTGTTTCCAATGCAATGCAGTAAATGAGTTCTTCAAAAACTCCCCCGGTCGCTTTTCCACATTACTACCAATGCAGAGAGTGACAATAGCTAATGATCTTTTCCTACAGGAAAGCTCAAAACTCTCCTGTAATCTGTGATTCCCACGGTGTAACGTACTATAACATTGTAAAGGTTTGAAGAATTACATAATCCTTAAGTTTGCTGCCTGAAAAAAGCGCCTTGTTGGTTATAAGACAGGTTCATTTTTTTCCCTGCAGGTGCTTATTCTTTTGGATTACAGCCTAGCGTTGGGACGGAATCCACAGGTTATATTCATTACTAGTGGAAAAGCCCCCTGCACATATAATGTTCCAGATCTAGTCCACATAAAGCCGTTATCAAAAATTTTGCACCTGCTGTCTATCCTCTGTTTTGGTTTTAAATTTGAAGTGCAGCTTCGCCTCTGGCTTCTGGGTAGTCACATTAAGTTAATAATCCCAACAATAAGAAAGAATAAGGCAGAAAAGAATGAAAGCCGAGGCAAGCATACTACCCCTCGCAATCCCTGAGGGAATTCGGTTGTCAAGACCTCCTTACTTCCTAAAGTGAAATCCTTTGCTACAGGAAATGGGTTTAAAAAAAAAATCTTGCCATTTTATGAATAAAGAGATGATGTCCTGAGGAAGTATAAAATAGAGATATAAAAGTCTCAAAGAAGACAAAGTCTCCCACTGGTTAATAGTGTGGTTAAGTTAGACATGAGGAGGGGACGCCAGCAAGGGGAAGATTCCATCCTTTCCAGACAAAACGTGTCTGTGTATTTTCAACTTGAGTGTTTAAAACATTTTTTATCTTCCAGAATGTTCAATAAATCAATACATTTGCTTAAATGGTTACAAGAGAACCCACTAAAAACAGAAATGTTCCATAGTTTTAATAACATGATTCCTTTCAGTGTGTACCATCCCAATGATCATTTTATGAAGAGATGAAGAAACTGACAGCTTGCTTTTAAATATCTTTCTGCCTTTTATCAAGAAACACAAAGGGAACAACCGGGAAGTTACCACGAGGTACCTCTTCAAAAGCTGAGTCTTGTGTCCCCAAAGGATTCCATATGCAAAATAATATAAACAATTTTCTATTTTAATTGTTTTCCTTTGGTCACACCCTGAAGCATAATTCACTCACCACCTTGTCACACGCGGGTATGTGCAGTATGCACACATGGGAAAGCAAAGAAAAGTCTCATTTTCCACAACTAAGAAATTCACGCGAAAGGATTTACTGGGGCCCGAGCAAAGTCATGCGGCAAATACCACAGCAGCCAGGGAGCACCCTCGCTGGAGTACGCCTGTTAAATCAATTCCCAGGTCAAAGAACTTGAGACTTTGGGGTGATACTTGTGCTCTTCTGTGACAGATTCTGTAAGCATGCAAAAAATACCTAATTTCTGCAGGGGAGGCTGCTAGGGGGTCCTCGTCCGGAAAGTGAGCCCCTTCAATCTGAAGTAAGTGACTTGCACAAAGCCGAAACCTACCGTATCTGACGCACCTCACAGCTACATGTAACGTGCATTTACAACTGCTCAGACATCAGGAAATGTCGTGACCTCGAGTCTAGTTGTCACTATCGAGGTGATGAGCGTGGCCTATTAAAGAAATACACAAGTGCCAACTCGGGTATGAAGTTTTCCCTTGTCTCCAACGTGGCAGGACACATTTACTTAGGTGATGCCAGAAGGTTTAATGTCCAAAGTAGGAAATTCTGTTGTAGTTGAAAATAACTCTGTTCAGACAATCTGATGAAGCTCGAAAGATGTGTTAATAATAGCGGCTTACATTTTGGAGAGGCTTTTGGAGATTTTATCCAGTTAATGCTTATTGAAAGCGTGTGAACACTAAATTGGTGCTGATAGTGAAAGGCCCATTCTATAGGAATGAGTTGAGCATTTAAGACTAATTAATCCTAGCCTGCACAGGTAGCAGGCATTGGGACATGAATACCGCATCAAGCGATGTTTGAAAGTCTTACTGTGAAGTCAGTTATAACGTGACTTTAAATCTTAACTTTGCTTTGAGACTCTGGGTGACACAGCCTGTCTGTGGCTCACTTTTCCCTTGCACACACAGAGAAAAATCATAGTATATTTTACCACGTTATTGAAAGGACTAAATGAGAATGTTTGAAAACATGCCACATAGCAAGTCACGTTAGGAGCCTTGAAACGACAGCCAGTATTATTTTGACCTAAGGCTGGGGCTCTCTTGCCCACCCTATGGCGAGGAATGCTCCAGTTGTGGGAGAGGACCTGTGGGTCCTCAGAGCTCTGCTTGTCATGTCTCTTCACACAGAGAACACTGACATTAAAAGCACTATATGAGGGGCACCTGGCTGGCTCAGTTTATGCGGTGTGCAACTCCTGATCTTGGGGCTGTATGTTTGAGCCCCATATTGGGTGTAGATATAACTTAAAAATAAAACCTTTAAAAATTTAAAAATCTTTTAAAAAATGGTACCATGCTTAAAGAAACCAGTATTTAAATTAAAAAAAAAAAATAATTCACAGGAAATATACTGGGAGGTAACAATAGTCTTCACAATTCCTTTTCCAAGTTTATAATCAGTTCTTAACACCATTAAAATTGTGGTGAAGCGAAATGAAAATGAACCAAATAAAGAGTACAGATAATAGATTGTTATTATCTCTTCTAGTTCTCCTAATCGTTTACTCAACAGTTACTATAGGGCTTCTGTGTGCAGAATATTCACCCTGTCTGATCAAACATGTTTTCTGAATTTCTTATTTATGGCACACACACAAAACTGCATCATGTTTCTGGGCCAGAATGATCAAGGAGCCCCAATTGACATGTTGAAGAGAATCAGGGTGCCAGAGTGGCTGTCTGTAAAGTGCCCAACTGTTGATTTCAGCTCAGGTCACGATATCACTGCTCCTGAGCCCAAGCCCCGTGTCGGGCTCTGCACCGACAGTGCAGAGGCTGCTTGGGATTCTGTCTCTCCCTCCCTCTCTCAAAATAAATAAATAAATAAAACTAAATGTCAACGAGAATCGAACTTGTACATCTCTCCTTTTATTTTAGAGAGAGGGAGTGAGCAGGGTAGGGAGAGAGAGAGAGAGAGAGAGAGAGAGAGAGAGAGTTTTAAGCAGACTCCACACTCAGTGTGGAGCCCGACTCAGGGCTCAATCCCATGACCCTGGAATCATGACCTAAGCTGAAATTAAGAATTGGATGCTCAAGTGGCTGAGCCACCCAGGCACCCCACTCTTCTCCTACTTTAAGTGTGCAAATTTTCTTGAGAGTCTGACTCATGAAATCCACAAAGAAAGAAGAAAACAAATGAAACCATCTACTGTAACCAGTTCTGCCACCCAAAGTCTATGAAGTAGAAAACCCCTGCCAGTGACAATCACTGAAACCAAAATGAATGAAAACACAATCCTCCTGGGCTGCAAGACAGGAGATGCAAAATATGCTCTGTGCTTTGTTTGCAGACAACGTTCAGAGTCTTCTGAATGTGTCATAATGTACCTGTTAGGGTTTTTTTCTAGATATGGCCATTTCTGAAAAATTGATAGGTGTCCACAACTCAGGTAGCTTTGAAAAATATTTATGGCACAGAAGCTTGCCATAAAGAGTCGTTACATACGGGAATGCAAGCTGGTGCAGCCACTCTGGAAAACAGTATGGAGGTTCCTCAAAAAAACTAAAAATAGAACTACCCTACGACCCAGCAATTGCACTACTAGGCATTTATCCATGGGATACAGGTGTGCTGTTTCGAAGGGACACATTCACACCCATGTTTAAAGCAGCACTATCCACAATAGCCAAAGTACGGAAAGAGCCCAAATGTCCATTGATGGATGAATGGATAAAGAAGATGTGGTATATATATATACAATGGAGTATGACTCGGCAATCAAAAAGAATGAAATCTTGCCATTTGCAACTACATGGATGGAACTGGAGGGTATTTTGCTAAGTGAAATTAGAGAAAGACAAAAATCATATGACTTCACTCATATGAGGACTTTAAGAGACAAAACAGATGAACATAAGGGAAGGGAAACAAAAATAATATAAAAACAGGGAGGGGGACAAAACAGAAGAGACTCATAAATATGGAGAACAAACTGAGGGTTTACTGGAGGGGTTGTGGGAGGGGGGATGGGCTAAATGGGTAAGGGGCACTAAGGAATCTAATTAAAAAGAGTCCTTGCATAAGCAAGTCCTTGCTTCTAGATTTTAATCATATACTTCAATCTTTAAAGACTTCTCTTTAGCTTTATCTCATTTATCAAGGATAGTCACCAAAAATATAAAACTAAGAGTGGATCAAACTTCTCTGACATATTTGGGGCCTCAGGAGACCACACAGCACCATTCTATTAAAAGTACTCCAAATAATTCTCACATGAGTGGCTAAAGTGCAGAAATGTATAATTTATTAGGATTTAAATAAATCACAGGGAAAGAAGTATTTAAAGTTATTGGTAGAAAATTTTCAATAAGTAAAAAAATCATAGTTCTAAGAAATTAAGTTCTGTGTATAAAATTTTTGCCCATCTTTATATATTTCAAAGCAAAATACGCTGATGATGCTTTAAAAACAGCATATATGCATTGTGTGGCCATGGAATATTTGTCAAGAATGAAAAACTTTTTCTGTTATATCTATGAGAATGTGCCTAGTTTTCTCATGGGCTGCCAAAGGGAAAAAAAAAATTCCCTTTTCTCCCAACGGTGCTTACATCTGGGGTGTGTGTGTGTGTGTGTGTGTGTGTGTGCGCGCGCACGCGCCATTTGTGTTTTCCTGCAGGTGACAATTATCACCATGCCATTAGTAGTCAATAAACATTTCATAGTTGCCAAAAGAGCTAAAATCAGAAATTCCCCAAGGATCTAGAAAGACATTACTAAAATAAGAAATCCAAACATGTAAAAAATCAAATAATTCTATGAACAATAGAACAAAGACATGAACATCAGTTTTATTCACTGAGAATATATTCTTGAAAAAAAAAACTATGGCATAAACATAACTGTAAACGAACACTGCTATTCTCAGCACTTTTTGCCTAGAAAATTCAGTATACTATATGAAAACATCATTAAATTAAAGCATGTAAACTTATTTATGTACAACATGATTTTTTTAATGCCAAGGTTAAAAGGAAGAAGGCACCAGAAATATTGAAAAACACAAAGAGGCAAGGTAGAAATACTGCAAGATTATCATAATTCAGTTTGCCAGGGGGAAAATATTTAAGATAAAATTGAAAATAAAATAAACATAGGTTATGAAATAGCCAAATTAGTGTGAAATGTATCAAATTGGCTGGCTGTACATCATGGAGGTCACAGAAAATTACTTTAAAATGTTTCCCCACAAATTAGCATATATAAACACTGTTCTCCATGGTTTCCAATATGCTACCTAAAAACACAGTGTTGCTCCCCAAGGGAGCTTGGTTCCAATCCAAGGCAGATGAGCTAGATGGAGCCAGAATGGCAGTGTTTGACAGACACTGATAAAAAAGGCCAGTGACATTCTACAGACTTGCAATATTCCATTTTATTAGAAGCAGCAGAGCACAGAGGTTAACGATGTCAGCTCTGGAGGCCGACCCGTGTTCAAATCCTGATCCCACCACTAAAGGCTGTGTGACCTCCAGGAAGCCACTTGACCACTCCAAAACTCAGTTCTCACAGGTGAACAGAGGAGGTTAGAGCACTCTCTTCAAAGGGCAGCCACAAGCACAGAATGCAGGCAAACTTCCCGTTACCCAGTACACACCCTGCATTCAATATTTGCCGGATATTATGTTTAAAAAGTGAACAGTTTGAAATGATCAACCAGTTTAACTGAAAATATTTACTTGGGACTATTGGCATCACAGGAAGCCACACTTTATTGCTTAAGGACTCCCACAAGGGATGTACAGAGAGACGAGAGAATAAGAATACTGAAATGTACCAATAGCTTATACTTGCATGATTAGTACCCTTTTACTTTGCAGACTTAATGGGTTTTCTTCTGGGGCTTTCTGAAAATATGGCAAGTCTCATCCACATGCTTCCAGTCTTTCTCTTTACATTTTAGGAAATGAAAAAGCTCAGGCATGTAAAGATACAAATGACACACTTGCCCAGAATTAAGAAAAGTGGCAAGGATTCGGTAGTAACTTTTTTTACAGGGGTTTATCAACATCTGTTACAAACCTAGAGGGCAATGTGTTTGAAAGGGTAAAATTCAATGGCGCAATGTCAGACTTCATACAGTGTTCTCACAGAGATAGCATACTCAATTGTTTTGAATGCTTAATAGCTAAGGCAAACTCTAAATGCAAAACAAAATTCAAAGTCAAATAATTTTTATTGATTCACAGACACTAAGTAGTTGCAGTTGTATGGACTTCACAGGCAGGGCCTCCCCCACCCCACTTTTTAAAAAATAAATGTCTGCAAAGTGACTTGAATTTTGTAAAAAGTAGCACCAGTATAACAGTATTCCACTCCCTTCCCAGGAGAAATAATAACAAAAATATAAAACACTGCAGGTATGTTTAAAAAGTTGCTCACGGTTGTCTATTTTAAAAAATTGAAAATTATAAAACACCTTCATGTTCAAGAGCATTCACTCATCAATAAAGATGTTGATGCATACATTCCTTCCACCTTTATTTTTAGGCTAATGGTCAACTTCACATTCCAGACTACTTAACTTTCCCAAGCAAAACACAGAAGACAAAATTGATACCATTTAATACTCAAAATAGTAGTGATGATGTGACAGCAAGGGAGAGAGTGGTTTAAAAATGCAATTCCCCCTGCAATTCAAAAGGCTTGTTTTCCAAACTGCAGTTCTGAAAGCCAAATACTGGGTCCTGACAAGAATTTGTAATAAAAAGTATCAGGTCATACTGGGTAGTAAAGGTACATATTGTTGGTAACCTTTTTTCTAATATGTGCGTGTGTGTGTGTGTGTGTGTGTGCGCACGCGCGCATCACAATGTGTCTGGGTCACAATGCAAAATGTGTTTTTCACTGTGAGTTGCTGTGAAAGATTTAGTCACTGCTCTAAGGCCAACTAAATTTTGCCTTCTGGAGCCCCCTACAGGCTCTACATGTTTAAAACTTCAACCCTGCAGTAAATAAATCATCTTTCTGTTGAAGGGTGGTTCAGAAACTACAACTCAGTAGCTTGCACAGGAACACATAGATAGGCAGTGTTTGATCCAAAAGATGTAAACTGAACACGTGCGCAGCCTCATCCTTGAAGCCAAATCCTCAAGAAACCAAATGAATTTAGCAAGGTCTGTATTAGTTCTTAGCATCTAATTTAAAATTGGAGGGGCACCTAAGTGGCTCAGTCAGTTAGGCGTCTGGCTCTCGATTTCAGCTCAGGTCATGATCTCACGGCTTATGAGATTGAGTCCGGCATCGGGTTACACGCTGAGAGGGCAGAGCCTGCTTGGGATTCTCTCCCCCACTTCCCCTGTTTACAGTCTCTCAAAATAAATTTTAAAAAATGAACTTTAAAAAAATATTTAAAATTAGAGTAGACATTATCCATATTTCACAATAACAGCTGTCTGAGGGCAAACTAAGAGATGAAATCACAAGGAATGTTCACCATTCACTTTTATGAAGCTTTTACAAAGCAATGTTAAGAAAATCAACAGGAAGATGGCTAGGGTCCCTGAAAGGCTTTTCACAACTCCATTCCCCAACAAAGGATTGAGTAAAGAACAATTCTGAAATACCAAGTACTAGTAACTCTTAAGAATAGATCTGTATACCAAAGTAGAACTTTAGAACTTTATGAAGGGGTTAGAAACCTGAGGTGATGTGGGAAACCCCGGCTGATTTTCACTGGAAATTAGCTAATAGGCTATTAGATTAGGGCCTTCTTCCCTTGCTCCTCTATCATAAAAGGAAAGATAACAAAAGTTACAGCAATGTTTTCTCATGCTTAATCACCACCACTACCAAACAAACAAAAAACAAAAAAAAAAACAAAAAAAAAAAAACAAAACAAGTTTGCAGAAGCCCAAGGAAAGAGTAGACTCAAACTACAAATACCTTGGCAAACAATCATCCAACACTATTCTGACCTTAATTTCAACTGTATCAAGTTGCCTGTATCAGAATGCTGGGAAGGTTTAGTTAACCTAAGGTCGAATGCAGAACCAGGTTAAGAGGCCAAATGGTAGATGATCTGGTAGAAATGAGATCACTTGGCAATAAGATCAATTTATAAAGCATAAATGGTGATTCGAAATACAAGCAATAGCAGTGTAGTCTTTTTTTTTTTTAACTCTTTGTTAGTCCCTCAAATAGATCTTTGAGACCACAATTGAAAAAAAGTGCCCTGCCAGACGTTGGCTCACGTGTCTACGGCAATCCTGACTCATCTAAATTGATCCCACATGCTGACATACACACTCACAACTGGTGTTTACAGTAACACTATTAGATCCAGACTAGATAGTACACTGGACTCATGATGCAAAAATGTATCCTTGGCTTTAGGAAATTAACATCAAAATCAGTAAAAACATCACATGAAACCAGTAATTTCTGTTGAGAGTTCCACTTGAGCACAAGATTTGATTTGCCACCATTAAGCAGAATTATGTTTAGAAGCATGCTGGCTATTCCAAACGTCCCAGAACTAATGTTTAATATAAACATAATGTAGGTTAAATGAAACAAATGGTCACACAGACCTCACTTTATCTAATTCATAAAATACAGATAAAGTGTATTTGAAGAGAATGAAAACAAAATGTTCCCATTCTTTAGTATTTTCCTGTACAAGTTGAGAACTAAAGAATGACTCTTCTTAGACAATGCCTAATCATTTGAAGGGGAATTCAGAAGAAAAGCGATTTTTAAAATGAGAAAATAAGCCCAAGTGATACACCTCTCTTCGTCACCATCCAGGACGTGGTGTGTAATGTCACTTCCCTCTCCTGTTATTCCTTACAAGCATTCATCACAGTTAGAGCTGACCGATCTTTAGGTCACCTCTTCAAGGTGTTCTTTCCCTTCTCTGTACTCCACTTAAAGAAAATGTCTTTCCTCATCACTGGCAGGCATACTCAATCATCTCAAGCTAACATTAAAATAATTGTTTTCATAACATTGTTTGTGCTTTGTTATCTGAAATACCAAGACCCATCCATGAACAAAGGAATAGGGCTTTCCAAGGTTATTTACGACTAACACTTCAATACCCTTCTCATTCATTTTTAAGACCACCCTGTTCATGAAATATTCTCCTGAATATTTAATACCCAGTGACTTCAGTACCCAAATTCATATTGAGTGCATTCTCTCATGTACATGAACCCAACATGAAACACATGCATAGCCACTCCCACTCATTCTCACATACAAGCAAGCATACACACACATTTTCTTTCTTTCCAGAACAAGCCAGAATTACAGCTCTTTTGGTGATTGTTAGAATTTTTGGAATGGTTCATAAATTTTCCAAATTATTTTGAATTTGTAATACTTTTATCTTTTTTCTTTTTTTTTCCAATTGTGAACCATTCCATATTGCATCTTTATTGCAAAAGTCAACATGCTTCTTAGAAATTCAGATTGTAATTGATAAAACAAACATTACATATATGAATTTAAATGTATAAACAGTTAGAAATTCAACAATATCTCCTATTATACTATTACACAAGTTCACAATTTTGTAAAAACTATAATACAGGCATACTATACATCAAGAGGAACCACTATTCCTTTTCACATGATTTTTTTCTTTTTCAAATAATGATCCATCACCATGGACCTACCTATAGCAAGACTGTTGCCCAATTTATCATCTTAGCTGCTGACAGTGTTTTCCCAATGTTACAACATGAAGAAATTGAGGGAAATTCTGCCTTCCCTAGGGTCACCTTTTTAAGCCTGGGCAGCAATCCACTAGTAAACCAGGCTAACCCAGCCAGACTGGTGGCTGTTACCGCTCTTCAGCTACTTAGATGGCATCCACATTAAACAGGACAAAATTTGCCTCAGATGCTGTATGTTGTTTCTGTAAGTGAAGATGCCAAGAAAACAAGTCATGGTAGTAACTTACTTTTTAGGGCAATTCTAATGCTTGGGGATTTGAAGGTGGAGGTAAAAACTCCTAAAGGAAAAAAATACACTCAACTATTTTATGCTGACCTTAACTAAATTTCCCAATATTATATTTTACCCATATTTTGAATTCATTTTGGAGAGTCAGACATGTTTTAGAATTCGTAGGACATTTAAAAAGTATATCAGTCCTATTTTAAGGTGTATCTGAAAACTACCTTTTATAGAAGGGCCTCCAATCTCCCTGGAACAAGGGTCTGCCTATTCTTTACTTGAATGCCCTTCTCTTTCATCCCCTCTCCCCCAGTAACTAAAAAAAGTCAAATCAATCTCCAACTCTCTCTACACCGAGAGTATTATAATACGATGTCAATTCTGAAGTTAAAAAATCATATGAAAAGGAATCTCATTCTGCTGAACTGTCAGTCTACTGAAAATTTTCTTACAGCTCCATTAATTTACTGTAATTTTCAGTTTCCAAATACAAAAATACAACAATTCTTATTGAAATCTATACGCTGGTAGTTTTAGTACACAAAAAAACCAAACAAATTATTTACAAAATTATACAGTTTAAGAAAAAACTTTGTACAAAAAATATATAAATCCTTTGTTCCCTCTATCACGTTTAAACTGTCAGGACTCAAAATATTCACCACAATGTATCTTTCAAAATATATACCGACTGAGCCACAGACATCAAAATTTCATTAGAGATGATGGAGGAGGAAGGAGCAAGATTGCTTATTCTAGGTACCCCATTGTAAGGTTTTCCTTCTTTTATAAGCTTATTTTTCAGCTTCAGTGTTATCAGAAAATATAATAACAACCTAGAAAAAGGAGGTCCTTATTATAGTGAAGGGAAAATTACATGAACTTAAAAATGATCCTGGTTTGATACATCATTCCAGGAAAATACGGAGAAGAGAAAAGGTAATCAGAACGTGGGATTTAACTTCTTAGAGCTAAGTAAATCTAGAATCCTGATGGTTTTAGGTTTCTTAGTGAATAGTTTCTATTTTGAGAAACAGCCTTTACCTCAGGATACAATATCCTTGATATAGTGATCACCAAGAACCTTCTGAAGCCAACAGGAAGTTTCAAATTTTCACACCACACATATATAAAAACATAGATGTGCATATCCTTGAAAAAGTGACATCCTATGTACATTAATCACTTTATTTTCCCAGGGGTCAATACAGTGTAGTGTTGCTCCTCTGCTTTTCCATCTAACATTCAGAACACAAGGACATAAATTTACATATATATTTTACTTAACAGATACTCTACTCTATACAGTGTACAGTAAAAATGCACACAGTGAAGGAAACTGTCTATTGAAGGATGCATATGTTCATGGATAGCAACAAGCTACAAAATTATGAAAATATAAAGTCATCTGATCAAAGTCAAGTTATGACTCCCATTTATTACTAGCATACCCATCACCCTACCCCACCCCACCCCCACCCTATCCCCAGTCACCTCACCATCATAGTTTAAATTTAGGAAAAGAATTTCAGACACTTTGTAACCCTCTTTTGTAACTACTAACTAAACTGAAGCTTCAAAAACGAAAAAGGAAAAGCTGGTGACTCTCCCCACCCCCCCCCACCCCCCGCAAATCCTTCCATTATTCTCATCAAAACATCACTTATTTATCAAGGTGCTGGTTTAAACTTTTTATTGGGGACTGACTTTTTGGTGGCCCAAAAGAATCACTTATCTCAACAGGGGGTAAGTCAGGCCTATTAATAAGAAGGCAAGAAAAAGAAAATGGGGACAAGAAATGGGCAACAGATTAAAGACTTTTACACTCTGGGAATATTTTTTAAAAGGACCAACTGAACCCATTCTCACTAATTTCAAAGCAAACTAAGGATCAGTAGCACGAGTCCAGGAGAATTAATGACGACAGAATGAAAATACCATGAAACTAGCTACCGTTGCCTTATAGCATTTAAGAATACAGAATTTGTTATGATTTACGCTAAAATAGTACTTGTAATGAACATCAACACCCCCCACCCCCCCAAATTTAGAATGAATACAAACTGGGCTCCTCCATAGTAAAAAAATTAAAATAAAACTACTTTTCTTCCAAGACAACTCTTGAAAGCAAAAGGGTATTTTCATTACAAATATCTCCTTCTGTCTGACGACCCATCCATAATAGCTGAGAGTTAAGAGATTCCAGGCGATTTTGACATTTAATGAAATTTTATCAGCAGATTATAATCCAAAATAAAATTTCTGAACACCCTGTCATTTACATCATAATCCAACACCAATAGCAACAAAACAGGTGGTGTGGAAAATAAGGCTCTAGAGATTATCCGTATCATCCCTGTGGATCTTCACAACTGTGTAAAAGTCACTAGGCCTTTGGTGCTTTAATATCATGAACAGTTATGAGATGTGTTTAAATAGCAAACTTGCTGTCCTTAAACCTACTGTGTTGAAAAGAAAAATAAAAAAAATTTTTGGCTCATTGACTTCTTTAAATAATTTTAAAAAGTTGTTCTTTTCTAAACAATATTCCTAAAAATTATACAGCTCGAATCAGATTTCATCTTCGCCACGAACGAGACTCATATTCATCTTCATCCTCATCATCATCATCATGCAAAAACAAATCTGAGGTTTCCGTTTCCTGAGGAAAGAGAGAGTAAAATCTGCTTAGTGGTATAAGAAAGTTAAGTAAAATACTTAAAAAAATTTTTTTTCAATGTTTTATTTACTTTTAAGACAGAGAGAGCACGAGTGAGGAGGGGCAGAAAGCGAGGGAGACACAGAATCTAAAGCAGGCTCCAGGCTCTGAGCTGTCAGCACAGAGCCCGACACGGGGCTCGAACTCACAAGCCATGAGATCAGGACTTGAGCCGAAGTTGGACCCTTAACCAACTGAGCCACCCAGGCGCCCCTAAGTAAAATACTTTTTAAGCCAAAGGACACAAAGACTAGTATACAAAACCTAGGACAGACTTCAGCCAGGTCACGATCTCGCGGTCCGTGAGTTCGAGCCCCGCGTCAGGCTCTGGGCTGATGGCTCAGAGCCTGGAGCCTGTTTCCGATTCTGTGTCTCCCTCTCTCTCTGCCCCTCCCCCGTTCATGCTCTGTCTCTCTCTGTCCCAAAAATAAATAAACGTTGAAAAAAAAAAATTTAAAAAAAAAAAAAAAAAACCTAGGACAGATTTACAAGTGACACACTCAGAGAGTAGCTAGCAGGGCAAAAACACCCACAACAGTCTTTCAATATATACATATTTTCCTCCCCTGCTAATTTTGCCAGTTTTAACAGACTTCCATTCTAATATCATCAGGAAAATAAAATGTGACTGCTGAGTAGGAGGAGTAAAAGAAAAAATATCTATAAAATGTTTCTGATAAAATTAATCTATTCATAAAAATAAATAACTAAGTTTTATTTTATGCCATTAACTTAAAATGAAAACATATGACCAAACTCCTAAACCTTTCTTTTAGTATCAAATAATCTGTGATGGAGAGTATACTAACTTCCCCATGACACCAACATTCCCAACCTTATACCAAAATCTAAAATCTTACGTAAAATACAGATTTCTACAAACATTCCCAAAATATCAAGATTTTTCTTTTTTTTTTTAACATGGGAAATGTTTCTGCTTTTGTTTTATAAAATTATCCACATGATCACAAAACTTGATCAATCATGAATGCTAACATCTATAAAACCAAAATTATGATGAATCAGGAATAACTTGCAATGTTGGCTAAAGGTCCCTTTTAATAAACCAATTAGAAATAGGAGTTAAAGAGTGAAATTATTTTTCATATTTTAAGAGTTTCCTTGGTTTAAATCCTTGGTTTCCTATTTCTTCCCTTTTACGTCCCACTTCCGTAACTCTCATTTTAACCAACTGTACACAGAAGGAAAATAAGAAACTTAAATCTATTACCTATGGAACGTGAATAAATGAAAAGCTACAACAACCAGCTAAAATGTATTTTCTCCATGTAATCCATGTCCTCACTTACCAGAATAAAAATTTCTAGAGCCCAAAGAAAGCCAAAATAAATGCAAAGAAAAAAAAAGTGTCTCCTCTACCAGAAAATACCCCCCCAAAGAGCTTTTTTTATGTGTCTGCACCTGTTCTCATTCTTTAATAAACTTCTAGTCTTTGATTACTGTGTGCATGAAAGAATCGTATTTATTTTAAAATTTATTTACTTTAATGTCAAGAAAAATACTACTTGAGAAACAATCTAATTCAGTGCTTATTTTCAATCGTTAAATTTACCTCCTCCTTGACATCTTCTTCCTCAGTCTCAGTGGATACAGAAGGCACCTTGGCCTTGTGCCATGATATTTGTAGCCGACGGTCTTTGAATTTTGACCCTTGGTTTGCAGTCTAAAATAAATTTCAGAAAAACAGAAAAGTTTATATTCAAATTGTATGCTATTTAAAAGTGTAATGACTTGGGGGGGGGGATGTTAAAATGGATCTAAACACAATCTCTAGTAAGAGCTAGAAAAAGTGAAGTCCCTTTTAATTAAAGAACCATATGTACTGTTTTGCCCAGATAGTCCATGACTTGTATCTATGTCATGTTAACTTTAGGATTTGTTTTGGTTTAGATGATAAATTAATTATATAGTCACCCTACTTACAAAAGTCATGATGAAAACAACAAATGCTATCTTAATACAATTACTGGCCTTCAGGGACACCTGCGATGGCTCAGTCAGTTAAGCATCCAACTCTTGATTTTGGCTCCAGTCATGATCTCATAGTTCATGAGATCGAGCCCTGTTTAGGACTCTGTGCTGACTCGGCAGAGTCTACTTGCGATTCTCTCTCCCCCTCTCTTGCTCCCCCACCCTCAAGATAAATAAAGATTAAAAAAAACAATTATTAACCTTTAGCTTTGATAATCTACATACTTAGACTGAAAACTTAAGAGTGATTTTTTAATGCCTAATGATCTCACAGCATCTCTCACAGCCCCAGTGATAAAGCTATTCCCACTTCATCTTCTGAAATGCCAAACAACAATGACAAGTACCCACCCATTCTATATATTCAATAAATGTTAATCAAACACCTCCTATCCTAACTCAAAATAAAACTGTTCAGTTTCAAATGTATTTCTTGGTACTACCATCCAATTTCTTCCTCCCCAATAAATTTCATTAAGAGAAAACAAAAAATTTAAAGACAAAGCAACAGAGACAAAAGAACATAGACCCAAAGTTTCATTAAAGTGAAATTCAGTCTTTCCTATTAATGGTGCCAGATTGTAGAACATCCCCAATTCTGGGTTCAATCCTGAAAAATGTAATAGAAGGCATTCTTTTAAATATGGGGCTTCACTCTAGTTTTTCTAAGAAAAATGTTGATAAATATCAGTAAGCATTTGCCAAATGTTTCTATAGAACACTCAGATGACTGCATGTTAAGACTGTACCAGATCCAGAACCAGTATGACCAGAAATCAGCATGTGATCTAAGGAAAAATTCTTATTATCCTTGTGGAGGTTGAATGTTTATAACGTGATACCAAACATTTTAACTCATGGGACATATTACACTATGTATCAAAATGGCCCCATCTTGTAAAACTCAGGTAGTTGCTAGTAGAACAGATCTCATCACAAGGAAAAAAAGAATTCTAACTATGTGAGGTGATGTGGGTTAACTAAATTTATTTTAGTAATCATTTCACTATAGGTATATGTATTCAACCATTATGTTGTATATCTTAAACTAATAGGATGCTGTATGTCAAGTAGATCTCAATAAACCTGGGGGAAAAGTCTGGTAATGTGTGTAGGAGACCTCCTGTGCCCTTACTCTTTTAACATACACAGCCCAATTAAAGAGTGCCTTTTTCAGTATTTTGTTCACCTCTGTATTACTTGAATTCTTCTTTCTAGCATTACTGAGATGTAACTGACAAACTGTTAAGACATTTATAAGTGTAAAACATGATGATCTAATATACATATGCAATGTGAAAAGATTCTATCAAGTTCATTAACCCATTCATCGCCTCACATATTTACCCGTTTCCTGGGGTAGAAATATTTAAGTTCTACTCTCTTGGCAAATTTCAATTATACAATACAGTGCTATCAACTATAGTCACGATGTAACACATTAGATCCTTAGGCTTTATTTGTTATTCGAACTTGTAAAAAAAAGATCTGTTACTTTTATAATCACAGAAGGCAATACAGATTTTTTTAAGTCTATATTTACTGGGTCGCCCTCCAAAGAGGACAGCAGTTCTGTCCTCCAAAGGGAATTTTAGGCCATTAAATGTAGTGCATATAAAATACTGAAAGAAAATGAGAAATGTAATTTGTATGCAGTCAGGAACTAATAATATGTAATTCTCACAGTCTAACCTACAACAATAAGTAAGATTAGTGATTAGAATAAAGATGTATTTTAATAATACCAAGTCAAGAATTCCCACACACTACTGGTGGGTATCTAAACTAGTAAAACTGATGTAGTCTGCTCAACAATTCCATGTATATCAAACATATATGTGTATACACATATACTGAAAGATCTATGAGAATACAATCAATGGTGTTCATAAAAATCATGTGAAAATAACCCAAATACCTATCAACAAGAGAACAGAAAAATAAACTGTGGTATATTTATACAACTGAAAATAATATAGCAATAAAAATGGTGAATTACTGTTACATGTAACAACATGAATGAATCTTACAAACATAACGTTAAGGGAAAAAACAGACACATAAGAATATAGACTGTGTGGTTCCATTTATATAAACTTTTTAAATAGGCAGACTAATACTGTAATATTAAGGAATGAACATTTAGGTGATAAAAGTACAGCTGATTCTCATTATTTGCACTAGTTGTATGAAGTTCACTGCAAGTACTGAATTAGCAAATACTGAACCACTGCTCCTAGGGCAAACAGAGTAAGGCCAGGTTCCTATGAGTTTCTGGTCAAAACATTTTCTTCAACTAATCAATACATAACCTTGTTTTATGCTTTAAAGACTCTTTATTTAAAATATACTGTTGGGGCGCCTGGGTGGCTCAGTCGGTTAAGCGTCCGACTTCGTGAGTTCAAGCCCCGCGTCGGGCTCTGTGCTGACAGCTCAGAGCCTGGAGCCTGCTTCACATTCTGTGTCTCCCTCTCTCTCTGCCCCTTCCCTGCTCATGCTGTGTCTCTCTCTGTTTCAAAAATAAATAAACATTAAAAAATTTAAACATAAAATATACTGTTGGGGTGCCTGGGTGGCTCAGTCAATTAAGCGTCCGACTTCGGCTCAGGTCATGATCTTGCAGTCCTTGAGTTCGAGCCCCATGTAGGGCTCTGTTAACAGCTCAGAGCCTGGAGTCTGTTTTGGATTCTGTGTCTCCCTCTCGCTCTGCCCCTCCCCTGCTCACATTCTGTCTCTGTCTCTCAAAATAATAAATAAACGTTAAAAAATATTTTTAAAAATATATATTGTTGAAATCACTGACACTGAACTCATGGCCAAAAGCACTCATGCCTGAACAAAGCTTACCTAACACATGTGTCTTCACCATAAGGTATATCACAGCCTCCCTGAACTTTCGACATAGCACTTGAGAACTATACTTGGCGGGGTTGGGGGGGGGGGGCATTTCAAATAGGAAAATCAACAATGAAAACCAAAAAATGAGAAAAAGTGGTACTAAATCAACTGCAAAAAGGACACTTGTTTACAGTTTGAGATCTGAAACAGTAAGACAGAGTGTCACCTTGTTTGAACTTAGCTGGGAATGTGTTCATCAGGTAACTCTGCCAATGTCTGCAAATGACCACAAGAGCACCTTGAGTACTGATTTTTGATCTTACAAATAATTTTACTAGGCAGGTTAATGTGCAAGTCCAAAATCCATGAATAATAAGGATTAACTATAGAACAAAAGCAAGGAGGTGATTATCAGAAAGTGAGGGTATGGGGTCACCTTTCTGAGGAGGAGAGAAAACAGTAACTGGAAGGGGGCAAGGAGGAGGCTGGGAATATACTTTTTCCTTACCTGAGGAGTAGGTATATGGAAGTTTACCTTCTGATAAATCACTGAACTATATATATACGTTTCTAGTTGGTATAGTTTGTTTCAGAGTATTTTAAATTGAATATTATCCTTATAATTAAAAAAATATATATGAAACAGCTAAGATATTTATGTTTAAAAAGCAAGGTATGGAATGCAGCTCTATATTTATACTCTGGTAAATTTTTTCAAGTGAGAGACTGTGTATATATTCTTATATACAGAATTTTTTTCTATAAAGATATCTAAGAATAGTGACTACCTTTTAAGAGTAGGCAGAGATGAAGGAAAAGTGAAGATTTTTTACTCTTTATTAACCATATTTTTAACCATTTGTGTGTATTCTTTTTTTATTAAAGAATACTTTAATAACTTTAAGACTGGCCTCTAAAATGTGACGTATCTATTAAAACGTAATTTTTCAATATGCACATATATTTTACCTAACACATATATCCATAATATAGCTTGAAACAATGAAATACTAGGGAAAAGTTAGATGTCCATCACTACAGGATTCTTTAAAGTTTACTTATTAATTTGGAGAGAGACGGAGAAAAAGAATCCCAAGCAGGCTCCACACCCAGTGCGAAGCCCAACTCGGGCTTATCTCATGACAGTGAGATCACGACTTAAGCTGATATCAAAAGTCAGATGCTTAACCAGCTGAGTCACCCAGGAGGCCCACTAGAGGACTGTTTAAATCCAGTGTGGTACATCTATGCAATGATATACCATGCAGCCATTAAAAAGAAGACAGCAACACATGCACTAGTATAGAATAATCTCCAATAACAATTCAATACATACCAAATACAAAGTGTATATGCAAAAGAGTATTGTATAGCACACCACCATTTTTGTTAAAGAGAGATAAAATAATGCATAAATACAGAAAAATATCTTCAAGAAGATATGTGAGAAACAGATAACAGTAATTGCCTACAGAGAGTGAAACAGTGACTGGACATAGAAGGAAACCTTCTGTACACTGCATATACTTTTGTTTCTTTATATTTTTTTAAGTTAATTTATTTAGAGAGAAAGAGAGAGAGAGAGAAACATAGGGGAGGGTCAGAGAGAGAGAGAGATAGAGAGAGAGAGAGATCCCAAGCAGGCTTTGCACTGTCAGCACAGAGCCCAATGCAGGGTTTGAAATATGAGATCATGACCTGAGCTGAAATCAAGAGTTGCATACTCAACCGACTAAGCCATCCAGGCACCCCTACACTTTTATTTCTTTTACACTTTGTACATGTGTGCTGCCCCCTCAAAATATAAGGTAATTCAAATAAAGTAACATTCTTATATATGAATATAAGAAAATCAATTATATACCATCAATGAAAAGTTATATGCAGTAACTTAGAGGTACTTGGAACCTTAGAGGCAGAAGTTACTAGAAATTCATCTAACTTGACCATTTTCCAAGATCAGAAACTGCTGCCAATTCTGTCAGTCATCACTTATCAATTACCTGACCAGCAAATATGATCAAACAAAACTGAAGTGCTACTGAGGACATAGGCAAATAGGTACTCTTATCTAATGTCACTATAAGTAAAACTTAGTACAACATTCCTGGAGGGTTATTTGGCAAGCTGTCCTAAAATTTTAAATATGCATGCCTTTTGGGGCACCTGGATGGCTCAGTCAGTTGGGCCTCTGACTTCGGCTCAGGTCATGATCTTGCACCCTGTGAGTTCAAGCCCCACATCGGGCTCTGTGCTGACAGCTCAGAGCCTGGAGCCTGCTTTGGATTCTGTGCCTCCCTCTCTTTGCTCCTCCCCTGCTCACTCTCTCTGTCTCTCTCTCAAAAATAAATAAACATTAAAAAAACTTAAAAAAAAATATGCATGCCTTTCATCTAGTCCTCTCACTCCTACGAACTAATGTAAAATAGGGTTCGCAACTGAGACAACATTACTCTGGGGGGCATTTTGGGTGTCACACTGACTGAAAACCACTTACTGGCATTTAGTAGGCGGGAGCCAGGAGTGCTAAAGGTCTTAACATGTACATGACTGTCCTATATAACAAACTGTTCCACTCACAAATGCAAAATCCAGTAAGATGTCTGTAACATTGTTCACAGCAAAATGGGAAATACTCTAGCCATCAAAGGCAGTATCAGTAGTTCATGAAAGATCTACCATTACTAAGAGATTTTTTACAAGATCTGAAGAATGGCAATATTGAAGTGCTATTCAGAAAACTTTCCCTGAATACTAAATCCAGAGAAAGGGGAACTTTTGTTCTAGTAAACACAAAGGAAAATTATCTTTCAAATGATAAGGTATCTATCACTTCCATATACAATAAAACTCTCAAACATATTTCCACACACTTGAAAGATGGGAAAGGGTAAAATCCCTACCTAGAGAGGCTACAGGGAAAAGTTAACCATACATGATAAGTCTTTAGTAATTCCAGCAGAAGTATTCCATTGTCTTACTTGAAGGTCCAGGAATGAAGGAGTGATCAATTAGAGGCTCTTGCCAATAAGAACACAAAAAGTTGAATGAATTACACAAATATTTTGGAGGGGTACAGAAACTTAGACTTCTAAACCTGTTACTTTCTTAAGATTTAAAATACTCTCTGGCTACAGATGGAAGATGAACACGATAGTATGCAATGATACTAAAATGATTTATTTTTAGAGGCATAAATCCATTTAGAAAAAAAAACAGAGAATACAACAAAGCTTAAAAAAAAAAAACAAAACATGGGGAGCTTAGAAGCAGAAGGATTAAATATATAATGCCTACAATTTTAAAATCAGGAAATAGCAGCAAAAACGTTTCAGGAATGAAAAAAATACCCAAAAAATCAGCTAAAAGATTTAAAAGTAGACATCCTTTAAGAATAGAAATTGGGGAGAAATAGAGTAATAAAATGATTAACAACCTTGTGGCTGTTAAGTTCATCTGACTCTTCAAATGATGTACACATATAACTTTTAAGAAAATAAAAACTAGGGGCGCCTGGGTGGCACAGTCGGTTAAGCGTCCGACTTCAGCCAGGTCACGATCTCGCGGTCCGGGAGTTCGAGCCCCACGTCGGGCTCTGGGCTGATGGCTCAGAGCCTGGAGCCTGTTTCCGATTCTGTGTCTCCCTCTCTCTCTGCCCCTCCCCCGTTCATGCTCTGTCTCTCTCTGTCCCAAAAATAAATAAAAAAGTTGAAAAAAAAATTAAAAAAAAAAAAAAAGAAAAGAAAAACTAAAAAATTCCTATCAAACGCACCTAAGGTTTTTGAAGTTGTTTTCTTTCCCCTCTCTCTGTTTTTTTATGCTTATTTTGTTTTTGAGAGAAAGAGACACAGAATCCGAAGCAGGCTCCAGGCTTTGAGCTGTCAGCACAGAGCATGACGCAGGACTCAAACCCACGAACCGTGAGATCATGACTGAAGTTGGATATTTAACTAACTGAGCCACCCAGGCGCCTGTTTTCTTTTTTCTATAACTGAGTGCTTTCCGAGTTTTCTTCAATGAACATCATGGAAGACACTGTCTTGCAAAAGAGTGAAACTGGACCATTCTCTTTCACCATACACAAAAATACACTCAAAATGGACTAAAGACCTAAATGTGAGACCAGAAACCATAAAAGTCCTTGAAGAAAACACAGGCAGTAATTTCTCTGTTATTGCTTATACCAACATATTTCTAAATGGGTCTCCTGAAGCAAGGGAAACAAAAACAAAAATAAACTATTGGGACAACATCAAAATAAAAAGCTTCTGCACAGCAAATGAAACAATCAACAAAACCAAAAAGCCACCTATGGAAAAGGAGAAGATATTTGTAAAGGACATATCTGATAAAGGGTTAGTATCCAAAATATATAAAGTACTTATAAAACTCACCCCACCAACCAAACAATCCAATTAAAATGGGCATAAAACACGAACAGACATTTTTCCAAAGACATCCAGATGGCAAACAGACACAGTGAAACGATGCTCAACATCACTCAGCAGCAGGGAAATATAAATCAAAACTACAATGAGATGTGTTACCTCACACCTGTCAGAATGGCTAAAATCAACAAAAGAAGAAAGAACAAGTCTTGGCAAGGATGTGATAAAGGGGGAACATCTTGCACTGCTGGTGGGAATGCAAACTGGAGCAGTCACTGTGGAAAACAGTATGGAGGTTCCTCAAAAAGTTAAAAATAAAACTACCAGCCCTCCCCCCAAAATACAACTACCCTACGATCCAGCAATCACACCACTGGGTATTTACACAAAGAATACAAAAATACTAATTCAAAGGGATACATGTATTCCAAAATTTATAGCAGTATTACAATAGCCAAATTATGGAAACAGCCCAAGTGTCCATCGGCTGATGAATGGATAAAGAACATTCCAATGGAATATTAATGGATTATTATTCAGTTATAATAAAGAATGAAATCTTGCCATCTGAAACAACATGGATAGAGCCAGAGTTGTGCGGCTCAGCTGTGCTGAGCAAAGGAAGTCAGCAAAAAGACAAATGCCGTATGACTTCACTCATAAGTGGAATTTAAGAAACAAAACAAGAGAGCAAAGGAAGAGAGAGAGAGAGAGAGAGAGAGAGAGAGAGAGAGGCACACTGAGAGACAGACTCTTAACTGTAGAGAACGGATGGTTACCAGAGGGGAATGGTTTAACTCAGTGATGTGGATTAAGGAGCGCACTTGGTGTGACAAGCACTTGGTGATACACGGGAAGTGCTGAATCCCTATACTATACACCAGAAACTAATACTACACTGTATGTTAACTAACTGAAATTTAAATACAAACTTTAAAAAAGACATTGTCTTAGTTGTTTAAACCAACAACTACTTGATCTCCTTCCATTCTACTGGACCCTGATTTTCATCACTGGTCAAGTGGCATATGGAACCATGACAGGTTTAATTCAATCATGGTAACCGTTTTCCTCAACAAGGATTAGTTTACAAACGGGTAAGGGACAATTCTGGCTAAGACACATGAGGGCACATCTGCTAAGTAAGAGTGGTATATGTCAGGGGTGGGGTGAGGGTGGAGGAGGGTGAGGGTTGAAACAGGGACACTTTCTGGGAAGGTTACCTCTCATGATTTTTTAAAATGTCATAAGAAAGGTACTGTTACCTTAAGCCTTTGGACGTTCTTTTTAGAGGCCATGATGTTTGTGGTTGCTATCACACCATGAAGAAAAATGCCTAAGAACAAAGCCAACATACTAGGCAGAGGAGACCTATGAAAAGAACCTGTGTGGCTCAGTTTCTGAAATAATTAAACCTAAAACCTCCCTAACTCTAAATTTCATGAAAGGAAAGAAAATAAATCTTCCTATTTCCCAAGTTATCTTTTACTTGAAGCCAAACACATCCTGAGATGTGTGTATTACCTCCATAATCAGAAAGAAGAAAAAAAAAAAAATCAAGTTCCACCCTGTATCATGGAGTACAACGGCTAAACCATACACCACAGTTCAAAAATCTTACAGTTAACTGATGCATGCTACTTGAAAATGTCTAAGCGCAGCTCAAGTATTCTAAACATTTAGTATAAGTAACTCTTCCTGTTTTGGATCCTGTCTCCCTTTCTCTCCATCCCTCCCCCACTCATGTGGATGCTCGTTTTCTCTCTCTCTCTCAAAAATAAACATTTAAAATAAATAAATACATAAAGCTGGTCTCCCACTTTACAAAAAGTGTGTGTGTGTGTGTGTGTGTGTGTGTGTGTGCGCGCGCGCGTGTGTGTAGGTCAAACTGGTGAATGAAACTGCCTCAACAGTGAACAGAGTACTGCCAGCACAGTTCTCAAATGTGGACACTATATAACAACCCATCATTCTCTAAAGTCAGGGAGAAAAAGGACTAAGGGGTGTCAAACTCAGAGTGAAGTCTTGCTCTTTAAGATTTCCTTCACCATGGGGGCTCCTGGGTGGCTCAGTTGGTTAAGCATCTGACTTTGGCTCAGGTCATGATATTGGTGGCTCATGAGTTTGAGCCCCGTGTCGGTCTCTATGCTGATAGCTCAGAGCCTAGAGCCTGCTTTAGATTCTGTCTCCCTCTCTCTGCCCCTCCCTGGCTCACACACAGTCTCTCTCTCAAATATAAATAAACAGTAAAAAACAAGTAAAAATATTTCCTTCATCATCTTTAATACTTAACAGGGCTGAAAATGTTTTCTCTCAAAGAAGTTGTTTGAGTCGGGGCGCCTGGGTGGCTCAGTCGGTTTAGTGTCCGACTTCAGCTCAGGCCATGATCTCACGGTTCACGGGTTCAAGCCCAGCGTTGGGCTCTGAGCCTAGAGCCTGCTTCAAATTCTGTGTCTCTCTCTCTCTGCCCCTTCTCCACTCGCACTCTGTCTCTTTCTCTCTCTCCAAAATAAAATAAAAACATTAAAATAAAAATTTAAATAAGTAAGTAAAATAAAAATTTAAAACAAAAGTTGTTTGAGGAATAGGGATCCCAGATATTAACAGTCAACTGTATTTTTATCTTGGTTCTGACACTTACTTAACGATCTTTTTATATGTATGACTCACTTTTAAGTTTTAAACATGAGTTTTCCCTGTATGTACACATGGGATTTCACATGCACTTTATACAGTTATTTAAGATTAAATGAGATCATGTATGAAAACGCTCTAGCACAAGTAACACTCAATATTTAATTGGATAAATGAGTGACTGGAGAGAAGATATACTCTGTTTATGAAGCAAATTAAAGACAGTTACCTGTAGCAAATCTCTACTTGCATGTTTATCTAAAAGTGGTTGCCCTTGTATCCAGAACATAACTATACATGTCTCTTATCCTAATAAATTCTTCCTTTGAATTCTGCCTTTGTCCCAGATCATTTTCACTTATTGACTATGAACACCTGGTAAACCATGTAATAACCCTAAAACAAAAAGCAAATACTTGCTTTGGAACAACTTGTCACTACAAATGCATTTACGTGGGCTATTATGGAATTATAAAGCATGACCTGCTTCTTGACCTTCAAATATATTAATAAGAGTTTGCTAATATCCATTTTTTACAACTTGATTTTCTAATCTATAAAACATTTGACACTTACACAGAATGCAAGAAAATGCTGAATACAGTGCTATTAGAGTGGATATCTGCCAACTTTAAAAACTTACTGAGAAATGTTGAAGCAATTCATCTTTTCCTCCTCAATGAATCCCCCTACTGTTAGTGCTTTGGGGCGGTGGTCCACCACCATGTGATTCAGCGAGCCCCTTCCTCTTCCTCCACGGCCTCGGCCTCTTCCTCGACCTTGAGAGGACATAGTCTTTCCTCGACCCACAGGTAAAATGCCTAATCGTGCAGCCTGAATAACAACAAAAGGCAGAATATAATATACATTCTAGGAAGAACTGTGGAAGAACCTCTTAAGAACCTCTTAAATCTCACCTCAACCTGTAACTGACTGAGTTTTTTCCGTAACTCTGTTGTGTCTTCTCCTGAGGATAGCCTCTTATGAAGGTCCAGTTCAGTATCTAATAGTTCTTTCTGAGCCTTTGGAAAATTAAGAGTAAAAATGTATTTGTTAGATAACTTCCAAGATCTTATTCAGAATATCATACTTAAAGAATGACATAACATCTCTTTTGGCAAAAGGAGAACGAGAGGATGCAATAAACTGGAGTGTTTAAAGGAAGGTTCACTGTATGAAAACATACAGAGAATATACTGAAATCAGTAAAAATAAGCAGTATTACTGCTTAAGATGGCTTAAAAATCAGACTCTGGAAACAGTCAAATGAGAAAAGGGAGCTGAGAATAATTTTCTAATAATAAAGAGCCATAAATCAAACTCAATGGAAGCAAAATATATACATAGGAAAAATTAATAATAAAAACATAAATAACATCTACATATCTGCTTTCAGATTTGAACTCTACAATATTGCACTCTTTGTGTGTGTGAGGGACAAACTATCTGTCTTTAGATGGTGTGACTGTGAGACTAATTTTTACTCCCATATTGTTTTAAAATTTTTTTAATTTATTTATTTTGTGAGTGGGGGGGGGGGTGGGGGGAGAGAATATCCCAAGCAAGCCCCACGCTGCCAGTGCAGACCCCGACAAAGGGCTCCGTCTCACTAAGTGAACCATGAGATCATGACCTGAGCCAAAATCGACAGTCAGACATCCAGCCAACTGGGCCACCCAGGCGTCCCTCTCTTTAATTTTTAAAATGTTCGTTGTGTTCCTTCTATAATTGGGGGAGATTTCACTAAAAATATTTTTTATTAAATTTTTTCAATGCAATCTTGAAGAAATACTTTATATCCCTCTAGTAATACAGAACCATAACTTCAAATGTATTATAATATTGGATATAAAAATTTGCACTCTATATATCTGACAAATTTATTGAGTTCTCGAAGGACTAGAAATTAAAATTCCACTACAGAGGGGTGCGTGGCTTACTCAGTCAAGAAGGGCATGTGACTCTTGATCTCGGGGTGTGAGTTTGAGCCCCATGTTGGATGTCAAGATTACTTAAAAATAAAATCTTTTAAAAAAATTTTTTAAATTCCATGACAGAGCTGTGGTATAATGTAATCACTGTGTAAAGTAACTATTCTCCTAGGTAAGGAAACAAATGACAATTAATAAAATGAGGCATAGGGCGCCTGGGTGGCTCAGTCGGTTGAGTGTCCAACTTTGGCTAGGGTAGTGATCTCGCAGTTCATGGGTTTGAGCCCCGCACTGGGCTCCGTGCTGACATCTCAGAGACTGGAGCCTCCTGGAGATTCTGAGTCTCCCTCTCTCTACCCTTTGCCCGCTCACACTCTGTCTTTCTCTCTCTCTCTCTCTCAAAAATAAACATTAAAAAAAGTATTTTTAAAAAAAGAGACTTAAGTGGATTTGGAACTTCAAGTGGATTATCCTTTTCAATAGAGTATCACATTTTTACCCGTATTAAAGCCAATGATACCTTTTGAATATTAAAAGGAATGGTTTCACTGTATTATAGGATTAGAAAAACAATTGCTGAAATAGGAAATATCACTTTTTTTGCCATCACTCTAGCAATTTCATATTTAGGAAAGGAAACCATAAATTCAGTTAATAAACATAATAATAATAAACATATCTTTGTTCAAACAAGGTATTAGCACCTCTTTCAAAGACAAGACACAGCATCTATAGGAACATTTAAAATTTTTACTGTCTCCCTGTTATACTATTAGTTACCTAAGGGTTCCACTGTACTTCAAAGCACCAAGCATATAACAGATGTTCAACAACCCTATCCTGAATGGAAAATGCAAATACATACCTCTGTTTTTGTCTTAACTTTAGATGGTGTGGAGACTGCGGAAGATGTTTTTAATTCATCTTTCAATTGCGAGATCTTTTCTCCAAGCTCTTTCAAAGTCTTCATTATATTTGCTCTTTCTTCTGGTTTCATGTTTTTGTTCTTTTCTAGCTTAGATATTAGCATCTATAAAATAAACAGAAAAAAGTAAAAACTATGCCTAGTAACTTTTACTATAACTAACCCTTATCAACTTTACTAAGAGGAATAGCTATAAAATCCATTGTAGAAAACAATTCCAGCAGGCAAATGAGCTCTTGTCTTACCTTTTGGCATTCTATTTGTTTTTCTAGCACTTCTTGCCTCTTTTTCCTCATATCTTGCTGTAGCTTCATTGCTTCCTATATGAATACATTTAAAAAATTAGTAAGAGATAACAATATTTGCCAATGATATACTTGCAAACATTTGATACATGAACAACTCATTTTCTTCTGGATCATCCCTATGCTATACAAGACAAATTTCACTCCTAATCAAAAAACAGATGAAACCAGAAATGAAACCTTTAATTACATTTTCTATGGAAGAGTTAAAATTTCTAAGTGTACTTTTAAAAATATTTAAAAGGCTAACTCCTAATTAGCTGTATCTATGACATTTATTCTTGAGTGACCTGAATGTACGTATGAGGAAAAACAAGGGCTGTTTCTACTTGCCAATGTTTAATAAATGTGAGATGCAGGCAAGAGGACAGAAATGATGGCAAATTCTACGGAGTTTCGCCAGGAAAATATTGCCTCCCACCCCTCTGCTAATCAAATCTCCAATTATATGGAAATAATACCTATAAATATCTATTTGATTTAAAATCGTCTATATGAGTTTATATCTAAGATAACAATGAAACTCAGAAGTCATATGAATACCAATTACAAAAACATTATACTTTATAGAAAACACTAACTTACAAAAGCAAGAGAGGAATTAAAAGAAGAAATAATGAAATAAAACTGGTTCTTCACCTTGGAGAAAAAAAAACAGGACAACTCAGTGCTATTTATTTTTACATAGAAAAAAATCCTTTCTTGTTCTTGATGTAGCCTCTGCAAGGCAACTGCAAAATACTTTTTTTGTCTGTTCACCTTTTTTTTTTTTCAAATGTACACTCCATCGAGAAGCAGCTAAATAAACATAATGTAGTTCTAGAACATGAACTACTCAAGTGTGTTAATAAAATCGCTTAAGAATTCAATGGGTCCTTCCCTCTTTAAGGAAATTAGAATCAAGGCTGTTACCTGTTTCTTTTTAAGAACTTCTTGAACATCATGAGATTTAGACCCTGAACAAAGTTTTGAAGGCGTCTTTAAGTTTGAGGAGCTGTAAATCATTTTTGGATGGCCTGGAGCTGAAAATATCTATGAAACACAAGTATAATTAAATTAAATATTAGAAACGCTTTAAGGTAATTTTTTAGAAAGACTGCATGTATTTCTTTTGGTTCAGGAGTTAAAGTTTACTTTAAAAACTTCATTTATATAACTGGTTTTTATATATACATAAATTCAACTGTAATTCAAATACAAAAACAAAATTTTAGCAATAATGTTTCTGAACGCAATCACATCCTTCTTCTATTTTCTTAATTGAGAAAAAGGAACCACAGCCACTTTTATCTAGGAGCAGGCCTGTACTCATAGCGAAGCCTTACTGTCCTCTCATTCAACAATTTCAGATTAAGAACCTCCAACAAACGAACTCTTCTGACCGCGATGAATCAAGACAAAAACAAAAACAAATCCACAATTCAGAATCATGACTGAACACAGAAAAAAACAGGAATACTATTCACAGTTAAAATAACAAGTCCCTTTCTAACCTGGCTAACAGCAATGACTGCAGCCTCTTTACCAATTACATCTTTAGTCTCATTCTACTTTTCCCTCCTTCTAAGTTAAGACTAATTAAGACATCTGGTCATAGAATTATTCCTATTTCTTTAAACCCTGATCCAAATCACCTAACACAGGATTAAAGTACTTCCTCATCAGAATCTATTTAAATCAAATGCTATATGAGTTTACAATCAAACATAAAACAAGTAGTTAGCTCACAGGTCTGACTTTGCAAGCAAAGTGGTGGCCATTTTTACTGTGGTTGTTTTGGTATTTAGATTCCTTTCCCGTTCTGAACAGACCACTCTCCAGTTAATCTTCCCTTTTTTAAGGCATAGCAGAGCTATGGCACAGTATAATCTCTCTGGTTCAAGTCTTTCCTAACACAAATGGCAACACCTACAATTTACTGAGCACTTAGTATGTACTTAACACTCCCCTTCCATGCTTTACTAACATGAAATTTTTTTAATCCCCAGAGCAACTTATTGAAAAGGAAACCAATGCTCCCAAGTTATCTAATACAGCTAGTAAGAGGCAGGTCAAGTCAAATAGGGCTGTCTGACTTCCAAATCTGTAACTATCTTTGTTTTGCTATCTTTTCATAATAGAATTTTTTAAACAACAGAGTTATACTACAAAGGTGATGTACCCATCACTAAGCACCAACAATTATCAGGAGATAAAATAGAGTAGTTCCCCCTTATCCAGTTTGGCTTTCCACGGTTTGTTACCCAAGGTCAACTGTGGCCCAGAAACAGATGACCCTCCTTCTGACTCATCAGGAGGTCATTAGAAGCCTAACAATACATCACACTGCCTATATTATTCACCTCACTTCACCTCATCTGGAAGCATTTATTTTATCATCTCACATCATCACAAGAAGGATGAATATGGTACAGTATTTTCAGTGACTTCTCCTTTATTATATTGTTATAACTATTCCATTTTAATATTATCATTGTGCATCTCTTATTGTGCCTAATTTATAAATTAAACTTTATTATGGGTATGTACCCATATCATGGGTATGTACAAGAAAAAACATATACGGGATTTGGTACTATCTATGGTGTCACGCATCCAATGGGAGTCTTAGAAAGTATCTTCACAGATAAGGGGAGACTACTATACTTTTGTTTTACCTAAATCCCTAACTCCACATTCATATCAAACACTATGTTTCTATGTTTTACATGTAAATATTCAGTTGTATCTCTAAAAAAATAAGGACTCCATTCTTTTTAAAACATAACCACAATACCATCATCACACTTATAACAACTCCTTACTATCATTAGACAATCACATCTCATGATTGTATTATAATTTTTTTAATTTTTTTTTAGTGTTTATTTTTGAGACAGAGAGACAGAGGGTGAATGGGGGAGGGGCAGAGAGAGAGGGGGACACAGAATTCGAAGCAGGCTCCAGGCTCCGAGCTGTCAGCACAGAGCCAGGTGCGGGGCTCAAACCCACGAACTGTGAGATCATGACCTGAGCTGAAGTCAGACACTTAACGACTGAGCCACCCAGGGTGCCCCAAGATTGTATTATAATTTTCTGAACATTTTCTGCCATTTGAATTGGGCTCCATGAAGCTTCTTCTACAGGAACTGGTTATATCTCTTTAAAGTCTATTTTGAAACCATTTCCTTTCTCATCTCTTTCTTTTCCTTGCAAACTGCTTTTTGAAGAAATCAGGTCATTTATCCTGTGAATCTGTATTCACCACAAAATTCTATGATACCCCATAACATGTTTCTGTGTCCTCTGAATTTCCTTCAAATTAGTAGACCTAGAGCCTTTATGACATCTTCTCAATCTTTTGACAGGATTCCAGAAATTGTTGACAACTATGTTTTCTGGTTGAACAAAGTAATTCTAGGGTCATCTGGAATACTGCCAGCCCCAGATCTGCAGACAGCCATTTCTTCAAAAACCCTTGGTTCCTCTGAGTGCCTGGGAGGGGGCAGGGGGTAATTACCCTTCGACTGATTATTATTTCTCAACCTTTTCAGTGAACAGAATTAAGAAATATTTTGGAGCTTTTTACTGCTTATTATTTTTTATGATAAAACAGTATGTGAATGTGTATCAATACAGCTGATCCTTGAATAACTCAGGGGTTAAGGGGCACGGACCCCAAGAATCAAAAATCCACATATTTAACTTCTGACTTCCCCAAAACTTAATTGCCTACTGCTAACCAAAAGCCTTACCGATAAATAGTCAATTAACATGTACTTTTTATGTTACATGTTTTATATACTGTATTCTTCTAAGACGCTACAGAAAAGAAAATATTAAGCAAATCCTAAGAGAAAATACATTTACAGTCCTGTGCTGTATTTATTTTAAAAATCCATGTTTAGGTGATCTGCACAATTCAAACCCATGTTGTTCAAGGATCTACCATACTTTCAATTCAAACATAGGACTACAGTGTTTTCACTTAATCTACCATACACATCTTTTCAACCACAGTGAAAATCGCACTTGTCAGTGACACCAATATAATTCTTCATTTGATTTATCCTACAGTGCTCACAAACTGTTTCAGAATAACATTACTGCTGAAAAATACCTTTTAAAATTGTTTTTTGAACTCAGGGTTCATCTCATTAGGAATATATATTCAAATAGCTGTATTTTAAAGTACTCTCTAGGGGCACCTGGGTGGCACAGTCAGTTAAGTATCTGACTCTTCATTTTGGCTCAGGTCATGATCTCGTGGTTCATGAAGTCAAGTCAGGGTCTGCACAATCAGTGTGGGATTCATTCTCTCCCTCTCTGCCTCTCCCCTGCTCACAATGTCTCTCTCAAATAAATAAACTGTAAAAAATGAAAAAGGTACTCTCTATGCAAACATATTACTTCATTTGTTTCACTTTTCAATTCTTAGACATTACTTTTTTCATTTTATGACTGAACGCAGCATTTACATGGTTCTAAGACATATCTACAAAATAAGACATAATCAAAGTTGTCTAGTTTTTCCATCCTTGCCGTAACCACCAAGATTTAAATTTTAGGAACTAAAAGAAATTTTTTGTAATTAATTTTAGGATTTTTTGTTTCTGCTATTAATCAAATACTTAGGTGTTCAATGGCCCTACTTACTTACATTAACAGTGGCTGCCTATGTATGTTTTGTACCATTGTACTTTTTTTTTTTTTTTTTACCTCATGATCACCTCACAGTACATATGAAGATATTCCTCATTCTGTTGTAAAGTTGCACTTTTGCTACTGTACTGCATTTTAAGTTAACTAGTCCCCTAATGATGGACATCTGGATTGTTTCCAGTCTTTTGCTATTATAGTCTACACTTACTAGCCTGTTACGTATATTTTTTCATAGTTTGACAAATGTACTTTTGGCATACATTCTGAAAAGGAGGGTTACTGATTTAGAATAAATGCATACATAATTTTGCCAGACACTGCCAAATTTGCTTTCATGGGGGTTGTAACATTTAGCATTTCCATCAGCATCTAAATTCTCAGATCTTTTTGGAAATTATCCTAGTTTATTATGTAATTTGAAAAATGGATCTAGTTTTATCTTTTCTACACGGCTATTCAGTTATCCAAATACATTTATCAAAAAGTCCATATTCTCTCCACTGACCTGAGATACTCTTTGACATCTAATAAATTCCTATTTGCAAATGAGTCTATTTCTCATCTTTTACTCTATTTCACTGGTCTATCTCTTCATGTGCCAGTACTAACTGACTTAGTTACATAGACTTCATAATACTCTTATTATGGCTAGTAGGGTTAAGCACTCCCCCCACCGGCCTTGATTGTTTTCAGAATTTTCCAAGCCCTCTTTGAAATAATCACCATTGTGCAAAGTCACTGTACAGATATATTCCTAAAAGCAAAAGAAACTACTTAAGATACATTTCAAAGTTTTGATTAGGATAGAATCTTCTTCACTATATTCTTCTAAAATTCTCAAACTCCTACTTAGCTTTGAATAGAAAAAAAAATTTAGCCTATTTCTGGCCGTATCATGGAAATTAGGCAAGTATACCTTCCACATTAAGGTTAGCTGTCACGTTTACCTCAAGTGAAGAAACAAGACATTACATATCTGGATGAAAGTTAAGTTGTTAATTTCTCTGTGTCACTAAACAATTTTAAATATATTTGAGGATTGCGGCACCTGGGTGGCTCAGCTGGTTAAGCATCCAGCTTTGGCTCAGGTCATGATCTCACTGTTTGTGAGCTGGAGCCCTGTGTTGGGCTCTGCGCTGACAGCTCAGAGCCTAGAGCCTACTTCAGATTCAGGGTCTCCCTCTCTCTCTCTGCCCCTCCTCTGCTCACTTCGTCTCTGTTTCTCGAAAATAAACATTAAAAATTATAAATAGGTAGACAGATTGAGTAATTAATGAATCAGAGGGTCACAGAAATACATACCTGGCAATCCTCTCCAGCACCACCTGACTGATTCAACACGTGTGATGCATCACTCTGGTTACCACTTGCGTGTCCAAGGCGATGTTTAACAGGAACTTTGTTAAGAACATATGCGCCGGAAGTCTGTGGTTTACTCATCATCTGCATACACAAAATAAACACATAAGTGGTAAAAGTTTTAAAAATGCCCAGGAATGATACAAATTCAGGCTAGTGATTACCCTGGAGAAGAAAATAAAGAAATGAGAAGGGAGAGTGCTTCTATCATCTCTAAGTTTTTAAGTGGTAGATATTCAAATGATTGCTATTATCTATTCTATGGATGTCTGAAATATGTCATAACAAAATGCATGCATATGGATATAAACTCATACAGAAAATAAGTTCTACTAATTTTTAAAATGTTCCCTGGGGCACCTGGGTGGCGCAGTCGGTTAAGCGTCCGACTTCAGCCAGGTCACGATCTCGCGGTCCATGAGTTCGAGCCCCGCGTCAGGCTCTGGGCTGACGGCTCAGAGCCTGGAGCCTGCTTCTGATTCTGTGTCTCCCTTTCTCTCTGCCCCTCCCCCGTTCATGCTCTGTCTCTCTCTGTCCCAAAAATAAATAAATGTTGAAAAAAAAAATTTTTTTTAAATAAAATGTTCCCTTTAATATGTAATGCTTTGAAGGATCTGGGGCTTCTAAATGATAGTAGCTTAATATCAATAACAGTGTGATATGGACACCCCAAGAACACAGTGCAATCTTGGGCTGCATTAACAGAACACAGTCTAATGGATCACAAACATGACCGTATCACTCTTGTACACCATTCAGCCTACATCCAGGGGAAGCACCTGCCTCTGGGCTCTAACATGAAGTGGGACCTAGACAAAAGAAATGGAGGCTGAGGTGCACATAAAAAGGATAATGACTGGACTTAAGATTACATATGGTAATACTTTAAAAAAAAAACCTGAATGCATTTAATTCAAACAAGAGAACACCTAGGAAAAGATTAGCATTACCATCAATACTGGAATGGCACTAATGCATAGTGGTTTTTTCTTTACTTCCTTCATCTGTTAATTCAAGTATAGTTTGAGCAACATGTGCCAAGCCTTGTTTTAGACACAAGAGACAGAAGGAATAAAACAGGCAAAATCCTATTTTCTCGGAGCTTACATTTCAATTTTTAAAGCTTTTAAAGAGTTTTCTACATGGAAAAAAGTCAGACAAAAGAGTGGGTACAAGGATGACTGAGTCTAACACAAAACAAAGAAGAAGTTCTAGATTCAGAGTTGTCTGGTAGTGGACAGTTATTATACTTTAGTGTTGAGAAGAATCACTAAGAGTATTCCTTTAAACATGTAGATTTATGGGCCCCATTTCTACAGACTGACTGTAACTTGTGGGTGCTAAGATCCGAGAATTTGTATTCAGGCAAGTAATTCTGGTAGAAGCAGAATTGCACTTGTCAAACTTTATGGTTTGTAAGAATCAAGTGGAGAGCTTGTTAAAACACAGATGCTTAAGCCCCAACCCTAGTGATTCTAAGTTGAGGTGAGGTCCAAAAAACTGCATGTCTAATAAGTTCTCAGGAGATAAGATGCTGCTAGTCTGCAGATCAAACTGAGAAGTTTTAAAGTAGAAGACCTAATGACCGCAAATTGACAATGATCTAGAGGGTGGGACCAGAGGACTTTTCCTTGTCTATGAACCAGTAGATTACCTTCTGGATACCCCCATGTACCGTTGAGGGAGGGGACTGGGCCACCAGCACTTGTTGCTGATGAAGGTGCTGTGGCAAATGGTGGTGCTGCTGCGACAGGTGACTAAGTGTTTGCTGTTGCTGCAGGAGTAGCTGTGTTGGAGACTGCAATGCAGGCTGCTCATTATTTTCCCTATGCCACAGAACTCGAATGAACCGGTTATTTAGAACTGCTTCAGTGCTGGAAATGGCTTTCCTGGCCTCCTCATTGGTAAGATACTGGATGAGGGCTGCTTCTGGATCTCCCTTAAAAGCAACCTGTAAGAAAAAAAACAAAAGCAACAAAAAAAGCAAACAAATTAATAAGCAGTTAAGTGCAAATAAATTATTGATAAAGACTTCAGAATAGAAAAGAACCTGCTGAAATCCATTCCGAAAGCTTTGTACGTACAGTTCTCCATCACCCTAAAAGATAATATGCATATTTTTCAAATTATATACAAAAAAGACTATTCAATAAAGAATCTTAGTAATGTTACGTAACCAGTTAGGGAAAAGTTGTTAGATCCCTCCCTGATATCCTACATCCAAATAAACTCCAGAGAAAGAAAATATTTTACCATAACAAACAAAAAAAAAACAATAAAAACACAGAAGAAAAAAAGGTGAATATCTGTAAAATCTGAGTGTTTGGAAAATCTTTTTATGCATACCTATAAAAACAAGATCCATAAAGACAAACAGTAGTAAATTCTACCACATAAAAATTTAAAATCTGTCAGTCCAAATATACCCTAAACTAAATGATGAATAGAAGAACTATTTTTGATATACATGACAAGCAATGGCTTGGAAAAGCACTATTATAAATGGCTTCATAAAAAATGGGTGAAGACAATCAATAGGCATATCCAAAAAAACCTGCAAATGATCTATATAAATCAGAATCTACGTAGTAATTTAAAAAAGCAAATGGGGCGCTTGGGTGGCTCAGCGGGTTAAGTGTCTGACTCTTGATTTTGACTCATGTCATAATCTCATAGTTTTGTGAGTATGAGCCCAATGTCCGGCTCTGTGCTGACTGCAAAGCCTGCTTGGGATTTCCCCCGCCCCACCCCCTCTGCCCCTCCCCAGCTCACACTCTAAATAAATAAATAAATAAATAAATAAATAAATAAATAAAATGTATTTTAAAAAAAGAAAGCAAAGTAAAACAAGTACAATTTTGCACTTACGAATCTGGTTCAAAACATTTTGATGGATCCACATTACAATGTTGACAGGCTTTAACACAGTGCATGTGGGAGTATCAACTGGCACAACCCTTTTGGCAAATAATTTGGCAGAGCACAAATAAAAAGTCTTAAAATTCCCTTTAATTCAGCAACGAATCATAAAAAGATAACGAAAGGTTTAGCAACAAGGAGGCTCACCACAGCATTGTTTTTATAGAAGATAAGAGAAAAAATAGAAATCCTCAACCACAAAGAACAGTAAGTATATTATGGCCTATTGCTACAGACTGATTTATGCCCCCACTCCCAAATTCTTATGTTGAAACTCTAACTCACTGTGTGACTACATTTGGAGACAGGGCTTTTAGGAGGTAATTAAAGTTAAATGAGGTCATAAGTGTGGAGCCCTAATCAGATGGTATTGGAGGTCTTATAGGAAAAGGAAGAGCTCTTTCTCCCCTTCCAAAATTTGAGGACACAGCAAGAAAGTGGCCATCATAAAGAGAATTCTCACCAGGAACCAAAAAGGCCATCACTCTGATTTCGGACTTCCCCCAAAATAAATGTTGTTTAAGCCACCTAGTCTCTGATACGTATTTGTTATGGCAATCCAACAAGACTAATATACCAAATTACATTAAGCCATCTAATTTTCCTAAATGCCATAAACCATAATAACCTAGAAAACACGTAAGAGAAAAAAGGCAGAGACATCTGATATGATTTTGTATTCTTGAAGTGTGTAAAGTATTTTTAAAATGAAAACATGTCTATGTGTGTGTATAGATGTGTTCTTCCATATAAATACAGTATGCTCATCAAAAGATTAATAATTATTGTTGCAACATGGTGATTTGTTTTTTCACTTTTGTTTAATGGATTTCCAATTATCTATAAAATTAAACACGTACTATACTCAGGAAAAAACACTGCTTAAAAATCTTTCAAAAAGAGTACCTTGGTTCAATTCTTTGAAATATCAAATTTCCTCATACTACTTTTTTTTTAAGTTTATTTTTTTGAGAGAGAGAGAGAGAGAGAGAAAGAGAGAGAATGAGTGAGCACAAGTGGGAGAAGGGCGGAGAGGGAGAGGGAGAGACAGAGAATCCCAAGCAGGCTCTGCAAAGTCAGTATGGAGCCTGATGCCGGGTTCAAACTCAGGAAGCGTGAGATCACCCAGGCACCCCCTCATACTACTTTCTTCAGGTCTCAGCTTAAATGTCACCTCTAAGAGTGCTTTTTCTTGAGTTCCCTTCCCCCTCTATCACTTAATTACCTTACTATATTTATCTTTATAGCACTTAACCTGTTTTACTTGTTTATTCTCTCTCTGCTCTCTGAGAAGGTCAGCTGCATGAAGGCCAGGACCCTGATCATCACGCTCATTTTTAGCCAGTGTTTTCAACAGTGCTGGTCCAGTATAGCACACCTCCACATTTTGGATGAGTACAGAGATTGAAGGGTGAAGGGCACAGGGATTTATTGCAGTGACCTAAGGGTGGTGCCTTTTTTCATATAATTTTTTTAAAATTTTTAATGTTATATTTATTTTTGAGAGAAAGAGACAGAGCACGAGCAGGGGAGGAGCAGAGAGAGAGGGAGACACAGAATCTGAAGCAGGCTCCTGGCTCTGAGCTGTCAGCACAGAGCTTGACAAGGGGCTCAAACCCACGAACCGTGAGATTATGACCTGAGCCTAAGTCAGACACTTAACCAACTAAGCCACCCAGGCACCCCCTCATAATACTTTCTTAAATTGTTACATAAATCATATTTTGGTTTCATGACCAACATTAACCATCAGGGGTAACTGAGTGAAATGGCAAATTAATAAGGACTTCAAGTACTCTCAATTACACTGGAACACCCAACCACAAATGCATAAATTGGAATATGTGTCAAGTAGACAGCAAAATACAGAAACTACAAATCACATGATGTTAGATAACATGTTACACTGTCTAAATTCTCAAGATTACAACCATCCTTAACCAATTACTTTTTCACTACAATATAAAAGTCACTCAGTAGACAAAATTACCTTAGAAATTACCAAAAATCTTACCTATCTAGTTAGAATACTAAAGCAGATTAAAAAGTCTTTTGTCCAGAGATAGCACCATGAATAAAAATATACTAACCATCCTCAATGTCTTTCAGGAAGAGGTTGCAGATAAGAAACAAACAAATTAAAAAAAAAAAAAAGCGAAAAACAAATTCAGCTTAATTTCATCATAAAGTTGGGTATAGAGCTATACAGTGGAGCTTAAAACACTTAGCAGAGATTATAAGATTAATTACTGGCTCATTTAAGCAAAGTGGACTGCTATGTTCAAAGATGCATAAAAGCACATTCATCTGTCAGCAACCTAGTCACATTTACCTGGATGTTCACAATAGTTCCAAACTTGCTGAAGTGTTCATTGAGTTTAGTAATGTTGTTTAATTCCTGAGGGATCTTCTTGACTTCTAATTTGGTGTTTGTATACTGATTCTTTCTCAAAAATCCTGGTTTACTCTGACTGTTATTCCCTTGCCTGAAAGGAATATTAATAGATCTTGATTAATTCCCCCACCTTATGCCTAGCCATCAGACAGGTCAACAAAAACTTTAAGTTTATATGTATTAAAGTGTCATTTGTAAGACATTCTTACATTCTTCAGAAATTACTAAGTAATTTTCACATCGTCCTTGTTACATGGGAACAGAACAGGTATAGAAAAAGAAAACTGAAGAGCAAAAGATCACAAAAAGAGAGGCCCAAATGAGATTAAAACTAATAGGCTAAAAAGATCCGCCACAATTACCAAGGAGTCTAACTTTAAAGCAAGGGAAGAACATCATTTTTTTCAATGGTGGGTTTTTCAACTTCTGTAAAAGTACAGAATACAAGTTACTAATACCTATTATATTAGTTACTAATACAAGTTACTAATACAAATTACTAATATCTATTATATTCTGTTCGCTCTTCCCATTTTTAAGATGTTCTAATGATGCCTTGGGGAACCCTAATTTTGAGACACAAAGTTTTAAAATCACTGATTAATGACAACTGTGAATTTTACAAATTTACTAATGCAAACAAAAACAACAAATACACCAATTAGAACTACTAAGTAGCAAATTGTCTTACTTTCCCAGCCAAGGTTTCTTTGTGAGCGGCCCTTCCAAACCACTTATAGCTCTTTTTTCGGCTATCTGGTTCAAGAACTACTCTGGTTATGTTGCTATTAATTGAAACAGGAACTGGTGGTTCAGTCTGGATGACAATGTTAGCAGCTGTTGGAAACAAAAATTAACATTATTAACAATGCATGGTACCTGAGGAATTTCAAATGATTACAATATATGGCCTAAAAGCTAAAAAGCACAGTGACTAGCACCCAGCTACCATCTCCTTTTCAGAAATGCTTATTTACTAACTGCTTCCTCCTTTTTCTCCTTTGTTAAAAATACAATATTGAAGTTTAAAAAGTCATAGGCAGCTCCAATGTAAAAATTGATTCAGACAAGGATCATCAATGGTTGGAAAACAATACTCATCAATGAAACGGTGTTAGAGAACAAGATATTTATCTGGTGCCAAAGTACACCCCACAAATGATGACTTTACAATGGAGAGATCTACCAATTATCATCTCAGACAAGCAATCAAACTTAGCACCATAAACAGAGTGAAATTATTTGTACTGTTTGATGTGATTTAAAAAAAGTTCACCTGGACAGGATATTAAGGAATTATGATTTTCTTATGTGTAGCAATGATATTGTGCTTATAAAGGACGTCATATTCTTGGAAGTAAAATAAAGTATCTACAGGGCACAATCTCTGCAATATACTTTTAAGTAACTCAGGGAAAATAAACCTGAAGGGAGAAGGAAAGAAGGGATAAAGAAGAATGTGCACTGCGCATACAAAAGCAAGCACTTAGGCCCAAAGGTGACAAAACTTTAATAAAGGTGAATCTAAGTAAAGGCATTCAGATGTTTATTTTATTTCTTTTGATTTCCTGTGCGTTTAAAATTTTTCAAACTCAAAAGATGGGAGGAAAACCCAAAGCCCGTATTGTAAATTGCTATATTTCATTCACAACAATTAAAACTAAAATACTTAAAGAAACTGACATTACAATGGCTTATCTGTGAATGGGAAGAGGTGTGAATAAAAAAGTAAATAACAACACAAAACGATGCCTGATACACTGTGAATATTCTCCTTAACTTTAAGTGACTCTACCAAAAGTAAAATCAGCAGCCAAAAATGACATGTAGGGCTAGGGGTAGGGATGCTGGGGTAGGGATGAGAGTGGGGGGTAATATGTGTGACAATCAGGGAAATAATGATGCAGATTTAACATGTATTTCTTTAGCAGCTGCTATAGCTCAACAATTATATTAGACATACGTGTAAATCAGTGAAAAAAATAACTTTGATCTCTGCTCTATTAGGGCCTTTATTTTCAGAAGACAAATGGAGGAGATAGCAATTGTGATGGTATAATGCATTCTAGAAGCTGAGATGCCATTAGATCTTCCCTAAAATAGCTTGATTACCTTTTAACATTGCCTACTGCTTTCCTTTACTGAAGTGCTTTATAAAAAAAGAAAGAGATACAGAGCTAGAGGCTGGATGACTTTGCCAAGGTGACAAACCAAGTCTGCTGTACAAAAACCACATTTTTTTTTTTAATTTAAAAAAACATTTTTTTTTTTTAATGTTTATTTCAGAGACAGAGACAGTGTGAGTGAAGAAGGGACAGAAAGAGAGAGGGGAGACAGAGAATCATAGCAGGCTCAAGGCTCTAAGCCGTCAGCACAGAGCCCAACACGGGGCTCGAACCCATGAACTTTGAGATCATGACCTGAGCTGAAGTCAGACACTTAACCAACTGTGCCACCCAGGGTCCCCCAAAGACCTCATTTCTGAGTGAGATTATCCATGAATTACTGTATATGAATGCAGAAAAAGACCAGACTAGCGACAAAGGAAAAACTTGAATTTTTAAGACTCTGATCTTTCCATTAATTTCAAGTAATTTGGTAATAATATATGCATTATAGCATAGAAGGTAATAGTATACTCTTCAGAATTGGAATGACCTGGGTTCAAATTCTAGTTCGGCCACTAAAAGCTGTGTGACTTTGGGCAAATTTCTTTAACCTCTCTAATCAGCAGTGTCTTTATCTGTAAAAAGAGAATTAAAATAGTACCTCTTTTAAGGAGTTGTAGGAAAGGAAAATAAGAGATAATAATACATATACAAAAGCATTTGGTTTCATCTTGACACAAAACTGTTAGCTTGCAGTAGTAACAATGATACTAATGGCAGTAAATAAAAGTTAATAAAATCAAGACAGGAAAGAAGGTAAGAACACGAAAATAGTCACCATATAACTAAATCAGAAAAACGTTGTCGGGGGGGGGTGCCCGGGTGGCTCAGTTAAACATCCAACTATTGATCAGCTCATGACCTTGCTGTTTGTGGGATCAAGCTATGAGCCCAGCTCCATGCAGAGCCTGTTTGGGAATCTCTTTCTCTGGCCATCCCTGACTCATGCACATGCACACACTCCCTCAAAATAAATTAATAACCTTTTAAAAAATGTTTAAAAAAAAGATAAATACTGTCAGGATGTCCCATGGACAGTCATTCAAATTAAAATTAAATATCAAAAAACCAACTATAGTAAGAAAAACTGGAACCTCATCAAACTTTTTAACCCAACTTTTTTGTTTTCAGATTTTTTTATATTTATTTTTGAGAGAGAGAGAGAGAGAGAGCACGAGCCACCAGAGTACACGGGGAAGGGACAGAGAAAGAGGGAGACACAGGCTCCAGGCTCTGAGCTGTCAGCACAAACCCCAATGTGGGGCTCAAACCCACAAACCATGAGATCACAACTTGGGCCAAAGTCGAATGCTCAACCAACTGAGCCACCTGGTGCCCCTAAACCAACTTTTTTAAGGGAGGAGAAAGGAGGACATCAACCCATATTAAAGGTAAATGCTTGCATTTAATTTTTAAAGGTTTATGACTATGCTCTGTAAAGATCCTGACATATGGTTGTAATCATAAATATTAAAAAAGGTCAAATAATCATCTTATTGCAGTATTTTAGATTCTCAGTTATTAGTGTGCAACACAGCTCTTACGATACAAAGTAGGCCCTGAAGTGATCAAATTCTTTGAAGGCAAGGGACCATGTCATTTCATCTTTCTTTACCTAATATCTAGTGCAGTGCCCAGTAAATAGCTAAAACAGGCTAAAGGTATACAAAAAAAGCAATTAAAAAAAAGTATTATTTTTATTTTAAAATAAATATATTACAATTATAGCTTTATTATTATTATTTTTTTTTTTTTTTTTTTTTTGAGAGAGAGACAGCCCAAGTTGGGGAGAGGCAGACAGAGGGGGAGAGAGAGAATCCTAAGCAGACTCCACACTGCCAGTGCAGAGCTTGACGCAAGGCTCAAATTCATGAAACTGTGAGATCATGACCTAACCAAGGGTTGGACGCTTAACCGACTGAGCCACCCAGATGCCCCTCTAATTATTGTTTTAAAATAAAATGTGGAGACAAAGTTATTCAAAAACATTTATTTGAGATGATTATAGAGCACTCTTCAAAAGGACAGTGTGTAAGTAATTTTGGACCCTAGTGAGGTCTGAAATGCTATACTGAACTCCTGTAAAACAGCAACAAACAAAGGCTGAGGCATTCTCACCTCTTGGATTTGCATCCATATCTCCAGATGTTAGGCCAATCAGGTTTGGGCGCTGTGTCTGTGTTCTGGAAAAGAATTGTCTGTACTGAGATCTACCAGAACTGGTAATACTAGGAGCTTCTGGATTATAACCATCTGGTTCATATGTATCTGGGGGAAAACAAAACAACAAAACACATAACAAATAAGAGAGTAGTTAAATAATTTTTCATTACTATAAACAACTGCAAAAAATGAATTTTTCTTTGATAAATATATCAACCTATACATACATACAAATACACACACACACACACACACACAATCTGAATTACAATAATACCCCTGTTAGAAGTGAAAGAAATAAAAACGCTCCTGTCTCAAAACACAGATACACATATCTGTTCTTGATTACGGAGATATTTCCAAATTCATTTACCTTAGCTAGCCATTTTTATCCTATATATTAATCACTTAATCCAAACATCTCTTAAATATTTTTAAAAGAAATATGCACATATATGAATACTATATATAAAGGACTGGTTGAGTTTCCTCTGTTATCATGTTTCACCAATTTCTAGGTACTCTTTTTTTTTAATTTACATCCAAGTTAGTTAGTATATAGTGCAATAATGACTTTACGAGTAGATTCATCCCCGGGGTAGAACACCCAGTGCTCATCCCAACAAGTGTCTTCCTTAATGCCCCTTGCCCATTTAGCCATCCGCCCCCCCCCCCCCAACCCTAGGTACTCTTTTAAGTAGGGAAAAAAATAGAGAAAAAAATCAATCTACTAATTTGCTTACCTACATTTTAAAATGGAGATATAATAGCTGCTTTCATACATAAAACATTTCAAATGTTTTATTTCAAACAGCTAAAAAAATTTTACATTTACAAATATAATCATTATGTTACTACCAACCACCCCATCAATGCCACTTTTATCACATTCCCTTTGTTTTCTCTACAACTAAATACTTAATTCTTAAAATTATAATGCTAAATGGCTATTTTGTTAGTATTAAAAAAATTCTGAATATGTTCATCTCTAAGTGGTATATATCCTCTTCATCCTACATAAAATGAAACAAGGGTTAAGATTAAGTGAAGACACTGGTTTTCACAACTGTGATTTAGAAGTCCTTGCGTCTCTTTTTCTTCCTTGGTGGAAAAATGCTCTATGGCATTCATATTAAGTTTCAGCTACAAAGTAAGAGACATTCAGATCCTTACTAATGGCCAATCAATATGATTCAAAGTATAAGATCAGCAAATTATGATAAAAAAGTTTTCAGTTACCACTTGGTAGTCTTGAAAGAAAATCTCCTATAGCTGTAGGTTTTAAAGCAGTTACATAATCAAATGACCTTGTTCTATCATTCCTGAGAATACACAGAACCCCTAGAAACTCAAAAGTCCTTTAGACAGTTATGATGGACTCAGATCTAAAGGGAAAGCAAGAAATGTTAAAAACCTCATGAAACACCCACAAAGCACTCCACAGGTCTTCCAAAGGTACACATAAGTAGGAGGGAAGAGTTTTCCAGAAATTACTACATTATACACAGCCAGGTCATACATGGATCAGAGAGGGAAAAAGAGATATGCTCATCCATGATCAGCAAGAAAAACAGATGTTTTTGGTTTGCTTTTTAAAAAATTATCCTAGTTTTTCTTGTAATGTGTAACTGATTAGAAAACATTCAAGTAGATATTCTCTTCCTATTTACTGTATTAGATATCAGTTCAAGGAACTACCATGACTTTTGTTACTGAGGCACTAAAAGTCAACATAGAGGACACCAGAGATGACAGACACACAGGAGGCCTAATCTAGCAACCACTAGGGACAAATCAAAGAGGCAGAGGAACAGAAGAGAAAACTACCTAAGAGGTTCAGTGGGAATTTGTGATGGCAGATCAGGATGCCAGTCACCACGCAGGCTGGCAAGCTATGGTACAAAAAGATCAGAGGGTGGATGGCCAGCCATCTGTAGCAAAGCTTACCTGGGACCAGAGGGGTGGGGCTGGAGACTGAGGTATGGTACCCAATGGAGGATCCCATGAGGTTTCGAGGTGGCACCAAACGAGCTGCCAACAGAGGAGGCGGTGTCCCCAACTGAAGTCGCTCAGATGCAGCAGCACCATGTTCACGAGAGTACATGGGCTGTCCTACAGAGGAAAGAATAGGAGGGCAGCTGGGAATGAGAGTCACAAGCTTCTCAGGGAATGATGTACTTCCTGAGACTTTAGCCAAGAACAGAAAGAGTACACCAAAATGCCAGTCGAGAAAGGTATTACTGATATTCTTCCTAACTCAAGAAACAGGCACATAACCAGTTAGGATGCACTGAGGTATAAAGAAAGAGTGAGAATTAGGCAGTATGATTGCATAATCTCCATTTTTCACAATCTTAAGTGGAACAACTATATGCTAATTGTACCCAAAACTGAACAGTCAACCATATCACACTATCAGGTAAAGGTGCCCTGAGCTATTACTTGTGTACAGTTTTGTATCCAGCAAGACATGTAGTTTTTTGAAGACTATCACATCCATTAAAAACAAAAACTCTTCTCCTCAAAACCACATAGTTTAAGGTTGACACAAAACATACTCCCATAACTGGGAGTAGAAAAAACAATAAAAAAATTAAAAACAAAAAACACCACAAGCATATCCTCACAGAAAATGAGAAATGTTCAAAAGGAAAACACTAAACAAGACAGTGAAAACTTGTTATCCCATGAACAGGTAGATAACAAGTACAAAGAAAAAAGGACAAAACCCAAGATAAACAGACCAACTACTGTACGTATGAAATTACGTCAGATACTAAGAATGACTTTTGAAAAAAAGCACATTTAGAGCTTACATATATTTACACAAGAATCTCTGACACAATGAAGTCAAATTTGGTAGAAAAAGATTTAAAAAGAAGTACCAAGGAGTAGGCTTTTTTCTTTCACTGGACGCTTAATAGTATGTTTTACTGACTACCCCATGAGACCTATTTATGTTTACTCAACACTTTATATTTAAAGTCAGATGTTCACTATGTGGCACAAGATAAGTGAATTTAGAATTTCTTTTACACCTGATAAATTTCCTTAACAGTTATAAAATTCCAAAGATTTTTTTTTAACTTTTTTTTTTTAACGTTTATTACTGAGAGACAGAGAGACACAGAGCATGAGCATGGGAGGGGCAGAGAGAGACAGAATCCGAAGCAGGCTCCAGGCTCTGAGCTGCCGGCACAGAGTGCGACGCAGGGCTCGAACTCACAGACCGCAAGATCACGACCTGAGCCGAAGTCAGGCGCTTAACTGACTGAGCCACCCATGTGCCCCTCCAAAAGATTTTTAGTACACTTTTAACAGAACAAACCACAATACAGCCACTTGATTTTATATTAAACGTACAAGAGAAACAGATGTACTAAATTTTACTACCCTTCTCTTGCTACGTATGAAGAGAAGGAGGTGACAAATCATACTGTACAGCAGACCACAAAACTGTGTGCTTAGCACCAATTCTTTCAAAATTTGCATTAAAAAAGAATCTTTTGATCACTACATTGCAAAAACAACCTAACATATCATCAACGAAATCTGAAAATAGTTGTAAGAATGACCTACTGGGCAGAATTTCCTGCAGAATGAAGGGGTGTGCTAAAGAGAAAAATGGGGAAGTACATTCTCAGTCCATACAACTAGTTTAAATTTTGGACACAGCACTCAATGTACCAAGTATACTTAACTGTCTTAAAGTGAAATGAAAAGTTAAAGGCTAATCTGCACAATGTCTTCTTGTCAACATGAATGACAAAGAACATGCATTTAACTTTAGAAAGATGGTTGTTTATTCAAATGCAGTCTGATGTTCTTCAACAACCCTTAATGAAACAACAGGTCTAAGCAGTGATTACAAATGGCTGCTGAAACCATGAACAACTTTCAAAATGGATCAATCAGGATGAAAACACCTGTACACATTGATCAGCATTTACAATACAGAAAAGAAATATTATGTACATCATAAAATACTGTAGTAGGAAGTACATCAATAAAATATTCATGACAAAAACAAAAAACAAACAAATGTGAATCCAATGCCTCCAAATTTAGCCCCCAATTTATAGAAAACCCTGAAGATAGAAGAATGTGTTAAATGACACAAGGGGGTGTAATGTGCCAAGTCCAGAATGTGAAAACATTCTTCAGGACAAATGATCAGTTTCTTTAACAAATAAAGGTCAAGAAAAAACAAAACAGAGGTACGAGAAACTGTTATAGGTGTAAGACTTAAGAAATACATCTTCTAAATATAATATGTAACCTTGTTTGGATCCAGCTTCAAATGAACCAGCTGTAAAAGGACACCTATGATACAATTTGGAAATATGAACACTGATGGCATATTTGACAACAGTAAACTTACAAGTATTTTGGGAGTGTAATAAAGTACTGTGATTGTGTGTTCAATCCTTATCTTTCAAAGATATACCATGAAGTTTTTACAGATGAAATGTTACGTTTGGGGCTTGTTCTAAATAATCAAGTCAGGGATGAGCTATACATGAAGCAAGATTAACTCCATATGTTGAGAAGCATTGAAGGCCATGAGTACCTGAATATTCCTGCAGTATTTGCTTTCCTTCTTTGTGTATTTGAATTTTCTTAAATGAAGTATGTTACAATAACTGTGAAGGTGAGCTGATCACGACTTATATTCATTAATTTTAGTTCTGATCAGCACAGAGTGAATGGAGAATTTCAAAGTGCAAACACTCCAAGTTCATGCTAAGTTTTTCATATATCTTATATGCCTGACAGCAAAATTTTCAGTTTTTAAAAATGAAGTTTAGCTATTTATTTTTAGAGAGAAAGAGTGAACAGGGGAGGAGCAGAGAGAAAGAAAAAGAATCCCAAGTAGGTTCTGTGCTATCAGTGCAGAGCCCAAAACAGGGCTTGAACCCACGAACCATGAGATCATGATCTGAGCCGAAATCAAGAATCAGACACAACCAACTGAACTCCCCAGGCACCCCCAAATTTTCACCTTCTTAATGTTAACTCTAGTCAGCTGAAGATAGTCTTTATTCAAATAGAATTTTTAGCTACTCTTTGTAATTTCCTGATTTTGTCTTTAAGAGTATTCCAAGGGGAAAAAAATCTTAAGCTTTAAAAGCTCAATTAGAAAACAAAAAAGCTACACCTTCCAATTATTGGCCATATTGATCATGTATCTTCAGTATTAGAATCCAAGGTCCCTGGCACACCATCTAAAGTTCCAGGGTCTAAATGATGTCTGGTACATAGTAGGAACTCAATAAAGAGTGACTTAAAGAAGCGATGAAAGTTTATTTATTAAAAATATCCCAATGACAAGTATTTTGGATGAAAATCTGTATGCTGAAATGGACAATAAGATAATGAATGCAAGACAAAACAAAGTAAAACACAAGGGGAGAGATGCCCCAGACAACATTCAATGACTCTATCGGATACGAATAAATTTTCTAGACCTCAAAACCCAAGATTCTGCACAAAGAAACATTATTTATGCATTCCACAGAATTAAGTGCAGAATCTCAAGTTTAGTAGGTGTACAGGGCTTTAAATAATTTTACACAGTCGGTAACAGGAAATGTATTTTAAGAAAGATAATTTACATAAATTCATTTGGAGACTGACAACTGCCTTCAACCCAAAACATCAGTCTGTAGAATACAGGATGTTATATTCTACTATTACTCTTGCACACACTCGTTACACTGAGCTTAGCGATGAGAAAATGTATCTACCACATCTTCTTCAGAGAAACATAAAAAAGAGACCAAATTTAAAGGAGAAAGGGGAATATACTTAAAACTGGTCCTGAAAACCAAAAAATTATACACTGAATTGGTTATTTCAAATTTGGACAAAATGTCTTGAGTACCGCAGAGGACAGAGGTGATTTTAATGTGTGTTATGATATTGCTCTCTTTCCATACAATTCCATCTATATTCCTTAAGTCATTTTCAGAGTATCTGTGACATTTTTAATGCAACAAAACAACATTTCAGAATTTCTTCTAAACTGTATCTATTTGACAACACCTTTTAAATAGCATTACCAGAGGCCATATATACCCTACCCAGTTATACAGTGAAGATAATTCCTTTTCTTTTAATATTCAATTGTCCTATTCCAAAACAAGTAATAACCACAGGCTGGATGTTTTATTTTTGACAGAATTAGTTCCTTTGTCACCTGTATTTCTGAGCCACTTTGTTCATCTAGTTACAATGGCAAAATATGCTATATTTTAAAAAACACATTTCTTTTCCACTATTAGATTAACTTGTTACAAGAATCATTTCTTACTCATCTGTATATTCCCAGTACCTAGCATTAGGGAAACTCCTCTATTTTTCCTTCCAAAACCCCAGATTTCATTTTTCTCTGTATGTCCAGGGTTTCTACAGACATAATTTTCACAAGTAAATACCATTTGATATGCTGTATTCCACTTATAAACATCTTCTGTGTTGTGAATTTTAACAACAAAATATCCGTAATTTATACCTTCCCAACTTGTTAAACTTTGAGAGCTCAAGTTCTCTAATACATTTTTTGACTTTGAAGTGAAGTTCTAATTTTTTGGGAAATTACTCATTACACTATTAAGAAAAATATACCTGAACAATTTGAAGGATTCAACTTATATCTAAAAGGAAATTTTAAAAAAAAAAAGCTATTTTTAAAACAACTAAATACAAAGATATAAAAAATTTATGCCTAACAAACTACACCAAAAAAATGTTTAACTGTTTACATTGTAATCAGAAACTTTCTCCTATGTTTTCAAATTTCCCTATGAATTTTAGAATCAAATTTTAACTTTTAAAAAAGGAAGAGAGTAGTTTGCATAGCACAAAGAGTTTTAAATTGTCTGATATGAATAATTCTGTAACTTTCAAGACATTTGTCTGCCAACCAAATCTCTTCAAGACACTGGTGCGTATATGGGACTATCCTCTAAAGCAGTAATTCACAAACGCCAAAAGGAAGCTATCACCTTTTACTGGTCTGAGACAAAATGAAGGGAAAAATTAATATTTCATAAAATGAAATATAAAAGGATTGTCCTTTATTCTGGTACTGTCTTTTTTTATAAATAAAAATGTAGTTTTAAACAGAAATATTAAATTTTTCACATATAGTTTCTTAATGGGGGCAACAAGAAGTTGCTAACTATACTGCTCCTCCAAATTTTCTTAAAAATGTTACCAGCTTCTGAAAAGCAGTTACTAATATATTAACAAAATATTCTTGCTTTTAAAGAGAAAAATGGGGGCATCTGGGTGGCTCAACTGGTTAAGCATCCAACCTCAGCTCAGGTCATGATCTCACAGTTCGTGGGTTTAAGCCCCACATCGGGCTCTGTGCTAACAGCTCAGAACCTGGAACCTGGAGCCTGGAGCCTGCTTCAGATTCTGTGTCTCCTCTCTCTCTCTCTGGCCCTCCCCTGCTCACTCCGTCTCTCAAAAATAAATAAATATTTTTTAAAAAATTTTTAATAGAAAAATGGGGGTGTCTGGGTGGCTTAGTTGGTTAAGTATCCAACTCTTGATTTTGGCTCTGATCATGATCTCATGGTTACAAGATCAAGCCCTGCATCAGGCTCTGTGTTGACCCTGAAGCCTGCTAAAGATTATCTCCTTCTCTCTGTCCTTCTCTCCCCTTCACACTGTCTCTCAAAAAAACAAACAAAAAAAAACCACACAAAAACTTAAAAATAAAAAATAGTGTGCAAGTAAAAGGAGGTTAGATACCTTGTTCAACTTTGCTCTCAAGCATGTAGCACAATACCTGGCACATAGCAGGCATTCACCAAATACTTGCTCAATTAACAAACATCTAAGTCACTAAAATAAATGGTAACAGTCAGATTTTTATAAATTAAAATCAAAGTGGAATTTTTACAGTCACTATGTTAAATTTAACAATATTAAATGGTAATTGCCAGACTTAGAAAAAAAATCAAAAACAAAGAATTTTTACTGTGAGTCACAACACTAAATTTAACACTAAGAAAACGAGCCATCTGCAATACACTCTCAGATAAATAATCTGTTTTTTGTACTTGTTAAGTCCAAAAGCATTAACTAATAATGTTAAGAACTCAATTGGGGGAAATAAATGATACAGGACTGATAAATGCTGAAGCCAGGTAACAGATGTATATGGCAGTACATTATACTATCTTCTTTATTTTTACATTTAAAATTTGTCTAATTGAAAAATAAGAGAAGCAGTAAAACAAAGATGCACTAATTAGAAGACTATGAGAGGCTAAGATATTCTGTTCTGAAAAAGCTCAGCTGAACATAAACTTAATATACATGAAAAGAAATCTAACAGGAGGCCTATGGACAATTATACGTCATTATGTAAGAAATGCTTTTTGGTCTTGTCGGAGTTTACAACAGACCAATAATGTTCCCCATGTACTTAGAAGATGTGGGGTTTGAAAGAAGAGAAGAGAGAGAGCACATTACTAGGAATGAAGACAGGAAAAGAAAGTTGAGTCAAGACAGGGACACAAGACAAGATATTAATGGCCTAACCAGAAGATGTATGTGAGAGCACAGTGAGATTACCTATTATATAAAAGAGAAGCTACAGGGAAGGGTTCATCTATAGTTTAGGAGAAAACTGTGGCCACTAAAGAGTTCTCATGTCATGAACGGCTTTCTTAGGAAAACTAGCAGCACTATGTGGTGTGACTTAGGGGGAGTGAAACATAATGGGAGTCAAAAGAAGTACAGCAATAATCCAAATGTGAGGTGATTCAAGTGTGGATGAGGGCAAAAGCCACAGGAGGAATAGAGAGAAACGGATACTTCAAAGAAAAGAGAAAGGATTTTTTTACTAACTAGATATAAAAAAGCAAAGCAATGAGTCAATCATGTCAAGGTTTCAATTCTAGGTGACTAGATGGCTGTTATTTCAATTTATAAAGACAGGGATAGTGGAGGTAGAGACTTAAAGAGAAGATAATTATGTTTGATTTCAGAAAAGTTAAAATTTAAGCAGACAATAATAACTACAGTATAAAAACTAACCACCACATCTAGCTTACTAGATGCCAGGTACTATTTTAGATACTTTACATACATATATTCCTTTATTCCTCAAACACTCTTAATGAGGTGAGTAATATTATTATTCCCATTTGACAGAAGAGAAAATTAAGATACAAAGAAGTTAAGTAACTTGTCCAAGGTCACAATGACAGAAAGTAATGGAACCAGGATTTAAACCTGGGCTTATTAATTACTTTGAATTGTCTCACCATGGTATGATAAAGACGAAAAAATGCCTGACAAACAGAACTGCATAAAAGATGAATTTATCGATAAAGTGACATAGCTCTGTAAAAATTAAAAACTCACAACCTGACATTTTTAACAACTAATTACATCACTTTTATGCTATTAGGGAAATTTTTTTAAAAACTTTAAATCAACTATAAATCAACTATAAACAACAAAGTCACCTAAGAAAAAAGAAAGAATTAGGACTGAAGAACAACATATTATAAACATAAATGTTATAAATATCCTAGCCATTAAATATTACAGTTCAAATGATGTTCGCTATCTTCACTCCAGCATACACGTTAAATAATTATTAGGCATATTTTATCTGACCTTTTGTATATTCTTAGAAGATAAGCCTTGTGCTTTGGAAATTCAATCAGAGGTACAATTTTTTAACAGAAGCTTCAAATAAATTTCCTTTAGAAGAGAATAAAGCTTCAAAAGAAATGTCCTTTAAGAGATATAAATGTTGCTACCTCCTCTACAGGAAACTTCTCCAGTACAGAAGGCCTTGCCCTTCTCCTCCATGAACACACAAGTTAATACACAACTAAAGAGCATAACCACATAGTAAACTTCCTTGTGAATACAAATATAATTTTTATATGGCACAGTCTGTAAGAAGAGAAACAAATTGTATTTTTTAAAAGGATAACACTGAAACTTAAGCTTTTCTACACCCTAGCAGTTTTAAGTCAAGCAGTATTTACTTACGTTCTGATACTGTATAAAGGAGGTTCTGGGGTAAAGGAGGAGGTAGTCTTGCTCCCACTGGCGCAAGATTGGGCACTGCACTTGTCCCAGGCTGGTCACGGTTGTTTATCAAGCTTGACTGTGTTATGGGTGGTCCTAAGAATTAAAGAAAAGAAAAGAGAAGAGAAGAGAAAAGAAAAGAAAAGAAAAGAGAAGAAAAGAAAAGAAAAGAAAAGGGAAAGAAAAGGAAAGAAAAAGTTAGAACACTAATGTTTCCTAATAAAAATACTATGCTAGTACTAATTTGGGTAGTCATTATTAAACTACCTACTTTAGCTTAGAACAGAATAAAGGAATTCGATAAACACATGCTTCAACACTCTGAGTTGCAGTATTAATTAAGATGACATTTCAGTTCTAAAACAGACAAAACAACTCCAGGGTACAAAAAAACAGAATAGTTACCTCTGGAGAATGGGAGTGAAAAATGGCTGAGAAGTAACTTGAACAAACTTTCTGGGATGATGATAAAGTTCTACAGAACTCAAGTTCTACAACATCATGAACATGTTTAAATATACTGATTGTCTGCAACACAACAGGAAATGCATCAAAAATAATAATGGGCTGGGGCGCCTGGGTGGCTCACTCAGGCGTCCCGACTCTTGATTTCAGCTCAGGTAATGATCCCATGGTTTGTGAGATCAAGCCATGCTTGGGATTCTCTCTCCTTTTCTTTCTGCCCCTTCCCCAAGTGTGCACATGCATGCTCTAAGGAACATATAAAAATAATAATGGAAAAGATAGAAAGATACATGACGAAAGAAATATAGTAAAATATTCATCAGGAACCTAGATGGTGAGTATATAGGTATTCGGTGTATAATTCTTTCAACTTTTCAGTTTGCTTGAAATTTTTCATAGCAACATGGAAAAAATGACATTCTTGGATTTCACTATTAAACAGAAATGTTCCCACATATCACACCTTTTATTGTGAGAATTTCTATGTATTAAGATGTCTTTATATCTGGGGAATAAAATCTCAACTTGAGCTTCACAATTATGCCATATAATTGACAATACTAAATCTGTGTATTAAAATGTCTCCAAATCTTTATCAACATTAATGAAATGTGTTCTTTTTTAATTCCTTTTTTTTTTTAATGTTTATTTTTGAGAGAGAGAGTGCAAGTGGGTGAGAAGCAGAGAGAGAGGGAGACAAAGGATCCAAAGCAGGCTCTGCATTGACAGCAGTGAGCCCAATGTCAGGTCAAACTCACAAACTGTGAGATTGTGACCTGAGTTGAAGATGGACACTCAACTTACGGAGCCACCCAGGTGCCCCATGAAATGTGTTCTATAAAGAATACTACTGAAGGAAAGCTAGGTGATTGGTACATGGGTTCATGCTAAACTATTTTTGTCACTTCCTTGTGAGTCTACAATATTTTCAAAATAAAGAGTTTAAAAAAGAAAGCTGAAAAAGTACTGCTTAATAAACTGAATGGCAATCATTTTTTAAAATAACAATTTGCGGGGCGCCTGGGTGGTTCAGTCGGGTGTCTGACTTCGGTCCAGGTCATGATCTCGCGGTTTGTGGGTTCAAGCCCCGCACTGGGCTCTGTGCTGTCAGTTCAGAGCCTGGAGCTTGCTTTGGATTGTGTCTCCCTCTCTCTCTGCCCCTCCCCCACTCACTCTCTGTCTCTCAAAAAATGAATAAACATTAAAAAAATTTTTTTAAATAACAATTTGCCATCTCTTAACAATTGTTAATGTGTCCACATATTTTGTTCTATCTTTGCACACATGTAAACTATTCACCAGTTTTTTCTAATTACCAAAAAAAAAAACAAAACAAAACAAAACAAAAAGGACTTTAGTCTTGCTTCTCTTTTTGCTAAACTACCAACTGTTAAGAATTTTTAAATGATCATTTAAAAAAATTTTGTGCTTGGGGTGCCTGGGTGGCTCAGTCAGTTAAGTATCCCACTTCAGTTCATTTCATGATCTCACAGTTCTCAGGTTCGAGCCCCACATCGGCCTCTGTGCTGACAGCTCAGAGCCCAGAGCCTGCTTTGTATTCTGTGTCTCCCTCTCTCTACCCCTCCCCGCTTGTGCTTGCTCTCTCTTTCTCAAATAAACGTTAACATAAATAAAAACATTTCGTACTCCATTTTGGTGGATAAGAGCATACAGTTCACTAAAAAATAAAGTAAAATAAACAATAAACAATCCTTATCAGTAAAGAGACTCATACTAAAGTACATGCTAGTGAAATGATAAGACTTTTGGAATTTTACTCCAGCAAAAATGAGCCAAAAAGCGCACACACTAGGGTGGGGCAGCGGCGGGGGAGTGGGAGCAAGGTGGAGGAAATAAGACAAAAACAGGTGAATACTGATAATCACTGAAGTTGGATGATCGTGCATGTGGTACACATATTATTATTCTACCATATTTGAAAATTTCCATAAAAGACTTTAAAAATTATTTTAATATTCTAGAACAGATTTTAAGACTAGGAAATTTCATTAACCAAGTGGCATGTTCTTTTTTCTGACATCTTCAAAACACTGGGATTTCTCAAGATGTTGTCAACTAAGCAAGATTTTGACTCCTAAGATTTTTTGAAGGTATCTATTCTTAATCTATCTTTCAAAAACTTTAAATCTAGTGTCAAGTTAGCTGAGATGGGTTCTTCTAAATACAATTCTTTGCTAAAGAAAGAAATATTCAATGAACATATACTTACTTGGTATGGGAAGCACAACAGATGGTGGAGGCTGGCCATGTCCCTGGGGAACAGGAAGTCTCATGCTATGTCCAGGACCTGGACCTGGACCCGGGCCGGGGCCGGGGCCTGGTCCTGGGCCTGGTCCTGGCATCGGAGGCATTAACATTCCGGGAGGTGGTGGAGGAGGAAGCCCAGGGGGAGGTGGAGGGAAAGGAATCATGCTTGGCAGAGCGACTTCATCAACAACCAGGGGATCATTTCCATGATCAAACTGACAAAGGTCACCAAGTACACAAAATCCTCTTTCTGTAAGAACAGAAGAACAATCTTATTACAATCTATTTAGAGTTCAGAAAACAAATAAAACAAGACCCTGAAAAGCCTACCTATCTGATTTACAAAGTATTTTTTCTCCAAGGAATTTAAAGTCTTCTTAGTGTTACTCTGTTAATCATCACATATCACTGAGGTAGGGCCAGATGTACTCTCTACTTTCTGAGACTACGCTTTGTTGAGATAGCAAGTAACAGGGTCCAAAACAGGCTACTAGCCACTATCAGATTAACCTATTCGCCATTAAGTTTTTGTAATAAAAATTCAGACTCAGGGTGCCTGGCTGGCTCAGTCCATAGAGCATGCTACTCTTGATCTTGGGGTCATGAGTTTGAGCCTCACACTAGTTGTAGAGATTACTTTAAGGAAATAAAAAAAAAAAAAATTCAGATTCAAAACAGCAAAGGCAGGATACAGCAGGTAAAGGACTTAACTAGACAATCTAATTTCAACTATCTATTTTCATGGTATTATTCTAAATTCTACATTCTTGCTATATGTACAGTTTGAAACTTTAGTTTAAAATATTAAAGGGGAAGGGGTGCCTGGCTGACTCAGTTGGTGGAGCATGTGACTCTTGATCTCAGGGTTGTAAATACAATCCCCATGTTGGGTGGAGAAATTACTTTAAAATAAATGTAAAAAGAAAAAAAAAAGGAAGAAAAAAACCATTCAATTTACTAGGTTATTCACTGCAGCATTGTTCATAATAACAAAACGTTAGAAACACCCCAAAAGCACATTAACATCAAATTAAGTTAAACATGTTTTTCTACATATAGAATACTAAAACACCTCAAAAAAGCATTAAGGAAGCTCTAATATAGGACAACTGCCAGCAAATACTACTTTGTGAAAAAAAATACATGCAGAAGAGTGTGAATAGTATACTAGCATTTATGTAAAATAGAAAACGGGAGAACGTACATATTTATGTACACATATTCAGACTATGTTTGGAAAGATACATAAGAAATTAATAGCACTGGGGTGCCTGGGTGGCTTGGTCGGTTAAGCACCTGACTCTGGATTTCAGCTCAGGTCATGATCTCACAGTTCATGAATTCAAGTCCTTCATCGGGCTCTGCACCAACTGCTTGGGATTCTCTTCTTCTATCTCTGTCCTCCCCTGCCTACTCTCTCTCTCTCTCTCTCTCAAAATAAACAAACTTAAAAAATAAATATATAAGTAAGTAAATAAATAAATAAATAAATAAATAAATAACATTAAATTGGCCTTAAGAGAACTCTGTGGCTGGGAGACCAGGGTGAGAATGAGATAATGCCTGAATTATTATTTGATTCTATTTCCCACTTAAAAGTAAATAAAATGTTGGGGCGCCTGGGTGGCTCAGTCGGTTGAGCCTCCGACTTTGGCTCAGGTCATGATCTCACAGTTCGTGAGTTCGAGCCCTGTGCTGGGCTCTGTGCTGACAGCTCAGAGACTGGAGCCTGCTTCGGATTCTGTATCTCGCTCTCTCTCTGACCCTCCCCCGTTTGTGCTCTCTGTCTCAAAAATAAATAAACATTAAAAACAATAATAATAAAATAAACAAAATGTAAAAATATATATTCTATATTTACAGGAAACATGTTAATAATGTCTGTGATTTGCTTCAAATAATACAGGTCCAGAAGAAGCAGTAGAAAAGCACAGATGAAAACAAAATTGCCCAGGAGCTACTAACTGCTGATGCGAGATCACGGATACACTAGGGTTAATTACATTGTTCTGTCAACATTAATATTTAAATATTTCCATAATAAAAAATTAAAATACATACACACCTAAATACATACATACATTCAAATGGAAAGTCAGCATATTAAAATTTTAACTAAGTTATAATGCTTAACAAATTGCCACCACCAAACACTACACAAATAAATTACAATTCCCAGTGCCTACCAAATTTTGTGGTATACTGTCTGAAGTAACAACAACAAAGAAACGAATGGATGACATGTGAACACCCTCTTAACCAGAACCAAACTATTAAATCAAAAAAGCAAATAAGCATATACGAAAAGAGATCTTCCTCCTCATCCATCCCTTTTAACAAAAATCTGGATTAAAATGAAAAGGCCTGTAATATTCACATTTGCTTTACTAGCACTTTGGGGTACAATCTAAAGGACAATTTTTACCATCATAATCTCTGCATCGCCTCTTTGGTGGTGGGTTTCGACCAAAAGAATTGGAAGAGCTATGATTGTTATAGTAATTAGACCAACTCTCCGTTGTGTTTTCAGAGTGGTGCGCAGGTGCAATCACAGTAACAGTGCTGGGAATAGACTGTGCCCCAGAGGAGTACTGCTCAGAAGAGCTCGGAGGTGGTGCAGACACAGGCACATAGGAACTCTCCAAGTCGTTCCTTTCACTCTTGAACTTTGATCTTTCCCTGTGCTCTGCTTTAGAAACAAAGTAAAAACAAGAAACAACCAAGATTAGACATTTATGTTCTCAACCTATGATTCCTTTTTTCACAGAACAGGGAAAAAGAGAACACTGCAGTAAACTTACTGAGCTATCCGTATTTCAAAGTGTTCTCATTATTAATATATCCTAAAAGCAGGAGCATCAACAACGTGATGTATCTTGACAAGAGCTTATGTAAAATCATCTTTTATAACATCAACATCAGTACATAATGAAGAAAGACCAGCTTCACCACTGAGAGTTAATAAGAAAGCTACCTAAGAAGTGACTTCCAAGAACTGACTTCATCCTGGTAATGAGTGGTTGGGATCCCAGTTAGTTATCTACCTACATTTTTTATTTTTAATTTTAGAAACTCTAGGCAATCTTAAAGCAAATCAATTATTTTTAGTCAGAGGGTGGGGGAAGGAGCAGGCAATCCTCTTCCTCCAATGATAGCCTTGTTGATGAAATGACATTAGTTTCAATTATACAAAATGACTTTAAGCCTAGACATGTACCATGATATACTCATCAACAGCCTCTTTTTAGTCAAACTCAGCCCTGTCTCTGTAACAAAATCAGTATTAGATTTTTTGAGACATTTCTAGATTTTATATCGCTCAGACACGTTAAAGGTAATGTGCCCTGAAGGGAAGTTCTGGTACAGTTATGATAAAGGAAAATAAGCAATATAGAGTTTTTAGGGGGAAGCCTCATCTACTCACCAACATTCCTACTTGGATCCCGGTCTTTGCTGCGCCCTCTACTTCGGCTTCGGCTTCGACTCAGGCCTCGGCTCTTACTCCGGCTCTTACTCCTGCCTCTTCTCCAGTCATATTTCTCACGGTACAATTCATTCCGCTCGTAGTACCGGTCATAGTCTCTCCACTTGCCATCTTCCCTTTTTTTCTCACGTGTCCTATAATGCACAGATATAAAAGCCATATATACACTAGAGAAACCAAGTAAGCAAACGAATCAGGAGTATGAAATACCCTCCCTGATTCATCAAAACTCGTAACGTCTTGCTTTTTTAGAAAGCCATAAAGCCACAGCACAACTCCTCTGATCCATTATATAATAAGAAAAAACACTCCCTCAAGTATACTGGGTGGGGAGAAATGAAAGAGGTGAATCCAAAGTATGGGGAGGGGTAGGGGAAAAAAAAGAAATTTACAAGTAGGAAAGAAAAAAAGGCTGCAATAAAGTTTTCCTAAACAAAAGACTAATTTCTGGATGGCAGGCTGATGATTCAACATATAAACTGAACTATTTGTAATATAAAATACTATGGATGATTTTAATAGTGAGCACCCCTAACCAAATGGAACATTTCATTAATATCCTCTAAGGAGACTACTCCCACCCCTGTGCTCTTGGGGAAAGCACATAATGATGACTGTTTATAAAAGGAAGAGAAAATATGACAAAGACAAAAAACAGAATGGAAGGAAGGTAACACTGACTTTCTTTAATCAGTTTAGAGAGAGAGGGATCAGTACATATGTTAAAAATCCCGTTAATGCCCCTACAAGGTAACTGAAAAGTGAATTATGAGTGTCTTCCTAACTAAATACAAACACAAACCTTCGTTCACTAGATTCTGAACGAGTCTTCTGGGGACTAGGATACTTCTTTTTTCTGCCATCTCGTTCTTCCTCTGCCGGCTCCTGAAATACCTACATGAAAGCATTCATTAGAAAGATCAGTCCTTCTACTAATTACGAAACACATCCACCTGATAATCTTTCTAACGAAAGAGAGGGCACAAATACACTGAAATACTGAAGTCTAGAGGTTCCTGGGCGGCTCAGTTAGTTGAGTGTCCAACTCTTGATTTCAGCTCAGGTCATGGTCTCAAGGTTTGTGGGTTCAAGCCATGCATCAGCGTGGAGACTTGTTGGGATTTTCTCCCTCTCTCCCTCTTCCCCTCCCCTGCTCGCTGTCTCATGCTCTCTCTCAAAATAAATAAACTTTTTAAAAAAAAGACGAAATAAAGACATACTGGAGGCAAATCACATCTAAAAAAGTTAGGCAACGGGGGGAGTAAAAAAGATGCTGAAATTATTTTAACAGTAATACACTAATTTTTAAATGTTAGTTTAAGGTAGAGAATGGAAGTGCAGTAGGGAAACAGCAATTCTGCATTTCTAAGTATCATGTGCAAAATGGTTCCTGTTTTCCTAATTATAAAATATACTCATAATTTGAGGGCTGTAGATTTATTTCATAGAAAATGTTTCAAGAAAAAATGGTAAAGTAAATAAGTGCCATAAACTACACATTTCATGAGATTTACAGGAAAATGGTATTGGAATTAATGGAAATATTGTCTTATTTTTTTATTTTTATTTTTTAATGTTTATTTTTGAGACAGAGACAGAGAGAGAGAGAGAGTGAGTGAGCAGGGGAGGGGCAGAGAGAGAGGGCGACAAAGAATGTGAAGGAGGGTCTAGGACGTGAGCTGTCAGCAGAGAGTCCAGTGTGGGGCTCGAACCCATGAGCTGTGAGATCATGACCTTAGCCAATGTCAGGCATTTAAATGACTGAGCCACCAGGGGCCCCAAGAAATACTGTCTTCTTTTTAAAGCCTAACAGTTAAGACTGACCAGAAATAACTTGTGATTTTATTTTTTTTTAAGATTAATCTCAAAACAATTATATAGCCTTTACTAGAGAAAGGTGAAATAAAGTCATTTGCCTTAGAACTAAAACAAAGGTCCATCTAATGGAGAAGCTCACTTAACAAATAGGAGGTCAGTGAATGGAACAGATGAGAACAATTTAATAAAACTCAGGCAACATAAAATGGTAGCCACAATATGGCAACCATATGGCGCTGGCTAAAATACCACACATTTGTTAAGACTATATTTAAAAATCATTCTCTTTACCTATTTACAGGAAATACAGACTATATATGTTACTCCCCTGGGATGCAATCAGCAAATCCAGATGGCAAAAACTCTACAGAGCAAAAGACTGAGTTCCTTCAACAACATAAAATTTAGGGAGAAAAAAGTGGGGAGGAAAAGAAGAAAGAGAGAGACATACAGGTAGGTATAAAGGGGGGATTTAAAGATTAAAATAAACTTAAAAGACATCAACTTGGAAGATCTTTTTCCTTTTCTGTATTTTGCAACAATTTTCTTGATGAACATGTATTAATTCCTAATGGAAAAAACTATTATTAAAGAGTTGAAAGATCCAAGAGAAATAAAAACATAAGGCCACCCAAAAACTTGGGACATGAATGTTCAGAGCAACATTATTCAGAACAACAAAAAAGCATTAACAACTTGTCTATCAACCCAAATATCCATCAACTCATAAGTGGATAAAGAAAATGTGGTACATTCCCAAAATGGAATATTATTCAGCCATAAAAAATGAATACATGATAAAACCTACATGAACCCTGAAAGCATCCTGCTAAATGAATGTTAGTCACAAAAGACTACAAATTATATAATTCTATTTATATGAAATATTCAGAACAGCCAAATCCATAGAGAAATAAGTAGATTAGTGGCTGCCTAAAAGAGGGGTGGGGATTGGGAAAGAAGGGCTGGCGGGTGATAGATTAATGACTACAGGGTTTCATTTTTGGATAATGAAAATGATTTAAAATAGAGCATACTAGTGATGGCTGCACAATTCTGAATACGATAAAAACCATCACATTTGTACACTGTGAGTACGGGAATTGTATGGTAGGGGAGTTGTATTTCAATAAAGCTATTTTTAAAAAGTCAGAGGGTGGGGTGCCTAGGTGGCTCAGTCGGTTAAACGTCCAACTTCGGCTCAGGTCATGATCTCACGGTCCGTGAGTTCGACCCCTGCATCAGGCTCTGTGCTGACAGTTCAGAGCCTGGAGCCTGCTTCAGATTCTGTGTCTCCCTCTCTCTCTGCCACTCCTTTGCTCATGCTCTGTCTCTCTCTGTCTCAAAAATAAATAAAACATTAAAAAAATTTTTTTTTAATAAATGAATAAATAAATAAATCAGAGGGCATACACAATGCCCTTTTCCTTTAAAGAAAAAAGTTAAAATGGCCAGTCCTTAGATGGATCTGCAACTCTCTACACTGCTCAGAGAAAGTGCATCAACCTAGCACAGACCAGAAGTATGTGCTACCTCAAACCCCTTCCTTTCCACATCGTGTAGAAGAGTTAGGATAAGCTACTTTACTTATACACTAGCTCAATAAGCTGTTATTTATGTCAGTGATGACAATTTAGTTCTGTATAAAATCTTAGAATACAAGAGAAATACCACATGATGTTATCTGTGGAGTTGTTACATGCAGAAGCTGATACCCATTTTTCACAATTTTCGAAATTAGAACTTAGTATGATACAAAATGAAACAGTGCAACAATTTGTTTTTTTTAAAATGTTCTTTAATAACTCAAAATAATGCAATTTTTCACTTATGTTCAAACCTGCTATCTTTCAAACAGATACTTCTAGTCCACTGAACTTCAAAGACTGTAGAAAAGGACAAATGGTGCAAAAATTGTAACTTATTTTAAAAGATTTAACCTGTACACATAGACCAAAATTTATACACAATCAAGTACAGCAGAAAAGTTTCTTACTATTTCCATTACTTGAAGTAACATACTGAGAGTGTCTCCTATTTTAAAAAGATTTTATGAAACAATTATAGTGCATGAGCCAAAAACGAAAATGTGACAGTGGTTTCAACTGATTCTAAGTATAGCCACGTTTTGTTGTTGTTTTGTTTTTTAAGTTTGTTTGTTTATTTATTTATTTATTTTGAAAGAGAGAGAGAGAGAGCACACGTGCACACGAGCAGGGGAGGGGGAGAGGCAAGGGGAGAGAGAGAGAATCCAAGCAGGCTCTGCACTGTCAGCACTGAGCCTGATGCGGGGCTCAAACCCACAAACTGTGAGATCATGACCTGAGCCAGTCAAGAGCTGGATGGACGTTCAACCAACTAAGCCACCCAGGAGCCCCTTGTTTTCTTTTAATGATGGATAGATTCAATCAGCCTAGCATTTAAAAATGGAGCAGAGAGGACAACTAAATGCAATACTTGCTTCTTAGATTGAATCATGTACTGAAAGAGAAAAAAACTGTTAAAAAAGGTGGGGGAGGACATTGAAAAAAAGGGGGTGGTGGTACATTGTTGGGACAATGCATAAAATTGAAATACAAACAGGATTAAAGTATTTTGTCAAAATTAAATTTACTGAAAATGAGAATAACGAACATTGTTATTCTTATGAAGTACACAGAATGCCATGAGATCATAAGGTATCTAACTTACTCCTAGATTCAGAGCATGATAGTTCTGGGTGTGGATATATAAAGAGAGCATATGGGACAAATCTTCAATAGGTGAATAAAGATAGATGGTATACAGATGTTTTAGGTACTATTCTTATAATTTTTATGTAAACTTAAAATTATTCCCAAATAAAAAGTTTATTAAACAATTATAATAAAAACAAAAGTTGATAAATATTTCTGGATCATAACCAACGTTTATGTGCCAGGTAGCTAAGATGTGTGTATATATAAAAATCTCATTTAATCCTCAATGAGATAAGTATTACTATGATCATTATCCTGATGTGAAAATGAAGCAAGTAATTTATTTTAGAGCTATCATTTTAACTCATGCAGCCTGATTCTAGAACCCATAATCTTATAATACTGTGTTATCTGTACATAAAAAGAATCACAAATGGGGGCGCCTGACAGGTTCATTCGATAGAAGACATGACTCTTAATCTCAGGGTTGTGAGTTCAAGCCCCACACTGGGTTTATGAAAGGAAGGAAGGAAGGAAGGAAGGAAGGAAGGAAGGAAGGAAGGAAGGAAGGAAGGAAGAAAATGGAAAAGAAAGGAGGAATTACAAATCAACTCTGTAAAAAGTTTCCCCTTAGTTCAAACAAGAACATTACCTTACATAATCATGATTTTAAACTCCAACCGTTGTAAAAATGTTTTTTTCTTTCATATGTTAACATTATAACTATTTATTTGTAACTACCTTAACCATAAAAAATATTCTGTGGTTAAAAAAGAGAAAATGGTTGGTCTATAATATGAAAATGTGTCACTTAATCATTTTTCTTGAGCTTTCATCTTTCAGTCAAACCTCTACATGTAACCAAGTTGTGTCTTTCTAAAATCACTAAGATTTCTCTGAATTTCTCAATATTCCTAAAATATTTCTTGGAACACTAAATAACATTTCCAGTCCAAAAAACTAAGAAGTTAACTAAGAAGCCCTGATAAAGAATCTGTAACATGCCAAACACAGAAAAGTCAATCAAGAGATAATTATTTTTAAAGAGGTCAACTTCCAACTAAGAATGATACTAGGAATAGGATCTAAAAAGCCCCCAAAAGCAAAAGAAAACTTTACATTACCTCTTCTTTAATTTCTTCTTTTTCTTGGACTGGTGGTTTTGGCTCAGGCTTAACTGGTTCCAAAGGTGGAAGGTAGTTCTTGGTATAGAGACTTTCAAACAGTTTATCCACAAAACCTGAAGTTTCTAAAGAGAAGAAACAGTATTTAAAGATTGCACAAACAGTAACTGAAGACTGACAACACGCTCCTCGGCAAAGCTGAGGAAAACAGAACACCTTCCACACTGGCAGTGGAATCAAAACTAAGTCTGTCTATACTTTATGAGGGAGATTCCCATATCTGGGTTTTTAAATCCTTTGTACGTTCTTGCTTATGTACAAAATGATGTATATGCAACACTGAGTACAAAATAGTAAAATGCTGGAAAAAGAACAATTTTCATGAATAAGAGACTAGTTAAATAAAGTATGTCACAACCATACAACAGAATACACAGAGCTCTAAAGAGAATGAATATGGATAACATCACATCTCAAAGACACAAACTAAATATTTGTATCTGTTTATATGTGCACAAAAAAACTGAAAGGACACAGACAAAAAATGACAAGGTTGTCTACTGGAAGCGGGAAGGGAACAAATGAAAAACAAGAGAGACAGACTTTTCATGATATTTTTCAAGATACATACTTTTAATTGTTGGATTAAATGTACTGTCTATTCAAAAATTTCATTATAAACATTTTAAAATCACTTGGAAAAATAAAGTTTGGTACAAGAATGATATGAAAATATCTTGTTGTGTTTTACTTAAAAGCTACTGTATTTTGTAACTTTTTCAGATTAACTGAATGCGGGAAACAGATGAATTTATTAAAAACTACAGGGTGTATTAAAAATATAGCACAGAATCTACTTACACTGTAATTATACATTTTCTATAAATAGCTATTTCTAAAATGTAAAATGAGTTTTTCTTCAGAAAAGTATGTTTTCAAAAAACTTTATGGTATTAATTTGTGTAGTAAGCATTTTCTGTGATTATATAACTGTTAGGCCTTGTTAACTGTTACACCTAACTTTAAAACAATAAATTGATCAGACCCTTCAAAACTCTTTTTTTTTTTTATTTAAAAAAAAATTTTTTTTTTCAACGTTTATTTATTTTTGGGACAGAGAGAGACAGAGCATGAATAGGGGAGGGACAGAGAGAGAGAGACACAGAATCGGAAACAGGCTCCAGGCTCTGAGCCATCAGCCCAGAGCCTGACACGGGGCTCGAACTCACGGACCGCGAGATCGTGACCTGGCTGAAGTCGGACGCTTAACCGACTGCGCCACCCAGGCGCCCCAACCCTTCAAAACTCTTTATGATCAAGACTCTCTTCATATGCTTCTGTACTTCTTAAAACATTTTTTAAAACATGTATCACTTTTGTAATTTAAAAGACCTATAATACAAGGTGCATAGGTGGCTCAGTCAGTTAAGTGTCCAACTCTTGATTTTGGTTCAGGTCATGATCCCATGGTCCTGGGATCAAGACCCGTGTCAAGCTGTGCAATGAGCATGGAGTCTGCATGAGTGTGTCTGTCTCTGTCTCTGTCTCTGTCTCTGTCTCTCTCTCTCCCCCCCCCCCCCCGCTCCTTCCATTTACATCTTCTCTCTCTCTCTCTCTCTCTCTCTCTCTAAAAATTGAAAAAATAAAAGACCTATAACCCAATGAAGAACTGTGGGGTGCCTGACTGACTGGCTGTGTCAGAAGAATATGTAGCTCTTGATCTCAAGGTCATGAGTTCCAGCCCCACATTGGGTACAGAGATTTCTTAAATAAACAAACTTACAAAGAAAAAGAGGGTCACCTGGGTGGCTCAGTCAGTTAAGTGCCAACTCTTGAATTCGGCTCAAGTCATGAAATCACAGTTTGTGAGACAAAGATATAGAACCCCGCATCAGGCTCTGTGTCAAGTGCACAGGGTCTGCTTGTGATTCTCTCTCTACCACACTCTCTGCCCCTACCCCGCCCATGCATACACACATGCCTCGCTCTCTGTTTCAAAAAACAAACATCTAAAACATAATTATAGGGGTGCCTGGGTGGCTCAGTTGGTTGGGCGTCCAACTTCAGCTCAGGTCATGACCTCGCAGTCCATGAGTTCGAGTCCCATGTCAGGCTCTGTGCTGACAGCTCTGAGCCTGGAGCCTGCTTTAGATTCTGTGTCTCACTCTCTCTGCCCCTCTCCCACTAGCACTGTCTCTCTCTCTAAAATAAACTTTAAAAACATTTTTTTTTTAATATTTATAAAAAAGAAACAAAAGCATAGCTAAATACCTAACATAATATTCAAGATAAAGTATTGTTTTTTTTTAAGATTACAAGGGCATATATTCATTTAAAACTACTTTGACATGTAATACAAATATATATATATATATATTATATATATATATATAAGTTCAGAGCCATGCAGTCCAATACAGAAGCCACGAAACACATGTAGGTGTTTAAATTAATTTAAATCTAAAAATCAGTTCCTAGGGCGCAGAGGTAGCTCAGTACATTAAGCAGCTGACTTCGGCTCAGATCATGTTCTCCCAGTTCATGGGTTCGAGCCCTGCATCAGGCTCTGTGCTGACAGCTCAGAGCCTAGAGCCTGCTTTAGATTCTGTGTCTCCCTCCCTCTGCCCCTTACCTGCTCACACTCTGTCTCTCTGTCTCAAAAGTAAACATACATACATACATAAATAAAAATTAAAAACAGAAAAATCAGTTCCTAAGTCACATTAGCCCCATTTCAAGCGCTCAAAAGCTGCTAGGAGCTACTGAATTAGAAAAGGAAGATATAGACTATACTCATCAGTGTACAAAGTTCTACTAGACCATGCTAGTCTACAAAGACATATACGAAGGTAACTGATTTTATCTCTGGTGGCAAATTTATGGCTATTAATTTTCTTCTCTTTTAAAGAATGTTTTATAAGGGCTCCTGGGTGGCTCAGTTGGTTGGGCATCTAACTCCTGATTTCAGCCCAGGTCATTATCTGACAGTTTGTGGCCTCAAGCCTCTCCTCAGCTCTGCACTGATAGAATGGAGCTTGCTTAAGATTCTCTCTCTCCCTCTCCCTGTCCCTCTCCAGCTCACATGCATGTTCTCTGTCTCTCTCTCTCCCTCTTTCAAGATAAATAAACTTAAAAAAAAAAAAGTTTTTAGGGGCACCTGAGTGGCTCAGGTGGTTAAGGGTCTGACTTCAGCTGAGGTCATGATCTCACAGTTCGTGGGTTCAAGCCTGTTTCCGATTCTGTCTCCCTCTCTCTGCTCTTTCCCCATTTGTGCACATGCACTCGCGCTCTCTCTCTCAAAAATAAATATTAAAAAAAAAGTTTTTATGATTCTTCTTGTGTTTTTTTAAAAAGTTACTAAAAATCTTTAAAGCTTTTACAACAAATTCTTAAATGTATATTTAAATATACATTTGCCTCTTACCCCAATGTCTTCACTACATTTATTTTTTTTTACTATTCTCATGGCTCTATGTGTCACATGACTCTTCTAGTTTCATCACAGGTAAACTAAGTAAAACAAATGAATACATTTAGAAAATACTCCTTTACAAAAAAAGAAAACAAATACTCACCTGTACTGGGGAGGAATTCTAGAAGTATTATGTTTTTTGTGTATTAAAAAAAAAAAAAAGCCTTAAAATCCACTAAAAAAATATGTAATCCTGTTTTCCAAGTGAGAAGCCATATTTACTATCTTTTATTTCTCTGTAGACATTTCGGTTGAAGGTTATCTTCTCACAGCAATAGCTAGATCAACCAACGTGTGCATTATCCACATTCCTTTCATCCGTTCAACAACATTTACTGAATGCCTTCTATGTGCCAAGCATTATAGGTTCTAAGTCACCACTCTCAACAAAGGGAAAGACAAAAAGTAGGGGGAGGGGAAAAGACACACACACATATAAACATGCAAATAAACATATAACGTGACATAAAGTGACAAGTACAAGGAGAAACAACATGAAGCAAGGCTGGGAAAAGGAAAGGGTGATTAGGGGTGTGAGGTAGAATATACTGCACATAGAACACTCAGGGGAAACATTTGAGGTAACATTTGAGGAGAAACCAGAAACCATAGAGAAGAAACCATTTCAAGCAAGGGTAAAACAAGTTCAAAATCCATGATGTGGGAACATGTTTGCCATACTGAAAAAAAAGGCAAGGGGGTCAAGGTGGCTAGACTGGAACAAGTGAGAGGGAGTGGTAGGAGATGAGGTCAGAGAATAAGCAGGGGAGCACTCTAGGACGCTATGCAGGTCATGGAAAGGACTTTGGTAAGATAGGAAGTTGGAGGCACAAAGTAAAGAGGATCATGCCCATCTCTTCCTGGACAGCAAAAAGCTCCAGCCAAGAGGGAAAAAAACATAGCTTCATAGTCCTAATAAACAGTAAGCATAAATAGTTTCATCATCCTTAAACTGTTATCCCCAACCATCAACTAGATTCTGTCACAAGCCAAAGAGGATCCATTCACCTAAAAAGCAAATGCTCCAATATAGGAAAGAAGCAGAGAAAGAAAGGGGGTAAAAACAGTTCTTCCAAAATACAAGATAAATAATTAACAGGAATCGGTATATTCAAATGTTTAAAGGGCAATGACTGATGTCTTTCCTTCCAAGTTTTTATCTCCAAGATTTTATCAGAAAGTTTTAAATTTACATTCTTAAATATGTGGCTGAAAGGCCACAATAATTACCTTTTTGTAAAAACACGTCAAGTTGATCAGCACAAAAGGCTTTCAATTCTTTCTCAGGTTTGTCCTTCTTGACCAGTGCTACAACATAGTTGGCTAAGGCTGAAGGGTCAGCATCGCATCTAGATAGACAAAGAGAAAACAAAAATGTTTTAACTTTTTTTTTAAACAGCAACGTCATTAATGAAGTCACCCCTATTTTGGAAAGCTAAAGGTCAACAACTTTATTTCAAATAAAGTGCGAATAAGTTAAATAAATAAATAAATACATACATACATACATACATACTGACTGCAAACAAAGACGATTTTTATAACAAACAGCATACACACAGTGCAAGCAAGATTTTCCTTTTATGCTTATTTTTATAAAATTGTCTATTTTCAATGTTCTATTTATACCCAGAATTTTGGACCAAATCTACATTGATTTGCATCTCTCAATGGAAACAAGGAAAGGATGGCAACCAACCCGAGTTGCAGTGCTGTAGAAGCACTGTTCATATCTTCAGGAACTATCTGTTCCATGTGACCGTGAGGAAGAACCAGGGGAAGTGATGGGACACCTTTCCTCATTCCCTATAACCCCAGGCACCAGCATCCAAAAATAGCAATCAATTCCACTGATAATCTTCTCGGTCTCTTGAAGATCTATTTTTTTTTTAATGTTTTCTAACATTTATTCATTTTTGAGAAACAGAGAGAACAGAGCGTGAGCTGAGGAGGTGCAGAGAGAGAGGGAGACAGAATCCAAAGCAGGCTCCAGGCTCCCAGCTGTCAGCACAGAGCCCGACATGGGGCTGGAACCCACTGACCGCGAGATCATGACCTCAGCGGAAGTCAGATGCTGAACCGACTGAGCCACCCAGGCACTCCAAAAGATCTCTTTAAAAAACGAGAACACAAGAAGGTTGACACCATAAATATTACTGGCAAACACTCTAGCAGCTCTAAGCAAGAAAGAAAAGATCTGGGAGCTAAAACAGAAAGGATAAGAGAAGTAGTAGAAGGGCAGCAGAAAGGATCTTTAGCTACTTCCCTTTTTTGTTTTGTCCTCCCAACCCCCCCCCCCAGTAGTAACTTGTCTTTTGACATTCAAAATCATCTCGTCTGCCAGGGCAGTACATGTTCCCTGAGTTGCCAACATGTAGTACTCTCCAGACCTAACATTTTATCTACACTATAGGAAATGAAAGTTTTTGTGTTGTAAATATATACATATATGGGAAAAAATATTTTTTAAGTAAATAAAAAAAATCTTACAAAAACAAAAGCCAAGCACTTCCTTCTATTCTATATTTTTAAAGTTCATAATTCAATAAAATAGAATTTTTTTCACTGCCAATACTGCTGTGGGAAAGGCTATTTCTTTAAACACCCGCACATTTATGCACCAAATCTAAGAGAGCAAGTTTCAATGTCAATTTTACAAAACTCAGAGCTAATAAAAAAATAATTATGGATAAGGGTCAAAGTGCACTGGGAAAGAATATAAGTGTCCACGATGATGAGCTATATATTAATAAAAATATGCAATTTAAAAGAAAGCCAGGATTTTTCTTAAGTAAAAAATGTAAGTTACATTTTGGAGAATTATTAATAGACTACCTGGATAAATCCAATTGCTAAATTCTAAAATGGATATACAGATCAAAATCAGAAAAAAAAAGTCTGGGGGCACCTGGGTGTCTCAGTCGGATTAAGCGCCCAACTTCAGTTCAGGTCATGATCTAACAGTCTGTGGGTTCGAGCCCCGTGTTGGGCTCTGTGCTGACAGCTGGGAGCCTAGAGCCTGCTTCGTATTCTATGTCTCCCTCTCTCTGTGCCCCTCCCCTGCTCATGCTCTTTCTCTCAAAAATAAATAAACATTAACAAAAATTAATTTAAAAAAAAAGAAAATGAAAACACTAATTTGGAAAGTCATATGCACCCCTATGTTCATCATGGCATAATTTACAACAGCTAAGAAGATATAGAAGCAACCTAAATGTCCATTGTCAGAAGAATGGATAAAGAAGATAAAGATGACGTCATATATATACAATGTATTATCACTCAGCCATAAAAAAAAAAAGAATAAAATCTTGCCATTTGCCAACAACATGGATGGGCCTAGAAAGTGTATGTTGAGGGCAGTAAGTCAGAGGAAGACAAACACAGTAAGATTTCACTTACATGTGGAATCTAAAACATAAAACAAAGCAGAAACAGACTCACAGATACAGGAAACAAACTGATGGTTGTCAGAGAGAAGGGCAGTTGGAGGGGACGGGTGAAATAGGTGAAGGGGATTAAGAGTTGTAATCTTTCAGTTTTAAATAAATAAGACATAGGGGATATAATGTATAGCATAGGGAATATAGTCAATAACATTTTAATAACTTTGTATGGTGACAGATTGTAACTCGACTGATTGTGGTGAGCACTTCATAATGTATAAATCAGATCACTATATTGTATACCTAGAAGTAATATAACATTGTATGTCAATTACCCAACCTAAAAAACAGCAATAATAAATAAATAATAAAATGAATATATAGCATTTGCACCTTCAAAAATGTTACACAGACCATGCTCACCTTGGCTAATCCATAAACACTTCACTCCTGAGAATAGTAAGGTAAGGTATTTGATCAATCAGTTCTAAACAACATTCAAATGGAGGGGAGAGGATTAAAAAAATATATCACATCTCTACCTTGACTTAGAAAGTTCAGATCGTGGATAAGGAAGATATTCTAAACATAGAAAAGACAAGAATTTTTAAAAATACGTACAAATGGTAGAAAGAGGCAATGTTTTTTCTCCTGTTATAAGAAGCTTTAAGGAGTCTCATGACCTAACAGGTAGAAAGTTGGTAAGGATATGCCATTTCTAATGAGAAGCAGGCAAAACATTCACATTACTGAAGAGGAGTTAAACGAACCCGTATTTCTTTTTAGGTTTACTTATTTTGAGAGAGAGTGAGATGGGAGGAGGGGTGGAAAGAGAGGGAGAGAGAATCAACCCCAAGCAAGCTCTGCACCGTCAGCGCCAAGCCCCATTCAGGGCTCCAACTCGCAAATGGTTGAGATCATGACATGAGCCAAAATCAAGAGGTGGACACTTAACCAACTAAGCCACCCAGGTTCCCCAATCCCACATATCTTATACATGTATTTAGTATACAGACTCAAAAAACAACTGCGGAGTTAGGTTGCTTCTGATAAAACACACGATGAGAGGATGATGTGAAAACACAAGATGAATAATTACAAGAAGGTAAAAGATCAGGAAAAAACTAGACACCAAGAGAATGATCACAGATTTTAAGTATTTGTGCAACATGAGTAAACAACTGATTGTTAAGAACTGAGAGTTAGAATTCTGTACCCAATTCAAAAGCATGTTTACAACCAAAGGAATGGGACCATTTAAATTGAACAGCTCCTAATATGTACCCATCAAGTACTATGACGGAAATTACCAGTCTGAAATAATCAAGTCACACCAAGTGAATGGTGAAACTTAAATACACCGGAGAGTTTTATGCTGTAATTTTCTGTACCTTTATGACTGTTCTTATATAGTCTTTTATCACTTCTTACTATATAATCTTTAGAAGTTAACAAATACAATACTGTAGTAGCTTTGACACCAACAAGACTTCCAAAAGCGTGTCCCAAAAATCGGGGCATGACTAAGATTCTTGGTAATTTATGAGACAAATGCAGGACGACTTCTTATTCTCTTATTCCAGAGTATTTTAAATCTTTTAGCTATTTATTTGTAACCAAAGCTTATGGAAACCAATTTCTCCTTAACTATAGGGACAAGCATGTTTGAGAATAAAAAAGATTTTAAAATCTTGGATCCATGGCTGTGTTAAGTACACACATTTCTAGACAGAAAGAGGCTTCTATTGTAAGAAAGATTAGAAAACATAATGATACCCATCTGAATTACTATTCTACTATAGTCTTTAAAAGGCCTTAACAGCACAATGAATTAGTATTCATTTTATAGATATCTAAATTTGTAAATATGTAAAGACAAATTAAGGAACCCACCTAAGATCAGGCAGAAAGCATACTTGTGGAAGTAAAACTCAGTTGCAATTCCAGGGAGTAAAATTATTTTATAGCATATTTTATAGCATATGCTTTCCTACTGTAAATCTGCATGACAAATTAATGTATCTGAAGTCTCGACCAATAGTTACCTTCCAGTTGAAATCAAGAACAAAATAAATTTCCTTAAGTCTAATGGAAATTAGAAACATGAGGACTCCTTAAAATTTACATCTTGCATAATAATATTCTAAGAACATGTTTCAATTATCTTTTATTTTAAAAAATCAACTATAATGAATTTTCATCAGGGGAAGTTAACAGAAATACTGCCCTAAAAATATCTGTAAAATCCTCAAATTTGTCCTTTCCTCCTTAATGAAATCTCCACTACAGGTTTATGACCCATCTGCTTTGGTGGCATATCAGCTTTACAGATCTCAGACATATGTCCAATCTCAAGACCAAAAAATAAAGGTCTTTGCTTGCCTTAGGCCCTAGCCAAGAAACACTACTTAAAAGTTAGAGAAGTCTAATTTTTTTTTTTTTAAGGAAAAAACCAACACTATTTAAACCTTTTCCACTTTCAGAAAAATCTACATGTTCCTGAATAAGAAGGGCCCAAGTTTAAGTTATACCTTAGTGTGATATTTGTTTCAGAAGTGAGACAATGAATACGTTACTGAGCCATAGGGGAAAGAACCTCCTGATCTTAATGTGTATCAACAGCCATTAAAAATATTCATATTCTCTGACTAGTAGTTGTAGTTATGAGAAATTAGCCTCAGGAAATAAAGCCAAACATAGAGAACACTATACCTAATTAGTGCTAAATATATATATATATATATATACATATATATATATATAAATACACACATGATATAAAAACAGCATTATTTTTAACACAAAGTCAAGATACCCATTCTTATTGTTGTTTATTTTTATTTTTATTTATTATGTATGTTTATATAAATAATATACATTTATTATTGTTTATTTTTCAGAGGAAGAGAGCGAGCGAGTGCGCTTGCGAGAGCACAGGAGGGGCAGAGAGGGGTACAGAGAATCCAAAGCAGCCTCCTTGCTGACAGCAGAAAGTCTGATGAGGGACTCAAAATCAAGAACGGTGAGATCATGACCTGAGCCAAAGTTGGATGTTCAATGGACTGAGCCACCCAGGTACCCACCCATTCTTATTGTAAATGTTTATGAAACGTAAGGGATCCAAAGTGATATAAAAATACACAGATATGAAAAACATTTCTGATGTAAGGTAAAATGGAGAAATCAAGATAAGAAATTTTACATTTGGGGGCACCTGGGTGGCCCAGTTGGTTCAGCACCCAACTCTTGGTTTTGGCTCAGGTCACAGAGCCTGTTTGGGATTCCGTCTCCCTCTCTCTCACTGCCCTCCCCCTGCTCGCTCTCTATCTCAAAAATAAATAAGTAAACATTGATGTTTATGTTTACTTTTGAGAGAGAGAGCACAAACGGGGGAGGGCAGAGACTGAAGGAGACAGAAGCAGGCTCCAGGCTCTAAGTTGTCAGCACAGAGCCCAATGTGGGGCTCAAATCCACGAACTGTGAGATCGTGACCTGAGCTGAAGTTGCACCCTTAACCAAATGAGCCACCCATGTCCTCCAATAAGTAAACATTAGGTTTTTTTTTAATTTTACATTTGATTCTTATTATAGCTACATGAAGTTCAAACACACAAGAGAAACTAGAAATTAATACACACAATTTTATTTTTTCTTTCTATATTTTCTATAATATAATAATGCTTTTATTTTTACTTTGCAAGAAAAAAAAAACTAAATAAAACACCAAAATGTCTGATCCTGAGATCTGTGTTCAGATTATTCCGTTGATAAAACAACACTGGAAAAACAAGTAAAGGGGGCACCCGGTTGGCTCAGTTGGTGAAGCGTGCGACTCTCGATCTCAGGGTTGTCAAATTCGAGCCTCATGTTGGGTGTAGAGATTACTTCAAAATATAATGTTAGGGGTGCCTGGGTGGCTCCATCAGTTGAGTGTCCCAACTCTTGTTTTTGGCTCAGGTCATAATCTCACACTATGGTCCTAAGATCGAGCCCAAGTGGGGCTCTGCACTGGTCATGGAGCCTACTTGGGATTCCCTCTCACTCTCCCTCTGCCCCTCCCCAGCTTGTACACACACTCTTCTCTCTCAAAATAAATGAATATTTAAAAATAAAATAAAATAAAATCTGAGGCACCTGGCTGGCTCAGTTAGTTAAGCATCCAACTCTTGATTTCAGCTCAGGTCATAATCTCTGTCATGAGTTCAGGCCCTGCCTCTGAGTCCAGGCTAGGCAAGGAGACTGAGCTTGCTTGGGATTCTCTCTCTCTCTCTGCCCCCTCCCTTATCTCTTTTTATTAAAGAAGAAGAAGAAGAAGAAGAAGAAAAAGAAAAGAAAAGGAAGTAAAACTTGAACTGACTTTATTAAAAGAGTTAATGTGGGGCGCCTGGGTGGCTCAGTTGGTTAAGCGTCCAACTTCAGCTCAGGTCATGATCTCATGGTTTGTGAGTTTAAGTCCCACGTCAGGCTCTGTGCTGACAGCTCAGAGCCTACAGCCTGCTCCGAAATCCGTGTGTCGCTCCCTTTCTCTCTGCCCTCCCCCTGCTCCTGCTCTGTCTCTCTCTCTCTCTCAAAAATAAACATTAAAAAAAAATTTTTTTAAAGAGTTAATATGAATAACATTAAGTTGTAAGAACCTGTTATAACACATATTAAAAAGAAATAATGGCACTTCTACTTCTTTTCGAATGAAAGCTTTCATCTTCCCCTTAATTAATTAGAGGCTTTCATGAATGGAAGAAAATATCTAGATTTACCTTGGAGAAAAAATATATATATATACCTGTCAGCTGCAAACACTGTTTTGATATTCAGACTATGGCTTACAAATCAATAGTCACCAGCTAAGTATACCCTAAAAATTAGGCTATTAAAAAAATATGGGGCACCTGGGTGGCTCAGTCAGTCAAGCGTCTGACTTTGGCTGAGGTCATGATCTTGGAGTCCCTGAGTTCCAGTCCCGCATTGGACTCTGTGCTGACAGATTGGAGCCTGGAGCCTGCTTCAGATTTTGTCTCTCTCCTTGCCCCTCCCCTCCACATGTACATTCTCTCTCTCTCTCAAAAAATAATAAACATTAAAAAAAATTTTTTTAAATAGTACTTTTCAAAATTGTCAACCAATGTGTACATATACATATAAGGACACTGATTCATTTAAACATTTACTGAATGTTTACTAAGTACCAAGCATCTTGCTTGGTAATGGAATTAGTCTAATCTAAGAAAGACAGACCTTGCCTTGCAGTCTAGTGGCCAAGGGCTGAAAATGAAAACAAATAATTACAGTACAAAATAACAAATGGTTAAAAAACAGATTCACAACAAAGTAAGCAATAACCCTATCAGAGGATGAGACAAGACAGTGATAGGAAACAGAGGGCTATAAGAGCAACTTCTGGCTTCTAGCCTATAGCAATTGGGCCAAGAAAAAAGTCAGACATATTTAGGAGGCAAACCAAAGGACATAAGAACAAGTATGTCCTTAAACTTAGTGTATTTGCCAAGGGGTGCCTGGGTGGCTCAGCTGGTTAAGCGTCTGGCTTCAGCTCAGGTCATGATCTTGTGGGTCGTAGGTTCGAGCCCCATGTCGGGCTCTGTACTGACAGCTCAGAGCCTGGAGCCTGCTTCGGAGTCTGTGTCTTTCCCTCTATCTCTGTCCCTCCCCTACTCGTGCTCTCGTTCTCTCTCTCTCAAAAATAAATAAACACTCAAAAATTTTTTGTAGGGTGCCTGGGTGGCTCAGTTGGTTAAGTGTCCAGCTTTGTTCAGGTCATGGTCTCATGGTCCATGACTTCAAGCCTCGCGTCAGGTTCTGTGATGACAGCTTGGAGCCTAGAGCCTGTTTCAGAATCTGTATCACCCTCTCTCTCTCTGCCCCTCCCCTGCTCATGCTCTGCCTCTCTCTCAAAAATAAATAAAAACATTAAAAAAAATTGGGGGGGGGGGCGGAAACTTGCCAAGAAGTCTTCTGGTCAAAATAAGTCCTTTTCTGTGAAATAGTTAAGGGTCAGTCTCCTTAAACGAGTCCAATGACAGCACTTTAGAGGCAGAATAATTCCTTGAGGCCACTAAGCACATTATCAGAACTTCTCAATCTTTTAAGAACATACCTTCAAAATACTCATTTCACCCTAGTAGTTTATTTATGTAAGAGGTCAGGTGTCATAGCTACTAGGTGATGATTTTTCCTCCTATTTGAGCAGCTGAAGACATTACTAATCAGAACTTAATGTGATAAGGATTGCAAATCTATGGTGGCATGTAAAACTCTAGAGTTCAAAGTATACTCCCTCCTTGAACACTGAACCAATACAGTGATCTATGAAGCTTACTGCTGCCTTTTCCATCATACTCCAAGATGACAACATATTCAATCTCCTAGTGCACTAAAAAAGATGTTGCTATGGGCTGAAGTCACAGAAGCTACACATCAAAGCCACGGCTTTCACCAATTCCCGGTCCTACCTACAGGTCCGCAGTGAGACTCTAGCTGCTGTCTAGTAAGTAGCAGTAATGCTTAACAATATTAAGTAAAATATTTTTGCAAAAAGAGTTTAACATATTTTAACATTTCAAAAACCACAAAATTACATTTATATTTAATGATTCTAAGGTACACAGGCAATTTTTATAGTCTACACATTAATATTCATACCATATTTGAAAGATAGGTAGATGGCTAATATTATTAACTGTTTAGAGAAAATTTAAAGAATTTCTCCAAAGTCATACAGTAAATCAGAGATAGATACAGAACTAGAAACTAAATGCCCTGATTCACATAATGGTGTTTACTACAATAGATAGATGCAACTGTACAAAAAAGTATTACAAACCCCATCACTCATTTTAAAACATATACCAAGCAGGGCCCCTGGATGGCTCAGTCAGTTAAGTGTCCAACTTCCGCTCAGGTCATGATCTCACAGTTCATGAGTTCGAGCACCATTGTTAGGCTCTGTGCTAACAGCTCAAAGCCTGGAGGCTGCTTCAGATTCTGTCTCTCCCTCTCTCTCTGCCCCTCCCCTGCTCTCACTGTCTCTCTTTCTCAAAACAGACATTGGGAAAAAAAGTTTTAAACATATACCAAGGGGACTCCTGGGTGGCTCAGATGGTTAAGCATCTGACTCTTGGTTTTGGCTCAGGTGATGATCTCACAGGTTTGTGAGTTCGAGCCCCACATCAGGCTCCACACTGAGCCTGCTTGGGATATTCTCTCTCACAATAAGTAAACTTTAAAAAATAAAAATAAAGAAAAAAATAAAACACATACCAAGACAGATTTTTATAGTAAGCTAAACAAACAGCTTTGAATTATGTTTATATATATATATATATATATATTATATATAATGTAAATAACTTAAAACACTTAAAAACTTTTAGGGGAGGTGTCTGGGTGGCTAAGTCAGTTGAGTGTCCAACTCTTGATTTCCGCTCAGGTCTTGATCCCAGGGTTGTGGGATGGAGCCCTACATTTGGCTCCCTACTGAGCATGGAGCCTGCTTAATATTCTCTCTCTCCCTGGCTTGTACTCTTTCTCTCAAATAAAAATAAATACATAAAGACATTTTCAGGTAGAAATGCATGTTTGCTATTAAAAAATGCTTGCCTGGGGGTACCCAGATGGCTCGGTGGATTGAGTGTCTGACTCTTGATTTGAGTTCATGAGTTCAAGCCCTGAGTGGGGGCTCTGCGCTGGCAACGTGGAGATTGCTTGGGATTTTCTCTCTTCCCCTCTCTCTGCCCCTCCCCCACTTGCTCTCTACCTATCTCTCAAAATAAATAAATATATTTTTTAATTTTTTTAATGTTTATTTATTCTTTAGAGACATAGAGACAGAGTACTAGCAGGACAGAGACAGAGACAAAGGGAGACACAATCCGAAGCAGGCTCCAGGCTCTGAGCATGGGACTTGAACACACAAGATCATGACCTGAACCCAAGTAGAACACTTAACTGACTGAAACACCCAGGCACCCCAAAAAATAAATATTTTCTTAAAAAGAAAAATGCTTGCCTGAACTTTTTTTTTTATGTATTTATTTTTGAGAGAGCACTAGCACAAGCAGGGGAAAGGCAGAGACAGAGAGAGGGAGAGAGAGAATCCCAAGCAAAGCTCTACTGCCTGAACTTTTTCTAAACTTGTAACTTCATCAGTTTTTAATTTATCCCTTGGATTTTAGTTAGACTTTACTCTTAAAGGGCCCACCTACTGAAAATGAGACGTTATTTCTAATAGAAACCATGACATCTCCCAATTGTACATAATCCCTACATAGTCTCTCTGACTGACATCTAGGATATTTTGAAAGTGAGCAAAGATAAAGACCTTAAACAAGGGGCGCCTGGGTGTCTCAATCAGTTGAATGTTCAACTCTTGATTTCAGCTCAGTTAAGGAGTTTCTGCTATTGAGCCCCGCGTCCAGCTCTGTGCTGACAGCAAGGAGCCTGCTTGAGATTCTCTCTCTCCCCACCCCCACCTCCAGATCGTGCTCTCTCTCAAAATAAATAAATAAACTTAGAAAAAAAAAAAAAAAAAAAGACCTCAAACAAGACTTGTGAATTCAGTCTGTTCATGTAGCAGTAGGAAAAGAGATATAAATTTCTTGACTGAGATGGTTTCACTCCCTTGACTGCACTGCCAGTGAAAATGGTACTAGGTTTTCCAACCCAGTTAAGGAGTCATTTCTTCCAGGCACGGTCCTTTTGTCTTTCCTCTAGTAAAAGTAATTGACATGGGGCACCTGGGTGGCTCAGTCGGTTAAGCGTCCAACTTCGGCTCACGTCATGATCTGGGCTAATAGCTCAGAGCCTGGAGCCTGGTTCAGATTCTGTGTCTCCCCCTCTCTCTGCCCCTCCCATGCTCATGCTCTGTCTCTGTCTCTCAATAATAAGTAAACGTTAAAAAATAATTTTTTAAAGTAAAAGATAGGTCCCCAATCTACAAAAGAAGTGGAAGGTAACAGATAAGCTCTAGTATATGATATTTCTAATTTGTCTATAAGAAATAATTAAATGTAAAATGCCTTGGTTTAGAAATACCCCATTACATGCAACACAACATACTTAAAAGCCCCTAAAAATTAAAATTTTTTATAAATTTACTTAACCATAAACTAAGCTAAGAAAACACAATAGAAGATCATGTGCATGGACACAGTAGGATTCCAACATATCCACTTCAACTCCATTATCTGAAACCCTAACAACTGCTCTGAAACGCTAGGTCATAACAACATGCCCATCTGCCATGAAAATTTTCTACAATCTGTAATACGCAAAAAGTAAATTACCAAATACAACCCATTTTAGCATCTCATTTATTATATTTTAGGATGTCTAAAAAAAAAATCCCATGACAACTAATGAAAATACATATATCTGCATTTATTCCTTTCCTTTTTGCATTTGCTGTCTCTTATTAACGCTTCCATCTGAAACCATACTTCTATGAGTTAAACATTAGTATTTTTTAATTTGTACTTCTAGGAAAGCCTGAGTAGTGATTTTGGCTCTTTTTAGCCCCAAAAAAGTAACAATTTTTTAATAATTAAAAAAGCATTTTGGGTGTTTTCAGTTGAACATGTAAGTAAAAACAAATGGGGAAACTAAAATAATCACTTTCAAAGATAATTTTTACCCATAAAAATTACAGAATACCTATAAACTTATTAGTATAAAAAGCCAAGGGAAAAAACACGATTACGTTTAAGTTTGTACCCAAACTAAATTTTCACATTAAAGAAGAAACAAAAACAAAAACAGGGGTGCCTGGGTGCCTCAGTCGGTTAAGCAACCGACTTCAGGCCAAGTCATGATCTCACAGTCTGTGAGTTCGAGCCCAGCATCAGCTCTGTACTGTCAGTTCACAGCCTAGAGCCTGCTTCAGATTCTGTGTCTCCCTCTCTCTCTGCCCCTCCCCCGCTCACTCTCTGTCTCTCAAAAAATGAATAAAGGTTAAAAAAAAAATTGTTTAAAACAAAAACAAAAACCACTACCCAGAATAAAACATTTTAGGGAGGACTAAAAAAAAAAAGGCAATTAACATTAAAGTAACATTAAAACTAGTCACCTTCTACCAAAGACATATACATGTAATTCTTATAGAATCTCTACCTACAAACAAAATCAGAGCCTATATGAGCCAAAACTGTCACACACGCACACAAGGTTTTTTTTTTTTGATGTCAAATAACATGAAGGTAAACAATTTTTTAAACATGATCTTTTTTCAGCCTTTTCCATATATGGTCAATTTCACTAAATCTATTTCATTTATGTTCTACCTTCATCACAATACATCTCCATCTCTGTGCTCCCAAACTTTACTGCAGAAAAAGCAGACTCAAGACACCCATACTCTTCTACAAAACTTTCAAGTAGATCAACACTAATATAAAACCCAGAAGCCCTTAGTGTACTTTCATTCACACCTGTACTCTCACATACTCCTCGTCCTCAGAATGTAAAAAGCATGTCAGACACCAAAATTCTAATGCTGCCTCCTTCGCCCATCCTACCTTCATAAGGCTGACACAGTGGACTAAAGATGACTCTCTTCTTAGGTGTTCACATCCAAGAAATCAAAGTAGCAAAACAACAACAAAGTTATTTAACAAGATTTCTCAGGAGGACTAGGACATAAACTGGGAAGTAGCTGTCTCCCAACAGCCCCAGCTTTACCACACCTCCACGCCTTCCAAACTACCTCTTATTTACACTTCTGAAAAACTCAATGTTTCCACTAAAATGGTCTAATCTAATGAATCCTATAGCCTGCCCATCTCTTCCTCTACCCCTTTTCTTTCACCAGCAAGTCCTCACCTCTAACAGAAGAATAAGCACTAGAAATTAGGAGGGGGCAGGAAATGATCCATCCCTTCCCTTCTCTTTCCAAGCCTTCTTTCCCAAGAGAGTTGGATATCATCTCTCTCCAACTCTCCCTTCAGCATTCCTTCTCTTCCCTCTCTGGGATGTTTCAGAAACTACCTATATCCCATTATCTCAAATAAACTCACCACAATCCTAAGCTCTTAAAATGGTTACAAAACAAAACAAAAAGCTGGTACCTCTGCTCTCTCTCTCAAGTGTCCCAGTAATTCCATAACTAATACTACCCAAATATTTTTCAAAAACAAGCCCTTCTTATTCTTCAGCCCGTCAACAATAATCCTACACCCCAATATCCTCAGTTGCCCTCACAATCCTTCAACAATATTTACAAAACTCGTAGTCTTTCTTCTACCCCTTTTATTGCTCCTATGGCTGTACCTAAAAATCCCTACATGTTGCAGGTATACCCCCTTTCAACTACTCCAATAATATTAAATACCAGGGTAGCCCTTTCAACCCTCAAACTTTAAAATCTCAGTATTTTCTAACCCTTAATGGTATTTAAAAGTTATTAGTTCTCCTAGTACTAACAACTCCCAGATAATATTTTAAAATCCCTTCATATCCTTGTTATCCTATTTAACAGCTTTCCAGTAATTCCCAAAAACACTTGAATGCTCACATATCCCTTTCAACTACCTCATGTTTCTCAAATCCTTCAAAATTCTTGAACCCTTAGAGCTCATCAATAATCGCTATAAAACCCTCAGTATCCCTACTCTTCCTTTCTGTCTTCATGTTTTTAAAAGGCCCTCGATACTCTGCTTCTGGATCTTTTAGCCTCGTACTAATATTGTTAATAAAGCCCTCGACATGCTGCTACACCCTTAATATTCACATTCAAAAATCCCTCGATAGCCTTGCGATCTACCGCTGTTCTCAAAGAGTAAAATTTTAAATTCCCTCACTATTCCTGCTACCCCTTCCAACACCCCAATATTTATATTTAAAAAGCCCTCGCTGTCCTTGCCGCCCCCCACCCCCACCCTCCGGTCGCACAGCCACACCGCCTCTACGCCCCTGCCTCTCGCCGCCCCCCCCCCGCCACCGCCCCCCCCACAATGGTGATAGTACTACAGAGAAGACGTCGCCGGGACCTCCGGACCGCGGCCCCTCCGCTCCGCCCTCCCCCACGCCGCCTCCCCTCCCCCACGCCCCCGCGGGCCCCCAACGCCCACGTTCGCCGGCCCTGGCCCAGCCTGGCTCACTCACATCGGCTCCAGTAACTTGGCCAGCCAGGACTTGAGGGCATCCACATCCTCTATGAGCATGGTGCAGGGAAGGCGGGCTCGGCCGCCGGTCTTGTTCAGGCCTGCCGCGGGTCTCCCCTCGCCGCTTCCTCACCCTCTCTTCACAGCTCCCGGTGCCCCAGCCCACCGGGCATCTTAGGAGACTTCAACCTACTCCCCCGGCCGGGGCCTAACAGGAACTAACCCAAGAGCCCTCACTCAACCTAGCATGACGGCTCAGGAGGGCAGGAGATAGCGTCAAGTGGCTGGCGCAAGAACCAATAGAAATAAGAGGGCCGTGCGCGCAGAGCCAATGAAAAAGCTCGCTCGCCCCGCCGGCAGGCCGTACCCAGCTAAGGAGGAGGGATATAGCAAGGTAGGTGGAGAGCTTACGTGAACTCCTGGTGCAAGATGGTATCTTGGAGAAGGTGCTGTGAGTCTTAAAGGGGCCGCGGCGCCTTTTTGACCACGCCGTCGCCCGCCGCGCAATACCGGTGTCTGCTACTGGGAGTGCCTGGGGGAACCCGGCAAGCCCCTCAGCCTGGTTCCTTCCTCTCGTTTTTTCCTGGAAACACACTTGTGTCCCGAAATGACTCAGCTGTAGTAAATCTGCAACACAACGTGCAATACGTTCACGTTCGACACATTGCACAGAATGCAAAATTTTACTTTTTTTTTTCCTTGCACAATCATTTTGCTCAGCACACATGCTTGTATTTTTCGCCGCTATGCTTAAGTTACGCAGAATGTTTCTGACAACCATTCCTTGGACTCCAGTAATCGTCATTTTTAAAACGTGGCGCACAGTTGTAAAAGGCTGAGGCCATTTCAGTTTTACCAGTATTTTTAATACATGCTTTATTTAGGAAAAAAAAGATTCTAATCTTTTTTTAAATTCTCTGTTCACTGGATATCTAAAATTCAGTAGGGTTGTTTTTTTTTTTTTTTTTTTTTGTTTTTTTGCAGGGAGAATTTTGGTCAGCAAAAAAGTTTTTAAAAATAATTTTTTTTTTAAATCGAAATTACCAAAATAGGCAACTTAGTTTGTATTGGATTAAAAAATTCCTTTTGAAGTTTTGAAATTACTAGCTTGGCACTGCTCTTAGAATGCTTACTCAACAACAAATACTGAGCACCTGCTCTATGCTAGCACTGTGTAAGGCACCAGGATTCCAATGGTTAGCAAAACAGTCTCTCAGAAAGCTGAACGGTTTGTGGGATTGTGCAATATAATAATATTTTGAAAAATACCTGATGAGCACAAACCTCATATAAAAGAGATGGGTCAGCCCAAAATAAGCAAGTATACTTATCCACATAGAGCAGAAAAAAGCAAACTTTTTCTTAAAAGGACTAGATACTAAATATCCCTTGTTTTGTGGGCCATATGGTTTCTGGCAACTACTCAATTCTGCCCTCTTGGCATGAAACTGGCCATAGGTAATACATAAACAAATGATTATGACTATGTCCGAATTAAACATACTCAATTTTAGATGATTTTCAAATGTCACAACATACTTTCTTGATTTTCTAAAAAACCATTTAAAAGTGGAAAAGCCATTGTTACCTTACAGATATACAGAAGAGCCAAGAGTCAACAGGGTTTGGCTTACTGGCCCTTACATAGAGTAATAAAAGCAAAATGCACTTAGAAATCATCTAACGAACCCCCTTCCCTGACACCTTCTCCTTAACTTTGCAAATAAGGATAAAAGGCCACAGACTGAGTGGTTTATTGAGAATCACACATATCTGTAGATGGAGCAGAATTTGCATCTGGATCTTCTTACAGCAAGTCCAGAGTTTTCTCATATCCAACTGTTGCCTCTTCTTCCCTCTCTCCTCCCCTTCTTTATGCTTATCCACAGGTTTCCTTCACTTTTCTTCCTAGTACATAGATGAAGTATTATCCAAAAATGACAGAAAAAAATTTTTTAAGTGTAAAAGTGATATGATTAGGCCTAAGGCTAGGAAAGAACCTGATAGTGTGATAGAAATTTAACAGGAATTGCTTTCATCACAAAACTTTGAAAAGTTATATCCATTTATATGGATCCAGCCTTTTGGGAGCTCACATTCTGGTAGGCTAACGGTCAGGTATTGTAAATAATCATCTGTAGCCACGGTTGTTGACTACATACTCTATGCTGGCTCTGTGCTAAATATTTCCATGTGTTATTTCTTCCCATCTTCACAGTATCCCTGTATAGTAAACACTATTCACAGATGGGAAAATTGCATCCCAGAAAGATCATGAAACTAATGAATGGAAAGACCCCGTCTTGACCATGTGTATTTGACCACAAAGCCCACAGCTATAACCTTCACTTAAATATCTCACTAGGGGCGCCTGGGTGGCGCAGTCGGTTAAGCGTCCGACTTCAGCCAGGTCACGATCTCGCGGTCCGTGAGTTCGAGCCCCGCGTCGGGCTCTGGGCTGATGGCTCGGAGCCTGGAGCCTGTTTCCGATTCTGTGTCCCCCTCTCTCTCTGCCCCTCCCCCGTTCATGCTCTGTCTCTCTCTGTCCCAAAAATAAATAAACGTTGAAAAAAAATTAAAAAAAAAAATAAATAAATAAATAAATAAATATCTCACTAGCAAACACTGAAATATTCACCATGTGGTTCATTCAAAATTCATTCAACAAATATGTATTGAGCCCTTTACCACCATTAGGCACTGTTCTTGGGATAATAGAGAGTAAGACTAATATTAAATAAACGTTTTTTCCTTAGTTAAGGTGGATGCTAAAATGGGTACTTAACAAAGATTGACTTTTCTCTCAGTTTTATCTTCACAGGAGGAGAAAGAGATGCCAATTTATCTAAGAAATATTATTGATATAAGACATTGAAAAGAAAGTGACTACAGGAAGAATACACGTGTAAACCATCCTTATTCAAATCAAGCTTGCTTTCTTCGCTTGAGGGTAACTGGGCCTCAACCAGGAAGAACTGTTAACTATGCAATTTCACCTAAGTGTTGACAGAGGGAGATGGGCCTTCCATAATCAGAGTAGATTTGTCCGCAATTTTTTTTTTTGTCTTATTCCCTATCCTGTGGTTAAGTGCTCTCCCAGATGTATGATAACAGAGGTTGAGAGTAATTTTTCAGATTTAAATTTCTGTGAAATTTACAATCATGATGTTTCCCTTAAATGCAATCAGACAAAGCTTTGGTAGAATTTCAAACAAGGAAGTTCATAGTTACAGACAGACTCTCTCATTTCTATACATTTATGGTGATCATCTGATTAAACAACACACCCATCAAAATATCAGCGCCTCCTGAGTCTGGATCCCCATTTGCAGTCCATCTGGCTCAGAGAAAAGTCCCTTCAATAAAAGTCACTTGGGGGCACCTGGCTGGCTCAGTAGGTGGAGCATGCAACTCTTGATCTTGGGGTCATAAGTTTGAGCCCCACGTTGTTCAGGTTGTAGAACCTACCTAAAAGTAAGTAAGTAAGTAAGTAAGTAAGTAAGTAAATAAATAAATAAATAAATAAATAAATATCATTTGAATCTTGTTTATGCAAAGGCAAAGGTAGTTAGCAGAAAAATAGCAAGTCAACTGGAATTGTCTCTCTTCATTATGGAAATGTAGATTTGTTTTCTTAGGAAAACTATGTTATAAGGGTTTTTTTAAAAAGTTCTGTCACACTGCATAGCTATAAGAATGGCTAATATAAATGGCAAAATGGTACAACCACTCTGAGAAACAGTTTGGTATTTTCTCTAAACACGAATGCAGCTACCATGGCCCAACAATTATACTCCTGAGAATTGATCCCAGAGAAATCAAAACATGTTCATGGACGAAAACCTGCATACAAGTACTTATAGCAGTTTTGTTTATAATAGCCCAAAACTGGAATCAGCATCAGATAGCCTTAAATATGTGAATGATTAAACACATTATAATACATACGTACCATCATAGAATGCTACTCAGCCACAGAAAGGAAGGAACTATAGATATGGGCAACAATTTGGATGAATTAGGCTGAGTGAAGAAAAAGAGCCAATCCTCAAAGGTTATATATTGGATGGTTCCATTTACATAACATTTTGAAAATAACATAATTTTAGGAGCAGAGGACAGAGATGAGGGTGTGGAGGGAAAGTTGGTGTGGTTCTTAAACATGAGGGATCCCTGTGGTGTTGGAAGTGTTCTGTATCTTGACTATGGGGGTAGACACAGAGGTGATAACATTGTATAGAATCAAGTTTATATGTGGGGCGCCTGGGTGGCTCAGTTGGTTGAGCATCTGACTCTTGATTTCGACTCAGGTCATGATTTCATGGTTCATGAGTTTGAGCCCTATATCAGGTTCTGCACTGTCAGAGCCTCCCTCCCTCCCTTCCTCTCTCTCTCTCTCTCCCTCAAAAGTAAATAAATAAACATTAAAAAAAAAAGAAGAATCTAATTTATATGTGTATACCCATGTAGACATGTATAATGAATAAGCATAAAACTTGTGTTGATGTCAATATTCTGATTGTGATATTATACTATGGTTTTGCAAATATTACCATTGGGGAAAATTGGGAAGTGTGCAAAAGTTCTCTCTATTATTTCCTACATCTGTATATCACTCTACAAGTATCTCAATTTAAAAACAGTTGCTTTTAAGGGTGGCTGAGTGGCTTAGTCAGTTAAGTGACCGAATCTTGACTTTGGCTAAGGTCAGGATCTCACGGTTCGTGGATTCAAGCCCCACGTTGGGCTCTGTGCTGACAGTGCATAGCCTGCTTGGGATTCTCTCTCTCTCCCTCTCTCTCTGTCTCTCCTCAGCTTGTGCTTTCTCTCCCTCCCTCCTTCCCTCTCCCTCTCTCTCTCTCTCTCTCTCTCTCTCTCTCTCTCAAAATAAATAAACTTAAAAAAAAAAAGATTCTCTCTCTGCCTCTCTCCCAGCTCATGTGCACGCTCTCACTCTGTCACTCTTTCTCTCTAAAATTTAAAAAAAAAAAGTTTAAAAGAGCTTTGCTAGAAAAAATAAAATAAAAATAAAACCATGGGCCTGGATAAGATCATGTAAGAAGTAACTATATCTCGAAAGGCCACTAGGGCATTCCCCTATTTAGAAGGAAAGTGAGTTATTCAGTAAAATAAACGGAGAAGGCATCGCCGTGAGGCAGCAAAACAAAGAAGAAATTTGTCTCAGGAAAGATGGAGTTTTCAACTGTGTCATATGTATAGTTCTTGGGTCAAGTAAGATGAGGATACAGAATTGACCACTGAATTTGGCAGCGTGGAAATCACTGATGACCTACACGGTTCCATGGAGGGAAGAGAATAAACACCTGACTGGAGCAGGTTCAGGAGAGGAATTAGAGACAGGAAGACAGTTCTCTTGAGACTTTTACTCTAAAGGGGAGTAGAGCAATGAAGGTACTGGAAGGCATTGTGGAATAGAGAAAACAGAGTCAGCTTGCACGGTGTTCTGTTTTTCTTTCTCTTGTTTGTCTGCTTTGCATTAGGTGAGATGGTATGTATGAATTCAGAGGAGCGTGATATAATGGAGAAAGAAAATCTGAGGATGTGAGAGGTGAGGTGAACAACTGTAACAAAAAAATCTCTTAGGAAAAAAATGGGATTTAGTGTACAAATATTGTGTAGGTCTTTTTTTTAATTCAGCTTATTTATTTATTTTGAGAGAAAGAGAGAGAGAGCACTATCAGGGGAGAAACAGAAAGAGAGGGAGAGAGAGAATCCAAAACAGGGTTCGCACTGTCAGTGCAGAGCCAGAAGTGGGGCTGGAACTCACGAAACTGTGAGGTCATGACCTGAGTCAAAGTCAAGAGTTGGACAGTTAACCTGACTGAGCCACCCAGGCGCCCCCATTGTATAGGTCTTTTTTTTTTTTTTTAATGTTTATTTAGAGAGAGAAAGAACTTGAGCAGGGTAGGGGCAGAGACAAGGAGACACAGAATCTGAAGCAGGTCCCAGGCTCTGAGCTGTCAGCACAGAACTCAATGCAGGCCTCGAACCCACGAACCATGAGATAATGACCTGAGCCCAAGTTGGACACTCAACCATCTGAGCAACCCAGGCGCCCTGTGTAGGTCTTAATAGGAGCTCTGATTGTGCTACATGGAGAAAAAAGCACAGGTTGATAGAGGTATGGTGGTAGATGTAGTAAATGTAACTCACGGATGTTCTTTACTGATTGCTTCCATGTTTTTAGTGAATTAAGAACTCAGAATTCAATTCAGAAGAATATGGGGGGGGGGGCATGCTGACTGTTTGAGAAGAGAGGAGTGAGGACAAAGCATCTTTGGCTTCTCAACCATTTCTTTCTTTTTTTTAATTTAATTTTATTTATTTATTTATTTTAATATATGAAATTTATTGTCAAATTGGTTTCCATACAACACCCAGTGCTCATCCCAAAAGGTGCCCTCCTCAATACCCATCACCCACCCTCCCCTCCCTCCCACCCCCCATCAACCCTCAGTTTGTTCTCAGTTTTTAAGAGTCTCTTATGCTTTGGCTCTCTCCCACTCTAACCTCTTTTTTTTTTTTTTTCCTTCCCCTCCCCCATGGGTTTCTGTTAAGTTTCTCAGGATCCACATAAGAGTGAAACCATATGGTATCTGTCTTTCTCTGTATGGCTTATTTCACTTAGCATCACACTCTCCAGTTCCATCCACGTTGCTACAAAAGGCCATATTTCACTCTTCTTTTTTTTTTTAAATGTTTATTTTTGAGAGAGAGAGAGAGAGACAGAGACAGAAACAGAAACAGAGAGCAAGTGGGGCGGGGGAGGGGGGCAGAGACACAGGGAGACACAGAATCTGAAGCAGGCTCCAGGCTCTGAGCTGTTAGCACAGAGCCCAACATGGGGCTCGAACACAGGAACTGTGAGATCATAACCGAGCCGAAGTTGGACACTTAACTGACTGAACCACCCAGGCACCCTAGGTTTCTCAACCATTTCAAGCTCCTTCTCACCTCAGGGCTTTTCTGGTCCTTTTGCCCAGAAATCTTTTCCATACATATTTGTATCACTGACCTTTTCTTGTCAGCTCAAATAGCCCGTCCTTAGGAAGGCCTCCCCTGACCATCCCATCTAAATTAACACCTTACTTCCCTCCTCTAGTTATTTTCTAGCATATAATTCTGTTTTATCTGCTTCATAGCATTTTTCACGGTCTGACATTTTTTTATTTATTCGTTTTTTCTACCTTGTCCTAACTAGAATATAATTTTTCATGAAGTCAAAGATTTTGTCCTCTTTGTTCCTTGGCACTGAAAACAAAACCTGACAGGTAATAGATGCTCTGTAAATACTAATAAATGACTACTACAACATCAAAACAATATTACTACCTGAGTACTATTATCACCAAGTTCCTGGCTCAGACAAGCCAAGTGATTTGGAACACAACAAATTTGGAATAGAGGAAATGGGGGGGGGGGTGTCCATGATTCATGATTCAAAGCCAGGCTAACACTAGAGCTCACATTCTCAGACACTATATGGAAGAGCATATAAGGAAAGATACTGCCTTCTGGCTACCAAGATGTTGAGAGCCTGACCAATGTTTTAGAAAAAAGAAGAAGAAGAGAAGAAGAAGAAGAAGAAGAAGAAGAAGAAGAAGAAGAAGAAGAAAAGAAAAGAAAAGAAAAGAAAAAAGAAAAGAAAAGAAAAGAAAAGAAAAGAAAAGAAAAGAAAAGAAAAGAAAAGAAAAAAGAAAGTGAGAACCTGGGTAGCTTAGTCGGTTGGGCATCCAACTTTAGCTCAGGTCATGATCTCACGGTTCGTGAGTTCAAGCCCCACATCCGGCTCTGTGCTGACAGCCAAGAGCCTGGAACCTGCTTCAGATTCTGTGTCTTCCTGTCTCTGCCCCTCTGCCCACTCATGCTCTTTCCCTCTCTGTCTCAAAAATAAACCTTAAAAAAATCAAAAAAGAAAAAGAAGAGTAAGACTATGATTGTGCCATTAATTTATATAGTTTACAGCAGTCTAATTTCATTGATAGTGTAAAAATAGGGATCTTAAACATCGTAAATGCGCAAAATAAATTTTAAAAATATAGTCCTTAACACTGGAATCTCAGTAATATGTAATTACTTGTCTTTAGCTCTTTCCTTGCTTTTTCTCCTCCCTTTCTTTCTTCTTTTCCTCCTCCCTCCCTCCCTCCCTTCCTTCTTTCCTTCCTTCAGTTCCTTAAGGAACCCTAGGACTGCTTCACGATGGTGATGGTAATGGTGGTGATAACATGGATAAGCAGGCTATTTAGGAACTACAAGCAGTGTTTTGATGACTCAAGTGTCACGTTTCCCATATGAGCCTATGACATGGTTAGCAATGCTCTGTGGAATGTTGACAAGATAGCAGGCTGAAGCTTGTGGGTCCTAAGTCTGGAGTGGTGTAGCATGAGTGAACTGTTACTAATTCCTGAAAATCACAAGTATCACTGCTTGAAAAGAAATCTAATTTTTTGAGGAACCTCCACACTGTTTTCCACAGCGGCTGTACCAGTTTGCATTCCCACCAACAGTGCAAGAGGGTTCCCATTTCTCCATATCCTCACCAGCATCTATAGTCTCCTGATTTGTTCATTTTAGCCACTCTGACTGGCGTGAGGTGGTATCTGAGTGTGGTTTTGATTTGTATTTCCTTGATGAGGAGTGACGTTGAGCATCTTTTCATGTCCCTGTTGGCCATCTGGATGTCTTCTTGAGAGAAGTATCTATTCATGTTTTCTGCCCATTTCTTCAGTGGATTATTTGTTTTTCGGGTGTGGAGTTTGGTGAGCTCTTTATAGATTTTGGATACTAGCCCTTTGTCCGATATGTCATTTGCAAATATCTTTTCCCATTCCGTTGGTTGCCTTTTAGTTTTGTTGATTGTTTCCTTGGCAGTGCAGAAGGTTTTTATCTTCATGGGGTCCCAATAGTTCATTTTTGCTTTTAATCCCTTGCCTTTGGGGATGTGTCAAGTAAGAAATTGCTGCAGCTGAGGTCAGAGAGGTTTTTTCCTGCTTTCTCCTCTAGGATTTTGATGGTTTCCTGTCTCACATTCAGGTCCTTTATCCATTTTGAGTTTATTTTTGTGAATGGTGTAAGAATGTGGTCTAGTTTCATCCTTCTGCATGTTGCTGTCCAGTTCTCCCAGCACCATTTGTTAAAAACACTGTCTTTTTTCCATTGGATATTCTTTCCTGCTTTGTCAAAGATTAGTTGACCATACTTTTGTGGGTCTAATTCTGGAGTTTCTATTCTATTCCATAGGTCTATGTGTCTGTTTTGTGCCAATACCATGCTGTCTTGATGATTACAGCTTTGTAGTAGAGGCTCAAGTCTGGGATTGTGATGCCTCCTGCTTTGGTCTTCTTCTTCAAAATTACTTTTGCTAGATCTACCCTATGACCCAGAAAATAGCACTGCTAGGAACTTACCCAAGGGATACAGGAGTACTGATGCACAGGGGCACTTGTACCCCAATGTTTATAGCAGCACTCTCAACAATAGCCAAATTATGGAAAGAGCCTAAATGCCCATCAACTGATGAATCGATAAAGAAATTGTGGTTTATATACACAATGGAATACTATGTGGCAATGAGAAAGAATGAAATATGGCCCTTTGTAGCAACGTGGATGGAGCTGGAGAGTGTTATGCTAAGTGAAATAAGTCATACAGAGAAAGACAGGTACCATATGTTTTCACTCTTATGTGGATCCTGAGAAACTTAACAGAAGACTATGGGGGAGGGGAAGGAAAAAAAAAAGGTTAGAGAGGCAAGGAGCCAAAACATAAGAGGCTCTTAAAAACTGAGAACAAACTGAGGGTTGATGGGGGGTGGGTGATGGGTATTGAGGTACCAACAGGTATGAGCACTGGGTGTTGTTTGGAAACCAATTTGACAATAAATTTCATATTAAAAAAAAAAGAAAAGAAAAGAAATCTAGGCAACAGAAATTTTAACAGAAAGCTTCTGTTGAGAAACAGAAAGTTTCTCACAATTTTAGTGTCCGAGAAGTGCAACTTCTCTGATTTGGTTACATTTGTCTAAACATCAAAGTGTCCCTAATTAACATGGCTACTTGTCCCTAGCTCATGTCAGTCTGATTTAGAATTTCCATTTATTAAATGACTATCTTAGTCCATTTGAGCTGCTCTAGCAAAATACCACAGATTGCGTGGCCTATAAACAACAAGTTTATTTCTCATAGTTTTGGAGACTAGAAGTAGGAGATCGGGGTGCCAGCATGGCTGGGTGAGGGCCCTCTTCTGGGTCCCACATTTCTCTTTGTTTACTTACAAGGAGGAAGGGTTTCTCTTTTTTGTTTTGTTTCATTTGGGTTCTCTTTTATGAAAACACTAATCTCATTCAAAAGGGCTCCATCCTGCTAACCTAAGCACTCCCCAAAAGCCCCACCTCTTAATACCATCAGATTGGGCATTGGGATTTCAACCTATGAATTTTAGGGGGGAAACAAACATTCAGACCATGACATTGATCAAACTGGCTTCCAGTATTCTCTTCCTTCCTTCCTTCTTCCCTTCCTTCCTTCCTTCTTTCCTTCCTTCCTTCCTTCCTTCCGTTTAGCTTAATATTTCTTGACATTCACTTAGTATGAACCAGGTATTGGGCTAATCACCTTGCTTGGTGTAGCTCATTTTATTCTCACAGCAAGCTCAACAAGTAGGTGATCCCAGTCCACATTTTACATATGGCGATCTAGAGTCCCAAGGTTGAAGGAACAGAGCTAGCATGGGACAGTCTCAATTTAGACCCAGGCACCGTACTTCAAAGCCTTTAAGCACAACCACCACACACACTCTTCCTTTCCTGCCCATTCAATGTCAAAGACTGCACACAGAGCAATCCCAGGATCAACTAAGCCCATAAGTCCTAGAAGGAGTCTTCCTTTCTCTCTTTATACTCATTGCTTGCATCATTACAAGCAAACAAAACTGTTCACCATTCAGAAACCATGAAAGTAAAGATACAACATTAATGTTGGAGGGGCGCCTGAGTGGCTCAGTTGCTTAAGTGTCCGACAAGGCCCAGGTGGACCTGATCTCATGGTTTGTGGGTTCAAGTCCTGCGTCAGGCTCTGTGCTGACAGCTCAGAGCCTAGAACCTGCTTCAGATTCTATGTCTCCCTCTCTCTCTGCCTCTCCCCTGCTCATGCTCTGTCTCTCTCTCAAAAATAAATAAACATTGGGGCGCCTGGGTGGCTCAGTTGGTTAAGCGGCTGACTTCGGCTCATGTCATGATCTTGCGGTCCGTGAGTTTGAGCCCCGCGTCGGGCTCTGTGCTGACAGCTCAGAGCCTGGAGTCTGTTTTGGATTCTGTGTCTCCCTCTCTCTGACCCTCCCCTGTTCATGCTTTCTCTCTCCCTGTCTCAAAAATAAATAAAATGTTAAAAAAAATTTAAAAAAAATAAATCAATAAACATTAAAAAAAAGAAAAAGAAAAAAGAACATTTATGTAGGAAAAAGCCAATTTAAGTACAAAAGATGTTTAATAGGGTAGAGAACTGACAACCATGTTCTTTGAGAGCTGCATGCCCGTGAAACAGAAGTATCAAAAGAAGTGCCCTTGGGTGCCTTGGGTGGCTCCGTCGGTTGGGCTCTTGATTTTGGACACTTTGATGTTTAGACAAATGGCCTGGCAACATGGAACCTGCTTGGGATTCTCTCTCTCCCTCTCTCTCTGCCCGTTCCCTGTTCACTCTCTCTCTCTCTCAAAAATAAATAAACTTTAAAAAAAAGTGCCCTTAATTCCTTCCTCTGACTCTGCCATGTCAAGATAGGGTAAATATGCATGAAAAACAAATACAAAGGGACTCAGAGACAAGCCAAGTCTAATTATAGCTTTATGGATCTAAATTGAGAAGTGGTGATTCAGTTGAGTTTAGTAGAGTGACTGATGGCGTGAGTTTAGGGGGGAAAAAAAACACAGGAAATGAGTTCTGTTGTGGAGTTTTAAAGAATGACCAGTATGGTCCGACAGTCGGAGAAGGTATAGGACAAAATTATATGGTGATAATTAGCTCAGTGACGTTAGGGAAGAAATTAAAATGGGGCACAGGTAAGCTTTTTTATTTTAATCAGACTAATGCTTATAGACCAATTTTCCTAAAATAATAATAAAAATAGCTGACGTCTTAAAGTTCTTACCCTTTGCCAGGCATATACATAAATATGTACATGTGGTTTATACGTGTATTATTATATGTATACATATTATTTCTTTAATCCTCATAGCAATCCTATGAGGTACTTACTTTTATGACCCTTTTATAACCACAAAGTGGTTAATTGAATTGCCTGAGGTCACCCAGCTGGTAAGTGATGAATTTGGTCAGTCTGATTCAGAGCCTGAGCTCTTATCCACTATGCTACCTTTCCAATTTCATCTGTCTAGAAAGGGTATTCCATATGGCATAGCAAAGAATCGACAATTCTCAATTAAAAAGTGATATTACTACGGTGTAACAAATTTCATTCTCCTAATATCTCTTGAATCTGTTTCTCTTTCTCTCCCTTGACTGCCACTGCCATAGTCCAAACCATCCTCACCTCTTACCTGGACAATCGCAGTAGCCTCCTGCTTTTACCTTAGCTTTCTTCCAACCCTTCTTCAGAATGATCTTACAATACATAAATAGGACTGTGTCCCAGGTCCTCACTTAAAACCCTTCCATGGGCTCCCATATCTCCACTTGTTTCAATGTTTTCCTCTTCCACTGGACTGCAAGCTCTGTGGTGGAGGCGACTGCTCCTGTCTTGTCCAAGTGTTGTTATCTCCAGCATCTAGCATAGTGCCTTATACATAGTAAAAGCTAAATAAATTTTTGTTAAATGAATGGAATCTAAATGACCCTTTAAAAAATATATTAGTCACTTAAAGAGGAAACAGGCTAATAGGGGATAAGGGATGGGGGCATTTAATTAGGGGATAGGTTTTCCATAATTCTCATAAGTTGTAATCACATAACAACTTGTTTATTCTCTTCTTCTCTGTCTTGTTCCCTGCTATATCCTAGCTCTATGTCAGGTTCACAGGAGGTAACCAATGAATATGTATTGTATGAATAATTTCAGTTATTCAATGTGAATTGGAAGCTGATGAATCAAAGATGACAAATAGTACTGATAAGGACAGAATTGGAATTGGAACAGGAGACTATAACCATAGTTATGGGAGCTGTGGAGGATTAGGATTCTTTTTTCGTTTTAATTAAAATTCTTTTTGGACGTTTATTTATTTTTGAGATAGAGACAGAGTGTAAGTGGGGGAGGGGCAGCGAGAGAGGGAGACACAGAATCTGAAGCAGGTTCTAGCCTCTGAGCTGTCAGCACAGAGCCCGACAGGGTGGGGCTAGAACCCATGAACTGTACGATCATGACCTGAGTGGAAGATGGACGCTTAATGGACTGAGCCACCCAGGAACTCAGGATAAGTATTCTTTTATTCATTCAATGAATATTTATAAGTCATCTATTATGTGCCAGATTCTGCTAGGCAGCCTCTGCTGTAAAGAGCTTACAGTCTAGTGATAAATAGGCAATTAAATTCAAGGAGAGAACTTTCCTAAGGGAAGACAGGAAGAGTGTGCTTCAGGGAACATTTAGGAGGGGACATATAACCCAGACTTGGGTTGTCAGAAGGTAAATGTCTAAATTGTTAGTAGCTAAAGTAAGAGGGTATGGAAATTGATGGAGACTATTTGTATGGGAAAGCCCTGAGGTAGGAGAGCCCTGGTAGTTTCTCCTTAGCCTAAGGTTTCTGGTTAACTTTCTTCCATCCAACAGATTTTATTGAGTTCAAACCATGTGCCAGGCATTGTTAGGCCATCATTAAATTTTTACTTCAAAAGTAGTTGTTGTGCTTTATTTTAAAAGCACACACACATATAATTTTAAATTCATTAATTTATTAAACTTCTTATCTAAAAAATTTTTCTTTCCCTTTGTCTTTTAGGATGACACAATATTTAGCTGGGCACCCCTCTGACCCCAAAAGTGCTTTGCAAATGCTTTATGAATATTTACTGAATTAATAAATAAATGGATGTAAGAGTATCTAATCTGACTCCAGAAAGTAAAAGCCTTGCATGGTTGCTTGTCAGTACATCTTTCTTGCTATGATGGAAATGCTCCAAATCTCCACTGTCAGATGATATGGTAACCACTGGCCACACAGACTACCAAGCACTCAAAAAGTGGCTAGTGCAATTGAAGAACTAAATTTTAAACTTTTTTTTTTTTTTTTTTTTTTTTTTTTTACTGTTTATTTATTTTTGAGAGAGAGGGAGCAAGCATGAGCGGGTGAGGGGCAGAGAGTCCAGGCTCTGAGCTGTCAGCACAGAGCTCGTTCCTGGGGGCTCGGGGCTCCAACCTGACTCGAACCCACAAATGGCCAGATCGTGACCTGAGCCGAAGTCAGAACCTGACCTGAACTGGGAACCTTAACCCTGAGCCACCCAGGCGCCCCTGAAGAAGTGCATTTTAAATTTTACTGAATTTTATTTTAAACTTAAATAGTCACATGTGACGTGGCAGCCTTAGATGGTAGTACAGTTGAAATAATGCGCTTGGCACTGGAACCCGGTAGGTTACCGGCCTCACGCTTAAAAATAGAGATTGTTAATAAATGGCAATAAAACGTCTGAATTCTGGGCTGTTGAATGCCACAGACAGCACTAAATATCTGTGCACAATGGCAAGCCATAATTAGCACTTCAGTCACTGAAGACTAATAAACCTTGCAACCTGGCATCCTGACAAGACACCTAACCCAGCGCCACGGGGTGAAAAGGTTGAAGGCCAGGGAACTGGACCGTAGGCGCGTTCGCGGCAGTCTGCGACTTCGAACAGCCTCATGGACTTTGTAGTTCAACATGCCCCTGACATCACTACCGGTGTCACCACCTCGTGACCTAGAGGCTCAATTTCCGGTAGCCTGTTGCTCTATGGGAGTTGTAGTCAATAGGTGACTGCTAGACTTGGGCTCTAGTGGTCTGGAAACTACAATTCCCGGCGGGCTACGGGATGCACAAGGCAGTAGTTAGCTGTGAGCGGGCGATTGCCTCATCAGGTGTAAAGTGTGTGCTTCAGTGTATTGGGAGGCCTGGCTACCCCCAGACGGAAGGGAAAGGTTGGGATCACTGCTTTGAGAGGATCGCTGAGGTCACTGTCGTGGGTTGCAGAATTGGTTGGGCGGTGCCATGGCGGTGAGTTCTGGCGGGAAGAGAGTCCGCTCTGCCCGGCCCTATAACCCGGCTGATTTGTTTGCTTTTGCCAGAAGCTGGGGTCTCCATGTGGTAGCCGTTGTCCTGAAAGGAAAAATCCTTATCTAAACACAGGGAATACCTTGACCCCCACGTTAAAGGTGTGGATGTTGTGAGGATGCGCCTTTTCTTGCTATCTGTTGAGCCCGGAGCTGGTATCTTTAACTTTACCCACTACTTAATGTTACGTGTGTTAATTTCACGACGTGTCTAAAACCCATTTGGAGAGAGGGAAGTAGGTAACCTTGTTCCTCCTTTAAAAAAAGTTTTTTTTTTTTTTTTAATGTTTACATATTTTTGAGAGACAGAGACAGAGCATGAGCAAGGGAGGGGTAAAGAGAGAGAGGGAGACACGGAATCCCAAGCAGGCTCCAGCCTCTGAGCTGTCAGCACAGAGCCCAGTGTGGGACTTGAACCCACGAGTGGTGAGATCATGACCTGAGCCCAAGTCGATGCTCAACCCACTGAGCCACCCAGGCGCCCCCTTTGTTCCTTCTTTTAACAAAAAAAAATTTTTTTAACAGACACAAATCTCTACATTCATGGTGTTTACGTGTGTGTGTGTATGAGAGAGTTACATGCTAAAATATTTGGTAAAATATGTCTGGTGCCAGAAAGTCCTATTGACAAAAATAGAGCAGGAAGGGGAGATTCTTAAGTGTGAGGTGGGGTAGGGTTGCAGTTTGAAAACTGTGATCAAGGGGCACCTGGGTGGCTCAGTCGGATAAGCATCCGACTTCGGCTCAGGTCATGATCTCACGGTTTGTGGGTTCGAGCCCTGCGTTGGGCTCTGTGCTGACAGCTTGGAGCCTGGAGCCTGCTTCGGATTCTGTGTCTCCCTCTCTCTCTCTGTTCCTCCCTGCTCTCACTCTGTCTCTGTCTCTCTCTCTCTCAAAAATAAAGATTAAAAAAAAGTTTGTTTAAAAAAAAAACAACAACTGTGATCAAGAAAGGCTTTTCTAAGAAGGTGGCATTGTGGCAAAAATGAGGTAAGGGAGCAAGCCATGCAGCTATATGGAGGAGACGATATCTAGGCAGAAGCCACACTGAGTGAAAAGCAAAGAGGGTTGTATATCCAAAGGACAGTGATACTGGAAATGATGATAGTGTATGTGATGGATATTGATGGGTGGATGGATGTAGGTCATGTAAGGCTGCTGGGTTCAAGAAAGAATGGGAAGAGATGGACTGGAGATCATGAGTATGGATAACTCTTGAGGAATTTTATAAAGGAGAGCAGAGAATTGGGGTAACAGATGAAAGTCAAAAGAGGACTTTCTTTTCTTTTTTTAAAGGTAGAAGAAATTACCAATACTTGTATGCTCATGGGAATTACCCTGTAGAAAGGAAACATTGATGTGGAAAAGGGATGATTGCTGAAGTGCTGTTCCTGAATAGAACAGAAGGGATGAGATCCAGTGCATCAGTGGAAGGGTTAATAATAACAGGAAAGAAGACAGACTATATAGGTACACAGGCATGTGGGTAGGTAGATGTGATGAGGGAGGCTGTGAAAATTTTCTGTTCACTTCTGGTTTCTAATTCAATTAAGAACCAAGATTAACAGCTAGAAATGAGGATGGAAGAGGAATTGCTGGAGGATTGAGGAGAGAGGAGAAAGCATAAAACAATTGTTCAGGACATTGCCCTCAATAGAACTTTTTATATTTGCACTAATTTGGGAGCCACTAGCCACATGTGGCAACTGAGCCCTTGAAATGTGGCCAGTGCAATTGAAGGACTGAATTTTAATGTAACTTTAAAATTAACAAGTCATGTGTGGCTAGTGGCTACTGTATTGCACAGTATACACATTAAAGTTGAGAAGCACTAGTCTAGGAGAAGGAGTAACAAAGTGGATTTCAGAAATTAGTAGTGTGGCTGGGCATCACTTGATATTAGTGGACATGAATTTAAATGGAGGCCAGTCAGCATGGTTGAGTGCTTATCTCTTGCCACTTTCAGCTGCCTAGGTGAAGGAACAGAGCAGTTGGATGGGACGGATGGATGGAGTTTTGCCAGGCAAGAATGGTAAAGGGAAAACTGAAGAATTATACAGATGGATTTAAGGGACAGAAATGAGGACATGGGGTGGTAGGCGCCTAAAGATTAGTGAAAAAAGGTCATGATCAGTAGGACCCAGTGGGGTTGAGGAATTATTAGAGTTGGAATTCTAGCAGAGTTAGGATCAATAATATCAATAACTGACATTTCTTATGTGTCATGCTTTTTGTTTAGCGTTTTATTTGAATTGTCTTATTGAGTGTTCACACTAATCTATTTGAGTTAGGCACTCTTATTTGCAGTTTACAGATGAAGAACCCCATGCTTAGAGAGCTTACCTAACAGGTCTGATTTCTTATAACTAGGACAGGATGAAAGTGATCAAAACTCAAAGGGATTGATTCATTTTTCAGTCACTATGTCACCCTGCTTCCCAGGAAAACACATGCCTTTCAACTCCTGGTCCAGAGCTTTTTCTTCTGTCCCAAGTTGCTCATTGCCTCCCACCAACCCCTCTCCCCCATGATGATATCCTTAGCTGATGTGGAATTTGCAGGTCTTTCTTTCTTTTTTCTTCTTTTTGGTGTTAATGGGAATGAGCTTTTTCAGTTTGGAAGACTTTAGTACATTTTTATTCTTTTTATGTTTTGTATAAGGAAACTGGCAATATTTCTGGTAGATCTGATTGTTTTACTTTATTCACTTCTTGGCCTCTGCAAATATTCATGTTTTACACTGTCATGGTACTGGGCTGACCTTAAAGTTAGTTTCATTGGAAGAATCCAGTAAGATCTCCCTTTAGAAAGAATAAGTAACAATAAAAATAATAAAATGTACCGATTTTATTTTGTGTTTTAAATGTACCGATTATTCTGTGCCATGCTTTAGTGTTTTACAAAAGTTTTCATCTGCACAACCCTATAAAAGTGGGTGCTTTATCCCCATTTTATTGATGGGGAAAATAAGGCATCAGGTCTACTCAGGAAGAATTAGAATTCATTTGGTCCCACACTGGAGTTCATTCTGTTAATCATTGTGTTACCCCCAATTGCAAGCTAATTAGGATATTTCTTTTTTTTTTTTAATAACTTGTTTTATTTTTTATATATTTTTAAATTTACATCCAAATTAGTTAGCATATAGTGCACAATGATTTCAGGAGCAGATTCCTTGGTGCTCCTTACCTATTTAGCCCATCCCCCTTCCCACAACCCCTCCTGTTAACCCTCAGTTTGTTCTCCATATTTATGAGTCTCTTCTGTTTTGTCCCCCTCCCTGTTTTTATATTATTTTTGTTTCCCTTCCCTTATGTTCATCTGTTTTGTCTCTTAAAGTCCTCATATGAGTGAAGTCATATGATTTTTGTCTTCCTCTGACTAATTTCACTTAGCATAATAGCCTCTAGTTCCATCCACGTAGTTGCAAATGGCAAGATTTCATTCTTTTTGATTGCCGAGTAATACTCCATTGTATAGATATACCACATCTTTATCCATTCATCCATTGATGGACATTTGGACCCTTTCCTTACTTTGGCTATTGTTGATAGTGCTGCTATAAACATGGGGGTGCATGTGTTCCTTTGAAACAGCACATCTGTCTCCTGTGGATAAATACCTAGTAGTGCAATTGCTGGGTTGTAGGGTAGTTCTATTTTTAGTTTTTTGAGGAACCTCCATACTGTTTTCCAGAGTGGCTGCACCAGTTTGCATTCCCACCAGCAGTGCAAAAGAGATCCTCTTTCTCTGCATCCTCACCAACATCTGTTGTTGCCTGAGTTGTTAATGATAGCCATTCTGACAGGTGTGAGGTGGTATCTCATTGTGGTTTTTATTTGTATTTCGCTGATGATGAGTGATGTGGAGCATTTTTTCATGTGTCGGTTGGCCATCTGGATGTCTTCTTTGGAGAAGTGTCTATTCATGTCTTTTGCCAAATTAGGAAATTTCTTTTGCAAACATCTTCCATAAAGAAGGTTTTCTGTTTCCAGAGGAAATCTTATCAATAATGAAGTGTGTAAGACAATGAACATGTGATAGCATGGATAGGATATTAGTTTTTATTTTATAATTGAATTTATAAATAATAAACTAAAATTTTCTTCATATCAGAGTAGTATTTATTTTAAAAAGGTTTTTTTTTTTTTTTCAACGTTTATTTATTTTTGGGACAGAGAGAGACAGAGCATGAATGGGGAAGGGGCAGAGAGAGAGGGAGACACAGAATCAGAAGCAGGCTCCAGGCTCTGAGCCATCAGCCCAGAGCCCGACGCGGGGCTCGAACTCACGGACCGCGAGATCGTGACCTGGTTGAAGTCGGACGCTTAACCGACTGCGCCACCCAGGCGCCCCAGAGTAGTATTTATTTTAAAAAATTTGTTTAATGTTTATTTTTGAGAGAGAGAGAAAGAGACAGAGACAGAATGCAAGCTGGGGAGGCGCAGAGAGAGAGGGAGACACAGATCTGAAGCAGGCTCCAGGCTCTTAGCTGTCAGCACAGAGCCCGATGTGGGGCTCAAACTCACAGACCATGAGATCATTACCTGAGCTGAAGTTGGATGCTTAACCAACTGAGCCACACAGCATAGTATTTATTTTTTAGAGCTTTTGACAGTTCTATTTTTATTTTTGTGTATTTAAAATTTTTATTTGTGTATTTTTGAGAGAGAGTGAGAGAGTGAGAATGAGAGAGAGAGAGAGATCTCGAGTGGGAGAGAGAGGTAGAGAGGGACGGAGACAGAATCCCAACCAGCGGCTCAAGGTCAAGCCATTAGATTATGACCTGAGCTGAAACCAAGAGTTGGACACTTAAATGACGAAGCCACCCAAGCGCCCCAAGCTTTTGACAGTTTTAATCTCTTCTAGTTACATATCAGACTTTTAGAGGGGATCTGGGGATGTGATATAATAAACATAATAGCCAATCTAAAAAAATTATTGTTTTTAAACTTTCATTTGGAAAATTTAAATAGTCAGCAAAATAGAGATAATAGTATTATGTACTTCCGTGTACCCATCACCCAACTTCAATAATTGGCAGTTCAGGGCTATTTTGTTTCATATATCCCTTCCTGCGACCCTGCCCCTCCACCCCTCAGGATTCATTTTAAGCAGATTCCAGGCACTGTACATACATATTTGACATAGTTTAGTATAAGTTTTTACATCGATACATATTTTAATATTTTTTAATGTAATGATAACTTCTCTTAAAACATAATCCCAGTGCCATTTTCATACCTAATAAAATCACATGATGTCTAGATGTCTCTTTGTGGTATTGGTTAACATTATCGTGCATTTACCATGGGTCCAGCCCAAGGTTAAGTCCTTTGTCTGTATTAACTCTTTCTTTTTAATGTTTGTTTATTTTTGAGAGAGAGACAGCATAAGTGGGGGAGGGGCAGAGAGAGAGGGAGACACAGAATCTGAAGCAGGTTCGACTCTGAGCTGTCAGCACACAGCCCAGTGTGGGGCTCGAACTCACAAACTGTGAGATCATGACCTGAGCCAAAGTCAAACACTTAACCGAGACACCTAGGAGCCCCTTAACTCTTTTAATTTTCATACTAATACTATAAAGTTAGTATAATTTTTATTCTCATTTAAAGATAAAGAAATAGAAGCTGAGAAAGCTTAAGGAATTTGTCTAAGGTTCTACAGCTAGTAAGTGGTGGCAGCTAGGACATGGCTAGAGTACTAGGAGGAAGCAGAAATAGAAGCCAGAAGATGAACATTTTTGTCCACCTTGACTTTTTGCTGACACAATGATCTGCGAACTTCAGATTTATTATTTATCATCTTTGAAATGGTAATCACTGGTCTGCCTCCTTCTTAGGGTTATTGTTAAGATGCAAAAAGTTAATGTTCGTAAAAGTTTCAAGAACTGCAGAATATTATGAATATATGGAAGAGCTTGTTATCTTTTTTAGTGGTTCTTTACTGGGGATGGTCTTGTCCTCCTGAGAACATTTGGTCTGGAGACTGTTTGGTTGTCACAACTAGGGGATTCTCCTGGCATCTGGTGGGCAGAAGCCAGGGATGCTTCTAAGCCTCTTACAATGCACAAGACAAAACCCAAAAAATTATTTAACCTAAACTGTCAAAAATGCCAAAGTTTTGAACCTCTGACTTGTCAAATAACCTTTTAACTAATTATTATAACCAATTGTCTAATTAAATAACCAGTGAAGAAATTAAGGCTCAGATTGATCAAGGTCAAACAACAGTTGGTGGTGGGGCCAATATCAGGTTTCATTACAATTGACCTTGGATGTTTTGATGGACAAGTTTTTCTGAGAAGCAGAAACTTCAAAGAAGAGATTTTGTGCATTTAATGTGTTCAATAACAGTGAAAAAAAACATAGTTCTTAGTAATTTGTGAAGACTGTTTCTTTCATCTCCTTTACAGTGGGTGACCTGAGTGGTGCCTGGATGGCTCAGTCAGTTAAGCCTGTGAGTTTGGCTCAGGTCATGATCTCGCAGTTTGTGAGTTCGAGCCCCATGTCCGGCTCTGTGCTGACCGTTCAGAGACTGGAGCCTGCTTCAGATTCTGTGTCTCCCTCTCTCTCTGCCCCTCCCTTGCTTGTGCATGCTTGCGTGCATGCTCTCTGAAAAATAAACACTAAAAAAAATATATAAAAAAGGAAGGAGGAAGGGACTTGGCAGAAATGAGACAAGAAGGGCCTTAAGTGCCAGGTTTAACAGTATAGACTCTATCCTGACCGCTATAGAGATCCTCTGAAAAGGAATTGACTTGATTATATTTGTGTTTTGATATCATTTCCACTCAGCAATCTGGTAAGGATTTATGGAAACAAAATATTTCCTTGTCACTTTTATTTTCCTTTAATTACTGGAGGAACTTATTATGTCCATGATTTTTCTTTTTCTTTTTTCTGTCTCTTTTTTTCAAAGAGTTTATTTATTTTTTTAAACTTTTTTTTTAATGCTAATTTTTGAGAGAGAGAGAGAGTCACAGTTTGAGCAGGAGAGGGGCAACGAGAGAGGGAGACACAGAAATTGAAACAGGCTCCAGGCTCTGAGCTGTCAGCACAGAGCCCAGTGTGGTGCGGGGCTTGAACCCATGAACTGCAAGATCATGACTTGAGCTGAAGTCCGATGCTTAACTGACTGAGCTACCCAGGACCCTTTAAGATTTTATTTATTTATTAAAAAAATTTTTTTTTAATGTTTATTCATTTTTGAGAGACAGAGAGAGACAGAGCATGAGCGGTGGAGGAGCAGAGAGAGAGGGAGACACAGAATCCGAAGCAGGCTCCAGGCTTTGAGCTGTCAGCACAGAGCCCGACATAGGGCTTTAACTCACAAACCATGAGATCATGACCTGAGCCAAAGTCGGACGCTCAACTGACTGAGGCACCCAGGTGCCCCTTTAAGATTTTAAGTAATCTCTACACCCAGCACAGGGCTAGAACTCACAACCCCAAGGTCCAGAGTTGTGTGCTCCACTGACTGAGTCAGCCAGGTGTCCCCAGGACTTTTCCTTTAATCCATCATTTACCTCCTCCTTGTAAGCTGATATTTCATCTTTCTGTTGCTTGTCTTTGTCTCCTGTTTTTAAAAATTTTTTTTTTCAACGTTTATTTATTTTTTTGGGACAGAGAGAGACAGAGCATGAACAGGGGAGGGGCAGAGAGAGAGGGAGACACAGAATCGGAAACAGGCTCCAGGCTCTGAGCCATCAGCCCAGAGCCTGACGCGGGGCTCGAACTCACGGACCGCGAGATCGTGACCTGGCTGAAGTTGGAGGCTTAACCGACTGCGCCACCCAGGCGCCCCTGTCTCCTGTTTTTTAACTACGTTAAAACTACGTTTAACTATGTTAAAAAATAGGAAACCATTCTTTGGTTTAAAATATAGAAAACTGAAAATAGTACAACAGAGCTGATACCTTTTAGTAGATTTGTATTAAATCTTAATTTTAATAGTGTTGGTTATTTTATTACTTAATACACAAAGTATATTTAAGATAGTTATTGGAGAAATAATGTTAAGTTTGGGTTTTTTTTATTGCACATAATTCCTCTTTGCAAGTGTTCAAATTTGTGTAACCATTTAAAAGTCCAGTATATTTGTGATACAAATAGAAAGCTTATTGATTGATAGATTCATTGATTGAGAGAGAGCGAGAATGTCAGCTGGGGATGGTCAGAGAGAGAGGGAGAGAGAATCCCAGGCAGGCTCCACACTCAGCACAGAGCCTGATATGGGGTTTGATCCCATGAACCATGAGATCATCACCTAAGTTGAAATCAGGAGTCAGGTACTAAACCAACTGACCACCCAGGTGCCCCAAAAGTAGTTTTTGTAAGCTCTGCATACAATGTGGGACTTCAACTCACAACACAGAGGTCAAGAGTGACATGCTCTACTGACCGAGGCCACCAGGCGGTCCACTTTTTTAAAAAGTAGTATAAAATATATGTGTGTGTGTGTGTGTGTGTGTATATATATGTATTAATTTTTTTAATGCCTATTTTTGAGAGAGAGACAGAGCGAGCGAGGGGGAGACAGAGAATCCGAAGCAGACTCCAGGCTCTGAGCTATCAGCACAGAGCCCAGTGTGGAGCTCAAACCCACAAGCTGTGAGATCATGACCTGAGCCAAAGTTGGATGCTTAACCAACTGAGCCACCGAGGTGCCCCTTTTTTAAAAATTAAAAAAAAAAAAAAATTATTTGTAAATTTAAAAAAATGTTTATTTTTGAGAGAACGCCGGTGGGAGAGGGGCAGAGAGAAGTGGGCAGAGGATCTGAAGCAGTGTCTGCACCACAGCAATGAGCCTGATGCAGGGCTCGAATTCATGAACTGGGAGATCATGACCTGAACTGAAGTTAGATGCTCATTCGACTGAGCCACTCAGGTGCCCCAATGTTTTTTAAATGTTTGTTTATTTTGGAGAGAGAGAGCATACTTTTTTTAAATTTAAAATTAAAAAAAAATTTTTTTAATGTTTGATTATTTTTTTTTTTTTTTAAATTTTTTTTTTTCAACGTTTATTTATTTTTGGGACAGAGAGAGACAGAGCATGAACGGGGGAGGGGCAGAGAGAGAAGGAGACACAGAATCAGAAACAGGCTCCAGGCTCTGAGCCATCAGCCCAGAGCCCGATGCGGGGCTCGAACTCACGGACCGCAAGATCGTGACCTGGTTGAAGTCGGACACTTAACCGACTGCGCCACCCAGGCGCCCCAATGTTTGATTATTCTTGAGAGAGAGGGACAGAGTGTGAGCAGGGGAAGGGAGGGAGACACAGAATCTGAAGCAGGCTTGAGGCTCTGAGATGTCAGCACAGAGCCCAGCATGGGTCTCGAGCTCACAAACTGAGATCTTGACCTGATCTCACGTATATACATATGTGTGTATATAAATTGTGTATCTATTTAAAGTTTATCTGAGAAAGAGAAGAGAGAGAGCATGTGGGGAGGGGACAGGGAGAGAGGGAAAGGGAGAGAATCCCAAGCAGGCTCCACACTGTCAGCACAGAGCCTGACAGAGGCTTGAACTCACGAGCTGTGAGATCATGACCTGAGCTGAAGTTGGACGCTCAGCTGGCAGAGCCACCCAGGCACCCCTAAATACATATTTTTAAGTGAATTATATGCCCAATGTGGGCTTGAACTCATGTACCCAAGATCAAGAGTTGTGTGCTCTCTGGACTGAGCCAGCCAGTCGCCCCAATGGAAAGCATTTTTTAAATTGTTGGGTGAAAGGACAGAGAGAGGCACTCTTAAAGGAGACTGAGTTGCAGTCTTTAGGTAACTTGGCAAGTTCGTCTTGTGTAGTAGGTTGTAAAAGTATGAGTAGAACCCAGAGGCACCTGGCTGGCTCACTTGGTAGAACATGTGACTCTTGATCTTGGGGTTGTAAGTTTGAGCCTCATGTTGGGTGTAGAGATTACTTAAAAAAAAAAAATCTTAAAAAAAAGGTATGAATAGAACCCAGGTATTTTCTCATTTGAAAATGCTGCACAATCTGGGAATGTTTGCACGTAAGAAGGGGGTAAAATCCAATTTCAGTTCAGATAACTATACCAGAAAATACATTTTAGAGACTAATACTAAATTTCAAAACAGAATTAGATTTGTGTATGGTCCATTAGTATCCAACTTTCATACTTGTCTGCTCTGTGTTTCATTCCACGCCAGCTTTGGCTTACCTGCTTTTAGCATCTGTTTTTCACACAGTCACAAACTGAGAAGGAAGCTCTAGCGCTTCCTTTTCAGAGGTAGAATGATCATACATGTTTTTTTGCTTTCGCTTTCATCCACAGGCAGCTTATGGAAGGATGGCAATGTTGCTGGTACATCTGATATATTAGAGACATGCTTGCCATTCTGTTTCATTTAAATTTCATGTTAATAGTCTGTTAACCATTTTGGAGAGGAGTTCTTCATCAGTTGCCTTGAAAAAAAACATGTAGATTACTAACCCTTCCTCGGCCTCTTCCCATTGGGTCTCAACATCCTTTGATTGAGCATTATTGCAGCTTGGCCATCTTGTACTTTTCTAAGTATTTGTGCATCTTAACTAAATAGGAACAGTATCTGTTTTAGTGTCTCATTTAATAGAAGTATTTCAAAGCCCTTTATATATTTTAGTAATTCATTAACTATCCCTTTGGTGTTTAAAGTAGACAGATTCTGATAGCGCAAATTTTTAATCTTGTTTGTTTAAAGTTCATGATAACCATGGAGAAATTGCCTATCAGTAAACAGCTTGTTCTATGTGAACATATTTTTTTTTCTTTTTTTTAAAGCAAGACTGTCCAAGTATAGAGTGGATTGTTGTATCTCTTTTGTGTCCAATAGGAAAGAAAAGGAACAGCAAAAGTGGACTTTTTGAAGAAGATTGAGAAAGAAATCCAACAGAAATGGGATACTGAGAAAGTGTTTGAGGTTAATGCATCTAATGTGGAGAACCAGACTAGGTGAGTAGTACTTTATGAAGTTCTACACCTTGTGTTCCCAAAACTGTTGGCTACAGAAACTGCTTTGTGGAAAGGATAAGGCAGATTGTACTTATAATGTCTGAAACGGGCTGAAGAAGGTAACTTTTATTTTCTTGATTTCAAAGTAGGATTTTCTTTCCAATAGAATTCTTTTTTTTTTTTTTTTTTTTTTTAAGTGAGCTCTGTGCCTAGTGTGGAACTTGAATTCACGACCTTGGGATCAAGAGTTGCATGTTCTCTGAGCGAGCTAGATGCTCCTCCTATAGAATTCTTAAAGGACTTTTTCTACATAGCTTTTTTTTAACTAATATTTTTCATATTTAGACAAAAGAGAATGTTTTGAAGTTTTGTCTTTCCTAACTGATAAAATGAGATTATTCCAGTAGAGATTCATATTATCTCCAAAGACACCAAGTATTAAATTTTGAAGGGTTTCAGGGACACCTTGGTGGCTTAGTCAATTAAGCTTCTGACTTTGGCTCAGGTCATGATCTTGTGGTTCATGAGTTGGAGCCCCACATCGGTCTCTCTGCTGTCAGGGTGGAGCCCTGTTCAGATCCTCTGTCTCCCTCTCTTTGCCCTTCCCTTGCTTGGTAGCTTGGGTGTGTTCTCTCTCTCTCAGAAATAAATAAATGCTAAAAAACAAAACAAAACAAAAAAACCAACAACAACCCAACTCTTTAAAAATTTTTTTTCAAGGGTTTCTGTATTTTAAGATCTTATTTCATAAATACTGTATTGCCTTGGTTTTAAGCATCAATTATAAGACAAGCCACAGGTAATGATATGGTACTAGGGAAAAATAAAAACAAAATAACTGCCCCCAAACAGTAGTGTAATAAATGTATGCATCAATTATAGGAGCATCTCAATTTCAGATATGTTGAAATGTAGAAAAATGTTCTTGTTACAATGACGAAATACTTTGACAATAATTAAAATAGTAGCTAATCTTGAAAACTTATTGGTTGTTATGCAAAGGCTTAGGAAATATTCCATTTTTAGTATGCCTATTATCATTTAATCTTTTTTTTTTTTTTTAATTTTTTTTAACGTTTATTTACTGTTGAGACAGAGAGAGACAGAGCATGAATGGGGGAGGGTCAGAGAGAGAGAGGGAGACACAGAATCTGAAACAGGCTCCAGGCTCTGAGCTGTCAGCACAGAGCCCGACGCGGGGCTCGAACTCACGAACCGTAAGATCATGACCTGAGCCGAAGTCGGCCGCTTAATCGACTGAGCCACCCAGGCGCCCCTCATTTAATCTTTTTAATAACCCTTTAAGGTTAGCAGTATTTTTATCCTTATTTTATTTTATTTCTTTATTAATATATTTTTTAAGCATTTATTTATTTTTGAGAGACAGAGAGAGTCAGAGCACAAGCAGAGGAAGGGCAGAGAGAGAGGGAGACACAGAATCTGAAGCAGGCTCCAGGCTCTGAGCTGTCAGCACAGAGCCCGACATGGGGCTCAAACCCATAAACCGTGAAATCTTGACCTGAGCCAAAGTCAGATGCTCAACTGACTGGGCCACCCAGGTGCCCCTATTCCCATTTTATAGATGAGGATACTGAGGTACAGGGAGGCTAAGTAACCAGTTCAAGGTTGCATAGCTAGGAATTGACAGGGCCTGGACTACTTTTTAGGACATTCTGATTTCAAAAGGTACTTTCCTTGCTACTAAGCAACATGCTAGTGGAATTTTTTTATGTTTATTTTTGAGAAAGAGAGAAAAAGCGTGCATGTGCAGGGGGGTACAGAGAGAGAGGAGGACAGAGGATCTAAAGCAGGCTCTGTGTTGACAGCAGAGAACCCGATGCTGAGGTCAAAGGTACAAACTGCAAGATCACAACCTGATCTGAAGTCAGACACTTAACTGACTGAGCCACTCAGGCAACTCTGAATTTGGACTTTTTTTTTTTTTTTTTTAAAGAAATTAAGAGTGTTGCTGTAATATAAAGTCTTTGATGTTATATTTTATAGCTTTTGTTGTTTCTAGAATTTTGGCCAACTTCAGGTAAAGTTATCGAGAGTGAACTGAAAACTTTGTTCCATGAAAGAAAATGAAGTGAGGGAACTTAGAAATGTAACATTGAATGAAAAAAAAGTTTTTTCAGTAATATCTCCACCCGACATGGGGCTTGAAATCACAACCCTAGAGTCGCTTGCTCTACCAACTGAGCCAGCCATGTGCCCTGGTGTATAATTTTTAATGAAGCCCATAGGTGAGCAAAAGTAAGTGATAACATTGTTTAAGGACACAGACAGAGATATAAACTATTCAAAATGAAGGGAATGACAAAAGTAGATTTCAAGATACTGGTTTTCTCTGCGGGGAGAGGGCTGAGGAGCACACAGTGTAGATTCAGTGGGCTCATCACTTGGATAGCATGCTTACAGGCATTCATTTTATTGTGCTTTGTAACTTTTATAGGTACGTTATACATTTGATTGTAAGAAAAAATAATACAATAAATTAAACAGCTTTAGAGAGACACTTCTTAAATTAATTTTCCATGTGTCATGTAATACTGAAGATGTTTTATTATAGCTGATGGACTTTGAATTGCTTTATATATATCAAATGAGGGCAAATCTCATTTAATCACTAAAATATTAAATTAATCCAGTTTCCTAAGAGTATTAAAATTATCCTCAGTAAATTATCTTTACTCAGCATTTTTAAGTTAAACCTCCAGTATTTGCTGCAAGGATATTTATTTCTTTAATATCTAACCATAAACATTTTATTTTTTCTAAATCACAATTAAGTTTCAATTTCAGAGGGCTTTTAATTTCCACATTCATATGTTTACTTTTAAAGGTCTTTTAAATAAAATTTAAACAAGTTGTTTGTAATAAGCTTTCCCTTCACCCTACCTCCTCATTTTAAAAGGAACTTAACATTTTCTTTTCTGTACTTTGTTTTTTCATGATTGTTTTGCAGCAAGGGCAAGTACTTTGTAACCTTCCCATATCCGTATATGAATGGGCGCCTTCATTTGGGACACACATTTTCTTTATCCAAATGTGAGGTAATGTTTCCTCTGTGGTTAACATAATGGGATTGAGGGTCTTTGATAAATACTATTTTGAAGAAAATGGCATGTATGCGATTTATTTCCTGTTAAGAGAACTTAGAATTCCTTAATTTTAAGCCTAAATTTTATATTTTTACCTATATTAAATATTCTTATATTTAATTTGTATGTGCTGTGTGTATGTGTGCAGGGTTCTAATTATTTATGCATGGTCATAAGTAATTCCTTTTTGGTGAAAAGACAGAAAAAAAGAACAATGGGCCAGAATTGTGGAATGACTTCCTTCTTTTCTTTTTTTTTTTTTTTTTTTAATATTTATTTATTTATTTTTGAGTGGGGCAGGGAAGGGCGGACAGAGGGAGACAGAGAATCCCAAGCAGGCTCCACATTGTTAATGCAGAGCCTGATGTAGGGCTCGTTCTCATGAACCTGATAATCATGGCCTGAGCTGAAATCAAGAGTCAGACTCTTAACTGAGCCACCCAGACGCTCCAGGGAATGACTTCCTTCTAAAGCAAGAGAGGAAGAGGAAATCTGAGCCCATGATCTTCATGAACAGTCAACATTCTGTATTCATCTAGCATTTAAACTTATAATTTAAATTTAGTTTTCTTTTTGTAGTTTGCAGTAGGATACCAGAGACTGAAAGGAAAAACTTGTCTGTTTCCCTTTGGTTTACACTGTACTGGAATGCCTATCAAGGTAAGATTGCTTTTGGGATTGGTTCCTACTCTTTTTAGCTTAAAGCAGATGTAATGTCCAATTTAAGAGCTTGAAATAGTATTTTCAGATATTTATTATAATGCAATGTCTTGGCATGAGCTGAATTCATTATAGTGAAAACTATTTTTTTCAATTAGAAACAGTTAAAAAATATTTTTTTAATGTTTATTTATTTTTGAGAGAGAGAGAGAGAGAGAGCATGAGCAGGGCAGGGTCAGAGAGAGAGACAGAGACACAGTATTCGAAGCAGGCTCCAGGCTCTGAGCTGCCAGCACAGAGCCCGATGCAGAGCTTGAACCCATGAACGGTGGTGCGATTGTGACCTGAGACGAAGTTGCATGCTCAACCAACGGAGCCAGCCAGGTGCCCTGAGAAACAGTTTTTTAAAAGTTTATTTATTATTTATTTTGAGAGAGATAGAGAATGAGTGGAGAAGAGGGGCAGGGAGAGAGAGGGAGAGAATCCCAAGCAGTCTCCATGCTGTCAGTGCAGAGCTCAATGCAGGGCTCAAATGCATGAACTGTGAGATCATGATCTTGAGCCAAAGTTGGAAGCTTAACTGAGTGAGCCACCCCATGTCCCATGAAAATTAAAATTTAAAAGGCATTTGAAGAAGTACTTAAATAAAGGGTAAACGTTAAGGTCTAAGTGATTTCTTTTAACAAAAAAAAATTTTATTTTTTTATTTTTTTTAATGTTTGTTTATTTATTTATTTATTATTTTTTAATGTTTATTTATTTTTGAGACAGAGAGAGACAGAGCATGAACAGGGGAGGGGCAGAGAGAGAGGGAGACACAGAATCTGAAAGGGGCTCCAGGCTCTGAGCTGTCAGCACAGAGCCCCACGCGGGGCTCGAACTCACAGACTGTGAGATCATGACCTGAGCCGAAGTCGGACGCTCAACCGACCAAGCCACCCAGGCGCCCCCCCCAAAATTTTTTAACATTTATTTATTGTTGAGAGACAGAGACAGAGCATGAGCGAGGGACAGGCAGAGAGTGAGGGAGACACAGAATCCAAAGCAGGCTCCAGGCTCTGAGCTGTCAGCACAGAACCTGACGTGGGGCTTGAACCCACAAACCGCGAGATTATGACCTGAGCCAAAGTCGGGCGCTCAACCAACTGAGGCACCCAGGCGCCCCAGGTCTAAGTGATTTCTCAGTAATTTTTGTATCTCTATTGGTGACCTTACATATTGATATTTCTGTTTTCAAGTTAGATAATAACTATTAACAAGTATTCATGACATAGAGTAATAAACAGTTTTTTAAATGTATAATACTGTTTGTTTTAGTTGTATCATATTTTGATCATGTTTGCAAATGTCTTCGTTTGTCATAAATTTATATTAGAAATAATTCTCAATAAAGAAGGGGCCAGACAATTATTGTTGAAAGGATTCCTTAAATGTAAGAGGGTTGGGAAATTTAACTTCCCATTTCTTTTGCTTCTCCAACCTTTTATTTTGAAAAATGTCAAACCTGCAGAACAGGTAAAAGGATAGAATGAACAGCCATATACCCTTCACTCATAGTTACCGAATATTAACATTTTCCATAATTCCTTTGGTTCTCTTAATGCACATGTAATACATGCATACTTTCTTTTCTCTGTTTCTGTGAACTCACTGAAAGTAAGTTACACATATCATGCTGTGTTACCTCTAACTACTTTAGCATGTGTCTTTTGAGAACAAAGGCATTTTATACATCATCACAGTTTCATTATCCCCTCCAAGAAATTTAACATTGATGTAATATTAGCATCTTCATCTAATCTCTAGTCAGATGTTTCCCGTTGTCCCAAAATGTCCTTTCCGGCCTTTTTTTTTACTTTGTGTGTTGTCGGTCACACGTTGCATTTGGTCATTAATTCTTTTTGGTTTCTTGTAGTTTGTCATGACGTTGATGTCTTTGAAGAGTGTATGCTAGTTATTTTGTAGAATGGTCCATAGTCTGAATTTTCTGATTGTTTCTTCATGATTACATCTGGGTTAAATATTTTGACAAGAATACTACATTGGTGAGGCGTAAACTTCCCATTGTATCACATGAAAAGGCATAGAATGGCACTTTGTCCCATTTTAATGATGTTGAGCTAGTAACTGTCAGATTTCATTCTGAAGGTGGGTTATTGAAAAGTAATCTGCAGATGATACTTTGGGAGCCTCTGAATATCTGGTTATCCAATAACCCAGTGGTTTTAGCATCATTTGATGCTTCTTGTCTGCTTCACTTTTTGAATAAGTGTTTATAAAATGGTGACTTTCTAGTTGTGTCATTCTTTCCTTATTAGTTAACTGAAATTCTTCTGCATGGAAGAGTCCCCTTCGTTTTTAAAAGTCATAATCCTATATTTGCATTTTTCTCTTAACTTTAACTTGGTGTCATCTTTGTGTATATATATATATATATATATATATATATAACATATACATATATACATATGTATAAATATACATATATAATACATATACTATTTATGTATGTGTATATACACGTACATAACATATATACATATATAATATATATGTATGATATGTGTTATATGTGATATTATAGTGTAATTGAGAGGAGCTGGGGTGGAAAGCCAAAGTTCATGTGTTATCTCTGTAGCTTGCTAGGTTTATAACTTTTGGATAAACCCCTTCATCTCTCAAGTGTGTGTTTTCTAACTAAATACCTGTCCTATCTACCTCGGAAGGTTGTGATGATGATGGGGATATAAAATAGTAATCTTTAAATTGATAAATGCTGTGATTCATATTGTTATTCAAAATGATAATGCTATGTCTTACGTTTTTCTCTTAAAAAAATTTTTTTTTCATGTATATTTTAGTTTTGAGAGGGAGACAGAGACAGAGTGTGAGCAGGGGAGGGGCAGAGAGGGAGACACAGATCTGAAGCTGACTCCAGGCTCTGAGATGTTAGCACAGAGCCCAACGCAGATCTCGAACTGGTGAACCACCAGATCAGGACTGGAGTTGATGTTGGATGCTCAACTGACTGAGCCACCCAGGCACCTCATGTCTTATGTACATATTTTTGAACTTTTAATGTCTAACAAAATATACTACATTAAGAACTTTGAGTGTTGAATAAATGCTTGCTGAATAAAAGCAGTAAAATACTAATGTATAAATTAGTGAATTTTGAGGTACATGAATTTTATCATGTGAGTTTTCTATTGTGATCCACATGTGTATAGGTGTATTGCAGAAAATTTCAGAGTCAATTTTAGTTGGCTGTAAAAATATCAAAAAATTCAAATTGTTTCTACCTCAAATTTTGAGCTTCACTCTAATGTTGTATTTGTTACAGGCATGTGCTGATAAACTGAAAAGAGAGATAGAGCTTTATGGTTGCCCCCCTGATTTTCCAGATGAAGAAGAGGAAGAGGAAGAAATCAATGTTAAAACAGAAGATGTAATAATTAAGGATAAAGCCAAAGGAAAAAAGGTTTGGTGGTTAATAATATTTATTTTGGTTGAAATTTTATATTTGTCTGATTTATATTTGTCTTTTTTTTTTAATGTTTATTTACTTTGAGAGAGTGTGCATGGGGGAGGGGCAGAGAGAGGCAGGCTCTATGCAGTGAGCACAGAGCCTGAGGCGGGGTTTGATCTCACAAACCATGAGATTACAATCTGAGCCGAAATCAAGAGTCAGACGCTTAACTGACTGAGCCACCCAGGTGCCTTGTCTAATTTATCTTTGTATTTTCAGGACTTAGCACATAAAAAGTACTCAGTAATTTTGAAAAAGTAACAAAGCCAGAAGTTATTTTTCTGACTTTTCGATGGCCCTTTCCCCCCCTTTTGCTTTTTTCGGCAATAAATTTTAGATTTAGAGAAGAATTGCAAGGTAGAGCAGAGTTCCCTCATGATCCCCTAAGTTCCCCTAAGGTTACATCTTATATAACCATGTACAACCCTGAAAGCTAAGAAATTAACATTTGAACAATACTATTTACTGAACTACAAACCTCATTTGACTTTGAACAGTTTTTTCATTAACACCCTTATTCTGTTTGCAGGTCTAATCCAAGATTCCACATTGCATTTACTTGTCACATCTCCTTAGTATGTCTCCTTAGTCTCTTCCATCTTTGTCTTCCTTGATTTTCACACTTCTGGAGAGTGCTGGTCAGATAATTTATAGAATGTCCCTCAATTTGAGTTTGTTTAATGCTTTCTCATGAGTCATGAGTTGATTGAGAGGTGACATGCCCTCCTCATTGTATCGTATCAGTGAGCGTATGATATTGGTATCTCATTACTGGTGATGTTAACCTTGATCATTTGGTTTAGGTGGTGTCTGTCAGGTTTTTCTACTGTAGGGACTCCATTTTGCCCCTTGATTTGTATATATTTTGAGAGATACTTTGAGGCTATGGAAATAGTACTATTTATTTATTTATTTATTTATTTATTTATTTATAATGTTTATTTATTTTTGAGAGACAGATCATGAGTGGGAGATGGGCAGAGAGAGGGGAAGACACAGAATCCGAAGCAGGCTCCAGGCTCTGGGCTGTCAGCACAGAGCCTGACGCAGGGTTCGAACCCATGAACTCTGAGATCGTGGCCTGAACCGAAGTTGGACGCTTAACTGACAGCCACCCAGGCACCTCAATATCTTCTTTTTTAATATTTTCTCATTAATTTTAGCATTCATCTGTGGATCTTGCCTGCCTGCTATAGTTATTACTGTGTTCTTTTTTTTTTTTTTTTATGTTTGTTTATTTTTGAGAGAGGGAGAGAGAGAATTCCAAACAGACTCCACACTGTCAGTGCAGAGCCTGATTTGGGGCTTGAACTCATGAACTGTGAGATCATGATCTGAGCTGAAATCAGGAGTCAGATGCTTATTTGTGCCACCTAGGCACCCTATTACTGTGTTGTTCTAATAGTGATTTTCCATTTCCCTTATTCTTTCTCCATTTATTACCTAGAATTCTTCTGAAAAGAATAGTTGTCCTCTCTTCCCCAGTTACTTATTTATTCAGTCCCTTTTTATATCGGTGTGGATTCGTGCATATTTATTTTATTCTTTGGGTTATACTCCAGTACTCTCTGGTGTTTTGGGGGTTGTTATTGTAATTACTCAACTTGTTCTGATTTTGGTCATTGAGAGTCTTTTATGCTGGCTCCTGTGGCTATCCTGTGGCTAAAAAAGATGCTCCCATCTTTTTTCTTTTCTTTTTGAAGCCCTTTATAATTTTCTGGTGCCAAGATACTACAGCTTTGTCTTATATTTTCCCTGTTCCAGCCCTGGAATCAACCACATCCCCAAGGAGGCCTGTTTCCTTTAGTTGAGAAATGGTATTTAGAAAACTAAGTTCTGAATGCTAGGTATACTCATTGTAGCTCCTTTCAGTAGAAAGAGGAAAGAAATATATGTATTAACCCTGGTAACCCACATATGTGCACCTGTCTATAATAGTTCTTTATCTCTATATATGTTTGAAAAGTTCTTACTGTGAGACACCTGGCTGGCTTATTTGATAGAGCATGTGACTCTTGATCTTGGGGTCATGAGTTTGAGCCCCACAGTGGGGTTAGAGTTTACTTCAAAAAAAAAAAAAAAAAGTTCATACTGATAACTTTGGCTCCCTGCTAGCACCATAAGGCTCATTCTAGCATTCTCCTTTTGCCAATTTGTGACTTCTTTCTCTGACATTGAGAAATCTGGCCCTCATTATTTATATTATATGATTTATTTAATCCTATTCTACTGGTAGTTCAGAACTGCTTAACCCATACTCCTGGGAGGAACAGTTTTACCAACTAAAGTACAGTGTTTGTATATACTTTTTGTCCTTAGAATCTAGTCAACATATTCTTTTCCAAAGTTACTTCTTTTTTTTTTTTTAGTAAGCTCCATGCTGAACATGGGGCTCTCGAAGTCAAAGTCCCTGAGATCAAGTCGCATGTTCTACTGACTGAACCAGCCATGCACCCCTCCAAAGTTGCTTTTATTTATTTTTTAAATTGTTTTTATTAGTTATTTTAAAAACACATTTTTTTTTAATGTTTATTTACTTTTGAGACAGAGATACAGAGAGTGAGCAGGGTAGGGGAAGAGAGAGAGGGAGACACAGAATCTGAAACAGGCTCCAGGCTTTGAGCTATCAGCACAGAGCCTGATGTGGGGCTTGAACACACGAACTATGAAATCATGACCTGAGCCAAAGTCACACGCTTAACCGACTGAGCCCCCCAGCTGCCCCTTTATTAGTTATTTTTGAGAGAGAGAGAGTGTGAGCAGGGGAGGGGCAGAAAGAGCAGGGGACAGAGAATCTGAAGTAGGCTCTGTGCTGACAACAGTGAGCCTGATATGGGGCTTGAACCCACGAACCATGAGATCATGACTTCAGCTAACGTCGGATGCTCAATCGATTGAGCCACCCAGGTGCCCCCCACTCCATGACAAAGTTACTTCTAAAACTCCTTTTTTTCCCACTCACTTCAAAGTGTGGTTGTATCATATATTAATAATACTGTTTGATACATTTGTCACAGTCTGCATTTCATCTTTGGTTCCTCCCATATCCTGGTTGATTTTTTATTTATTTATTTATTAAAAAAAAATTTATTTTTTTTCAACGTTTATTTATTTTTGGGACAGAGAGAGACAGAGCATGAACGGGGGAGGGGCAGAGAGAGAGGGAGACACAGAATCGGAAACAGGCTCCAGCCTCTGAGCCATCAGCCCAGAGCCTGACGCGGGGCTCGAACTCCCCTACCGCGAGATCGTGACCTGGCTGAAGTCGGACGCTTAACCGACTGCGCTACCCAGGCGCCCCTCCTGGTTGATTTTTTAAACAAATGTATATACAATAAAATTCAATCTTTTTAGTAGATAGTGGTATTGGTTTGACAAACACATGGATTTGTGTTTCTTTTTTTTTTTTTTTACTTTTTTTTTAAATGTTTGTTTAATTTTGAGAGAGTGAGACAGAGTGTGAGTGGGGGAGGGGCAGAGGGAGAGGGAGACACAGAATCCAAAGTAGGCTTCAGGCTCTGAGGTGTCAGCACAGAGCCTGACGCAGGGCTCAAACCATGAGATCATGGTCCAGCCGAAGCTGGACTCTTAACCGACTGAGCCACCCAGGCGCCCCTGGAGTCGTGTTTCTAACCCCACAGTACCATACAGAGCAGTTCTATCACCTCCCAAATTCCTTCCCTGTCTTTATAGGTTTATAGTTCAACTCCTTTACCCAACTCCATTGCCTGACATTTGGTTGCCTTTTTGATATTGGTAAATATTAGAAGAGGACAAACCTTTTGTCAGTAGCTTATTCATAACTAAAAAAGATACATATGGCATTAGGAAGAAGGAAATTGAGCTTGGTGCTGACATCTTATCTTTGATGATAATTCTTTATGGTTTCAACGATTTAGTTACCTCTGGTGTCAAGGTCTTAATATCAGACTGTTCGGTTTGACAGACAGAATAGCACATCTCAATTCGTTAGTAATCTGACATATCAACAGTATGTTTTGGAATAGAAAAATTACTACTAAATGGGATTATTTACTTAAAATGATTGTGGTCCTAGAATTTGGTAATCATTTGGTTGGTTCTTGATGGAGTTTGTTTTTACTGGTTATTTTCAGAGTAAAGCTGCTGCTAAAGCTGGATCTTCTAAATATCAGTGGAACATTATGAAATCCCTTGGTCTGTCTGATGAAGAGATAGTCAAATTTTCTGAAGCAGAACATTGGCTTGATTATTTCCCACCACTGGCTATTGAGGATCTGAAGAGAATGGGCTTGAAGGTATGTCCATCACCCCTACAGTTTAAGAAAATATGAAGAACACATTTGTATTTATGTGATTTCTGTGAGTTTGGACCATCTCATAATTTAGAATAATTTATTCCACCTGTATTCCAGTAATGAATTAGTTCTGTTATTGTTATGGGCCTTGATGTAAGCAGTGAAGTACTTTAATATTTGTTGTATTGAAAATGTTTTAATATGTTAGCAATTAGTAGAAGGGAATTCTGTTCAAAGACTGAGAAGAAGGCAAAGGTTAGCTTGTATATTTAGGAATACACAAATGTGTTATTTAAATGTTCCTTCTTAACTTATTATAATTTCTATATGTTTGTTATATGAATATGTGTGCTTAAAAACTTACAAGTTAAATACGAGTTAATATAATTATAATATATATTTAATAGGTAGAGCCTGAATATTGTTCTCCTTTTAATGTTCGATATAATTTTAAGATGGAAAATAAAGAGTGGAAGAGTAAATAATTGGTGGGAGTTTTTATTCATAGAAACTATACACATTTCTCAAAAATCACGTATTTTCTTTTCTGTAGGTCGACTGGCGTCGTTCCTTCATCACCACTGATGTTAATCCTTACTATGATTCATTTGTCAGGTGGCAGTACTTAACATTAAGAGAAAGAAGTAAAATAAAATTTGGGAAGCGGTGAGTTTGTTGTCCTTCAGTATAATAAAGCAAAAATTTAACTCTGCATTGTAATTCAGTGCCCGATAGATGGTTTCTTTTTTTCATTATCCTTTCTCTTCTTATAACTTTTTTCCTTTTTGTTCTCATGTCTCCTTTGTTTTCCTTTTTGTCTTACCAGCATTTTAGTGTTTTACCAGTGTTTAATGTCTCTGAGCTGCTAAAAAGAGGGAGAATAGGAGTATTGGCTGTTATGATCTCCCTAAAGATTCTTTTCAGTATTTTCAGTCAAGCAGAAAAAGAATTTTATATATGTGTTAGTTTATCTACTTTTTCTATAAATTGTTTAAGATTCTTCCTTGATTCTATGGATTAATTAAAAACTATGTGTACTTCATAACTGAATTTATATTTTAGAATCTGTTTCATACCTACCGGCACAAAAATAGACACTTCGAATCTGTTTCATACCACAAAGCCAAGACCGGTGCATAGTTTTCAGGGGTATTACCTTTAATGAAGGCAGAAAGCTTTCATTAAATAGGCTGGCCACTACTCATAAAAGCATAAATAATTGATGTAGACATTTGTTCAGTTAAAAGTTTTAGTTAGAAGAAATATTGTAAGATATTAGCAATAAAGGCAAATACATTAGGATAAAACTTGTATATTATAATAATATTTGTCACTTACTATTTTTTAGGTATACCATTTATTCTCCAAAAGATGGACAGCCTTGTATGGATCATGATAGGCAAACTGGAGAGGTAATTATTTGTGACATAGAGTAGCTATTATAATAATTCTCACTATGGCCATAGAGTTTATGGAATAGATCAGGAACCTAAAAATAATTTTATTTCAGTGCTGAGGTGTATTCTGGTGGCTGTGAAGAGGGAAACAGAATGCTACTGTAAGATTCTGTGTCTTGTCTAAGACCTTGTTACTCCAAAGGTGGTCCTAGGACCAGCTGCATCTCATCTGCTTGTGAGAGAAAAGCACATTCTTGGGCCTCATCCCCAAATTGCTGAATAAGAAGCTCTGAGGGTGGAGCCCAGGAATCTGTCTTTAATAAGCTTTCAATATGACTCGCATGTAGGCTAATGTTTGAGGAGCGCTCCCTGGAGAATACATTGCTCTAAAAAGAGAGATGGGGCAAGGTAATGAGATATGTGGCTAACTGATGTACACAGATTCCATTTATACTTGCTTTGATCATGTGCTTACTTATTTCTAAAGTACTTCTAGCCATGCATGACATCAGTTCATTCTACATTCCTTAGTAACATTATTCTTTGTAATACTTGAGTGAAGCCAGGGTCATTTGCCTAAAGCTGTGGCACAGTAAATCAACAACAGTGCCAGAATCTGAACTTAGGATTCCCTATGAGTGCATCTTCCTTTGTTACCATCTTTGAATGCATTTCTAGTCTAGCGACTACTTTTCGAAGTGTGCTTTCAATTATGGTGTAACTTATCTAGCAGAAATGAGAATTGATCAAAATTTTGAATTCAGAAGACCCAGTTTACTGACTGTATTAACTTTTAATATGGTCAACACCAGCAGTATCCTAAATTCCAGTAGTATGCCATAGTTTTTCGAAGCATTTTATTATTCATTTGTCTTATGTGATCTTTGGGTAAGTCCTGTGTGAGTCACAGTACGGTTATATTACAGTTGAAGGAATGAAGTCTCAGAGAGACTTTGTCTCCCTTGGATCAAGATATTAGTAACAGCCCAAGCTAGGTTTTGAATGCTTGTGCTCTGGCCCCTGGTCCAGTATATTTCTATGATGCCTGCTCTGGGGGATTGTTTGATTACATATTCTGACTCCCATTTTGGTAAACACTGTTTTGGGTGATTACTCTAAGTCACTTTTTCCCCCCTCATTCTTCACGCTCAAGTGAATTCTTAGCAAACTGTCCTTACTTAGTAGAGTCTGGGCTTCCTTTACCAGCTCTGATTTGGTGTGGAGTGGGAAGGTGGTCTTTCAAGTCACTTCTTACACCTTAGACTTATGGGAATATAGTCAGCTCCCTACTGGCTGACTCCTCCTTGTAAGAAAGAATTATTCTAACAATGCAAGAATCCATCTAAGAAATTTGAATCCGATCTCTCACTTCTATGTGTGGGTTTAATTCAAGTCTTTTTTCTTAAGGTTTGTTTTTGTTTATTTGTTTAGGGTGTGGGACCTCAGGAATATACTTTAATCAAGTTGAAAGTGCTTGAGCCGTACCCATCCAAATTAAGGTAGGTTCACTGCAGAGTTATTGCATTATCTTTTTTTAAAAAAAAATTTTTTTTTCAACGTTTATTTATTTTTGTTTTTTTATTTTTTATTTTTTTTTTTTCAACGTTTTTTTATTTATTTTTGGGACAGAGAGAGACAGAGCATGAACAGGGGTGGGGCAGAGAGAGAGGGAGGCACAGAATCGGAAACAGGCTCCAGGCTCGGAGCCATCAGCCCAGAGCCTGATGCGGGGCTCGAACTCACGGACCGCGAGATCGTGACCTGGCTGAAGTCGGATGCTTAACCGACTGCGCCACCCAGGCGCCCCAACGTTTATTTATTTTTGGGACAGAGAGAGACAGAGCATGATCGGGGGAGGGGCAGAGAGAGAGGGAGACACAGAATCGGAAACAGGCTCCAGGCTCTGAGCCATCAGCCCAGAGCCCGACGTGGGGCTCGAACTCCCGGACTGCGAGATCGTGACCTGGCTGAAGTCGGACGCTTAACCGACTGCGCCACCCAGGCGCCCCTTGCATTATCTTTTTGAAGTAACAGATAGATGCAGTAGAATCCATAGCGCTTTTTTGCGGAAACATATATTTTTTTCTTCTTAGTGGCCTGAAAGGGAAAAATATCTTCTTGGTAGCTGCGACTCTCAGACCTGAGACCATGTTTGGACAGACCAACTGTTGGGTTCGCCCTGATATGAAGTACATTGGGTTTGAGACGGCGAATGGTGATATATTCATCTGCACCCAGAGAGCCGCCAGGAATATGTCATACCAGGGCTTTACCAAACATAATGGAGTGGTGCCTGTTGTTAAGGAATTAATGGGAGAGGTGAGTTGGGTAGCAGATTTTTAATTTTAGTGCTTAAATTTAGAGGAACATTTTATCCATGACACTTGAGAAAAGAGCATTGGAAAAATCATTTTAATTGAGGAATACATGCAATGTGTAAATCGTAAGTTCAGTATTTTGGTGCAGTTTTATTACATGTGTACACTCCACCCTAATCAAGATACAGACCAGTTCCAATAGTCCAGAAGGTGCTCCCACGTCCATCTTGCAGTCAGTGCCCACCCCTCTTCCACAAAGGTAACCACCACTCTGCCTTTAGTCACCAAAGATTAGTTGCTGTTCTTGAACTTTACATAATTGAATTATATAATCTGTACTCTTTTGTGTCTGGCTTCTTTTGCTCAACGTTAAGTCTGTGAAATTCATGCATGTTGTGTGTAGTAGACTTGTTCTTTTTTTATTGCTGTGGAGTATACCTTGAATGACTATATCACTATAGCATTTTTGACTCTTATGTTTCAGTTCAGTAAGTATCTGCTTGAAAAATATAGACAGTTCTCCCCGAGAGATTTAATGGTTGCAGTGGAATATGATTACCTGTGTTTCTGGTATAGAATTGCAGCTGTTTGTTTTTCTGAAGAATCTTGGTTGATGGTAACTAAATCTGGATGATTATATAGCTTTTATTCTTACACTTTATTTACTTACCAAAATTTCAGAGTATATTTTATTAAACCCTTTCATAAATGCTAATCTTAGGTATCTTGATAAATCACATTTTCAAATTTTTTTATGTTTATTTTTGATTTTTAAAAAAATATTTATTTTTGAGGGGCGCCTGGGTGGCGCAGTCGGTTAAGCGTCCGACTTCAGCCAGGTCACGATCTTGCGGTACGGGAGTTCGAGCCCCGTGTCAGGCTCTGGGCTGATGGCTCAGAGCCTGGAGCCTGTTTCCGATTCTGTGTCTCCCTCTCTCTCTGCCCCTCCCCCGTTCATGCTCTGTCTCTCTCTGTCCCAAAAATAAATAAACGTTGAAAAAAAAATTTTTTTTTTAAATATTTATTTTTGAGGCGAGACAGAGTGTGAGCAGGGGAGGGGTAGAGAGAGAGGGACACACAGAATCTGAAGCAGGCTTCGGGCTCTGAGCTGTCAGCATAGAGCCCATCGCGAACCGTGAGATCATGACCTGAGCCAAAGTCAGACGCTTAGTTGTCTGAGCTACCCAGGTGCCCCTCTTCCTCTTTTTAATATACAGATGGCAATATATTTTGGGGCGTCTGGCTGGCTTAGAAGAGTGTGTGACTCTTAATGTCAGGGTCCTGAGTTTGAATTCTGCACTGAGGGGTAAAGATTACTACAAAAAAACCCAAAAAACAAAAAAACACAAATGGCAGTATACTTTATCACATTTTTCTGCATCTTGCTTTCTTCTTTTTTCTTTTCCTTAGCTATGTCTTGGTATTTGCCTTGTGGGTGCATAGCTTCCTTATATCTTATGTTTTGCAGCCACATAAGTAGTCCATTGTGTGGCTGTACCACAGCGTATTTAACCATTTTATATAATGCACATTTTTTTTTTTAATTTTTTTTTTCAACGTTTTTATTTATTTTTGGGACAGAGAGAGACAGAGCATGAACGGGGGAGGGGCAGAGAGAGAGGGAGACACAGAATCGGAAACAGGCTCCAGGCTCTGAGCCATCAGCCCAGAGCCCGACGCGGGGCTCGAACTCACGGACCGCAAGATCGTGACCTGGCTGAAGTCGGACGCTTAACCGACTGCACCACCCAGGCGCCCCTATATAATGCACATTTGAATAGATTCCTGTTGTTTTCTGTTACAAGCAGTGCTGCCACTTCTCATCAGCTGTTGGAGTTGTGTCTGAGAAGTTTTCAGGAATAGTGTTAATAACACAGATTTTTCCTGTTACTAGTGCAATTTCTTTTCCTGTAAATTTGAACATATTTTGGAATGAGGAAAATGGGTGGTATAAATTAAAAAACAGCTTTTAGCCCTTAAGACTGTTACCATATTTAGCCTTCACCCACATGACTGTAAGTTCCATAAAAGCAGTTTCTCTTTGAATAAAGCGGGCCGGTGGGAAGTGTGTGGAATTGAGAAGTGTAGTCTTTAGCTTAGTTTTGAGAGTATGGGTTCAGTATTGTTGAATGTTTGGATTTTTTTTAAAAGAAACTAGATGTATGTTTTTCATACAGTTTGTCTTCCTAATCATTGTTTTTTTTTTTTTTTTTTAAGTTTATTTATTTATTTTTATTTGGAGAGAGAGCTAGAGAGCAAGTTGGCGAGGGGCAGAGAGAGAGGGAGACAGAATCCCAAGCAGGCTCTGTGCTTTCAGCGCAGAGCCCTATGTGGGGCTTGAACTCTCTGTGAGGTCATGACCTGAGCCGAAGTCAAGAGTCGGATGCTCAACCAACTTAGCCACTCAGGTGCCCTGCTAATCATTGTTTTAAATGGATATACAGTATTTTATTTTGTTTATATCTCATATTTTGTTAAATGCTTTTTCTATCATTTAAATTTTAGTTGTTTCCAGGTTTTGCTGTTGTAGTTAACACAGCATTGGGTAGACTTCTCAAAGAAAAAATGTTTTTTTCTTTTGAGGTAAATTCCTAGGACTGGCTGGATCTAAGTTGTGTGAATGTTTTTGTGTCTCGCTATGATTCTTATATCGTTTCCCTCAAGGAGTACAGTGCCACCAGCAATGTATTAGTGTGTTAATTTCCTCACCACCTTATGACATCACGTTTGGGAATTAAAATTATTTACAACTATTTTTAGTCTAGTGTGTATAAAAGAATGAGTTTGTTTTACTTCATGTATTTTTGAATGTTAGCTTCTCAGGGCTTAAAAATATTAACACTTTTAAATTTGAGTGAGTAAAATAAGTTTTTTCACCTTTTATGCTGATCTTTTTGTTGCACAGGAAATGCTTGGTGTGTCGCTTTTTGCACCTTTAACATCTTATAAGGTGATCTATGTTCTTCCAATGCTCACCATTAAGGAGGATAAAGGTAAAGAGTTTCTTTCTTTCTTTCTAGAAATACTTTGGTGATTGCATTCTGTTGTATTAATTAATTCCATACTTTCTTGTATAAGGCACTGGTGTGGTCACAAGTGTTCCTTCTGACTCCCCTGATGATTTTGCTGCCCTCAGAGATTTGAAGAAAAAGCAAGTGAGTATCTGAGTTTCATGTTGTTATTAATTCTTTATCATCTCATTATGTACCATTGAACTAACTATGAAATGAAAAAGCTATCATATCTTGGAACTGTTATCTCCTTGTTTCTATATGTGTATATGTTTGAAACATAATATTTCAGAGAATTTTTAAGACTTCTAGAGTTTAGGTTTACAATAAATTGGAGAAGAAGGTAGAGAGATTCCCCTTGTTCCCACTCATGCACAGCCTCCCCCATTATCAACATCCCCCACCAGAGTGGTGCATTTCTTACCATGGATCAACCTACATTGATGCATTATAATTCCCCAAAGTTCATAGTTTACCTTAGGGTTCACTCTTGGTGGTGTATATTTGGGTTTGGACAACTGTATAATGACATAGATTCATCATTATTATATCATATAGAGTATTTTCGCTGCCCTAAAAGTCCTGTGTGCTCTTTTTGTTCATCTCTCTCCCCTGTGACCATGCTGTCAGTGCAGAGCCCCATGTGGGCTCGATCTCACAAACCATGAGATCATGACCTGAGCTGAAATCAAGAGTCGGATGCTTAACTGACTGAGCCACCTCGGTGCCCAATGTCTTTTAATTCTTGGTACTGTCTGTTGCAGAGCAGCTTTTAACTTTAATGAAATTTGATTGTTATTTCTTTCACGGATTAGGTCTTTGATGTTGTATCTAAAAAGGCACCACCATACCCATGGTCATTTAAGTTTTCACCTACGTTAGCTTCTAGGAATTTTATAATTTTATGTTTTACATCTAGGTCTGTGATCCATTTTGAGTTAATTTTTATGACAGTGTAAGCTCTATGTCTAGATTCATTTTTTTTTTGCACCTCGGTGTCTAGTTATTCCAGTAACATTTGTTGAAAAGACTATCTTTGAATTATTGTATTGCCTTTGCTCCTTTGTCAGAGATCAGTTGACTCTCTTTATGGGCTCACTATTTTGGTGCACTGAACTATTTGTCTCTTCTTTCCATCACTACACTGTCTTGATTACTGTAACTTTATAATAAGTCTTGAAGTCAGATAGTGTCCGTTCTCCAATTTTTTTTTTTTTTAGTACTGAGTTCACTATTCTGGGTCTCTGTATAAAGCTTTGCGATCAATTTGTTGGTATTCATAAAATAACTTGTTGGGATTTTCATTGAGATTGTGCTGAATCTGTAGGTTAAATTGGAATTGGTAAGAATTGACATCTTGGCAATACTGAATCTTTCAGTCCATGAACGTGAAGTATCTCTCCATTTATTTAGTTCTTTGATTCTCTTCATAGAGTTTGTAGTTTTTCTCACGTAGATCTTATGTATGTTTTGTTACTTTTGTACCTAAGTATTTGATTTTGGAGGGGATGCTAATATCAGTGGTACTGTGTTTTTAGTTTTGAATTCCACTTGTTCATTTTTAGTATATTGGAGTGCAATTAACTTTTTTTTTCTTAAGTTTATTTACTTATTTTGAGCGAGGGGGGGAGAGAGAGAGAGAGAGAGAGAGAGAGAATGTGAGTGGGGGAGGGGCAGAGAGAGCAAGGGACCGAGAGAGACTCCTAAGCAGGCTCTGTGCTGTCAGTGCAGAGCTTGATGTGGGGCTCAGGCTCACAGACTTTGAGACCATGAACTGAGCTCAAATCGAGAGTTGGTTTTAATTGACTCAGTCATCTGAGGTACCCCTGGAATGCCATGAACTTCTGTATATTAACCTTTGTATCCTGCAACTTTGTTACAATTGCCTATTAGTTCCAGGAGTTTTTTTCCCCTTCATTCTTTTGGATTTTCCTACGCAGATGATCATTCCATCTATGAACAAAGACAGTTTTATGCCTTCCTTCCCAATCTGTATACCTTTTATTTTCTTTTCTTCCCTTATTGCATTAGCAAGGGCATTCAGAACGATATTGAAAAGAAGTGATGAGAGGAACATCCTTGCTTCATACCTGATCTTAGTGGGAAAACTTTGAATTTCTCATCCTTAAGTGTGATATTAGCTATGGGTTTTTTGTAGATAGTCTATCAAGTTTTAGAAGGTCTGCATCTATTCCAGTTTACTAGGATTCTTTATCAGGAATGGGTGTTGGATTTTTTTCAAATGCTTTTCTTGCATCTCTTAATAGGATCATGTGATTTTTCTTTTTTAATGTTTTGCTGGATTCTATAAAACTTTAGAAAAAGTTGTAATATTCATATTCACATTTTCATTGCAACCTAGAATATGAACCTCATTTTCAGTGGTGTGTGTGTGTGTGTGTGTGTGTGTGTGTGTGTGTGTGTGAATTTTTGCTTTTGGCTTGCTGTTTCTTTTTAATTTTTTAAAATGTTTTTATTTTTTTTTTTGAGAGAGAGACAGAGCATGAGTGGGGGAAGGGCAGAGAGAGAGGGACACACAGACTCTGAAGCACAGATTGTCAGTCTGTTCTGTCAGGCAGCACAGAGCCCTACGTGGGGCTCAAGCTCACAGACCATGAGATCATGACCTGAGCCGAAGTTGGATGCTTAACTGACTGAACCACCCAAGCACCCCATTTGGCTTACTATTTCATCATTTAAGCAATTCACAGTAATTTAAACTGTTGAGTTTTTTAGTGACATAGATCTCTTCTTGAGATATTTGGTAAAATTTAAAAAAATTTCCATACGAAAGGGAGAACAAATAGTTTATATTTTAAATTCTATTTGTTTAGGAGAACAAATATTTTTTAAAAAGTTTTGGAGTTTGTTCTCTCAATGATTATGCCAATAAAGTGTTGATCATTAGTGTTAATTTGCAAAATTTTTTGTAGGCCTTACGAGCAAAGTATGGAATTAGAGATGACATGGTCTTGCCATTTGAGCCGGTGAGTACACTGAGGACTCAGAATATTCATACCCATCTCTTTGTCATTGAAAAAAAGAGCTAGCATTTTCCTTGTAACAAAATTAAATAATTAGTGGATATAAAAATAAGAGGGAATTTGCTTAGAGTTTATTTACTTTAATTTGCTATCTGTTGTGGCACTTAAGAGTGAGAGAAAAACCAAGAGTAAGTATTTTCTTAGCACCTGTCACCTGCAGTTCTGAAACAAACAATGTTTTTAGCATCACCAGTTTTATAGTAGCTTATTTTGCTAGTAGGGCCAATTTCCAAGCTTCTAAAGACAAAATTTTGCCATGTTAGCCATGAATGTTTATGTTTTCATATTAGTGCCTGGTGAAGAAAAAAAAAATTAGTTACTAGCAAATAACTTTCATGAAGAATCTAGAAGACTTTTTATAAGCCAGAAGTAAGACCATCCTTAGATTTAGTTTTTTATATCGTTTTGCTAGTTTTAGAATTATATGCCAGTACAGGGTTGTGAGCTGGAGAAGGTGTGTTATATAGTGAGGGAGGGACAATTTAGGGGTTGGTGCAGAGAATTTGGGTAGTTCCTGTAGAGGAGAGTAAGAAGACAAATTCACATCTGGATGTTAGTCACAGTGATTACCTAATGTGTGGTGCTCTTGTAATGATATATAAAATCTGAAATGACTTCATTGGACAGCAGAGGCAAATGAATTATGCACCATAGGGCCGTTTTTATGATCATCCAGTGTGAATAAGGTCCTGAAATTGCTGTTCTTTACAGGTGCCAATCATTGAAATCCCAGGTTTTGGAAATCTTTCCGCTGTAACCATTTGTGATGAGTTGAAAGTTCAAAGCCAGAATGACCGAGAAAAACTTGCAGAAGCTAAGGAGAAGTTATATCTAAAAGGGTTTTATGATGGTGTAAGTTATAATTTTTTAGTTTTGCTCTGTGTATTTTTCAATGATTTAGAAGTAAATAGAAAGATTCAATATAGTTTCACCTACATACTGATTTGAGAGATAATATGAGATTGTGTTCTTCTGTTTCCAAATTTATTTATTTTTTGTTCAATGGCACTTACAGAAATCATATATTTGTGTCTTTTAGGAATGTCTAAGAAATGAGTTTCTTGAGAAGATTATTTAAAGTTAGTTCATGTTATTATGGAGTCAATTTCATACGTTTATTGCATGGACAATACCTGGTCCCTTTTGCTCTTTTAATTGAGGAGTTCATATTTTAAATAAGCAGTTTTTCTCATTTAGTTGTTAATGTCCACTAAATGGCAGGGGAGTGCAACAGACATGTTTGGAACCTCTCTTTTCTCCTTAATTGTGCATGTGTTAATGTGGCTTACACATTTCCATGGAAAGAGGACTAGGCTAGAGAAAGTAAAAATCAAGCCAAGTTGCTAGTGACTTGAGGTTAAAATGAAGATTTTTAAGGGTGTAAATGGGAATTCTTTATTTTTACCTTCACTTTCATTGTTCTGGATAACCAACAATTGGCTATGTGTCTTTTTTTTTAAGTGACTTACACATTTTGGGTGGTAACAAAAGCTACCCTTATATAGGTAGCACTTAAATGTTAACTTATTTAAATCTCAAAATAACCTCGTGAAGTAGGCACTATCATTCCTGTTTTACAGATGAGGAAATTGAGGCACTAAGACATTAAGTAGTTTACCCAAGATCAGCAGATAGGTAGCCAGTGGCAGAACTGGTCTACCTGGGGAGCTTGGCTCCAGGGTTTGTGCTCTTAACCACTTTACTAACATGATCTATAAGTATAATTTTATAGTGGTCAATTAAATTGATATAAAACACTTCAGCATGTTAGAGGATTGGAAGGTCAGAAAACATCTTTCTTTTCCATTTAAGATAGAAACTATTTCAGAGAGAAACAGGAGTCACATAGCTGGAGGTCAAAATATGAGCTGGAAGGGACTGTGTGGATCTGTGACAACAATGGGCAAGCTAATACCTAGCCCTAGGATTAAATTTCCTCACTACATTAAAGGCAGAGTTGAAAAACCAGCCTTCCTATAAGGGCCAGGTTTATCACATGGCCAAGCTAAGGAAAATGCTTGCTGGCAACAGGCAGAATTGGAAACAGAAGTCTAACTGGGGCTGAGCTGTGTGAGCTCTGTTCATTTTCCCAAAGACTTCAGGAATGAACTGAGTGAGCCTATTGAAATTCTCTCCCCATGGAAATCTGAGAAGTGGGAAGGTAATGAGGGATCCTTCCTCATCTTGTTCGTGATAGCTATTCTAGTCATGGCAAAAGAAAAACCAAGTGTGTTGTATATATTAATCACCCAAGCTCTGGCAAAATAAAAACTTAAGGTTACAAATGTGATAGATTTCACACTAAAAATATCTTAGTTGTGGATAGAAGTAAATTTAGTTAGGGAAAAATTTGGAGGGAACGCAAGGCAAATTTTAATTGTTTTGTCTGTGTTTTGTCCCCCCACTTCTCATCCTTTTAGGTAATGTTGGTGGATGGATTTAAAGGACAGAAGGTCCAAGATGTAAAGAAGACTATTCAGAAAAAGATGATTGACACTGTATGTGATAGGCCATCCTCTGAAGGCTGTTTTAGGAGAAAACCCTTTTTTAAAATTTATTTATTTATTTATTTATTTATTTATTTATTTATTTATTTACATTTATTTATTTTTGAGAGACAGAGTGAGACAGAACGTGAACTGAGGAGGGGCAGAGAGAGAAGGAGACACAGAGTCTGAAGTAGGCCCCAGGCTCTGAGCAAGCGTTCAGCACAGAGCCCAATGCGGGACTCAGACCCACAAACCGTGAGATCATGACGTGAGCCGAAGTCGGACACCTAACGGAATGAGCTACCCAGCCATCCCTTTTTTTTTTTTTTTTTTTTTTTAAAGCAGGCTTCATGCGTAGCCCAGAGCCCAAAGCGGGGTTTAAAGTCACAGCCTTGAGATCAAGAGTGCCCCTAAACTAAATTTTGATTTCTGACAGTTATATATGGCTTAATATTAACCTCCATCTCTCACATCTCTAATGTAAATGCTCATAGAGTAATTTTTAAATTTTGATTTTTAGTTTTAGACATTAGCCATTGACTTTCTACCTTGGAAAATCAACATTTAACTCTTTCTTCTACCTTGTGTCTTTCTTTCTGACCTCACCACATTTGTGTGCCCTTCTCTACCTCCCATCTTTTTAGTATAGGTACATTATAACTTATATGAGAGCAGTAATTGCGTACATTAAAAAAAATATTTCTCTTCATATGTTAATGTGGGATTTCCATGTTCAATTTGCTAATCTCTTTTTTTAAAGTCTTTTAATTTATTTTTGAGAGAGAGAGAGAGAGAGCTAGCGCAAGTGGGAGAGGGGCAGAGAGAGAGAATCCCAGGCAGGCTCTGCACTGTCAGTACAGAGTCCAATATGGGGCTCAAGCTCACAAACCATGAGATCACGACCTGAACCAAAGGCAAGTAAGCCACCAGGTGCCCCCATTGTATACATTTTTGAGACACCACTGATGTACAGTGAGAACTTTTCTTCCTCAGCTTTTGTTTTTCCCTGGTGTTAATAATTGTCCTTCTTGTTTTTTAATTCCTTTTTTAAATTCCTTACTTTAAATACAATGCTGTGTTCCCAAACTCTGTCCCAACTCTTTATTTCTTCTTTCACTACTTTAACACGTCAGTATGCTGTTGGTTCCTTCTTGGAGAAAGCTCTTCCCCCGCCTTCTGGCCTGTTTTAGTCTGGACTGGTTACTTACTGTCCTAGTGCACAAATATCATCTGGGATCTTCTTCCATTACTAAGAATTTTCTTTGCTTCTCTTGAGTTGGATCTCATGTTTCCTTTATCCCGTGGCCGCTGCTTAATTATTCCCTCTCTCATTTGGGTTAAACTCTTACTCTAGTAGCTTTCCTGAAAAAGGGTACCTGGAAGGTAAATTTTTGTAAGCTTCCATGTGTGAAGTATCTTGTCTGTCTTCATACTTGGTTGCCTGGGGACAGAATTCTGGATTGAAAGTAGTTTTGCCTTAGAATTTCATGGACATTACCCATGGTGCTCTGGTTCAGAATGCTGTTGTGAAGTCTGAAACCATTTTGGTAATAACTCATTTTTTTATAAATGTCCTGTTTTTCCCCCTCTCCTTCTCTTTGTATAGAATCTTGTCTTTCTTCCTGATGTTATGGAATTTCGTGATTTACTGTGGTGTAGGTCAATTTTCATTCATTTTTCTGAGTGCTTAGTGGGCTCCTTCAGCCTGAAGACTTAGGTGCTTTAATTTTGGGAAAATTTCTTGACTTTTTCTTTGATTGTTTCATCTCTTCCTTTCCTTATTTTTTGCTTCCTGAATTCTTACTCAATTATGGGTTCTCTTAGACTCTGGAAGTCTTTTTCTTTCTGGGAGAGTCCCTCAACTTTTTCTTCCTGAGATTTTGTTTGTTTATTGTGCGTTTTTTATATCTGCTATTTGTGTGTATGTGTAAAAAAATTATGTTTGGTATGGAAAATTTCAAATTAAAAAAGTGGAGAGTAGTGTGTTGAATTCCTGTATACTTATTATCCAGCTTCATCGTTACCAATGCAGGGCCTTTTTTTTTTTTTTTCAATATATGAAGTTTATTGTCAAATTGGTTTCCATACAACACTCAGTGCTCATCCCAAAAGGTGCCCTCCTCAATACCCATCACCCACCCTCCCCTCCCTCCCACCCCCCATCAACCCTCAGTTTGTTCTTAGTTTTTAAGAGTCTCCTATGCTTTGGCTCTCTCCCACTCTAACCTCTTTTTTTTTTTTTTTTTTTTTCCCCTTCCCCTCCCCCTTGGGATTCTGTTAAGTTTCTCAGGATCCACGTAAGAGTGAAAAAATATGGTATCTGTCTTTCTCTGTACGGCTTATTTCACTTAGCATAATACTCTCCACTTCCATCCACGTTGCTACAAAGGGCCATATTTCATTCTTTCTCATTGCCACGTAGTACTCCATTGTATATATAAACCACAATTTCTTTATCCATTCATCGGTTGATGGACATTTAGGCTCTTTCCATAATTTGGCTATTGTTGAGAATGCTGCTATAAACATTGGGGTACAAGTGCCCCTATGCATCAGTACTCCTGTATCCCTTGGGTAAATACCTAGCAGTGCTATTGCTGTGTCATAGGGTAGGTCTATTTTTAATTTTTTGAGGAACCTCCACACTGTTTTCCAGAGTGGCTCCACCAATTTGTATTCTCACCAACAGTGCAAGAGGGTTCCCGTTTCTCCACATCCTCGCCAGCATCTATAGTCTCCTGATTTGTTCATTTTGGCCACTCTGACTGGCGTGAGGTGATACCTGAGTGTGGTTTTGATTTGTATTTCCCTGATGAGAAGCAACGTTGAGCATCTTTTCATGTGCCTGTTGGCCATCCGGATGTCTTCTTTAGAGAAGTGTCTATTCATGTTTTCTGCCCATTTCTTCACTGGGTTATTTGTTTTTCGGGTGTGGAGTTTGGTGAGCTCTTTATAGATTGTGGATACTAGCCCTTTGTCCGATATGTCATTTGCAAATATCTTTTCCCATTCCGTTGGTTGCCTTTTAGTTTTGTTGGTTGTTTCCTTTGCTGTGCAGAAGCTTTTGATCTCATAAGGTCCCAGTAGTTCATTTTTGCTTTTAATTCCCTTGCCTTTGGGGATGTGTCGAGTAAGACGTTGCTACGGCTGAGGTCAGAGAGGTCTTTTCCTGCTTTCTCCTCTAGGGTTTTGATGGTTTCCTGTCTCACATTCAGGTCCTTTATCCATTTTGAGTTTATTTTTGTGAATGGTGTGAGAAAGTGGTCTAGTTTCAATCTTCTGCATGTTGCTGTCCAGTTCTCCCAGCACCATTTGTTAAAGAGACTTTTTTCCATCAATGCAGGGCCTTTTTTATAGGATGCTATGTTTCATGAATGTGAAATCTTAATCTTTTATTTCTCTGAGGAAGATTGTTGGTATTTAAGAGTAGGTACAGAAAGATGATTGGAACCTTTTTGGATGTGAGTAGGGCTTCATTGGGGGAGATCTAGAAGGGCTTTTTGGGTCTTGGGGAAGCCTTTATATTAGCCCTGATGTCAATTAGTTAGAGCTTCTTGGATTTATTAGCTTCCTCCTAGAAGATTCTTCCACTTTCTAGCTTGAGAAGTCTAAGCTAACTGGGAGCTGAAAAATTGCTAGGGGGAATACCAAAACCCATTGTGCTGACTTTCCACTGAATCTGCCTCTTCCCACTGTGATACCCATATCCTTAACTCTGTCTTTGGTTGAGTGACTCTTGTATCCTCTCCAGAGCATAAACCTTCATTGTTCTGCTGGCATAGGGAGGGGCATTTGCCTGTCTGCATAGTATGGGATTAGGGTATCTGGGGTTCTGACCTCTTCTTTAGAAACTTCAGTTAGTCCTCTTCAGCAGAGTTCAATGTCTGTTTTTAATTTCCCTTCTTTATACCAAAGTCCTAGCTATTTAAGTTCAGTATGAAGAATTGCATTAAAAACAAAGAACAATGAATCATTTTATGAATAATTATGTTGGATTTTATCTTAAAAAATAGCCTGACAAGTGTGGGACCATAATACATTAAGAGGTATTTATATTTGGTAAACAGTTACATTCATGGTTAGTTTTCTAGTGGACGTTTTTCATGACACTATAAATCTTTAGCAACAATGTTTTTCATGTTTAGTTTTTGTGCATCTAGTTTTTTAAAAGCAGTGGTTCTATGTGTTTAATTTCATATTTTCTTTATATTCTTTTTTTTTTATTTTTTAGAGAGAGAGATCGAGCTTGAGCGGGGAGAGAGGCAGAGAGAGGAGAGAGAGAGAATCCCAAGCAGGGTCTGCGCTGACAATGCTCACATCTCCCCCTCTTTATATTCTTACTATAACAAGGATAGGGACACCTGGGTAGCTCAGTCAGTTAAGCTTTAGACTCTTGATTTCAGTGCAGGTCATGATCTCTTGGTTTAAGAGTTCAAGTCCTGAGTCGGGCTCCATGCTTATAGTTCGGAGCCTGCTTGGTATTCTTTCTCTCCCTTTCTCACTGCCCATCCCCTCCTTGCACTCACTCTCTCTTTCTCTCTAAATAAATAAATAAACTTAAAACAAAAATAATAAGGGTAGCTTCCATAGGCAATCTAACCTTCAAACCATAGAATTAGAAAGTATTGAACATCATTCATGTTCCACTGACAAGGAATAATTGATACCTAGGAAAGATGATCCATTTGACAGAGATACACACCTTTTCAAAAGCAAATTATGTATAGAAAGAATGGCAGGGGCGCCTGGGTGGCTCAGTTGGTTAAGTGGCTGACTTCAGCTCAGGTCATGATCTCACGGGTCATGATCTCACGGTTTGTGAGTTCGAGCCCCGCGTCGGTCTCTGTGCTGACAGCTTGGAGCCTGGAGCCTGCTTTGGATTCTGTGTCTCCCTCTCCCTCTGTTCCTCCCCTGCTTGCACTCTGTCTCTCTCTCAAAAATAAATAAAGATTAAAAAAAATTAAAAAAAAAAAGAGAATGGCAGATAACTTATACCGGGAAGACATACTGAAGATGTGGGGTGGTGTAACGTTTTTTATTGGTGGTGTAACATTTTTTTTGAAAGTTGTTTTTTTATTGTCCCTGAGGAATAGAGATTGATTTGACATAATATCTGGTATATTTTTATTTGCTTTCATGTAGGGAGATGCCTTTATTTACATGGAACCAGAAAAACAAGTTATGTCCAGGTCTTCAGATGAATGTGTCGTGGCCTTGTGTGACCAGTGGTTAGTCTCTCGTACAGCAAGATATTTCCTTCAGTCATTTTACTTATCCTTTTGAATTTTACGTTTTTTTAAAATCAATCTGTCTACTGCCAGGTACTTGGATTATGGAGAAGAGAACTGGAAACAACAGACATCCCAGTGCTTGAAGAACCTGGAAACGTAAGAAGGGAAAAAAGTGATGAGGGAAGGGAAAGGAGATCAGAAACATGGAAGACAGTGAGGATGAAGAGAGACACTGTACCTTTTACTCTCTCCAGATTCTGTGAGGAGACCAGGAGGAATTTTGAGGCTACCCTAGGTTGGCTACAAGAGCATGCCTGCTCGAGAACTTATGGTTTAGGTAAGCATGCTTCAAATTCTTCTGTTTGAATGACTTGGCCAGTTACCTGGCAAATTAACCCTTTTACTTTTTCTCTGTCTCTCCTAGTATTTTTCTGAATTGAGAGGTTTTGGTTTGAGGGTGAGGGAAACTGGGATGTGGTGCCCTACCGTCTATCTACCTGCTGGTAGAGTATGACCTCTCAAATCCACATAGCTTTATGGGTTTTTTTTAATAGAAACTTTGTAGTGCTTCAACCATTTTGCCTTTTTTTTTAAAAAAAAAATTTTTTTTTTTTCCAGCATTTATTTATTTTTGGGACAGAGAAAGACAGAGCATGAACGGGGGAGGGGCAGAGAGAGAGGGAGACACAGAATCGGAAACAGGCTCCAGGCTCTGAGCCATCAGCCCAGAGCCTGACACGGGGCTCGAACTCACGGACCGCGAGATCGTGACCTGGCTGAAGTCGGACGCTTAACCGACTGCGCCACCCAGGCGCCCCTCAACCATTTTGCCTTTTTAAAAAATGTTTGTTTATTTTCAAGCAGGGAGGAGGGGGGCAGAGAGGGAGGGAGGGAGAGAATCCCAAGCAGGCTCTGCACGGTCAGCATGGAGCCGGATGCGAGGTTCTATCTCACGACCTGTGAGATCACGACCCGAGCCGAGATCAAGAGCCGGACACTCAACTGACTGAGCCACCCCAGTGCCCCCATTTTGCTTTATATTTACTAGTTCATTTTGTTAATTATTTAAGCAAATTTAAGACCTTCTTAAATAAGTAGCTTTGTAAATGCTATAGACCTTGAAGATATGGATTCTCCAGATGAAGTATCTCTTTTAAGTTCCTCAGGAATTAATTTTCTTCTTTTTATCTTGCAGGTACTCGTCTGCCATGGGATGAGCAGTGGCTGATTGAATCGCTGTCTGATTCCACTATTTACATGGCATTTTACACAGTGGCACACCTGCTGCAGGGGGGTAACTTGCGAGGACAGGCAGAATCTCCGCTGGGCATCAGGTTGGTGAATGGATGCGGCAAAGAAATGTAGTTTATTAGCAGGAGGTGTGATCTTTTGATTTACACATTGAAAGTTCCTTTTTAAAAATTATTTTATTATTTTATTTATTTTTAAAAACTTTTTATAATGTTTATTTTTGAGAGAGAGAGAGAGAGACAGAGCTTGAGACTGGGAGGGCAGAGAGGGAGACACAGAATCTGAAGCAGGCTGCAGGGTCTGAGCTGTCAGCACAGAGCCCAATGCAGGGCTCGAACCCACAAACCATGAGATAATGACCTGAGCCAAAGTCGGACGCTTAACTGACTGAGTCACCCAGGCATCCCTTTATTTTTTAATATTTAATTAATTAATTAATTAATTAATTAATTTTGAGACAGAGAGTATGTGAATGGGACAGGGGCAGAGAAAGAGAGAGAGAGGAAGAGAGAAAATATTCTAAGCAGGCTCTGCATTGTCAGCACAGGGCCTAATGTGGGGCTTGAACTCATGAACCATGAGATTATGACCTGAGCTGAAGTCACATGCTTAACTGAGTTATTTTTTTATTTTTTAAGTTTATTTTGAGAGAGACAGAGACACTGCAAGTGGGAAAAAGGTAGAGAGGGAGACAGAGAATCCCAAGCAGGCTCTGTGCTGTCATCATGGAGCCTGACCTGGGGCACCATCTCACAAACTGTGAGATCATGACCTGAGCTGAAACCAAGAGTCAGATGCTCAACTGACTGAGCCACCCAGGAGCCACAAAAGTTCCTTTTTTTTTTTTTTTTTTTTTTTTTTAATAATTAGTTTTCATAAGAATTCATTTAGCAAATTTTGCTAATGATGTTGTTCCGTTTTTGCTGTTGAACTGAGAAAAAGTAATAAATCGTCCCTCTATTATTGTTACTGTTCTTTATTCTTAGGGGAATCTATTGTCATTTGTTATGGTAACTACATTAAGACAAATATCTACTTCATGGTTAGATGAAAATACTGATTCTTTCATGGAAAAATATATATTTTTTTGATGCTGGTTTTTTTTGTTTGTTTGTTTGTTTTTATTTTAATTACAGACCACAACAGATGACCAAGGAGGTTTGGGATTATGTTTTCTTCAAGGAGGCTCCATTTCCTAAGACTCAGATCCCAAAGGAAAAGTTAGATCAATTAAAGCAGGAATTTGAATTCTGGTATCCTGTGGATCTCCGAGTCTCTGGCAAGGATCTTGTTCCAAATCATCTTTCATATTACCTTTATAATCATGTGGCTATGTGGCCAGAACAAAGGTGAGTGCTAAAAAGGATGCAGACTAAACTTATGCCTTGTGGCTTCAAATATTTAAGAAGTTATTGTGCAAGGTATAGTTAGATTTGCCAGTCACTTTCTTTTTCTTCTATTAAATGTATACTGAAGCATAAAGCACACCTTCTCCTATCTAGTACATCCAGAAATCCTCCTACTTACTTTAGGCCCCTCTCAGAGAGAGAGGGAGACACAGAATCAGAAGCAGACTCCGATTCTGAGCCATCAACCCAGAGCCCGACGCGGGGCTCGAACTCACGGACCATGAGATCGTGACCTGAACTGAAGTTCGACACTTAACCGACTGAGCCACCCAGGCGCCCCTCTAAGATCTTTTTATAGCCACACTTCTAGCCCTGCCTGTATTTTTTTTTTTAATTTTTTTTTTTTTAACGTTTATTTATTTTTGAGACAGAGAGAGAGCATGAATGGGGGAGGGGCAGAGAGAGAGGGAGACACAGAATCAAAAGCAGGCTCCAGGCTCTGAGCTGTCAGCCCAGAGCCTGACGCAGGGCTCGAACTCACGGACCGGGAGATCGTGACTTGAGCTGAAGTCGGCCGCCCAACCGACTGAGCCACCCAGGCGCCCCCTGCCTGTATTTTTTAAATAGTTACTACATAGTATTTCAGTGTATGCCTGCATCATAGTTTATGTAACCAGTCCTTCACTTAACGCACACTTTACTTGTTTTTATTTTTTTCGTTATGAACAGCACTCAATAAATATCCTTGTACATTTGTCTTTGCAAATTTTTACAGATCTTTTAGCATTTACCTCAACTTTTTAAGCTTAAACTAGAATGTTTATGTTGTGTTTTCTGTCTTTGAACATTTACCTGTAAAGTGACAAATGGCCTGCTGCTGTGAGAGCAAATGGACATCTCCTCCTCAACTCTGAGAAAGTAAGTAAGGCTTTTGGCCTCTCGAAAGTTTAAAATTCTGCAGAAAACTTTTCAGATACAGGAAGTTGTATTTCTTAAAGAAATAAAGAGTATAAAAATCAGAGTTAGTCTTCCATTTAAAATATATAGGACTACCAGCATAAATTAGGGAGTAGAGTGAATAGTATTAACTGAGGGGAGGGAGTGGGAAAATTTGTTATGTTATGTTTTGTTATGTTACATTACGATATGTTAGAGAGAAGGAGGGAGAACGTGAGCAGGGAAGAGAGGCAGAGGGAGGGAGAGAGAGAGAGAATCTTAAACCCTTAAGCAGGCTCCACGCTCAGCGTGGTACCTGATGCGGGGCTGCATTCCATGAGCCAACTGGGATCGTGACCTGAGCCAAAATCAGGAGTTGGGTGCTCAACCGACTGAGCCACTCACGTGCCCCAAAACTTACTTATTTTAACATTTGTGGTTAGAATGACAGAAGGTAACACAAATTTTGACTAGAGGAGAGAGAGATAGATAAGAAACATAAAGATCCTAGCATTGTGACCCTAGAATATCTTTCTCATTAAGTTGAGAAGATCATTTGGTGGGATTTGTTTTATACTATGACCAGCCACTGAATTATAATAATAGAATTTTGGAATTGCCAGGATTCTTAACAGTAATGTAATGTTTCTTCCCAGGCAATGTAATATTTCTGTTTATACTAGTACTGCTTCCAGTATTGTTAAAACTCTTAGTATATATGATTTTTAATAGGCTATGTAAGACTTTATGTCTCATTAATCAATATCTTCAACAGGAGGTTATGCAAACCTCATAACCAAGCCCTTGTTTGCTCCTGTGATGCTTTTGTGCACATTAGAAAGGGGTACCCCTCCTCAACCAAACCTGAAATTACGTTACTATGTTATTTCTTAGTAATGACAATTGTAGCAAGTTGGATTTGTTACAGTTAGTGAATTTTGCTGCTCCTGTTGGAATATTAATGGTAAAACAGTATTCTTTGCTATAAATATCTGTCATAATGAGAATAGACATAGATTTAAACAAATAATAGATGGTCTGAATTGTAAAATGAAACATCATTTAACCAGTGTTCTAATATTGAAAGGGAATAAAAAAGTTCATTTAAAATAATCTCTATATTAGACCGAAAAACAGCTCTTTAATTAGAAACACGGGCTATTGGATGCGCCTGGCTGGCTTAGTCGGTAAAGCATGTGACCCTTAATCTCAGGGTTATGAATTCAATCCTCATATTGGATGTGGAGCCTACTAAAAAAAAAAAAAAGCATGGGCTATTTATAGATTTTGTTAGATCAACAAGGACTTTTGATTCTTAAATTCATTTTTACTTTGTAAGTCAAAGTGACACTATGTATGTTATATATTTATCTGTATGTATATATGTGTATATATGTATATGAATGTAAATTGTGGTATATCATGACATTCTCTTTGGTGTCAACATTGTTGTACTCTACACTGTACTGAATTTCTTAGAACTAGATACTTTATTGCCATGTAGCATAAAACTGGATAATCACCTCTGTTTGGTATCAGCAAAGTTATGATAAAGATACAACATTCTTAAATAGTAAAGATTGATAGGCTGTGCACAGTGCCTCCTTCGATGTGGTGCCCTCAGGTAGAGCACAGCTTGAACAAACAATTATTGTGATGCTGTTGACAGGAAGTTCCCTAAAAGCCTAACTCTGACTTCATATACTAGTCCTTTCATTTCTGAAGGAGTCTAATTGCTGTAAAGCTCTTCTTTATAAGCAGCTGAAATGAAGTCACTTAGTAACCGGACTTTAGTTTCTATGTCTGGAAAATTAGTGCAAGGTATCTTTTCCATTCCCTCTTTGTAATATTTTTTGTCTGTGTTTATCTGATTGTGGCTAACCCATGTATTTTGATTTGGCTGATTTGGTTTATTTTACTTATATGCTTAATAATGCCTGGTCATTGACTTTTATTTCAGATGTCAAAGTCCACAGGCAACTTCCTCACTTTGACCCAAGCTATCGACAAATTTTCAGCGGATGGTGAGTATGCTTTTTTATTATTGCTATTATATAGGGTCTGATTCTCTTCAGATTATAGAAAACAAGTTAAAATTGTTTCAGTTTTACTGCCTTTTTTTTTTTTTTTTTTTGCTTTTACAGTAGTTTAAAATAGTCGTGTTTTCTTTGTGTACAAGCAATGTAATATTTAAAATGTAAGAATTGCTGACATGATCTTTTTAGGAACAGATTTGAACTAAGACTATTAGAGTCTTTTTTAAAAAAGAAACTCACTGTAATTGCTACCCGGCTTGCTTCAATTTCTTATTACTTGAAAGATGAAAGAATCGGTTTGTAGAGATGTTGACTGTAAAGCTTTTCCAAAGTATTTGCTTCGTACTTGATATAAATATGGGTCACTTAAACCTGGGAGCATTCATTTTTTAGAACAGTCTTTTCTCCTTGGCCTCAGTACTGTTCCATTTGATCATTACTTTGTCAAGGGAAGACATGCACTGTGTAACCTGAAGGAACCATTCATTACTTTGGTCATCATGGCACTTGTTTCTTCTCATCATGGCTAGTACAGTTTGAGGCCATACTGATGGGAATGGGAAAGAACTAACCTAATTAACTTGGAGAAACATTGCTTTGACTGGACACTGTAAACCAAAAAGAACTGCACATCAGTACTGTAATTGGTAAGACTATTTCTTGCGTGAGGTATAGGTTAGCAGTGTGTGCTGGGATTGAACAAATAAATCTATTGTAGATGAGAGCTCACTGTCAAAGAAGATGGAAATAATAAAGGGGGAATGCTAGAAGGCAGCCTGTGGTGTTGGATTGGAATTGGCAATATCTAATGGTTTTAATTTTATATATAGATAGATTAATGCAAAAATTAACATTGGTGTGTGCAGTGGGTTAGTGCATGTGCACACATTTCCCTAGCTGTGTGTGCCAAGAAGGCTTATGAGCAGTGACACCCCAGTGGCAGAGGCACACCTGGCATTCAGATCTTGGTTTCTAACTATAGTTTTCCGATAAGTGGAACTGGGGTGCCTAGGAGAAGTGACTGATTTGCAGGCTGGAGTAGGGAAAATAACAAGATGAGCATGGAACACATTGTTCCAGAAAATAAGGAAATGTTTCAATAAGGATGGGGACATTTGAAGGGCACACAGGTACTGAAGACAGAAGGTGGCAGCAGAGTAGGAGGATTCTCACTTGCCTTGTCCCATGAATACAGCTAAATAACTATCAGATCATCTTAAATAGCCCAGAAATCTATATGAAGACTGGCAGAACACACTCTACAACTAAAGATAGAGAATGGGCTATATTGAAGAAGGTAGGAAGTGTGGAGACATGGTTTGGGAAAGAAACAGATCATGACCGCTGTTGGGGAGAGGGAGCTGCAGTCATGGAAAAGGATAAGACACAAACTAGCACACAGGGGAGCACATGGGGAAAACAAATCTCTATAGCAAACGGCTTGGAAAGCGAGAGAGCCTGAATTTTTGAGTACTTGTATCCAGTGGGGCTTAATTAAAGTTTGGAGTTTTTTTTTTTTTTTTTTTTTTTAATTTTTTTTTTCAACGTTTATTTATTTTTGGGACAGAGAGAGACAGAGCATGAACGGGGGAGGGGCAGAGAGAGAGGGAGACACAGAATCGGAAACAGGCTCCGGGCTCTGAGCCATCAGCCCAGAGCCCGACGCGGGGCTCGAACTCACGGACCGCGAGATCGTGACCTGGCTGAAGTCGGACGCTTAACCGACTGCGCCACCCAGGCGCCCCAAGTTTGGAGTTTTAAAGGTCACTGTGCTTGGCTCTGGAATAGCCTGGAGGACATTGGGGCTGTGTTTGGAGAGAAGGCAAGCAAACATCATGCAGACATATGGCAGGGAAACAGTGATCTGAAGAGCACCCGGGACACACAGTGGAGAAGTTAGTTGCTCATCTCATAGCATGTTCCGGAGTGGCAGCATTCACAGAGGGACCCCTCCAGGAACAAAGGAATTGGCAGGTGCCGTTCCCTTCCTCATCCTTCAGCATAAACACAGGGCCGCCAGTAGGAACTAGTGCAGTGCTGATACTTGCCACCTAACTTGCTTACATCAAGCCCCACCACTCTGCATTTTGGTGGAACCACACCTCCTGGTTATGCTTGCCTCAGTCCCAGTGCAGCAGTCCCCCTTCCTCAGAAGACTGGCTCAAACCCCTGCCCACACCATGTCTCTCGAACTGAGAATTTTATGAGGCCTTAGTGCTGGCAGCACCAGGTTTCATTTCACAAGCAGACCAGAGCACACCGAGTTTAAGTGGACCACATTCAGGGACCAAACACTGCCTACAACAGGCAAAGAGAGCATCTGTAGATGACTGGCCTGAAAGATAAAGCAGCCAGGAAAAACAGCAGAGCACACGCAGCATACATTGGAGATATTCCTGGGAGCAGCAGGTCCTGGGGAAATGGGGATACTACACAGTAGGACGCTATAGGCTTTTCTTCATAAAGGCTTTACCTTCAAGAACAGGAGACATTAGCTGACTTTCCTAATGCACAGAAACAGGCACAGAGACTCGGACAAAATGAGAAGACATAATTTGTCCCAAATGAAAGAATAAGACAAGGCCATGACTGGAGATCTAAGCGAAACAGATATAAATAACATGCCTGATTAAGCATTTAAAGCACTGATCATAAGGATACTCACTGGATTTGAGAAAAGAGTAGAGAACATCATTGGGACCATCAACACAGAGATAAGGAATAACAGCAGAGATAACGGGCTCAGTAAACAAAGTGCGAAACACACTCGAAATGAAGAAGGCTGGAAGAAGCAGAGGAATGAAGTAATTACTAGATGACAGAGTAATAGAAAGTAATCAAACTGAACAAAAGATAGAAAAAAGAATTCTGCAAAGTGAGAGTAAACTTAGGGAACTCAGTGACTCCATCAAACATAGTAATAATCGTATTATAGAGTCCCAGAAGAAGAAGAAGAGAGAAAAGCAGGCAGAGAATGTATTTGAAGACGTAATAGCTGAAAACTTACCTAATCTGGAGAAGGAAACAGATAGTCAGATCTAGGAAACACAGAGAACCTCCAACAAAATTAACAAAAGCAGACCCATTCCAAGACATATTGTAGTTAAAATGGCAAAATATAGCGATAAGGAAAAAATATTAAAAGCATCAAGACAAGGGTGGGTCATTTGGTTAAGTGTCCCACTCTTGATTTTGACTCGTGTCCTGATCTCATGGTTTGTGGGTTTGAGCCCTGCATTGGGCTCTGTGCTGATGTGCAGAGCCTGCTTGGGATTCTCTTTCTCCTCTCTCTGCCTTTCCCCTGCTCATGTTCTCTCTCTCTCTCTCTCTCTCTCTCTCTGTCTGTCTGTCTCAAAAATAAATAAATAAACATTAAAAAACAGCAAGACAAAAGAAGATGGTTACATACAAAGGAAACCCCATAAGTTGATCAACAGATTTTTTAGCAGAAACTTTCCAAGCTAGAAAGGAGTGACATGATATATGCAAAGTGCTAAATGGGAAAAACCTGCAGCCAAGAATACTCTGTCCATCAAGGCTATCATTCAGAATGGAAGAATAGATAAAGAGCTTTCTAGACAAAAACTAAAGGAGTTCATGACTAGTAAACCAGCCCTGTAAGAAATATTAGAGGACTCTTTGAGTGGAAAGGAAAGACCAAAAATGACAGTATGGGGGTAGCAAACACAAAAGCAATAAAAAAATGAATATATCTGTAAAAAAAACAGTCAAGGAATTCACAAAATAAAAGGATGTAAAACATCGTATACCTAAAACATGGGGAGGGATGGAAGTAAAGAATGGGTTTAAACTTAAATGACCATCAACTTAATACAATACAGACCATGATATGCAGAAGATGGTATGTATAAATCTAATGGTAACCACAAATAGAATACTAATAAATATACAAAGAATGAAGAGAAAGAAATCAAAATATATCACTAAAGGAAACCAACAAACCATGAAAGAGAGTAAGACAAGAAACGATCAGAGAAAATTTTCAGAAACAACACAAAACAAGTAATAAACATTAAAAAACATATCTATCAATAATTACTTTGAATGTAAATACAAATCTATCAATAATTACTTTGAATGTAAATGGACTACACACTCCAATCAAAAGACGCTGCATGACATAATGAATAAAAAAAGCAAGGGCCATTTATATGCTGCCTACAAGAAACTCATTTTTTTTTAAGATTCTATTTTTAAATAATCTCTACACTGAAGGTGGGGCCCCAAATCACAAACCTGAGATCAAGAGCTGCACACTCCACTGACTGAGCCAGCCAGGCACCCCCTACAAGAGACTCATTTTAGACTTAAAGTCACCTGCAGATTGAAAATATGGGTATAGAGAAACATGTCTTGCAAGTGGATGTCAGAAGAAAGCCAGAGTAGCAGTACTTATATTGGACAAAATAGACTGTAAAACAAAGACTATAACGAGAGGTAAAGGACACTGTGCAATAATAAAGGGGACAGTTCAACAGGAAGATATAACCATTATATCTGCACCCAAATACATAAAACAGTTAATGGCAAACATGAAGGAACTGATCGATAATAATACAATAATAGTAGCGGACTTTAACACCCCACTTACATCAATGAACAGGTCATCTAAACAGAAAATCAACCAGGAAACAATGGCTTTGAATGACACACTGGACCAGATGGATTTAACAGATATATTTAGAACATTCCTTTGTAAAACAGCACAATACACATTCTTTTCAAGTGCACATGGAACATTCTCTAGAATGGATCACATATTACGCCACAAAACAAGCCTTAACAAATTTAAAAAGATCCAAGTCGTAACATGCATCTTTTCTGATCACAACACTATGAAATTAGAAGTTAACTACAAGAAAAAATCTGGAAAGACCACAAATACATGGTGATTAAATACCATGCTATTAAACTTGGAATGGGCCCTGGGGTGCCTGCGTGGCTCAGTCAGTTAAGTGTTCCACTCTTCATTTTGGCTCAGGTCATATCTCAGAGTTCTTGGGTTTGAGCACCACATTGGGCTCTGCACTGACAGTTTGGAGCCTGCTTGAGATTCTCTCTCTGCCCCTCCCCACACCTCTTTCTCAAAATAAATAAACCTAAAAAACAAAAAAAACAAAAAACCCCAAAACATTGAATAGACCAACCAGGAAATAAAAGAAGAAATAAAAAAGTACATGGAAACAAATGAAAATGGAAATAGAATGGTCCAAAACCTTTGGGACACAGTGAAAGCAGTTCTGAGAGAAGTTTATAACAATCCAGTTCTACCTCAAGAAACAAAAAAAATCTCAAACAATCTAACATTACACCTAAAGGAGCTAAACAAAGAGCAAGAAGCAAAACCTAAAACGAGCAGAGGTTAGGAAGTAATAAAGATTAGAGTAGAGGGGCACCTGGGTGGCTCAGTCGGTTAAGCGTCCGACTTCAGCTCAGGTCACGATCTCGCGGTCCATGAGTTTGAGCCCTGCATTGGGCTCTGGGCTGGTGGCTCACAGCCTGGAGCCTGCCTCAGATTCTGTGTCTCCCTCTCTTTCTGCCCCTCCTCCGTTCATGCTCTGTCTCTCTCTGTCTCAAAAATAAATAAACGTTAAAAAAAAATTAAAAAAAAAAGATTAGAGTAGAAATAAATGATATAGAAACTAAAACAAAAACAAAAACCCCAGTGAAACAGATCAATGAAACTAGGAGCTGGTTCTTGGAAAAAAAAATCAATAAAATTGATAAACTTCTAAGTAGACTCATCAAGAAAAAAAGAGAAAGGACCCAAATAAATAAAATCATAAATGAGAGAGGAGAAATAAACACCACAGAAATACAAACAATTAGAATATTATGCAAAACTATATGCCAACAAATTAGGCAACCTAGAAGAAATGGATAAATTCCTAGAAACATATAACCTCTGAAAGCTGAAACAGGAAGAAATAGAATATTTGAACAGACTGATTACCAACAAAGAAATTGAATCAGTAATCAAAAAACTCCCAAAAAATAAAAGTCCAGAACCAGATGTCTTCAGGGGCGAATTTTACCAAACATTTATTTATTCAAAGATTTTATTTTATTTTATTAAAAAAAATGTTTATTCATTTTCAGGGAGAGCGCAAGCAGGGGAGGGGCAGGGAAAGCAGGGGAGGAGCAGAGAGAGGGAGGGAGAGAGGGAAAATCCCAAGCAGGCTCTGTGCTGTGAGCACGGAGCCTGATGTAGGGCCCAGTCTCAGAAACGTGAGATCATGACCTGAGCTGAAATCATGGGTTAGATGGACGCTTAACCAACTGAGCCACCCAGGTACCCCACCAAGATATTTTTTAATCACAAAAGGAAAAATGATTAAGTCTATAGTGGAGAAAAGTCGGCAGACACTACGTCAGTGATGAAAGCTTGCAACACCAGTAAAAAGTCGAATCCGTATCTTGCACCTCCCTGATAGTGATGCACTGAGAAGACACATAACATCGCTTCTGCCAGAGGTTTATAAGCTCAGTCTAATCATGAGAAAACATCAGACAAACCAAGTTGAGAGAAATTCTATTAAGTAACTGATGAGTACTCATCAAAAATGTCAGGGTCATGAAAGACAAAGACGAAGAAACTGTCACAGATATGAGGAGACCAAGGAGGTAAAATGATTAAATGCAATGTGTTTTTCCAGATTGGATCCTGCAGCAGAAACAATATTAGAAGAAAAACTGGTGAAATTTGAATAAGATCTGTAGTTTCGTTAATACTATTGTACTAATGTTAACTTCCTGGGTTTGAAACTATGGTTAGGTAGGTTGTTAATGTTAGGGGAGCCTGTTAAATGTCTAATGTTTATGTCTATTCTCTTGCACCTTTTCTTTAAGTGTAAAATTATTTGAAATAAAAAGTTAAAAGTTTAGAGTTTCTTGTGTATTATAATGTATATTTAATGCGTATGTAACTTAATGTGACATGTTCTCATCTCCTCCCTTGTAGGCATAGATGGTAGAAAGTGATACCTACTCTTCTGAACTTGTACTTTTTCACTTAATTGTTCATATTTGAGATCATTCCATGTAGATACATATCGAGTTTCCTCACTCTTTTGCAGCATTATAGTATTCCATTGTACAAGGATATCCTGTAACTTAATTAGGGTGTTATTAATGTTTTTTTTTCAATATTTTAGAATAAATATTCTGGTTGGAAAGCAAAATTTTGTTAGAAAGCCTAAAAGAATCGCTTTTAGAAATAAGAAATTAAATATATTTTTGTACATGGAAGGCACCAGTGTGTGTACTCATGCATTAAAATATAGTGTTTTGCTCCCTCTAAATGAGCCTTAGATGCTGATAGGGATCCCTATTGCCAGTTTATCATTTTTTTCCCCTGCTTCATTAAAGACCACTTTATCTCATTAACTCAGCATGCCTGAGAAGAAACAGCTATTGATGCTAAGTGTATGCAAATAAATACATATGATTCAAATATTTGAACAACATTGTGGATCCTACTTTTGGTGATTTTTATTTTTGTTTTAGATCCATGGCAGTCCTTTATTATTTTTTAAATTTTTTATATTTTTTAAATTTTATAAAGTTTATTTATAAAAGAGAGAGAGAGGGCACAATCAGGGAAGGGGCAGAGAGAGGAGAGAGAATCCCAAGTAGGCTCTGCACTGTGAGCCAAGAGCCCGATGTGGGGCTTGATCTCACAAACTATGAGATCATGACCTGAGCTGAAATCAACACTTGGAAGCTTAACCGACTGAGCCACCCAGGCATCCCCATGCAGTCCTTTAAAGCATCTGCTATTTCTTAATTTATATGTAGGTTTGCAGTATACCAAATTGGATACATCGTTGATATTTAGTAACCATATTTTGTTTTTAAATTATTTTTTAAAAGTTTATTTATTTACTTTGAGAGAGAGACACACACAGAGCATGAGCATGGGAGGGGCAGAGAGAGAGAATCCCAAGCCCCGCTTGAGGCTCAGTCTCAGGAATGGCAAGATCACAACTGGAGCCAAAGTCCAGAGTCAGACGCTTAAGTGACTGAGTCACCCAGGTCCTCACCAACCACATTTTAAAATCATCAGTGATCTTCCTTCTTTTTCTTTTTCCTCCTCCTGCAGGAATGCGTTTGGCTCTGGCTGATGCTGGTGATACTGTTGAAGATGCTAACTTTGTGGAAGCCATGGCAGATGCAGGTATTCTCCGTCTGTACACCTGGGTAGAGTGGGTAAAAGAAATGGTTGCCAACTGGGACAGCCTCCGAAGCGGGCCTGCCAGCACCTTCAATGATAGAGTTTTCGCCAGGTAATTTGTGGACTCTGGCCACTTTGGCCTTCAGAGTTGCTTAGTCCTTGTGCGTTTTTAAGTTTTCTTTTTTTTTTCCTCTCCTAAAATAAATTAGATGTTAATAATAGCTACTATTCACTGAAAGCTTACTTGTTCTAGGTACTCTGCTAAGCTCTTCGCATCCATTATCTGATGTTACCCTCACAGCAACCTTATGTGATAAAGATATTACTAGCTCTATTTTAAAGAAATCGAAGCTTAGAAAAATTAAGTATTTTATTAAGTGCCTCAAAACTAATAGTTTCAGATGGAGGATATGAATTTGCTTCTTTCTCCAGAGCTCATTCTCATTACCATTTTACCATGCTGTCTTGGCATTAGAGTAGGACAGAATGGTTAAATGAAAAGTAGATTAAAACAGTAAGAGAATGTCATTTTTTTTTCTTTCTAAAAGCACTTATCATCATCTTTGCATCAGGAGCTATCTTAAGAACTGGTGTTACAAAGTTGAATAGGACTTGACCCTTCACTGTAGTCTAGCAGGAGAAGAAAACACATATCCAACACATTACAAGTGCGATAATATAGGTAGAGGGAATTCAGAGGAGATGGCTTGTGAGTTCTGGGTTTCTTGAAAACTACATGGATTTTTACAGAGAGGAGATAAAGCCATGGAGAGCGTGGTATTTATGTGAAGCACCATATATGGGGGGGAGAGTAGAAGATCAAACAAGTTGGGGCCAGATTAGGCTAAATTAAGAAGGGCCATAGGTATGGGAATGCAAGCTGGTGCATCCACTCTGGAAAACAGTATGGAGGTTCCTCAAAAAACTAAAAATAGAATTACCCTACGACCCAGCAATTACACTACTAGGCATTTATCCAAGGGATACAGGTGTGCTGTTTCGAAGGGACACATGCACCCCCATGTTTATAGCAGCACTATCCACAATAGCCAAAGTATGGAAAGAGTCCACATGTCCATCAATGGATGAATGGATAAAGAAGATGTGGTATATCTATACAATGGAGTATGACTCGGCAATCAAAAAGAATGAAATCTTGCCATTTGCAACTACGTGGATGGAACTAGAGGCTATTATGCTAAGTGAAATTAGTCAGAGGAAGACAAAAGTCATGACTTCACTCATATGAGGACTTTAAAAGACAAAACAGATGAACATAAGGGAAGGGAAACAAAAATAATATAAAAACAGGGAGGGGGACAAAACAGAAGAGACTCATAAATATGGAGAACAAACTGAGGGTTACGGGAGGGGTTGTGGGATGGGGGATGGGCCAAAGGGGTAAGGTGCACTAAGGAATCTACTCCTGAAATCCCTGTTGCACTATATGCTAACTAATTTGGGTGTAAATTAAAAAAAAAATAAAACAAGTTAATAAAAAAATTACTGACACAAAAGTCAAAAAAAAAAAAAAAAAGGAGGGCCATAGGTAGCATGAGAAAAATTTTTTTAACAGCCAATGTTAGTTGTTTAAAATGCAGCAAGTAAATCCGACTAGCTCCTTTGTTAAGCTGTTTTCATATTGTATTTTGGGCTTCATGATAAAGCTTCCATCAAGAAATTGTTAAACAAGGACATCGCTAACTGTTGTTAACTGGTTTTGTGGTTGAGTGGTCTTAAATGTTTCAGGCGTTCTCATTATACTTATTAGTATATGCAGCAGTTATTTATATTTTTGTGTACTTGCATTTAAACTCAGTCATCTTTTTTTCCCTATTCAATAGTGAGATGAATGCAGGAATTATAAAAACAGATCAAAATTATGAAAAGATGATGTTTAAAGAAGCTTTGAAAACAGGGTTTTTTGAATTTCAGGTAGGCCTTTCTTTCAGTAGCTGTAAGCTGTGTTAGTATGAATATGATGTATTTCACCCTTTTTCCCTCCTGCTATAACATAATAACTAAAATAGAGACTGACGGGGTGCCTGCGTGGCTCAGTCGAATGCATCTGACTTTGGCTCAGGTCATGATCTCACAGTTCGTGAGTTCGAACCCCATGTCGGACTCTGTGCTGACAGCTCAGAGCCTGGAGCCTTTTTCGGGTTCTGTGTCTCCCTCTCTCTCTGTCCCTCCCCTGTTCATGCTCTGTCTCTCTCTCTGTCTCTGTCTCTCAAAAATGAATGAATGGAGACTGAAATTGTTCCCAAGCAGTTTTTAAATTCCTAAGTAATTGTGATTTTAAATATTTCTCTTTGATATTCTTTCGGTTGTGTTCATGTAATAAAAGTATTTCTGTTTCTAGTAGAGCTGTGAGTTAATAAAGAGGTTAAGTCTAAAAACCAGCCACATTTTGCAGGAGAACATTTTAAATTGATAAAACATAAAGGCAAAACTAACTAATTGCCATTGGTTTGAAAACAAGCGTGTTCTGATGTTTTCCACAAGGTGTCAGTATTTCCTCAAGTTTGGCAGTTCAAGTGCTTAAAGTAAAAATGTAGGTTTTCCTCAATCAGTTTTGTAAAATATCACATTGGGATTTATGTAACTTGCTTTTCATAGATGTGGTTAAATAAGGATAAGTGCTGAACATAGCAGTGTGTCGTATTTATAGCCATTTTTGATACTTAATATCTTTCTTATAGGCTATTCAGAGCATCGTCAGCCCTTAATAGGCAGTTTAAATTGTGCAGCCTTTATGTCTGTTAATGTATTTTTAAAATGTCTTAAAAAAAATTGTTTTTGAGAATCATTAATATAAAACCATAGTATTTTTTGACAATGATTGGTACACATTTAATTGCAAGGTGTTAGAAATGTAGTAAAATTGGGGTGCCTGGCTGGCTCAGTTGGTAGAGCTTGTGACTCTTGATCTCAGGGTCGTGGGTTTGAACCCCACATTGGCTATAGATATTTCTTTAAAAAAATGAAGTAAGACTTTTATGAAAATTCATTATGGAATTTGGAAAGACTTAAAAGCTTAAAAATGCATTAAAATAGAGGTACTGCATTTTTTCTTTTATTGTTTTTTTTTAACGAAGTATGGGGAGAAAATGATAAATAATTTCAAATTTTGTAGGCTGCCAAAGATAAATACCGTGAATTAGCCATCGAAGGGATGCACAGAGACCTTGTGTTCCGCTTTATTGAAGTTCAGACCCTTCTCTTGGCTCCATTCTGTCCACATCTCTGTGAGCACATCTGGACACTCCTGGGAAAGGTATCTGTATACATTTAAGATTTGGGCAGTTTTGATTTGGCCCTTATTAAATAAATACAGAATAATGTTACTTAAGAGGAGAAGACTGAAAAAGAATATTTCAAGGCTAATGTTGGACTCATCATCTCGTAATCATTATAGCAAATTAAACCCAAGCTACCTTCTGTTTAGACAATTACATCATATATGTGCCTTTATTTATATACACACAGTGTGTATATTTTAAAAACATGGGACTACGCATCTTATCACCTAATTCTTGTTAGGAAATTCTTGTTATCACCTAATTCTTGTTAGGAAAATACATTTTAATATATTTTAAAAATACATTTAATTTGAATACATAGATAACTAATTCTGTTTTTTCCAACTGTTAAAAGGTGAAAATCCTGAGAAATATATATAAATGACTGTTATGAGCAGCTTTTAACAAGATAGAAGTGTCTCTTTGCATAAATATTTTTGTTTTATATAAAATTTCTGGCATATGTAGGGCTGCATATTTAGGGCTTTATATTAGCATCCTTACTTACTGTGAAGGTAAATTCAATTATTTCTCCTAGGCTTGCAGATAAACCGATTGGATGGTTTAATAATTCCTTTTCAACTTTATAAGCCAAACTCCTTTGTATTTTTCTAATGCATGAACAATGCAAAAATGTGCTCATGATATATATCCTGAATAGCCATGCTTTCAAAACTGGATGTATTAATAGGATAAAAACTGAGAGTTTGTATAATTTATGTAATAAAGATTAAATTTAGGCAAATTAGCATTACATAATTTTCTTTGAAAGTGAGCATCTGTGTGTGGGTATTAATACGCTTGTACAAATGGATGCTAATTAAGAATGTAGAGTCAGACTTCACAGCTTGAATTCTAGGGAACATTAGATCAGGGGCTGTGGAAGTGTGTTATGGGTAGTAAGGTTTGAACTTCGAGCACGCAATTACAGATGGTAGCCTTGGTATGGAAATGTAATCAAGAACCATAAAATAGTTGTGTTGTTTAATCCCACTGAACTGTTTTTTTTTTTTTTTTTTTTTTTTTTTTTTTTCTTAAAGCCTGACTCAATTATGAATGCTTCATGGCCTCTGGCGGGTCCCGTGGATGAAGCCTTGATACGTTCCTCACAGTATCTCATGGAAGTAGCACATGACCTTAGATTGCGACTCAAGAACTATATGATGCCTGCTAAGGGGAAGGTGAAGTCATTTTTTTTTTTTTTTAAAGATTGTTCTTTAAAAGTTATTAGTTCACTAACATTTGCTATGAATGGAACTTAAGACAATTATTGTTCAAATGTGTCAGGATATCTTTACTGCTAAGTCCGTTTTGTAGTACGTGTGTGCTTGTTAACGTCCGAGGCAGTAGTGGTATGTACCAGGAGAGGGTTCTCTCATCTTTGATTTATACAAAAGTGATGAAATGTTGTCTTCCCTTTCTTTTGCCCCGTAGAAGACTGACAAGCAACCGCCTCAGAAGCCTTCACATTGCACCATCTACGTGGCGAAGAGCTATCCTCCTTGGCAACATATCACCCTGTCAGTGCTCCGTAATCACTTTGAGGTGATGCTCTCTGCAGACTTTCCCCCTACATTGTTGGGTGCTGCCTGTGCTGTTTTGTTTGGAGGGTGCTGACAATGTCCGGGAGAAGGAAGACGGGCGACTTTGTCTAATTGTCTTTAGGCACGGAAAGTTTTTTGTTAGCCTTGCTGGCTCTTAAGTGGATCCTGAGGGAAAAGTTACTTTTTTTTTTTTTTTTATCATTTCTGAAGCTTTCTTACAAAAACACATTGGATCTAGTCATATGTAATTAAAAGATAATGAGACTTTCTCATATGTGGTTAAAATTATGAAGCCAAAGGACTGAGTTTGCCTTTTGAGTTGATTGTGGCTTGAACCCTGGGATTCATGAAGCCTTAACTTAGTTATGTTTTAAAAAAATCTGAAGCTTGGCTCTTGAGTAATTTAAAACAGAATGGTCAATTTGCCAATTACTCGTAGAAATGGAGAGCTCGTTGTTTTTGGCTCCGTCCAGTAAATAGCTATTAAATATGATTGTCGAATTTAAAGGAAACTCAACACTTAACACTTAGTTCTAAGTTTCCCTAAAGAAAAAAGTTCATCTATCTTTTTTCTTTCACATTGGAAAAATAGAAACTAAGTGTATGTTGTTGAAGTTTTGCTCAGGAACAGTTATTGATAGACACAGACTGTGAAGGTACACTTAAAAAAGAGACAAAATAGTGATTATGGCCAAAGCATAAAGCAGTAACATGAAGGGAAAATTCTTAGCTTTAATTTTTGAGAATTTTATTGAGCTTTTATTTCAGAAATTTCCATACTTAATTAAAAATTTGTAAAATTTGATGGAAAGAGAAGAACAAGTGTTTTTGTACTCCTTGTGAGCCTATTTTTATGGAGAGCTGCCTCTTCATTTGATTGTGTGTAATGGAAATAGAACGTGGTCTGTAGAATTGCTTGCAGATTTTGACTTACGCTAACTAAAAAAGTAAAAGCCATTTTGGTAGGTAGAGAAATGAAATTGCAGCCAGTGGGTTACATATTCATACCAGCATTTTCAAGGAGGCAGGAGGAGAGCCAAATACAGAATGTAATGTTGCAGATATTTAAAAATGCATCTTTTATTAAAAACTGCTATTCTTTGAGAGGTTAATATTTTTATTTAGTGATCAGTGACTAGATATCATATGGTTTCATCATCTTTGGGCATTATTTGGAATGGTCAGCTTTTTAAAAAATGTTTGTTTGTTTTCATCCAAAAGAGCTAAATGTTAGTTTTTATAATAAAGGAGGATGTCCTTATGTTGTATACGGTACCATTTTGATGACATAAGGGAAAAGAGTGTTTCGTATCCTCTTTTCTCTTCCGTACGTATTTTAAAACAGCACATTGACAAGTGGAGAAAGTTTTTTTCCCCCTGTACCTTAGTAAAGGTTAGAGTTGAAAGTAAATAGATTATCAGAAATTTTACTATACACTACTTTTCATTTAGATTCATTCCCAACCCTTGGTTTTGATGCCATGCTTTTAGAATAAGGAAAAAATAAGTCACTGAAAATTCTGAAAAGGCTACTTGCTTCATTTGTCACTCTGTAGAAGGGGCTACTTGTGTTTGCAGAAATGAAATGAAATTCAGACAGCACATTTGGGACTCTGCTTATTAGTGATATATGATTTAGGCATTTATTTGTGAGTAGATAGAAATGATACTGTTTTTATTTTTATTTATTTTTTCAATATATGAAATTTATTGTCAAATTGGTTTCCATACAACACCCAGTGCTCATCCCAAAAGGTGCCCTCCTCAATACCCATCACCCACCCTCCCCTCCCTCCCACCCCCCATCAACCCTCAGTTTGTTCTCAGTTTTTAAGAGTCTCTTATGCTTTGGCTCTCTTCCACTCTAACCTCTTTTTGTTTTTTTCTTTCCTTCCCCTCCCCCATGGGTTTCTGTTAAGTTTCTCAGGATCCACATAAGAGTGAAACCATATGGTATCTGTCTTTCTCTGTATGGCTTATTTCACTTAGCATCACACTCTCCACTTCCATCCACGTTGCTACAAAGGGCCATATTTCATTCTTTCTCATTGCCACATAGTACTCCGTTGTGTATATAAACCACAATTTCTTTATCCATTCATCAGTTGATGGACATTTAGGCTCTTTCCATAATTTGGCTATTGTTGAGAATGCTGCTATAAACATTGGGGTACAAGTGCCCCTATGCATCAGTACTCCTGTATCCCTTGGGTAAATACCTAGCAGTGCTATTTCTCGGTCATAGGGTAGGTCTATTTTTAATTTTTTGAGGAACCTCCACACTGTTTTCCAGAGTGGCTGCACCAATTTGCATTCCCACCAACAGTGCAAGAGGGTTCCCGTTTCTCCACATCCTCTCCAGCATCTATAGTCTCCTGATTTGTTCATTTTGGCCACTCTGGCATGAGGTGATATCTGAGTCCGATATGTGTCTGATATGTCATTTGCAAATATCTTTTCCCATTCTGTTGGTTGCCTTTTAATTTTGTTGGTTGTTTCCTTTGCTGTGCAGAAGCTTTTTATCTTCATAAGGTCCCAGTAGTTCGAAATGATACTATTTTTAAAGTTTATTTAGTTAGAGAGAGAGAGAGACAGAGAGAGAGAAAGAGATCAAGCGTGGGAGTGCGCAGGCAGGGGAAGGGCAGAGAAAGAGGAAGAGAGGGAATCCCAAGCAGGCTCTGTGCTGTCAGTGTGAGAGATCACAACCTGAACCAAAATCAAGAGTCGGACGCTTAACTGAAATGATACTATTTTTACTAGGTTGATAGCCAATAGGATCAACAGGCGTTCCTAAATGATAGTCTTTTTAATAGGTTGATAGTCAAGGATTTTATTTTTTTTTCACATTTGTGGTAACAATTTATAAGGAGTGTTGAAAAGCAGACATTATATAAATCTTGTATAATGGTTGTGCAGTTTTCATTTTGATATGACTAATGACATGTTTTTACAGGTTTGGAGACAAACAAGATCTTTATAAGACTATTTTGTTTTTTCACCAGATAAGATCTAAAGTTACAATCATGGAGGTGTTTTTAGTGTAAGGGAAAATTAAATGTTCAACAGGATGCACCTATTTTCTTTGCCTTCCCAAAAAACATATATCCTTTAAATTTAGAGGGAATAGGAGACTCCTTTCCATATTATACATTCATGTTTCATTTCCCCATGATGCTTGGGGCTGCACCATTTTCTACTGTATTCTAACAGACTAGTAGAGGCCACCATTCTATGGCCGACTTCCTGCAGGTACATGTACTATTTCGCATTATTTAAAAAATACTTTTCTCCACATTCCTCTCCAACCTATTTTTTTAGGGCAACAGCAGAAAATTGCCTGATAACAAGATCATTGCTAGCGAACTGGGCAGTTTGCCAGAATTGAAGAAATATATGAAGAAAGTGATGCCATTTGTTGCCATGATTAAGGTAAGCTGTGGACCTCATGTAGCAGTGACTATGTGAGTAATGGTTAGATGGTAGAAGGAAGGGGGAACTTTGAGTATAGTCTTTCCCAGGAAATCTGCTAAAATAGCACTTTTCAATCAGTGGTTGTGACAAATGAGCGATCATTTTGGGGGTTTATCTGTACAATTGCTGAGTATATGAAAATATGCATTGTGGAAGAAAAAAACTAGTTTAGAATTGTTACACTAAATGATTCTCTTCATGTTCTACCTTCTTTTCTGTTTAGGGGGGAACCATATTGTTTTTGGCTTACGTTAGGGTGTTTTTGTTAGCTCCTGTTGCTGGAACCAAGGTAGTACTTTTGGATAGGTTTTGCTTAAGAGGATAAACATTGATTATAGTGGTTAGACCAGAGTTTCTCAACAGTGGTCTGTTGATACTGTGGGCTGATAGTTCTCTGTTGTGGGAGGCTATCCTGAGCATTATAAGATGTTTTGCAGTATTTTTGGCTTCTACCCACTAGATGGCAATAGAACATCCTCCTCACCTGCTCAAGTTTGGACCCCAAAATGTCTCGAGACATTGCCAAATGACTCTTGGGGACATAATATGCTCCACCCCCCACCCCCCACCTCTCCTGTTGAGAAATCATTGCCATTAGACTCTAAGGTTTCTTCAGAGAAATAACTGATTTATTGCATTAAAAAAATTTTTTTTTAAACATTTATTCATTTTTGAGAGTGAGAGAGACAGAGCCTGAGTGGGGGAGGGGCAGAGAGAGTGGGAGACACAGAATCAGAAGCAGGCTCCAGGCTCTGAGCTGTCAGCACAGAGCCCAACAGGCAGCTCGAACTCACAGACCGAGAGATCATGATCTGAGCTGAAGTTGGACGTTTAACCAACCGACTGAGCCACCCAGGCGCCCCTGATTTATTGCATTTCTTAAAGAGAAACATATGGCTGTATGTTGCTGCTGATCTCAGGCTCTGGGATCAGATAGATCTTGGTCCAAATTCTTTTTGTCCATCACTTCTTAGTTTTGAGACCTTAGATAAATCACTTAAATTCTCTGGGCCACATGGTTTTTCATCTGTAAAATGAGGAAATTAATAAAACCTACATTTTAGGAATGCTGTGAGGAATACATGAAGTAATATACTCCACACACTTTAATACTTTCTGTCAAAAGGTAGGCTTAGTAAATTTTTTTAATGTAAATTAGTATATTTCACTCTGCTTGGAACATGGTGGTTATTCTTATAGCTTAGATTAATTGTTCAATCTTCTAGGCTACAGATGCCTGCGTGATGGAGACCAAAATTCTAGATTGTCCTGTATTGGAGTAGATCGTATTCTTAGGAAAGCCTTTTCATTCTCCTAGACCAAAATCAACTCTCTGAGCCTATGGTCTTTGAAGTTTCAGAAATAATTTAGAATTTTGGATTGGCCTACACCAATCAAGTTATAATATATATGCTGATATGTCCCTAATTCATTGGTTCCCTACTTAGCTAGTACCACTGGTCAAAATGCCAGATCCGTTGTCAATACGTGGATCCAACAAAATATTTCATTATTGATTGCAAAGGCAATTAAGTTTGATGATATACTTTAAAGAATCCAGTGAAACTCATTTGACAAGTTCTGTAGTTAAATGATTCTAGATCCAAGAGGTGGCTTTTTAGAAAACCAGTGTTAGATTGTTTCAGTAGTAGTATTTTTTTTTTTCAGTAATATTGGGGACTTGCCAGGCAAATTAATGGTTTGAAACTTTTTCGAAAAGCGTTTTGTAAATCTGAGAATAAGAAAATGGCTTCTAGCATTTTTTCACAGGACAAGAAACGGGTTGGACAGTAAGTGAAAACAGTGAGTATTAGGAATCTTGTCAGGTCGCTTTCATTTAGTGCAGCATGTTCTAGGCAGTTAGCTATACTTGTGGATATAAGCTTGGCTCTCGAAGGTTATATTTTGAGTGGCAGATATTTTGTTTCATGTTCAAGAAAATTAAGAATAAATTGTTTTTCATGTGCTATCAGATTATCTCAGTACCAATATAACCTAAATTTTTTTTTAATTTGTAGAAATTGTTTGTTTATTATTAATTCACTATTCTCTGAACTAGCTTTAAAGATGTATTATCTTAGAAAATTAAAAAAAGATTTTTTTTTTCTTTCTTTTCGGTTACCTGAGGGATATTTCCACACATTTGTTTGATTCCTTGTCAAAGTGAATTGTTTGGGCTTGCATATTAAGTCATTCTAAATAAACAATGATAAAATGCTATTTCTTTTATAAGTCTGAAAACCTTGTCCCTTCAGGCTTTTCGGTGTTGCCTTAGTCTTATCATACCTCAAATGATAATTATTCTGAGCCAATAATTTCATTAACGAACAAACATAGATAAGGGAAACCATGAGTCCAAGGCCTTTCCTTCAAATGTTCAAATTTGAAGATTTTATCAGTTGAGAGAAGAATGATTGCTTTGGAGGAAATGTATTCATTTCAACGTATTCTTAATGTGATTTTTATTTTTCAAAACTGTTTTGGCTATTAGGAAAATCTGGAGAAGATGGGACCTCGTGTTCTGGATTTGCAATTAGAGTTTGATGAACAGGCAGTGCTGATGGAGAATATAGTCTACCTGACCAACTCCCTGGAGGTACAGGGGGCCAGGGATTGTAACAACTAGTTCACTGTAGTAAATATAGTCCATTTTTGTTTTATATATATATTTTTAATGTTTTATTTTGAGAGAGAGAGACAGAGTACAAGTGGGGGAGGGTCAGAGAGAGAGGGAGACACAGAATCAGAGCAGGCTCCAGGCACTGAACTGTTAGCACAGAGCCCGATGCAGGGCTCAAACTCACAGACTGAGAGATCATGACCTGAGCCAAAGTTGGATGCTTAACCAACTGAGCCACCCAGGCACCCCATCTTTTGTTTTATAATAAACCTTTTTATAAACATCTTCTGTGTTTAGTACCTTTGCCAAATATACCTGTCAAAAATATTTTTGGAGGGAGGAGAATGGATGGGTATAGAAGTTGCAGGAATTAAAAAATGATTGTGATCTTACTCCATTTCTCAGTTACTTTATTTTTAATTAATTAATTAATTAAAAAAATTTTTTTTAACGTTTATTTACTTTTGAGACAAGAGAGACAGAGCATGAATGGGGGAGGGTCAGAGAGAGAGAGGGAGACACAGAATCTGAAACAGGCTCCAGGCTCTGAGCTGTCAGCACAGAGCCCAACACGGGGCTCGAACTCACGAACCGTGAGATCATGACCTGAGCCGAAGTCGGACGCTTAACTGACTGAGCCACTCAGGAGCCCCTATTTTTAATTTATTTATTTACTTACTTATTGAGAGAGAGAGAGAGAGAAAGAGCAAGAGTGGGGGAGAGGCAGAGGAAGAGAGAGAAAATGTCAAGCAGGCTACACACTCAGTGCAGAGCCCGGTGTGGGGCTTGACCCCATGACCCCAGGATCGCAACTCCAGCTGAAATCAGTAGTCGTTTGCTCAACTGATGGAACCTCCCAGGTCCCCCTATCAATTAATTTATACATAAAATACTAATTGTATGTGCCTGGTTTTTCCTCCCACAATTCTCCTTAAAAAAATGAGGGGAGACCTTATGTTTATATTTAAATGCTTTCAAAGTCTCTCATATTATGAGACACACTGAATTGCTTCTTTTTTTTCCTCTCTCCCGTTGAGACCTCCAATTTACAGAATTGGCTTAATTAGAATCCTTTGTCCATGAGATAGTATCAAGGTCCATGCCTGGTCCTGTTTTGGATTGTTTTAAAGTTAATAATGTAATGAATATTCCGGAATTTACTCCTCAACTCAGGAACTAAGACACTACCAATAGCTTTCACCTAATTGTGAGTTTCTCCCCATTCCACCTTTCTGCCCCAGTCACTTCATATATAGTTTCTAAAAATGCTCTCTCTCAGACAACTTAGGCAGAAGGAAAGATAATTTGCCCTAGAAAACTGTGTTAGAGGACTCAAAAAAGTGCTTCTAGTGATAATGAAGACATTTGAGTTAAAACATGCAAGTGTAGGTTTTGAATGAAATTGTTCCATGAAATATGGTAATAAAGTTATTTCTAAATAAGCACTTTATGTCATATAATTACAAATGAGTTAATAATAATGGTAGTCATTTATTTTGTGCATATTTCTAAATGTTCATATACCTGGAAGTCAAAAAAGTTCTTGTATTTTTTTCACTGGGACAATGGGGACAGGTTATATTGAAGGTCATCTTATATTCAGGCATATACATTATACTACATTTCTGAGGTTTTCCAGAAACCTCTGTCTTTTATCCTGTTTTTCATTTTCTCTGATATAGCAGGTAGATACTAGATTTCACTATAGAAAATGGTAAACATGACTATGTCAATAATACCATGAGACATTTAAGAAGAGTTAAATAATTGATTATAGATTATAGATGTCATTTAATGTTTATTTGAAATTAATAAAGTCTAATGGTCTAATAATTAAAGACCATGTTCTTAAGAAAAAATTTTTTTTGATGGACATAAAAATGATTTAGTCTTTTTCTTTTATTTTTCTTTCTTTGTTTTTTTAATGTTTATTTATTTTAGAGAGAGAGTGTGAGCAGTGGAGGGGCAGAGAGAGAGGGAGACACAGAATCCCAAGCAGGCTCCAGGCTCTGAGCTGTCAGCACAGAGCCTGACTCCAGGCTGAAACTCACAAGCCATGAGATCATGACCTGAGCTGAAGTTGGACACTTACCTGACTGCCCACCCAGGAGCCCCATAGTCTTTTGCGTTTGAAACAATGTTATCTGTGGGAGCATTTGATCTTGAGTTTCAGAGCAGTCTCTTAGTCCTGTCCTGTGCTTGGCTGGCTTCCTGAGGAATACACAGACCATTTCATGTTAAGTGGAGAAGCTAGTTTTCCTCTTTGGTGAAATGAGGTGATGATTAATTGCAGTCATATTAAGTGATACTAATGACTTTCATTTTCCCTCCTTGTATTTAGCTAGAACACATAGAAGTCAAGTTTGCCTCCGAAGCAGAAGATAAAATCAGGGAAGATTGCTGTCCTGGGAAACCACTTAATGTTTTTAGAACAGAAGTAAGTTGAAATGATTTCACTGAATCATTGTATTTTAGAGCTAGAAGAGACCTTAGATATTATATCCAAGCTCGTCATTGAAAGATGGAAGGAAATGAGGTGCAGAGATGCAAAGTGATTGCTTTGGTCTAAGCCACAGTTTGTTAGATATGAGGCTGGATTTGAGCTCTTCTAATTCCCTGGTTGATGCTGCGCTCACTTTCCTTCACTCTGCCCTTATGGGTGGCATCAGATGTTACGTGTGGGTTTAAAAATCAAAATGTGATTTTCTTTTTTTTTTTTTAAATTAATTATTTTTTAAATTTACATGCAAGTTAGTTTATAGTGCAACAGTGATTTCAGGAGTAGATTCCTTACTGCCCTTTACCCATTTAGCCCATCCCCCCTCCCACAACCCCTCCAGCAACCCCTCTGTTTGTTCTCTGTATTTAAGAGTCTCTTATGTGTTTGTCCCCCTCCCTGTTTTTATATTATTTTTGCTTCCCTTCCCTTATGTTCATCTGTTTTGTATCTTAAATTACTCATATGAGTAAAGCCATATGATAGCTGTCTTTCTCTGACTAATTTCGCTTAGCTAATACCCTCCAGTTCCATCCACGTAGTTGGAAATGGCAAGATTTCATTCTCTTTGATTGCTGAGTAATAACCATTGTATATATATAACTGTTAGGGTCAGGCGTAAGGCAGGGTAAAGATAGGAGTCAGAGGCTAAAAAATTTTAGCAGTCAAAGGCTTTATTTGGGAACTAAGGTCTTGGGCGAGGTTCCGTGACTCAGGGAGAGAGAGAGAGGAGTCAGGGAAGTTGCACCCAGGTGTGGTGGGGTGGGGTTTTTAAGCTGCAGCGGTTCCGGGTTTAGGTTCAGGTGGGCCTTTTTCACATCAGGTCGTGCTGTCGCTCGGTGATTGGTTGACCTCCAATTCGTTCTGGCAACTTTTCGTTGGGTTGAGCTGGCAAGATGGCCGTCCCCTCTACTGTGGTTCCAAGGACATCCTAACATACACCACATCTTCTTTATCCATTCATCCGTTGATGAATATTGGGGCTCTTTCCATACTTTGGCTCTTGTTGATAGCATTGCTGTAAACATTGGGGTGCCTGTGCCCTTCAAAATAGGATTTTCAAAACCTGATTTTTTTAACCTTTTTTTCTTTTTCTTTTTTTTATTAATTTTAATTCCAGTATAGTTAACATACAGTGTTATATTAGTTTCAGGTGTGCAATACAGTGATTCAACAATTCTGTACATTACTCAGTACTTGCCATGATAAATGTACTCTTAATCCCCATCACCTATTTCAACCATCCCCCCCAGCCACTTCCCCTCTGGTAGCCATCAGTTTGTTCTCTATAGTTAAGAGTCTGTTTTTGTGTTTGTCTCTTTTTGCTTTGTTCGTTTGTTTCGTTTCTTAAATTCCACATGTGAGTGCAATCAGTATGGTATTTCTCTGACCGACTTATTTCACTTAGCAGTATAATCCCTACATCTGTGCATGTTGTTGCAAATGGCAAGATTTCATTCTCTTTTATGGCTGAGTAATAGTCCATTCTATATATATTTATATATTTCTATTTATACACACACACAGACACCCCACATCTTCTTTATCTATTTATCAATTGATGGACATTTGGGCTGTTTCCATAATTTGGCTATTGTAAATAATGCTGAATAAACATATGGGTGTATGTATCCATTTAAATTAGTGTTTTCCTATTCTTTGTGTAAATACCCAGTAGTGGAATTACTGGATCATATGGTAGTTCTATTTCAACTTTTTGAGGAACTTTCATGTTGTCTTCCAGAGTGACTGCAACAGTTTGCAGTCCCACCAACAGTGCATGAGGGTCCCTTTTTCTCCATGTCCTTGCCAACACCTGTTGTTTCTTGGGTTGTTAATTTTTAGCCATTCTGACAGGTGTGAGGTGTTCTCATTGTGGTTTTGATTTGCATTTTCCTGATAATGAGTGATGTTGAGTGTCTTTCCATGTGTCTGTTGGCTATCTCTACATCTTCTTTGGAGAATGTTCACGTCTTCTGCCCATTAAAAAAAGTTTTTTTTTATGTTTATTTATTTTCAAGAGAGAGAGAGAAAGAGACAGAGAGAGAGAGAGGTGGGGGGAGACCGAGACTGAGTGAGGGAGGGGCAGAGAGAGAAGGAGACACAGAATCCGAAAGCAGGCTGTCAGCATAGAGCCTGATGCAGGGCTCAAACTCATGAACTGTGAGATCATGACCTGAACCGAAGTCGGAAGCTTAACGGACCGAGCCACCCAGGATCTCCTGCCCATTTTTTAATTGGATTATTTGTGTTTTGGGTGTTGACTTGTGTCAGTACTTTACATATTTTAGATACTAACCCTTTATCGCATATGTCATTTGCAAATATCTTCTCCCATTCAGTAGGTTGCCTTTTAGTTTTGCTGTTTCCTTCTCTGTGCAGGAACTTTTTATTTTGATATATTCCCAAGAGTTTATTTTTGCTTTTGTTTCCCCTGTCTCAGGAGACATACCTAGAAAAATATCGTTATGACCGATGTCAGAGAAAGTGCTGCCTCTGCTCTCTTCCAGGATTTTTATGCTTTCAAGTCTCACATTTAGGTCTTTAATCCATTTTGAGTTTATTTTTGTGTCAACACCTGACTTTTATTAAAAAATAAAGTGGAAATTGATATATAAGATTTTTTAAATAGTGAAAAGGAGCTTTCTTACTTTAGATGAGTCTTGGTTCAATATGGTTATTTAAGATTTTTTAGCTTCTGGCATAAACCAGATTGATGAATCATCTTACATTATACTAGAAATAACTTTTTTTCCCTTAGTTTTTGGCCAGTATTGGTGAAGATAAGCAGGTTTTAGAGTTTTGGGAGATTCTGTTTATTTGCTCTCAATCCATTGCCTGGTGGAGTGCAACTATGGGAGTCCATAAAATGCCCTACTTTTCTTGATAAGTATCCTGTTATTTTTACCACATTTAATTGAAAATGCAACAAAGAGAAAAAGCCTATTTGAAAGAATGAAGACCTCATTACATTAAAAATATGTGGTTATTTATTTATTCATTTATTTATTTTAAAGGTTTTTTTTTTTTTTTTTTTTTTTAAGTTTATTTATTTTTGGGACAGAGAGAGACAGAGCATGAACGGGGGAGGGGCAGAGAGAGAGGGAGGCACGGAATCGGAAACAGGCTCCAGGCTCCGAGCCATCAGCCCAGAGCCTGACGTGGGGCTCGAACTCACGGACCGCGAGATCGTGACCTGGCTGAAGTCGGACGCCCAACCGACTGCGCCACCCAGGCGCCCCAGGTTTTTTCTTTTTTAAGTTTGTTTATTTATTTTGAGAGAGAGGGTGTAGGGGAGGGGCAGAGAGAGAGAGGGAGACAGAGGATCCCAAGCAGGCTCCACACCATCAGTGCAGAGCCCAATATGGGGCTTGATCCTGTGAACCATGAAATCATGACCTGAATCAAAGTTGGACGCTTACGTGACTGAGCCACTGAGGTGCCCCTATTGTTGCTTTTCAAAGTGTAGTCCTTTCGGGGTGCCTGGGTGCCTCAGTCAGTTAAGCGGCCGACTTCGGCTCAGGTCATGATTTCGCGGTCTGCGTGTTCGAGCCCCGCATCGGGCTCTGTGCTGACAGAGCCTGGAGCCTGTTTCAGATTCTGTGTCTCCCTCTCTCTGACCCTCCCCCGTTCGTGCTCTGTCTCAAAAATAAACGTTAAAAAAAAAAAAATTTTTTTTTTAAAGTGTAGTCCTTTGGCCCACTGGATAGGTACATGAAATAGAGTTCCCTTTACAAATATGTTTCTGTCAAGCTACTTTCAAGCGTTCCCTTAAGCTACTATGTCTTTAAGTTTTTCCTAAGACTCAGTTGACTTTTTCCACTTAAAATAATGAGCAAAGTCTTTGGCTATATAGCTTATATAATGTAGGAAATAGTATGGTATATGATAGGGTTTAATCCGGGCTCTGCTTCTTACTAGCTCTGTAACCTTGTTAATGTTTCTGGTTCTCAGCTCTTATCTGTGAAAAGAGGTTTTAAAGAACTACCTTTCAGCTTATAGGAATCATGTCTATAAAATGCTTAGTACAGTGCCTGGTATATAGTAGAAATTCAATAAATGATGGGAGTTAAAAGAAAATATAATTATTGTTGTTCTCCATCATCAGTATTGATATATATAGTCAGTCATTTTCATCTAGGCATTTGGTTGTAAGCATGAGCTTTTGTACATCTTTTATTTCATATTTGAGTATCCCTTGGTCTTGATATTAGACTACCGGAATTAAATTTTTCATTGAGCATTAAAACTTTTATAGAGATTTTTCCCTCCCTCAGCAGTATTCAAGTTTGATTTTGTAAAACAATCATTTTCTCTTTATTTTCCTAGCCTGGTGTGTCAGTTTCCTTAGTAAACCCCCAGCCATCCAATGGCCACTTCTCAACCAAAATTGAAATCAGGCAAGGAGATAACCGCGATTCCATAATCAGGCGTTTAATGAAAATGGACCGAGGAATCAAAGGTAAATGGTTTTCCTGAAATGCACATTTGGCAGTAGTTTGCAGACATGAGTTTTTTTTTTTTTTAAAGGTTTTTTAATGTTTATTTATTTTTGAGAAAGAGAGAGAGAGACAGAGCATGAGTGGGGGAGGGGCAGAGAGAGAGGGAGACACAGAATCCGAAGCAGGCTCCAGGCTCTGAGCTGTCAGCACAGAGCCTGACACGGGGCTTGAGCCCACAAACTGCGAGATCATGACCTGAGCCGAAGTCGGGCACTTGACAGACTGAGCCACCCAGGCGCCCCTGGACATGATGAGTTCTAAGCAAGGGGAGAAAGGAGCATCTGGTCTGCTGAGGGACAGCAGTGGCATGTTATGCAAAGAGTATTGGGCTCAAAATCAGGAAGCCTCTATTCTCTTTGGGATGTTGTGGCTATGCAGCTTGGTGACTTGGCCATGTCACTTAAACTCTAAACTGACCTCTTTTTTAGTAAAAAGAGGACAGTTGGATTAGATAGTTTTCCAAGACTCCACCTAGCTTTAAAATTGTAGCAAGCAATTTCCTTCTCTTAAAGGTTTTCAGACGGAAGGTGTACATACACGTAATATTTCAAATTAACCTGCTTACTAGGTCTGTTCCTGGGGAAGGAAGAGAAACAGAGTGAAACTTATTGAGCATCTTCCATGTATTAGTCATTTAATCCTTTTACTGCTGTAGAATGTAGAGGGTATTATTATTCCCCTTTTGCAGATGATGAGATGGAGTTCCGAAAGGCTAAATAACTTGCAGTTTCATTAAGGTAGTATCCTCGAGTTGGAATCCAAACTCAGGTCTGTTTGACTCCATAGCTTGTATTCTTTCTTCTAAACAATATGCTTCCGGTTAAAATATGTAATTAATCTTAATTTCTTACCAAGATTAAGTCTAGATCTTCTATGATTAGATTTAATATAATAATTTACAGCTTCTTTTTCTATCACTCAGCCACGTTTAAGGGGGAGCAGTATGAAGGGAGTTAGTGTGTCTTTCCATTATTTTTCTTCTAAATTATAAAGACAAATTAATCTCCAGATTCCCTATTTTGCATTCTCACTCTCTCTTCTTGATGGCAATCAAGAGTTGATTGGGTTACATTCTATCAGTATAGAAATTTTCTGAAAAGATTTCGAAATCTAAGACAGTGACCTAATTTATGGAACGATATTCAGGTCAGCCATATCACATTTACATAGAAGACTTAAAATAGCTGTTTGGAATTCATCCTACACGTATTTTTTGTTCTTTTGAGGTCATTCGTTCATCTTCTGTGGACATTTCTTGAGAGACTATGAGTAGAGTATGCAGTATACATGTGGCGGCTCGTGTGTGTGTACCTGGGGCTTTGGGGAGCCCACAGGGTGCTGCTCGTTAGGCGGCTGTGTCTAGTGAAGGAGCAGGGTGCGAAGCTATTCACATACATGATCATAACCTAAGGACGAACTGCTGCATACCATAAGGGAGGTGTAGATAAAGTTTATAGCACAGAAAGCAGTGAGATTATTTCCAGCTCTGGTGATCAGGGATGAATTTACAGAGAAAACACTGTTTGGATGGGACCTTGGAAGTTACATCCGAGAGGGCGAGGGGAAAGGGCATGCCAGCAGGAGGGAAACACTAATGTCTGCCTGTATAGCAGCAGTGTGTTAGGGCTAGGGAGTTTTCATTTGTAAACATTTAAAAAAATTGTGGTGAAATATCCATAACATAAAATTGGCTGTTTTTGTGCTTTTTGAACGTACAGTTCAGTGGCATCAAGTTTACTTACATTGCTGTGCAACCGTCACACTGTTCATCTCCAGAACTTTTCCATCATCCACACTGACACCCTGTACCTGTTAAACAGGAACTCCCCGTTCTACCTCTCTCTACTTCTTGGTAACCACTGCTGTCCTGTCTCTTTGCATTCGACCGTTGTAGGTACCTTGTAGAAGTGGGATCCTACAACGGTGTGAAGAGGTGGTTTATTTCCCTTAGCAAAATGTCAGGGATCATTCATGTTGTTACAGACATTTATCACATTCCCTCAGTAAACCAGGCAGTGCCATCCTTAGAACTCACGGGCCACAAAATGCAGAACTTGAAAACTGTGCGATGTTAACATCTTGGGAGCCTTCCTGTGGCCTTCCATTTGGCTGTTTTGTGTTGCATATATTCAGTCACGAGAAGATTTGGGGAAAGGCAGAACTCTTACCTTTGAAGAATAATATGGTGGCATTTAAAGAAAATAGCTGTGGGGACCCACGCGATAGGATTACTCTGAAGTTGTACTGTGTGAGAGGATGTATTCCTCTATTGAACATTGTGTTTTGTAACGTTAAAATTGCCTCCCTTTAAAATATGCTCAGATACAGGGCTGACTAGTTTCTTCAGCATTGTGCTGAAACGTGTTTTCTATATCTTGCTTCTTCTCGCTGGGCCTCTGGCATGATTCTTATATCCTTTGTCATACTGGCTGTGAATTATATTATCATAAAGTACTTTAAGTTTGATGTTTGTAGCTGCTGTGAATTTTCGAAAATGGATAGAAACGTTAGGGTGGAGTTAGAAATGGATATTCCTTCAAGTATCTGCAGAAGAGCTCTAACCTTGAGACTTTTCCAGGAGCCCTCAGGATGCTTTGATACCCAAAGGAGCTGAGTATATTGAGTGTATGAGATGGGAAGGGAGTGAAATTCAATAATGTATTTCTCACTCTGTTTGCTGCATAGCCAGTAAGTTGTCCAATTAGTGCCAATTGCATTGAGGGTGATTATAATCTAGGTCCAGGAAGAACTGGAGTAAAACCATCATTTCTGTCCACAAAGGCCACTGAGCAACTATTTGAGGATAATGACTTTAAATCACTCCCAGCCCATGCCCCATATGAACTGATACCATGGAGGTGAAAGGCTCCATTTCACATTATCAGTCCCTAGGGACTTTCAATCACTCTCATCTTTTCTCTAAGTGCCTTAATTCTTGTGTAGTTGCAGACTTAAATTTCTACATTTGCAGTGACGAGAGAGGTCTGGGATAAGAAAAGATAGTAAAATCGCTCCAAGAATTATTGGCAGTAATGAGCTGCATGGTGAAACATCAAAGCAAATAATGTTTTGTCACTTAGATGCCGGATTGAGTATTAAGGTTTCTTTGAAATAGTTTGATTCAGAATTGCTTGGAATGATAAGGGAGGTCTGTTTCAGAGAGGAAGGGAGAGAGAGAGAGAGAGAGAGAGAGAGAGAGAGAGAAGAAGAAGAAGAAGAAGAAGAAGAAGAAGGAGGAGGAGGAGGAGGAGGAGGAGGAGGAGGAGGAGGAGGAGGATAGTGAAGGGCGGGGGAGAGGGAAAAAGTGAGAGCGAGAGGTGGGGGTGCAGACCTACAGTATTTCATGTATTTTATGCCTCATGCATAAAACCTGCTGGTAGAACTTCTCACCACATCCGTAGCAAAATATTTAGTATCATTGTGCATGTTGAATTGTAATAGCTGTTAAGATAAATTGTACTCTCTCCCCCAAATAGGACTTGCAGACAGGGTTTGCCTTTGTGGTAATCTGAGGTAATTGTTCTGTAAGCTTCACTCTCCCTATGCTAAACTTGCCGCCTTTCAGTCTTTGTCTCCCAAAGAAAACATAATGCCTGGATAACTTGTACTCCTGGCATAGCCACCAGCTGCATTAATGTCTGCTTTTATCTCTTATCCCTCTCATGCTAAGCTTCATACTCTCAAGGCAACATGAGAGAGTGTAGCTCTCAGACCACCTAGCAATCTGCTTTAGAGAGGGGTAGGAAGTAAATCAGAAAATATCTTCTATTTCTGTTGATCAGGTTAAGTATAACTAGCCATGCTACACTTAGAATGAGATATAAATGCACAATCAGCTTTTGTAGTCATTTGTGATGTTTTCCCACTATATAAAATAAAAGCATTTGATGTTGGGACATCTCAGAATTGCTGAAATAAATTTTTTTTCAGGCTCAGTTGTTGGCAGGATTTTTGGATCATAAATTTGTTCGAGGGACAAGTGCATTCTTTGCCAGGAGCCATCTTATCAGCTTGCATAAGAGCAGATCAGGAAAATCGCAAGCAGGGTAGGGCTGGAGCTCATCCAGAAGCTCAAACCTCTGAGAGCTGTGCCCTTTCCCCTGTCCTTCCCTGTCTCTCCTTGTCTCTCATCAGCTTTGTAATACAAACACTTTTCATCCTTTGAGCAAAACAAGAAACTGGTAATGCTATTTCTTAGAGTGGTAATTCTTCCTCTAAAAGTATCTTTCCAAAAAAGCTACAACACTTGCAGTTTTAATGTATCCCAGGAGCAAGACAAGAAAGAGAAATAAGTTTTGGACTGATTGATATTTTGAAAAATGGTTAATTGAAGCATATAAAAAGTGATTTGAGAAACCGTAGAGGATAGTGCTCAAAAATATACTCCATCCTTCCTCTTGGTTTATAGTTCGAGGAGATGTGTTATGTAGAATCTCTCTATCTCTGAATCTTTGATCTGATGGATCATTTTTTTGATCAGGATGGAGATGTGTTAGATTTAGCTTGGCTAACATTAGCTTGGCTAAATGTTAGATGTGTTAGATTTAGCTTGGCTTTCTGAGATGAGTCTTATTTAATAATCTCATGCAAATATTTTTTAGGTAAACAACCAATGTGTTTAAAACATGAATTGTCAGGTTTAGGCATGGGTTTGAGTCAGTGACTGTAATTAAATGCTCAAATTGATCTTTTTTTTTTTTTTTTTTTTTTTTTTTTTTGCTGTAGACCTTTCTAAAGTGAAGCTGATGAGATTTGATGATCCACTCTTGGGGCCTCGGCGAGTTCCTGTCCTGGGAAAAGAGCACACTGGGAAGACCCCCATTTCTGAGCATGCTGTTTTCCACGTGGACCTCATGAGCAAGAAAATTCATCTCACTGAAAATGGGCTAGGGGCAGATATTGGTGATACAATTGTTTATTTGGTTCATTAAACTCATGCAAATTGGAGATATATCCTGGTTTCTGGAGATATGACTATTCTGTGTCTGTAGATTGGCTATGAGAACCTAAGACTGAACCTTGATAGACTTCATTTCTAATGATCAAATTCTGCATGTATTCATAATTACACCAAGTCATCTTGGGTTCCTAGACCTAATAAATTATTTTTTTCCTCCTTGGGACTTCTGAGAGAAGTAGTTTGTATCATTTTTTTATTTTTTATTTTTTTATTTTTTGGTCTTTTAACAAATTACTGCTATTTCCTAGAAGCTTCCTTTTTTAAGTTTATTTATTTATTTTGAGAGACAGAGACAGAGACAGAGACAGAGAGCAGCTGGGAGAGGGGCCAAGAGAGGGAGAGAGAGAATCCCAAGCAGGCTCCACACTTTCAGTGCAAAGCCTGGTGTGACTCACCAACTGTGAGCTCATGACCTGCGCTGAGACCAAGAGTCAGACGCTTCAGCAGCTGAACCACCCGGGTGCCCCCAGAAACTTCTAGTCTTTCAGATTAACACAAAAGTGTCAGTATGTTTCTTTCATGAAGGGTACTTTATCTAGCAACTTTTCATATTATATCCATTATGGAGTTAGCGGTAAAGAGAAAAGTGAGTTAGCTTGTTTTACTGTTTTAAAAAAACCAGAACTCATGATTGAAAAAAACACATGAGAATATTTTGACTTAATTATGATCACTAAGTATTTTGTATAAAGAATAAATAGGTCTTGTATTTATAAGGATTTTTTTTAACTTTAATATATTCGATTAACCACCAATAATATTTTTTTCAAGGCTAATATCGATGGTTTAGAAGCAGTTTATGTAACCATCTACACTAAATTTAGGTATTTTAATATTTATTTTTTTAAGTAGGCTCCACGCCCAGCACAGAAACCAATGTGGGGCTTGACCTCACAACCCTGAGATCAACACCTGAGCTGATATCAAGAGTCAGACGTTTAACTGACTGAGCCACGCAGGTGCCCCGAAATTTAGGCATTTTAAGAAGGATTTTCCCCCAGAAATCTTCATTTATCAAATTTGTCTCAAGTCCAATTGTGTTTAAAGATCATGCCCACTGTATTGCAGATTTATTCCTTTATTCTCGCTGGAATGTCTTGATGATATTGTCTGTGCCGTTCCTTGTCATATGAGGAAAAAATATTAGGTATTGAATGACATTGGAGAAAAACATTTCCATTTCTTGAAGGGCTCAATTTGTGCAGAGACCAATTCTGATAACCCTAAGAAACCTGAATTCTAATCTTCAGGATGTCAAGAGATTTTACTGAACTTCTTTATTTTGCAACATTTTGACATCACTGGGCCAAAATGAATGCTGTGTCATAGAGTCATTGAAGTAAGTGATAGAGTGTTAGAACTGAAAGATCCCTCAGAGATCAAGTGTAAGTCATTATTTATCTGCTGAAGCCCGGCAGCATAGCCTGGCAGGTAAGCTTACATACTGTCAAGCTAGATAAACCAGGTTAGTTTTCCAGTTTTTCCATTTGCTTCTTGGGGATCTTGTCCAGTCACTCAGCCTCAGTTTCCTCATCTGTAAAATGGAAATAATAATGTGTCTACTTTCTAGTCTTATTGTGAGATATTTAGATGAAACAATGTTAGAAAATCCTGTATATAGCATAGTAACTGGTGAGTGGTAAGCCTTCAGTAGGTGTTACTTATTAATAATTAATTAAAAAAAAGCCCCAGGATATATTGGCTTAAGATTACTCTCAGCTATAATCATGTCCTTAGTATTGGTTTCTGTGAGGCCACCATCATGTTGTTTGTCCTCCTTTAGATTCTTTTGCTGCTCTCAATCCGCACAACTTTGATTATTCCCCAAGAAATTATTCCTCAAGTAATCTTTCCTGGTGCCTAAATACAAACTCACTTATGTTTAACTTAAGTTATAGGCAAATTAAACTATATGTGCTTGGCAAAAAATCAAAAAGCAAATGAGGAAGGAAAATAATTTTAATATTGTGGATGATTATGCCTATTTTATAAAATGAGCCTGTGAACTTGTGTTGCCTTGGATTAAGTGTGAGTTGGGATTCATGGATCCTCTGTTCCTGCAAGTTCATTTCCTTGGTCTCTCTTAGAATGAACATCTTGCTGGGCTGAACATGCTTCTTGTGTTTAAAGATATCTAAGTTTCTGGGGCGCCTGGGTGGCGCAGTCGGTTAAGCGTCCGACTTCAGCCAGGTCACGATCTTGTGGTCCGTGAGTTCGAGCCCCGCGTCAGGCTCTGGGCTGATGGCTCAGAGCCTGGAGCCTGTTTCCGATTCTGTGTCTCCCTCTCTCTCTGCCCCTCCCCCGTTCATGCTCTGTCTCTCTCTGTCCCCAAAATAAATAAACGTTGAAAAAAAAATTTAAAGATATCTAAGTTTCGTACAAGGAAGCCTTTAAGCATAAGCCCATTGCTTCACCTGGTGCTCCACTGAAGGAACAGCAATTAGTTGAAATGCCAAAGGAAAAACAGGTTGCTTTGGGCTAATGGCATTGATAGGAAATTGATACCTTCCTAAAGAATTTTAATTCTTTTTAAGTTGTGAAATATGCCCAGACACAAAAACTGAATAACGATAAGAAATATTTCATATACACACAAAATATTAAAAGCATTAAAAGTTAAATTCACAAAAATATTAGCAACAGCAAACCAATCTGCCAATAGAGCAAAAACCTATATAATCACCACTCAAAGAATGGCACAACGCTGGCACTTCAGAAGCCTACCTAGTGCCTTCTCGAGTAAAGACAAGCTTGCGTCCCGTTCAGTATACAATCGTTTCTATACATGTTCTATGTGAACCTGCAAACAGTGTCTATTCTGCAGTTATAGAGTTCTGTATATGTCCTTCAGGTCATAGTTGCAGACTGAACTGTTCAAATGTGTATCCTACAGTTTTCTTGCTTTGTTTTTGAGAGGTGTACTAAAATCTACCAAGATCATGGATTTACATTTTTCTCCTTACAGTTCACATAGTTTTCGTTTCATATATTTTGATGCTGTGTCATTAAGTGTGTATCAGTTTAAATTGTTATTTTCCTGGTAAATTGGCCTTTTTCCTTTTTTAAAAAAATGTTTAATTTTTTTGAGAGAGAGGGAGAGAGAGCACGAGAGAGCGCGTGTACAAGTGGGGGAGGGGCAGAGAGTGAAGAGACAGCTGCCAGCACAGACCCCAGTCTGGGGCTTGATCTCATGAACTGTGAAATTATGACCTGCACCAAAACCAAGAGTCACACGCTTAACCAGCTGAGCCACCCAAGCACCCCAAACTTTTAGGAAGTGTTCCTCTGGTTTTAGAAGTTTTTTGCCTAAAGGCTATGATATTATCATGATAACATCAGTTCCCTTTTGGTTAGTGTTCCAGTGGAATATCTTTGTCCATCCTTTTAACCTTCTGTAGCTTTATTTTATTTTAACATTTTATTTTGACAAATTTTAAACGTACAGAAAAGTGGAAAGATTGACCAACAAGCAGCCATATACCTGTTACCTAGATTTACCAGTTGCTAACATTTTGCCACCTTTGCTTTCTCTCTCTCTCTGCATATGCAGTTTTTAAAGTTTATTTATTTATTTTGAGAGAGACAGAGAGCATGAGCAGGGGAAGGGCAAAGAGATAGAAATAGAATCCCAAGCAGGCTCCACTCTGTCAGCACTGAGCCCAGTGCAGGGCTTGAACTCATGAGACATGAGACCACAACCCGAGGGAAAATCAGCAGCTAGATGCTTAACCGACTGAGCCACCCAGGTGCTCCTCTACGCATTTTTATTTATTTATTTTTTATTTAAAAAAAATTTTTTTTTAATGTTTATTTATTTTTGAGACAGAGACAGAGCATGAATGGGGGAGGGTCATAGAGAGGGAGACACAGAATCAGAAGCAGGCTCCAGGCTCCAAGCTGTCAGCACAGAGCCTGACGTGGGGCTTGAACTCACAGACAGTGAGATCATGACCTGAGCCGAAGTCAGATGCTTAACCGACTGAGCCACCCAGGCGTCCCTAAATATGCATTTTTATATAAAGCTTTTACTTAGGGGTACTTTTAGATTTACAGAAAAGTTACATCTATTAAACAGAGTGTTCCTGTACACGCTTCAGTCAGTTTCTTCTCATGTTAACAGACATCTCATATAATAACCTTGGTTCTGTTGTCAGAGGTGAATAATTAGCATTGGTATTTTACTATTAACTACATTATAGGCTTTATTTGGATTTCAGCAGTTTTTCGACTGATATCATTTTGCTATTATAGGATCCAACCCAGGATACCATTTTGCATTTAGAATATACTTTTAAAAAATTCTGAACCATTTGACGCTAAGTTGCACACACCATGACACTTTACTTTTCGATACTTTAGCACGTAACTCCTAAGAACTAAGACAGTCTTCTGTATAATCACTATATATACACACACATGCATATATTTTGCTCAAGAAATTTAACGTGATGCAATAATTTTAGGTAATAAGCTTTCTTAATAAAAATGAAGTAATAAAATTTCCCGATAACTCATTAATAATTTTTTTAAAACTCTTAGGATCTAATTAAAGATCAAGCATAACATTTTGTGATCATGTCTCTTGACCTCCTTCAAACTAAGAAAATTTCTCAGCTTTTCTTCTTTGGTCTTTCATGACTAGCATATTTGAAGACTGTGGCAGTTATCAGTACTTTGTCTCACAATCTGGATTGGACTATTTTCTCATTATTAGATTCAGATTTAAAATTTTTGGCAAGACCGACTACATGGGTGACATTTCCCATTGTATCACATCAGGATGGCTATATTGATACATTGGTGTGTTTCCATTACTGGTTAAAGTGGTGTTTTCAGGTTTCTCCATTGAAAAGATACCTTTTCCTTTTTATAATAAGTAAGGTGATACTTTGAGACTTACATGAATATCCTGTTTACCTGCAAACTTGCATGGAATGGTAGCATTCATTGGTCATGTTTTCTGCCATTTATTATTACATTGGTAGTTGTAATAAGTTGATTCTTTTTTTTTTGTTTAATGTTTACTTATTTTGACAAGGAGAGAGAGGGAGAGAGAATACAAACAGGGGAGGGGCAGAGAGAGAGAAAGAGAGAATCCCAAGCAGGGTGTGTACTATCAGTGCGGAGCCTGACGCTGGGCTCAATCTTGAGATCATGACCTGAGCTGAAATGAAGAGTCAGACGCTTAACCAACTGAGCCACCCAGGCGCCCCAGTAAGGTGAGTACTTAATTTTACCATTTCTTTTACATTTATTAGATATTGTTCTTCTGTAAAGAAGAGTCTTCCCTTTTGCTCTCAATTTTTTTCTTTCATCATTCTTTTCAAATCACTATGCACTGATGGACTCTTTCTGTTCATATATGCTGTAATCTCAATACATTTACTCATTTCAGAATTACCAGTCCAATAACCACTGTTGACAACACATCTACTAAGCAGAGGTCAGGTTTTTTTGAGTAAGTAAAATAGAAGGTTCGAAAAGTCAAAACTTGATCCACTTAGAGAATTTTTACTCTGGTTGAACCATATTCCCAGCTAACCATTCTCATTAGTTTCTGCATTGTCTTTCCTGTGTTTCTTTTTCCAAAAATAAGCACGTGTTTATATGTACTTTTTAAAAACTGCGGTAGAGTCGACACACAATGTTACACTAGTTTTAGGTGTATAATAGAGTGCTTCAGCAAGTCTTTGTGTTAGGCTCTGCTCACAAATGTAGCTACTGTCCCTGACCGTACAACACTGTTACAGTCCCACTGACGGTCTTCCCTATGCTGTGCCTTTCACTCCCATAATACATTCATTCCATAACTGGAAGCCTGCACCTCCCACTCCCCTCCATCCACTTTGCCCACCCCCCCAATCCTTTTCCCTCCGGCAACCACCAGTTTGTCCTCTCCATATATGTACTTTATTTTCTCTTTTCTCATGCAAAAGCAGCATGTTATATATAAGTATTTTACACCTTGCATTTTTAAGTTAACATAGCTTGGATAGTTTTTCACTTCAGTTCATAGTGATCTTTTTCTTTCCTTCTCCTCCTCCCTTTCCTCTCTCCCCGCCTCTGTCTCCCCCTGACCTTGTGTCATACTATTGTAAAGGTGTACCACAATTTATTCAACTAATCTATGGTTGGGCGTTTAGATTGTTTCTAAGCTTTTGCTATTTTATAGACTTTGTATAGAATTATATAGTAACTTTGAGAATACATAGTTTTATATTTGTGGAGGTCTATCTTTTTTTTTTTTTTTAAGATTTTATTTTTAAGTAATCTCTTCACCCAATGTGAGGCTCTAACTCAACCCTGAGATCAAGAGTTGCACACTTCACCGACTGAGCCAGCCAGGTGCCCTTATGGAGGGATATCTTAAGAGTAGCTTTCTAGGGGCGCCTGGGTGGCTTGTTAGCCTCTGACTCTTGATTTTGGCTCAGGTCATGATCTCAAGGTTCATGAGAACTAGCCCCATGTTGGGCTCTATGTTGACAGCACAGAGCCTGCTTGCGATTCTCTTTCTCCCTCTCTCTCTGCCCTCCCCCCCTCAAAATAAATAAATGAATTTTAAAAAATGTCTGTTTAAGAGTAAATTTCTAGAAGTGAGCTTGTAAGTCCAAGGGTAAATGCATATATAGTTTTGTTAGCCTATAATCCGGGCAAAAAGGCATTTTAGGCAGAAGTTACAGCAGGTATAAAGGCTCTGAGGCAGGGGCATGTAGCTGCTGTGCTGAGGGAATAGGCAGAGTCCCCATGAAGCAACAGGAATGAAAAGTGACCTGCTGAAGATCTTTGCACCAGTGGCAGAGATCAACTGGGGCCCTGGCTTCCATATGGTCAGTCCATTGCAACACACTTATTTATTTATTTATTTTTTAATGTTTGTTTATTTTTGAGAGAGAGACCAAGAGAGAGCAGAGGAGGGGCAGAGAGTGGGAGACACAGAATCCAAAGCAGGCTCCAGGCTCCGAGCTGTCAGCACAGAGCCCGACGTGGGGCTCAAACCCACAGACCCTGAGATCATGACCTGAGCTGAAGTTGGACGCTGAGCCGACTGAGCCACCCAGGTGCCCTGCAACGCACTTACTAAACAAAGAACACATGCGTGCAAAACAGGAATGTATTTGACCAGAGCCCATGTTGTCAGGGCTATCAGGGAAGAGTGGAGAGAAGTTTATATGGACCAGAGTCCAGTAAGACTCCAGAGATGAGGCAGAACATAATGTTTAAGATTGGAGTAACAGTTGAAGCAGAGCAGGGCCATATTCCTAACTTTTAGAACTAGGTGTGGATAAGGGCTTGGAGGTAATGCCAGGAGTGGAATCTTTATCTGAGAGGAATGAGAAGAAAACTGGAAACAGGTGAGTAAACTGGGCCGTATTATAAAGATTTTCAGATTCCAGGATGAAATTTGAAGCTGATTTGTCTGGAGAATTACTGCCACTTTTTGATGTGTGGATGAGGTGATAAGTGTCTTCTCTAGTTTGTGGTCGTTTTGTCCATCTCTTTTCACCGTGAAAAATTCATTCATTTAGTTGTTGTAATGATTATTTAGGAGACATCTGTTTGCCTGGCTCTGGTAGGGTCTCATTGTTAGCTGATACTTCGTCACATTGTTTTCTCTCCTTGATGTATTTGGACATAACTTCACATCAGGGGTGCCTGGGTGGCTCAGTCAGTTAAACATCCAACTCTTGATTTTGGCTCAGGCCATGATCTCATGGTTCTGAGATCGAGCCCGTGTCAACATGGAGGCTGCTTGGGATTGTCTCTCTCCCAGCTCTCCCCTCTCTCTCTACCCTTCCCCTGTTCTCTCCTTCTCTCAAAATAAATTAAAAAAAGGAAAAAAAAAAAAGACTTAGAGGCCACCTAAGACTTGCAGCATCAATTAAGTTTTCTAATTGCCCACTATTAGGCTTACAGTTCGATTGTTTGTAAGGTGGGAACCCCTTCTTTAACTTCCAAAAAAAAAAAACCAACAAAAAAAAACAATAGGCTAGGACGTGATCCTCGCTCGTAAGGGCTTAAGGAATGTACTGCATTTTCACTTTGGAGGAGCAGGTGGTATTTGTTCTTCTGTCCCTCATTCTCCTTATCCTGGGTCCTGTTTAGAGCTGTCCTGTGCAGTAGTTGAGCTACTAACCACGTGTGTCTAGAGTACTTGGAAGGTTGCTGGTCTGAACCGAGGTGTGCTGTAAAAGTGTAGAACATGCTTTTCATTTCACAGGCTTAGTATGACAAAGAGAATATAAGATGTCTCTGTAATAATTTCCTTTGATATCAATTACATGCTGAGACAATGCTTTGGATAAATTGTGTTAAAAATGCATTAAGGGACGCCTGGGTGGCTCAGTCAATTAAGCGTCCGACTCTGGGTTTCAGCTCAGGTCATGATCTTGCAGTTGGTGAGATCAAGCTCCAGGTCGGGCTCTGCCCTGACAGCATGGAACCTATTTGGGATTCTGTCTCCCTCTCTCTGCCCCTCCCCTGCTCGTGCTGTCTCTCTCTAAATAAATAAACTTAAAAATACATTGAAATTAATTTCATATTTTTTGTTTTTACTTTTTAAAAAACATGGCTACTAAGAAATGTAAAATTGCGTATGTGGCTTGCATTATATTTCTGTTGGAGAGTGTGGTCTAGTAACTTGATGAAATTTAGGGTAAACATTACATCATATTGCATCATATCAAGTGGTACATAGGATGAGCTTGTTCCACTCTTAGTAATACTAAATTTGGTATTTTTCCAAACTCTCCATTATAAAGACACATTTTGATAACTTTCAGAAGTTTCCATTTTAAAGGTATATATATTTTAAATCACTTCCAGAATTTTTGTTGTAATGATACTAAAAAAAAAAAAATAGCAACACTCAGAACTTTCCATTTTAAAGATAGATTTTGAGTATTTCTGGAACTCTCCAGTGTTAAGATATGTTATTTTCTTTTGCAATTAGAAATCTGTGGAGTGATATTTTGGCACCTTGGGAACATCCTGTTTCCATTTTTTTTTTTACCTAGTGGTTTTAGTACCCGTTGAAGATCCTTTCCTGAATAAGTTATGTTAGAAGCTGTTCAAAATGGTGATTTTTTAAATGCTATTATTTGTTTTTCATAAACAGTTGTCATTCTTCTGTGAAGAACACTCCTTTTTCTTTTTTTCATTTTATTTTTTGGTGAACCAGTTATGTGGCATGTGGATTAGTCACTTCATATAATCGATGTTTGATTAGAAAAGTTAGGTACAAGTGAAATTTTTCTTTAATATAATTTATTGTCAAATTGGATTACATACAACACCCAGTGCTCATCCCAACAGGTGCCCTCCTCAATGCCCATCACCCACGTTCCTGTCTTCGCCAGGCCCCATCCACCCTCAGTTTGTTCTCTGTATTTAAGAGTCTCTTATGGTTTGCCTCCCTCCCTCTCTGTAACTTTTTTTCCCCCTTCCCCTTCTCCCCTGGTCTACTGTTAAGTTTCTCAAGATCCACAGATGAGTGAAAACATATGGTATCTGTCTTCCTCTGACTGACTTATTTCACTTAGCATAACACCCTCCAGTTCCATCCATATTGCTACAAATGGCATGATTTTGTTCTTTCTCATTGCAGGCACATGTACCTCAATGTTTATAGCAGCACTTTCAACTGTAGCCAAATTATGGAAAGAGCCTAAATGTCCATCAACTGATGAATGGACAAGTGAAATTTTAAAATACGGAATCAGGGGCACCTGGGTGGCTCAGTTGGTTAAACATCTGAGTTAGGCTCAGGCCATGATCTCACGGCTTGTAGGTTCGAGTCCCGTGTCGGGCTCCGTGCTGACAGCTCGGAGCCTGGAGCCTGCTTCAGATTCTGTGTCCCCGTCTCTCTCTGCCCCGCTCATGCTCTGTCTCTCTGTTTCTCAAAAATAAATAAACATTAAAAAATTTTTTTAAATATAAAATATGGAATCAGCTTACATGTACAATGGTTGTTCACTGTTTAAAGGAACCTTATTGTAAGTCTTTTTTCGCAAAGCTAGTAATCACCCATTAATTTCTGCTATCCTTACAAACTTTAATTTTCATGTATAACACATTTATTCAACAAATTATTGAATGCTTGTTATGTTGCAGACACTGTGTTAAGCATTTAGAGTGGGGTGGTTAGCAGAAGAAGCGCGGCTGTCCTTCGTGGAGGATGCATCCTTCCAGATCAGGAGACAGAGTTGCCCAGAACTCAGTGAGTGAAGGCGAGTAGGAAGCTGTCTCTGCAGCATCTTGATTCGGGAAGTGTTATATAGGCTTTGCCTCACAACCCTGCTTAACAAATGCTTTGAAACTCAGAACCTGCAACAGTCATTCTCCATGGGTTTGATGAGAAGGGTATATAGCAGAGCTGGCAATTCCCTCCTGTTGTCTTTCTTTTTTTTTTAAAAAAATTTTTTTTTTCAACGTTTATTTATTTTTGGGACAGAGAGAGACAGAGCATGAACGGAGGAGGGGCAGAGAGAGAGGGAGACACAGAATCTGAAAGGGGCTCCAGGCTCTGAGCCATCAGCCCAGAGCCCGACGCGGGGCTCGAACTCAACGGACCGCGAGATCGTGACCTGGCTGAAGTCGGACGCTCAACCGACTGCGCCACCCAGGCGCCCCCCTCCTGTTGTCTTTCTAATGTAACGCTGAACTATGATTGTAGACCTTTTCCCTCAACTGCACTTTTTTCTAATTTTCTTTTCTCTCTGGACATTTCCCCAGCATTGCTGGGGTCCACACCTCCATAAGGCATGTCTCAGAGGCTTACTTCGGAGACTCTTAAATACCCTGAACGTGGACATGTCCAGTTAGATGTGTACCTGTCTTTAAAGAAATAAGATGTCTGTTGTTACAGTGCTATGACCTCAGGTTCCAGAATATCAGTGCAACATTCTTTAGAAGGGATGTTTCACTTTGGATTAAGTCTACGTTTGGAATCAGCCTATTGTCAAGGGGAGAAGGTTAATCCCGGTGACAGGAAAACACCCCACTATGAACTGGTTTGGAAATTACTTCTCTAGATTTCCTGAGGATGTTTCCTTACTCAACATACACTCACCTCTGTTGCTTTCACTCAGATCATCCGAAGATGAGCAACATTTTATTTCCAGCACGAGGTAGAGAGTTTGGTGATACCCTTTTCTTCCAGGTTTTTCTCTTTGGGTAGCATGTCAAATCTCTCTCTCTCTCAATCTCTTTAACAATCAGTCTCTTCTATGGGGCGCCTGGGTGGCGCAGTCGGTTAAGCGTCCGACTTCAGCCAGGTCACGATCTCGCGGTCCGTGAGTTGGAGCCCCACATCGGGCTCTGGGCTGATGGCTCAGAGCCTGGAGCCTGTTTCCGATTCTGTGTCTCCCTCTCTCTCTGCCCCTCCCCCGTTCATGCTCTGTCTCTCTCTGTCCCAAAAATAAATAAAAAAAACGTTGAAAAAAAAATTAAAAAAAAAAAACAAAAAACAATCAGTCTCTTCTTATAAGGATCCAGAGAGAAGAAAACTGGGCTTGAGAAGAAAGTAGTTGCTATCCTTTTCTATGGGTACTTGAGAAGGGACAACCGATGAGTTCCTTCAGGCCGTGCTTGGCTAGTGAAAAGAGAAGGGCTGGCTTGGGTGAAAGAGTGTCTCTTTACCCTTAAGTTACAATGTCGAACCCTGACCAAGTGAAACTTTATTTCTGGTGGCTGCTAGTAATTTGTACCCTTTTGAAATAAAAACTCAAGGGCTTTGGCTTCAGTTAAATTTGAAGTAATCAAGGAGGCCTGAATGGAAGGTGGAATGAAACCTTAGAATTGCAAGTTTCATCAAGGGAGAGAGAGAGTGACAGGAAACCCCCTTCAGGCAGAAGCACCAGGCAAGTGGGGCCATGGCCTGGGGAATGCGTTCTGCTTCGAGAAGAGGAGAAGGACAGAGTGAGGTCAGAAAGGGGGAAGGGTGTGTACCTTCAGTAGGAGCAGAGAATTGGAATGACTTGAGTCAGTGTCCTGCCTCCCACCAGATGAAGCCTCCCTGTGCTTCTTTCTCTTAGGGTGACCTCACTGCTTGGTTCTCCTGGGACTGTCCTGAGGTTCGCACTGGAAGTTCTCCATCCTGGGAAAACTGGGATGATGGGTCACCGTGGCTGAAGTTTTAGGTATTTGGGCAGCACACATGACACCTGGGAAACTGCCCCAGTTCTCTTCCCTCTGTTCTTTGTTTCTCAGAAAAGGGTACAGAATGCTCTCTGCTAAGTGCAGTATCACTAAGTGACAATAACAACAACCGCCATCAACTGCAAGTGCCTGATCTTGTTTCATCCTCCAGGCAACTGGGGAGGTGAGATGTTTTTAATCCAGTTTTATGGAAGAGAGGCCAGAGCTGAGGGCTCTGACAGGGTGTGTTTTCCGAGGTCAAACAACTAGAAAGCAGCTGAGCCACATTTGAATTTTAGGGTGCCTGGGTCTAAAACCTGTCCTCTTCCACTAAATAAAGAACTTGCTCAATTTGATGGCAAATGGACCACTGGTCTGATTTAGCAAAGCTCTGTGACCATCGGCCTCATCTTCTGTTTCCAAACTCTTTCCTGTTCTTAATGGTAGTCGAAGATTCCCCGGGATATGCGGGGAGCTCAGAGATGTGCAGGAAGCTACAGTAGGTGCTTTAGTCTGATACTTGTAGCAGCCCCTGATTAATTATTCAGTTTTTAAAGGACCTACTAAGTGCCTGGCACATGGAAGGTGCTCAGTGAAGGGAAGCTATGCTTGTTGTTTTAATTATGACACATGAGCTATAATCTTGAGCTGCAACTTTTTAGTGAATGCATATCAATTCAAACATTTTAATATTAAAATAACCAAGGATTCAGGGTATTAAGACACTCAGTAATACACTTGCTGAATTCAGAATTAGGCAAACACACCAAAAACAACTTTTTTTTCCCCCACCACGGAGAAGGTGCTTGCTGTCTTTGCTGTTTGATTTGGAATAGAGGACAGCCTTCCTTGCCATCATAAAAGCTGTTACACACAGAATGCTGAGATGGAAGAAGAAATTGTTTTCTAGGGCTGAAAGCTGTAAATGGTTCGTTTCAGGGAAAAACCTAATCCAGAGGCTCAGGCCTATGAAATTCCTTTACTAATATCAGAGATAATTGGAAGTTCCCAGTATAAGGACAGAAGCCCCAAGTTGTGAGCGTCACATTGAGAGATAAATGCCTTGGCCTGTATAGAGGGATGCGGGGAGCTCTTAGGCCAGTCTCTGCTTTTATTTCCTCTTTCAACACCTGAGAGTTGTACATTTGCTGGAGAAGGAAACACAGTTAAGATCACATGATTTATAACTAGATTTGAGGAGGACTCAAAGAGACATGGGCATTCAGTTTGGTCCGGTTCAACAAATAACCAACCACATGGCCCTTAGGTGTCAAGGTCGTGTGCTGGATTCTGGGCTTATATGGAGAAGCAGGATGTCCCTGCTGACCCCAAGGAGCTCACACGGAGACGGAGGAAGTAATAATAAATTAATTATAAAGGTGGTTTCCTCAGGGCCAATTTGAAATCTTCATGGTTGTCTTAATCTGCTTGGGCTTCCATATCACAATACCGTAGACTGGGTGGTCTAGTGGACAGAGATGCATTTTCTCACAGTTCTGGAGGCAGGAAGTCCAAGGGTAAGGTGCCAGCAAGCTCAGCTTCTGGGGAGGGCTCTCTACCTGGCTTGTATCCTTCTCACTGGGTACTTAACGTGGGCTCTTGACATGGCACTTCTATCTGACTAGGATCCTACCCCTATTCTTTACTGAACCTTAATTACCTCCTAAAAGCCTTCTGGAAGCCCCAATCACACTGGGGCTAGGGCTTCAACATAGGACTTTGGGGGAACACAGTTCATATGCCACAGGCCCTAACCCACATCATTAAAATGTTTTAAAATGTAACTCATACCATAGGTTATATCCACATCCACATTTTTTTTTTTTTTGCTGTCCAGTAAGTGAAAGGATTTTTATAATTACTTCTGAAATTATTCGGCTAGCAGTAATTAATTCATTTTATGATTGGCACTTGTTTCTTAGTAATCATTCATACTTGGGATTTTCTGCAAAATGAGAATTCTAAATTGTTTCTCAGTGTAATGAAATATTTGTGGGTTTGTAAATTTGACGGTTAATGAGATCGGCATAATGCTAGATTTTTGTGTTTAGTTGAGCATTAGCTAATTTTGCGGTCTGTCTTATAGTTTTTATATTTTGGAGCCACTATTTTTTTCCAGGTCTCAAATACTTTTGCAGGCTCTTGGAAAGTGTGTTAGCCTCTAAGCATTGCCTATAAATACCTAAGGGATAAAGGGGCTTCTAGCCAGGGAGCTCCTGACCTTAAGCTCTCTTCCAGGCTCTCATGCCTCTCCCAGCTCGTGTCTCACGGGCCCTGAAGACTGGCTCTGTTCCAACCGTCCTCTTCCCCACAGCCTACCTCCTATTCAGTGTTCCTTGCCATCTCTGTTATGTTGACATCAACACCCACCTAGTGGGAGACTCAGAGGTTCCCGCGGTCATCATCAGTGATCTCCATATCCACCTGTATCAGGTTTCAGGATGGTGCCAGGAAGACTGCATAGGTATTGCCTGGCAACTCTGTTATGAGTACTGATTTCTGTACCTCATGTCTGGAGACCTGTGCTGTTGGCTTGGGGCGAGACTTGGGCATCTGTGTTTTTAGCAAGCTCATGTGCTTATTAAAAAGCACACCAGATTTGGGAAGGTGTGGACGTGGGTAGCGTTGGTGGAATGAAACAGAGATATAGATCTTAACAAGAACAGTGCACCCCCGTTGCATTTATTGCCCCAGTTTAGAGATTCTCAGAGGGCCCTTCTGCTGTTTCCAAGATGCCCTGAGGGTGTTGCCTTAAGGGTGCCCAGGAATGTTCCACTCTGGCCTCCAGGCTCTAGGTCCCAGGTGCTGAGCGTTGGTGACTAGTACCGCAACGACAGCTGTTACGGGAAGAAATTCTGCTGTCTCTTGTTTATTTTGTCTCACGGATGAGGCAGGCTCTTTAATTCTTCACAGCACACCAGAGACAGGTACAAACTGTTAATGAGGCTTGCCAAAAGGGAAGCACAATCTAGAATAATTACTACCATGTACAGGCTCCCTCCTCTCCATCTGCCCCTTCCGTAAGGCTAGGTACAACTTAGCCTTCACTGTGGGGCTTGCCCCAGGTATCCCCATGGTAGGAGCTCAGGTCAAACTGTCTCCAGAAAGAGAAAGACGTTTTTCCACCTCACTTTTAAAGCCCATCCCCACCTGTTGGGATGAACACTGGGTGTTGTATGGAAACCAATTTGACAATAAATTTCATATTAAAAAAAAAAATAAAGCCCATCCCCTGGGCCCATATTTCCTACTTCAGAATGATAGAGTAGAATATCTATTCCCTTCAGTGAAAACGAACCCAAATTGTACTTTGTGGGCCCAGTAGGACAATCTTACAGTACTTTGATATCAAGACATCTTCTTTTTATTTTATTAAAATTGTTTTTAAGTTTATTTATATATTTTGAGAGAGAGAGCAAGCCGGGGAGGGACAGAGAGAGAGGGAGGGAGAGAATCCCAGCCAGGCTCCACGCTGTCGGCATAGAACCGCATGTGGGGCTTGAACTCACGAACCTGAGTTGAACCTGATCAGACTTGAGCTGAAATCAAGAGTCAGACACTTAACCGACTGAGCCACCCAGGTGCCCCTCAAGACGTCTTCTGAAGTCTTGGTTGTTCACTTAAATGATACTGCATGTTCAACTTCCATAGCCTAGTCCCGATTTCCATGTCTGATTCCTTATTAATCTCTTCAACAAAGGCTCAAAACCCTTGGGGTGTATGTAGCCTCACTCAGGTCACCTTGTTACATACTCTCTGGGCATAGCAAACTAATTATATGTCCTTCATTTGACATAATAACCCTATGAGGTCATTTTTCTTTATCTCATATTTGGATAAACAGAAACAGGTTAAGCGACTTCACCAAGGTCACTTTTCCTGGAAGTGGCATGCTGGGATTTGAACTGAAGCCTCTTGGTTCCAAATTGTGAATTTAGCTATTAGGAAACACTGAGGAAATAGGCTGGGCATTAAGGTGGAGTGACAGGATCTGGAATAAGCATGCCATTAACAGAGATAGGGCACAGTCAGTGGAGAAGGAGTGATGAAGTAGGAGGGGAGTACATGGTGAGGAGCTTGGGCTATGAAGTAAGAACCACTTGGCATTCTTGGGTCCCTTTCTCCTCTTTATCACTCTGTCTTGGCTTAATGGTTATCCTTCTGAACCATTATCTTTGTTTTCAAGTTAATCACCATTTTGACTCTCCAGGAGCCATGCACCAGCCCAGGCCGTGACGAAGCAGCCTGTCTGGGGAGATACCGGCAGGACCACAATCATGATTGTCCAGACAGGTGGAGACTGGAGCACTGGCCTCTTCAGTGTCTGCAGGGACAAGAGAATTTGTATGTTTTTCCTGTTCATTTTGAGTTCTCCTTTACTATTTTCTTTCCCCAGGCATCAGATGGGTGCAAAAGCTACGTCAGGCACAAGGACAGAAATATAATGTTTTTAGAATAACTGGACTGATCTTCTAGTGACTCATATGCACTTATTGGCAGGAAAAATCCTGCTTTTCAGGGATGGGAATGCTTTTATAGAGTCAGTGGTGACTTCAGAGATTTTTCTTTAAATGACAAAATTCACTGTTGGCAAAGATGCCTTAGTGGGCCCCCCCATCTGCTGCCGGTGGGAGTTTAAATTGGTATAACCTTCCTGCCGGATGGCTTAGCAATACATATAAAAAGAACCTCAAGTGTTACATAGTGTTTGACCCAGTAATTACATTTTTAGGCGTTTAGTCTAAGGAAATAAATCCACGTGCTAAGATTTAGCAACATTAAATTTTGCGGCATCGGATATCCCAGCAACAGTCTGGAACAACCTAAAATATTTGATGGGGGCATGCATACAAGGAATTATTATACAGCCATGAAAAGTCATGTCGTAGAATAACATTTAATGGGATGAAAGATGTCTTGGTATTTTTTAAGTTTAAGAAGCAGACTATAAAGCCAAGCATGATAGATACCATTTGTGGAAGGGTGGGGGCCATACTTGAAAAATGCCAGGCGGGATACAAATACAAAAGTTTATGACATGTCTCCAGATGGTAGGCTAATGAATCATTTTTATTTCCTTTTTTTTGCTTATCCCTTACTAGTATTTCTATGAGAAATGTGTGGTACTCTTATAAGAACAAGAATAATCACAAAAGAAGCCCCCTTTGTTGACCGAAATATTTTCATATGCTTGTTCAGCTATAAAGATGTACCAATAACACTGTCCACCAGCTATGCGATTTTCCTCTGGGAATGAAAGTTCAAAGCACATTGATTTCATTTTTATCTTAGGACATTCTGATGTGTCTCTGGTACCACACATCAGCATTCCCTTCCAGGTCCTACCTTTGCCCTAGGGAGCAACTCGGTCACAGGGTCTTTCTTGTATATGATGGGGTGAGGTGTGTGGGGGGGTCCCTTTGTTGGATAAGCATTAGCTACTAATGTTGAAAATCCAACAGACCCTGGATCTAATATTTTGGAAGAATATGGCTTTCCGTGCCCATTGCAGGTTTCTGAGAAGGTCTGAATTTGTTTCTAAAGCCTCACAGAGTTGATCAATCAGCAATTGATCTCAGCCATTTCGTGGTCCACATCCCTATTCAGCCGAGAGTCTTGCTGAGACCAAAGCTCTCCCACCATGTTTTGGTGCTCTGGTCATCCAGCCTTGAGCCCTTCACCGTCTGCCTGGGCCTCACAGAGGAAAGACTGCCCAGTACAAAACCTTGCCCTCCATCCTGTTCCTTTGTCCATCTGACCCAGAGCTTAGCAGGCTTCTTCCTGCCTCTGCTATCTGTGTGGACTTCTGACCAGATAATGATGGCAGCCATTCTCTGATTCTCTCAGCATTCTTCTTTGTTCTCTTCCAGATACTCTGACTTTGGCTGTCCCCCAGTACTGAGGTACAGAGAAGACAGAATAGCCATGTGGAGACATAGCATTGAATTGGGAAGTGGACCATTTTCCTTTCCTAGCTTGTAGGTGGTAGTTGGGGGACCACCAGTGCATTTTCTAGTAGGACAAAGCCTCAAATATACTGTAGTGGTGAGGAGAACATGATTATATGAGATAGACCTTGCCAGATAGAGATCTTAACTCTGCCTCTTACCGGCTCTTTGGCCTTGAACAAATTCTCTGGAATTTGCCACCTCTAAAGGGAGGATAATAAAGGTGCTTACCTCAGGGGTTGTTGTTAAGATTAAAACATAATGTCTGGAACTTATAAACACTGCCTTGGAACTTAACTGAATCAGAGTTTTTTGGGTCGCATGCTATCGTTGAATAGTCCTTTCAAAATTCTTGTCTACCTACAGCTTCTGAATGTGACCTTATTTGGAAATAGGGTCTCTGCAATGTAGTCTAGTTAAAAAGAGGTTATAGTTGATTAGGGTGGAACCCTAATCCAATGGCTGATGTTCTCATAAGAAGCAGGAAATTTGGACACAAACACTCAGAAGAGAAAGCCAGGGGAAGAACAGAGGCAGAGATTGGGGTAATGCATTCCCAAGCCAAAGAATGCCAAAGATTGCTAGCATCACCAAAAACTTGGAGAGAGGCATGAACCAGACTCTTCCTCCTGGAGGAGGAACTTCTGGAAAGAATTAATCCTGCTAACACCTTGATTTCATACTTCCAGCCTCCAGAATTGTCCAGTGAGAATAGTTAAAAAAAATTTTTTTTAATGTTTATTTATTTTTGAAGGAGAGAGACAGAGCATGAGCAGGGGAGAGGCAGAGAGAGAGGGTGACACAGAATCCGAAGCAGGCTCCAGGCTCCGAGCTGTCAGCACAGAGCCCGACATGGAGCTTGAACTCATGGACTATGAGATTATGACCTGAACCAAAGTCAGACAATTAACCGACTGAGCCACCCAGGCACCTGGAGAATAATTTCTTTTTAAAATTTTTATTTAAATTCCAGTGAGTTAACATACAGTGTAATATTAGTTTCATGTGTATCATATAGTGATCTAACAATTCCATACATCACCCAGTGCTCATCACAAGTGCATTCCTTAATCCCCATCACCTAGTTTACTCATCCCCCCACTCACTCACCCCTTCTCTAGTAACCGTCAGTTTCTGAGAGAATAATTTCTATCTCTTAAAGAGGCCCTGTTTAGGGGCGCCTGGGTGGCGCAGTCGGTTGGGCGTCCGACTTCAGCCAGGTCATGATCTCACCGTCCGTGAGTTCGAGCCCCGCGTCGGGCTCTGGGCTGATGGCTCGGAGCCTGGAGCCTGTTTCCGATTCTGTGTCTCCCTCTCTCTCTGCCTCTCCTCCGTTCATGCTCTGTCTCTCTCTGTCCCAAAAATAAATAAACATTGAAAAAAAAAAAAAAAATTTAAAAAAAAAAAAAAAGAGGCCCTGTTTGTGGTATTTTGTGATGGCAGTGCTAGGAAACTAATACACAAACATTGGACTTCATTAGAATGCTTTGGGTAGCTCACAAAATAAAAAAATCAACTAAAAACTAAGCTCAGAACAGACAACCTGCATTATCAGGAGCTAGCCGACTGTCTGGTTAATTCCAAACATTTTGATCCCTTTGAGAATAAAAGGGATAAAAATTTCCTGTCTGAGAATTGATGGATCAGATGGGGTGGAATTTGCCGGGTTTAGGTCATTTGGAAGGGCAGTCCCATCAGTATTGCCCACAGTAATGAAGGGATAATTTCCCAAAATTATTGTCGGGTTACTGTTAACAGGAAATGTCCAACAAATACCCAATGAACTTAGTGAATCTAAGGTATTAATATTATCGTTCCTGTAAATTGTTACTATTCTCCGCCGTTTTGGGAGCAAAGAGTAGAGTCAGGAGACTTCAACTGGCTGCTGCACCATGATTTGTACTTAATCCCAAGAGCACCTAAAAAGTTGGCTAAAGCAATGACCATCCTCACCATCCCCTCTGCCTTAAATGTTGCTTCACTGCTTAGCTCTGTTCTCCATGCTCATTAATGTTCCAACCAACTGCACTAGATCTCCTGAGGAGTCCTAGCCTGTTCGTTTGAGAGCCCATTCTGGGGGCAAGGTGAGAAGGGAGAAAATGCGGAGAAATAGAATATTCTTTACATTTTGGCATGATCCGTGGAGAAGAGGCCCAGGATATACAGTACAAGGTGCTCTTGAATGTTCTATGTTCCAGTTGTTATAACCTGGATGGGCCTCCATTTTATGACTGCGCAGTGTGTCTCTAATCTCACTGTCTCAGAAGAAAACTTAAAGATAATATCACTTTCCACCCTCGTTCACTGCACTGTGTTTCCCAGGACATGGGTGGAGTAAGAGGGCTATGCATCCTGGGTTTCTTTTCTTCGTTGTTAAAAAGGGCTACTTTATCCACAGAATTCCGATTCGAGCAAACCACTGTGAAAATAGTTAACAAACTTGGGAACAAAAAGGAGAGCTTCTTTCCATGACCTTGTCCATGCCAGATTCCCATCCTGGGACAGTTTTCCATTGAATTTTGAGAATTATTGCTACAATTTGTCCTCCATTAGACAAAGGGTACATTATGAACAGCAATGATTTCCATTTCTTTTTGACATTTTGCTTCTTCATTTTATTGCAATTACTTTTTTTTTTTTTAATGGCCTCTCTCTCCCCACCTTGGTGCTTTTATGTGAATTCACAGTGCGCTGCGATTGGCAAATGGTTGCTTCTGCGTTCTTGAAGCTGGGGTTTCTGAAAGCTCAGCTGTGAAGATAAAGTTGAGGGGAAATGCATGGCTGCTAAATGGCATTGTGAGTAGAAGGTGAGGTGTCCCAGCGTTGGGAATGTTTGTGATGTTGCCCCAGAGAAGGTTTATATAGAAGGTGTAATCAACATTGGTTTGTCATTCAACCCCTGTTTACTGAGCTCCTACCTGTGTGCAGACAGATGGTGGGTGTTACAGATGTAATAGTGAATAAGACGGAGATGGTTTTGCAGATAGACAATAAGCATGTAAATCAATAAACAAAAGCATGGCAGTTGTGATAAGTGCCATGAAGGAAATAAATAGGGTGCTATGGAAGGAATCCATAGCGGAGTGGGGTCAAGGATGGCCTCTTCGAGGAACTGACTTAAGCTGATTCCTGAAAGATGGGAAGAAAGCAGCTACTCAGGCAACCTCCCTGTGGAGGGCACCATAAGCACCAGGGGGTAAAGAACTTGGTGCGACTGGTAACCATCAGATGCCCAAGATGGGGAGAATGAAGAGGGCCAGGATTTTTGTGCCCTAGAAGAAGAAAAGGCATTGAAAAGCCTTCAGCCTGGGATTTGTGTCCCTGAACTGTATCTTGGGTAAACCATACACACCCTGAAGGCAGGGACCACTGTTGTCTTGCTTACCACTCCGGTGCCCAGCAGAGCACCTGGCCCACAGGAGGCACGAAGAACTATTTCCTGGACATTCCATCAATGAATGAATCTTAACCTGTATTCTCAATTCTTTCTTTCTTGCCCTTCATTGAAAGAATAATAAATCCTCTGAGTTGGAAGGGCTGTTGGAGTCAGCTGGTCTGGCCCCTCACCTGCTTGGTTAAATCTCCTCTGCATTATGCCTGGCGAGAAGAACCTGACAAGTTTGGCTTTCTGAACATTTCCAGGAAGGAGGGCTTCTTTCCTTTGGAGCCAACTCAGTGCTTTGAAGGAAAAAAAGAAAAGAAAGGGAAAAAAAGAGAGAATATTTTGAATAGGTTTGCCTGCACATGATGCAAAATTCAAAAGTACCTATGCCTTTGATATATTTGCCATCTGCCCACCCAGTTTCCACCAGAGGCACCTGCTCTTACTTGAGGCCAGGTAGAGTCTATATGCTTGTAAATATATAAAATAGTTTTAAATGAAAATAGATTAATCTTTTTGTTATAAAGCTATCATGTAATCATCATAAAAAAGGAAAACACACAAGGCTTATAAATGAGAAAAGCAGGATCCTGTAATCCCAGCTGTCAGAGATAATAATTGTTAATATTTTGGTATCTGTCCTTCCAGAAGTTTTGCTGAATGTGTCTGTGTATAATTTCCACAAATAGTAGAATTGTAAACACACACTGTTCTGCATCTTTGTTTTCAATTTAACGGTATATCCAGGGTATCAGACCATATCGGCACTTCTGGAGCTAATATTTTAAATTGCTGCATAGATTCCCTTGTATGAATGTACCATGATTTATTTATCCAGAAATCCCCATTGGTGCACCTTCATTGGACCTCCAGACTTTTTGCTATTCACACCAATGCTCCGTGAATGTCTTTGTACAGATGTCACTTTTGCATGTGTGTGAGTTTACCTGTTGGATAATTGCTGAGGAATAAACCTGCTGGCCAAATAGTATGTTCCATTTTAAATCTTGATAGTTGCTGCCAACTGAGTCTCCATTTGGAAGTTGTACTAATGTACACTCCCGCCCTCATTGTATGAGTGTGCCCCATTTCTTTTTTGAGCATCTCTTACTGTTAGATGGCTCTGACTTTTTGTAATAATTGATCTGAGCTATTGCTTCGCTGCAGCTTCCTCCCACCTTCCCTACCTTTGCTCTCTGGGGCTCCGCACTCTGGTTTTGTGTAGGCTTTTTCTTTTTATCTTGCTTCCCCTGTGAGTTAGGAGGATGAATAACGAACCACATTTCGTGCATGAGGGTGGAGTCCATCTAGGAGGACAAGCCAGGAACATTTAAGCCGTGGGTGCTTACATAACTACCAGGCCTTTGGGTGTAACATAAGAAGAAGAGGCCAAATTTATGGCTCAAATCCCCTTTTGAGCCTGAGCTCCTTTAAACAATACATATATATAAAACAATACATTTTTACATATATGTATATACACAACACGTGAGTGTGTTCACCTTATAAAAAAAATGGAACATTACAGAACAAGAAACTATGTCTCCTCTTTTTTATTAAATCAGTTTGGATTTAATGCACACACATGCAAAATTCCTTCCAGATATTTTTCTCTATTTATATATGTATCCATGAGTAGTATATACTATTGTTTTGTAACTCTTTAAACAAAGTATCAATAGTATTACGCTGTACATATCATAATGAACTTTGATTTTAAAATTTTTATTTTATTTTTATTTATTTTTGAGACAGAGACAGAGCGTGAGTGGGGGAGGGACAGAGAGAGAGGGAGACACAGAATCCGAGTAGGCTCCAGGCTCTGAGGTGTCAGCACAGAGCCTGATGCAGGGCTTGAACCCACGAACTGTGAGATCATGACCTGGGCCAAAGTCGGCTCAAGCGACTAAGCCATCCAGGTACCCCCACTTTTATTTTTCTTAACTCAAAATATGTCTTAGAGATTTAACTCTGTTGGTTCTGAATCTTCCACTGAACTCTTAATTATTCCATAGTAGGATTTATACCATCATGGCCTATTTACACTCTCATCTATTAGTGCACATTTAAGTTTTAAATTTCAAGCTGCAGATAATGCTGCAGTGGACATCCCTGTGTTCCCTCTTTGTGTGCACGTGTAAACATTACTCTAGGGTAGATACCCCTAAGTAGAATTACGAGATCCTAGAGTGCTTAAAATTTTACTAGATTCACCCAATTGCCTTCCAAAGTGATTGTGCCCATTCCTGCTTCCAGTGGGTCCCTGTTCTCTATGGTTCTCAGCAATTTACAAATTTAGAAACATTTGGCATGCTTATGGGTTTCCAATCTGTCTTAACATGCATTTCATTGATTACTACCAACAATGAGTAGCTTTTCGTGTCTTGTTATTGGCTGTTTGTGTTTCCTCTTTGGTGAATTACTTGCTCATGTCCTGTGCCCATTTTCTTCCTTCCTTTCTCCCTTCCTTTTTCTTTCTTTCTTTCTTTCTTTCTTTCTTTCTTTCTTTCTTTCTTTCTTTCTTTCTTTCTTTCTTTCTTTCTTCTTCTTCTTCTTCTTCTTCTTCTTCTTCTTCTTTGTTTAGTTCTTTATCTATTGATGGGTAGGAGTTCTTTGCATGTTCTGGATACTCACCCTTGGCCTGTGATGTATGTTGCAAAATTTTCTCCTACAGACTCTATGGGACAGGGTTCCATCTTCCCACCTCAAGGTGTGAGCCAAGAGTGTGTGTCCTGCTCACTCCATCACACTGGAGCAGTAACATCTGACAAAAAGGAACTTTCCTAAAGTTGCATGGTGTAAGAGTGTTGCACAGGAATAAATACAAAGTAGTGGTAGTAAGGGTGCTGTCTTGGAGCAACAAGCACTGTGGCAAACTATGTACACAAAACATGAGGACATGTGGTGTTATGTGTAGTGGTTAAAACTTTGGGGCCAGACTGCCTGAGTTCAAATCAGGCCTGTGCTCTTTCCCTTTTTTTTTTTTTTTTTTAAGTTTATTTATTTATTTTGACAGAGAGAGGGAGAGAGCATGGGCAAGGAATGAGTTAAAGAGAGAGGAAGAGAGTGGATCCTAAGCAGGTTCTGTGCTGACAGCATGGAGCCCAGTGCGGGGCTTGATCTCACGAACTATGAGATCATGACCCCATGATATCATGACCTGAGCCAAAATCCAGAGCTGGATGCTTAACAGACTGTGCCACCCAGGTACCCCTGTCTATTCCTAATAAATGTATGGACTTGGGTGAATTACTTTTTTTTTTCTTTTCAAATTTTTATTTAAATTCTAGTTAGTTAACATATAGTGCAATATTGGTTTCAGGAGTAGAGTTCAGTGATTCATCACTTACAACACCCAGTGCTCATCCCAACAAGTGCCTTCTTTAATGCCTATCAGCCATCTAGCCCCTCCCTCACCCACCTCCTTCCATCAACCCTAGTTTGTCCTCTATCATTAGGAGTCTCTTATGGTAATTTGTTTCTTAAATTCCACATATGAGTGAAATCATATGGTATTTGTCTTTTCCTGACTAAATTATTTTGCTTAGCATAATACACTCTAGCTCCATCCACATTGTTGCAAATGGCAAGATTTCATTCTTTTTGATGGCTGAATACTATTCCATTGTGTGTGTGTGTGTGTGTGTGTGTGTGTGTGTGTGTGTATGTATGTGTGTATGTAAACCACATCTTCTTTATCAATTCATAAGCTGATGGAAATTTGGGTTCTTTCCATACTTTGGCCATTGTTGATAATGCTGCTATAAACATTGGGATGCATGTACCCCTTTGAATCTGTACTTTTGTATCCTTTGGGTAAATACATAGGAGTGCAATTGCTGCGTTATAAGGCAGTTCTATTTTAAACTTGATGAGGAAGCTCCACACGGTTCTCCAGAGTGCACTAGTGTACCTTCCCACCAACAGTGCAACAGGTCTCCCCTCTCTCTGCATCTTTGCCAACACCTGTTGTTTCTTGTCTTGTTAATTTTAGCCATCTGACAGGTGTGAGGTGGTATCTCATCATGGTTTTGATTTGTATTTCCCTGATGATGGGTGATGTTGAACATCTTTTTATGTGTCTATTAGCCATCTGGATGTCTTCTTTGGAAAAGTGTCTATTCATGTCCTCTGCCCATTTCTTCACTGGATTATTTGGTTTTTTTTGGGTGTTGAGTTTCCTAAGTTCTTTATAGGTTTTGGATACTAACCCTGTATCAGCTATATCATTTGCAAATATCTTCTCCCATCCCGTAGGCTACTTTTTAGTTTTGTTAATTGTTTCTTTTGCTGTGCAGAAACTTTTTATCTTGACTAACTCCCAATAGTTCATTTTTACTTTTGTTTCCCTTGCCTCTGGCAACATGTCTAGTAAGAAGTTGCTCCGGCCGATGTCGAAGAGGTTTCTGCCTGTGTTCTCCTCTAGGATTTTGATGGTTTTCTGTCTCACATTTAGATCTTTCATCCATTTTGAATTTATTTTTAAATATGGTGTAAGACAGTGGTTCAGTTTCATTCTTCTGCATGTTGCTGTCCAGTTTTCCCAACAACATTTGTTGAAGAGACTGTCTTTTTCCCATTGGACATTCTTTCCTGCTTTGTTGAAGATGAATTGATCCTATATAGCTATGAGTCCATTTCTGGGTTTTCTATTCTGTTCCACTAATCTATGTGTTGGTTTTTGTGCCCATACCATACTGTCTTGATGACTACAGCTTTGTAATAGAGCTTGAAGTCTAGAATCATGATGTATCCAGTGTTACTTTTCTTTTTCAGGATTACTTCAGCTATTTAGGGTCTTTTGTGGTTCCGTACAAATTTTAGGATTGTTTGGTCTAGCTCTGTGAAAAGTGCTGGTGGTATTTTGATAGAGATTGCATTGAATGTGTAGATGGCTTTGGTAGTATACACATTTTAACAGCGTTTGTTCTTCCAATCCATGAGCATGGGATGTTTTTCCATTTCTTTATGTCCTCTTCATGTTCTTTCATAAGTGGTTATAGTTTTCAGAGTACATATCTTTCATCTCTTTGGTTAGGTTTATTCCTAGGCATCTTACAGTTTTTGGTGCAATTGTAAATGGGATCAATTCCTTGATTTATCTTTCTGCTGCTTCATTATTGGTGTATAGAAATGCAACTGATTTCTATATGTCGATTTTTATATCCTGTGACTTTGCTGAATTCACATATTAGTTCGAGCAATTTTTTGGTGAAGTCTTTCAGGTGTTCTACATACAGTAATATATCATCTGCAAATAGTGAAAGTGTCACTTCTTCCTTGCCAATTTAGATGCCTTTTATTTCTTTTGGTTTGATTGCTGAGGCTAAGACTTCCAGTATGATGTTAAATAGTAATAGTGAGAGTGGACATCCCTGTCTTGTTCCTGACCACAGGGGAAAGGCTCTCAGTTTTTCCCCATTGAGGATGATATTAGCTGTGGGTCTTTCATATATGGCCTTTATGATGTTGACATATGTTCTATCTTTCCTTACTTTGCTGAGGGTTTTTATCAAGAATGGATGCTGTATTTTGTCAAATGCTTTTTCTGCATCTATTGACAGGATTATATGGTTCTAATCCTTTCTTTTATTAATGTGGTATATAATATTGATTGATTTGTGAATATTAAACCGCTTGGGTGAATTACTTAAGTCCTCTTGCCATCAGTTTGCTTATCTATTAAAATGGACATAATAAGAGTATCTATATTATAGGATTATTGTGAGTATTAAGTGAGTTAATGAATACAAAGGATTTTTAGCAAGGTGTGGCACATGGTGAGGTCTAATATTAGCTATTACATAATAAGAATTTGGCTTTCATATTGTTTTTGATCATATCTGTCTTGTGTACTGAGGTAATTGGATGTGTGTTTTGTTGTGTTGCCTTCAGCATCGAGTACTGCACCCTAATGAACACTTAGACAACATGATTATATGATGGAAAGGATTAAAAATAAAAATAACAGCATGTATTTTTTAAAAAGACTTAATAGTCACAAAGATAAGGTATAGGAATTCCAATGGAGAAAAGAGCTTCTTTACAATATATTTACTGAGGATGGTGGGCATTTCTCTTTTCCAATTAAAGTGGTACAGCTTGGGCAATTGTGTAAACACAATTTATTATTCACTTAGTTTGCCAGCTTTATAATTATACAATTTTGATTAATTTTTTATTTGCAGGCATTTACACTATTTCATAATCCATGCATAAAATGAGATTTGATTGATTTTTTTTTTAATGTGCCATTGATTTCCAAGTCTCCTAATTCAGGGTTGCATACAATGTGACTACTGTGAACTCACAGTAAGTTTACTGGCCCATCTGTCCTCTGGGCTGTTCATGCCAGGGGTCAGTGCTCAGTGGGGCCCTCTGATTTTTTTAAAAAAATTATTTATTTATTTTGAGAGAGAGAGAGAGAGAGAGAGAGAGAGAGAGAGAGAGAGAGAGAGAAGAGCACGCAGATGTGTGAGCTGTGGTGGAACAGAGAGACAGGGAGAGAATTCCAAGCAGGCTCCATGCTGTCACCATAGAGCCTGATGCAGGGCTCGAATCCACATGATCTGATCATGATCAGATCACGATCTGAGCTGAAACCAAGAGTCAGATACTTAACGGACTGAGCCACCCAGGTGCTCCTGTGCATTTTCTTGTGTATAAATTATGTCTGAATAACATTTATTACATACATGCTTTAAAGGTTATGACTAGCTTTTTGGTATTTAATTGTTTGGTATTATTACTGCTATTTTTTGCTGTTTCATAGTCCTAATTATTTGTATTCTTCAAGGTCGTCCTCTTTTGCGATGCTGGATGACTTAACATCTTAACTGTGTATCTGGGATTCTTAACCTGCAGTTCAGTGGATCCTTGGACCCCACAAAACTGAATCACAATTTTGCATGTCTGGGTATCCTTCTTTTCCCTTGAGGAGTGACTTCACAGTTATCATCATATTCGTAAAAGGGTCTGTGACCCAAAACATATTTAAAACAGAACCTCTGCGTTAGATGTTTCATGCAGAATATGTAGGAAACAGTATCAGGAGTTAAAGATCAGTGGCTGAATAAATGAGAGACTGTTTCCAGTTGATGCTAAAGGAACCAAGCCTCTAATAGTTTACAGATTAAAACTGGCAGATGTCGGTGGCTCCATGAAACTAGCAAAAATTAGAGTAACCTTCTGGCCTGAGAAATAGAATACAGTCCTGATGAGAACAGCAGACAGAATCCATGCAGCATAAAAGATCTTTCAATCACATTGACAGAAAAAGGTGCCTGTTATTCAAAAGTATCGTATACTGGGTCTATTTTAAATATTGAAAATAGATAGATGAACATAATAGAAGCAACAGCTACAATTCAACTGTAAAAAATTATTTAATGCTTTTCTCTTGACAGGAAAAAACAATTACCATCATGAACGCTAAACAGAATTGTATCAGGTTCAGCTTTGCCAGTGTTTAACAAAAGAAGACAATTTTGATGTGGCTCAGTTATGGCAATTTTCATACACTGAGTTTTGACAATTGGTTATTCATTCTCAGTCCCTGATTGCAGGGAGGCAGTGTAGCATTAAATTGATGGCACGGGGTTGTAAATGCTCTTTGAGATGTGGAGTTGCTCTGAGCACATCTGAGAACCTTGGTTTTCTTTTATGTGGTTATTGACAGGTTTCTGTGGTCTGTTTTGTCCAATGTGCCTCGAGTGTGACATCGCCAGGCATCACGGAGAGTGCCTTTGTTGGCCATTGTTACCTGGGTCCACCTTTGCACTGAGAGTTGGCACCAGAGAGAGACATAAAATACGGGTAAGTGTGTTTGAAAGTATATGTGAACTTGGATCTCTATAAGAACCTGGATGTCTTTCAAACCTGCGAGTTTCAAAAAAAAAAAAAAAAAGGTCTGGATGAGGATGCTTAAAAACACCACACTTAGTGGAAGACTTTGGGAAAGGAAAGGGAAGAAATTTCTGATTTCATTCATTACGAGGATGTATGTTAACCAAAATGCCACATTATGAAGGGTACTGCAAGTGGCACCTATTATAATGCTGATTACCAGTCACTGGGCTACTTCTGTTTCTCTTTCTCTTACTGCATCAAGAGAAGATGATGGGTAGAATCGCACCAAATTTGGAGGATATACTTGGGATGGTCTGACTTCAAATGAAGACTATGTGGCATATGCAGAATTCGCTTTGGGGGTTCCTGGGGGATGCTTCAGAGTCCATCAATTTCCAGGGCAGCTGAGACTGAGGCACAGTGAGAGACTGAGCCCAGACAGATCAGACCGACCAAGATGTGGCCAGTTAAAGATAAAAAAGACATCTCCTTATATATTCATGTGGAATGATCCCTAAAATATATTTTGAAGTGAAAAAAAAAAGTACAAGGCACAGAAGTATGCAACTATTTACATAAAAGGACTCTATATATACTTGTGTAGACACTGAATTTATGTGGAAGTGCATATAAAAACCTGCCAACAAAAGTTACCCCCAGGCAAGTTCACTGGGTGGCTGGGGACAGCTGTGGAGGAGGATGTTCTTTTTACTTCCTGTGCCTTCTTACTGTGAGAATTTTGAACCATATGTACTTATTACCCACTCCAAAGAAATAAATAATTATACATATTAAGTCCTAACAGAAAAAAAAAAAATGACACGGACAGAGAAGTCAGTGGCTTCCAGTATGAAGTCTGTATCAGAAGCCCTAAGTAAGGACCGGTCTCTGAAGTGCAAGGATGGATAAGCGGTTGAGCTGCTTGGCACTTGGGTATCCTAGTGGGTCAGTGTCCCTGGGCATGGATTTAGGGTATTGACTTGGTGGATCTTGGAAGCCATGGATGAGCTAGGCCTTCAGGAAACATCGCAGAGGCCCCTGGCTAATGGTCATGAGTCTGTGTGGTTGGGTCACAACGGAGACCTGGGTCTCACCCTAGGGCACACTGTGTGAGGACTGGCTGGCGGTGCACTGCTGTTGGCCCTTTTCCATCTGTCAGGTGGCCCGGGAACTCAAGATGAGGGCCTCCCAACTCTACGAAATCTGTGCAGCTCCATCAACCAAGGACAACTTTATCTGACAGAGCCAGAAAACTCTTCCTCCTCACCACCGCCCCCACCCCCGCCCTCCTCTCAAACCCCTCTTAGAAGAGAGAGTTCTTTTCACTGAAATGATATGAAAATAAAGGATTTCTCCCCTACTATCTTTCCTGTTGTTCTCTCTTTACACGCGCCTCCGGGGAAGTCTCTCTGTCATTTGTCTGGATTTGCTCTTCCAGCCTCGCCACATAAGGCAACTTCCAGAGGTGAGTCTGTGCCTTCCACACCCGCCTGGAGTGTGAGAAGGTGGCATTTCCCCCCGGTCTTCCTTCTACCATCCTTTCACGGGAAGCTTTCTTTTGCTCACCCCCTGTTCCCAGAGTGCCAGCAGTGGGGCAGGAGATGGTTAATCTTAGCACCTGGACTGGACGCTGTCACTAAAGCAGAGAAGCATGGTCTCTCCCTTGTCCTGACCCCTTCAGTCCCCACGGTGCAAAGGAGACCGTCTCAGGTTGCTGCTGCTCTTGAATGCCTCCCCACCACCGGCAGATCTTCGGCCTCAGGCTTGAAGTTTTAGGTGGGCAACTGAATTGTGTCTGCCCCATCCGCACCCCCCCCCAAAAAAAAGATGCGTTTGATTTTACTCATATGTGATATTTGAGAAACTCAATAGATAATCATAGAAAAGGGAAGGAAAAATAAGGTAAAAACAGAGGGAAGCAAACCATAAGAGACTCTTAAATACAGAAGAATAAACTGAAGGTTGCTGGAGGGGAGGTGGATGAGGGGATGGGCTAAATGGGTGATGGGCATTAAGGAGGACACTTGTTGGGACGGGCACTGGGTGTTATATATAAGTGATGAACCACTAAATTCTACTCCTGAAATCATTATTAATATACCTATATGTTAACTCGCTTGGATTTAAAAAAAAAAAAAAAAAGATCTGTTGAAGTCCTAATTCCTGGGATCTGTGAATGAAACCTTATTTGGAAATAGGGTCTTGGAGATGTAATTAAGTTAAGTTGACGTCATTAGGGTGGGCCGTACTCCAATATGACTGCTGTCCTCACAAGAAGAGGAGGAGACACGCAAACATAGATGCACAGAGGGAAGGTTCTGCAGAGCTGAAGGCGGCGGAAGAGATTGAAGAGATGTGGCCACAAGCCAAGGAGCGCTGTGGGCGAGGGCAGCGAGAAGAAGCAAGAGAGGATCCTCCCCTAGAGGATCCCTCTGTGCCCACACCTTGATTTTGGACTTCTAGCCTCCACATCCTGGACAGAGCGAGTTTCAGTTGTTCTGAGCCACCCTGTTTGTGGCCCTTTGTTACTGCGGTCCCGGGAAGCTGCCACACCAGCTGTCTGCCACGTGAATGGCACACTCTTGCTTCTGTTAGGGCAGCAGCATGGAACAGGGCTGGGAAGTCCAGGTTCTGAAGCCCAGACTACCTCCTGCATTTGCTAATTGTGTCACGATGGGTGCAATGTCCGTGCCTCAGTGGTAAAATGGTAATGCTGACCTCACAAGGCTGTGAGGATTCTAACAAGTCAAGACTCTTAGCGTGGTGCCCGGCAAGGTGCAAGGACTCCATAAACATAAGCGATTACACCTGTTTAGATGCTACTTCAGATTCACAGCAAATTATGCTGGTTTTCCATTTACAGTTGAGATCTACAATTATCTTTTCAATTAAATTTTAGATTAAAATGGAATCCATTAAAATAATATTAAGTAAATAATAATCTGGATGGTTGGTGGATGTGGCAAACATTTTGAAGGTGGTAAGGCACATTTTATTGACTACTTGTGTATGTTCAGAGTGCTCTACATGTTTTAAGGCATTTAAACCATACGTCCCTCAAGAAGATGCTATTGTAGCTCAATTCTCCAGAAAAGGAAGCTGAGCCACAGAGAGGTTAAGTGACTTGCCCAAGGCCACATAGCTGCTAGGTGACTGGCAGTTTAGGTTCTTGAGGCTGTGCTCTTGACCTCTGCATTCTGACTTGAGCAGAGATGGTTTCTGGCCAAGAGGCCTTCCTGGGCCCACATGGTTGTACAAACTGGGAGTTTGCTCTAAAGAGATGAGCTGGCCTGGCGAGCAATGAGAGGCTGTGGGGGCCATCCCCACCCATCCTAAGCAGTGGCCATCTGACAAAGTGATACCTTCCTCTCCTCTCAGCCCTCCCTTTTGGATGTCCAGAGCAGCTGCCAGGAACCAATGCCCTTTGGGAAAATTAAATGCTCAATGTTGACGTTTAATCTGTGATAAAATGCTCCCCCTCCAAGCCAGCTACTGAAAGAACCAGACCTGAGGGACGACTAAACCGGTTTTATTGTTCCATGCTAAAACACACATCGGGCTTCACAAGCTTACAGCTGGGAACAATATGCATCTCTGATGACGGAGAGTTGGGGAATGTCCCCACTTTGGCATATGATGGGCCTCTCCCTGCGTGGAGAGCAGACGGCAGTGCAGGCCCTGGTTTCTGGTGTGGATCTCCTGTGTCAGTGGGAGGTGCAAACGGACCTGTCCAGCAAGGGGGCCCCTGTTGCCTTTGCTTCTTCTCCTCGGTCTGCTGATAAAGAGTAAACTCAGCACTTCACTAGAGCCACAAACCCAAACAAAACTCTGAGCTCTGAAAGTCATTGAATCTACCACCAAATCACAGAACAGAAAGCAGAATTAATATGTGGACAGTTCTTTGGAAACTGATGGTGGAGAGTCGTCCTGAAGCAAGGCAGCTTAGGGCCCTGTCTTCCGGTTTCCTCCGGAACATGTCATGTCCAAGAAAAAAGGACTTAACAAAAATATGTGCTTCCTTCCCAGGAGAAAAGTTAACCAACACCCAATATTTAAGTGAGAGACAATAACTTTGGTTTTAAACTTCCCATTTCCTCAGACTTGCAAAAAGCTACCAGTGGTGTAAATCTGAGGTTTTCCCAACAGTGAAGGCATGTTCTAGGTATTTTTTATCTCACTAGAAAATTCCTTTTGGTTTTCCAAGATGCAAAGTGTGGAACAGATCTCTGATGACTCTGCATGGGCAAACAACACCAACACACAAGCAATAGTCATTTCAAAGTAATCCATATGGATATTTATAAATTACAGAACTAGAAAACACATAAAACCCCACCAAACTTGTTGCCTTTACAGTGGAATATACTAAGGAAATAAGCTGCCAGCATTGGAGCTTTCTATTTTTTGGAACAAAGATACGAAACTTTGGAAGTTTAAGTGTCCACTGCTCCATAAAATAATTTTTTATAAGATTATGTATTTTATATATCTAAGATTTATTTACACAATAGCCCATAATAGCTAAGATATTACACCTTATTTTATAAACATCATTTACATACGTATTACCACATAAAGATTCTCTTTTGGTCCATTAAAAATACTAAAAAAACCCAAGAGACACAAGAGTCTATAGCTTTTCTGCTTATATTTCCATGGAGGAGTGAATTTTTCTCCCATTTTTTCTTTCTGCTTTTTCCCCTAAACGATACCCTCTCCCCGGACCCATGTATAGTAATAAGAAACAAGAAACGCAGACTCTGTGGTTAGTAAACTATTTGAGGGTCAATTTCCGGGCTGACTTCATTCTGACCATCCTAATTCATCCTCACCTCCTCCCCCATCCCTTATGCTGCTTTTCAGCCCATGACTATTTGGAATCTATATGGTGGGGTTGACAGTCTAGAGATGAAAACTTTAGGAAATGGGGGACAGGAGGGCAGTGGTACTTTTCTTAAGCTTCTGGGTTTGGCTGGGAACAAATCAGATTTGTTGTTTGATGTTTTAAAAAAGTATTTGGTCGGGGCACCTGGGTGGCTCAGTCGGTTAAGCGTCCGACTTCGGCTCAGGTCATGATCTCACAGTTCGTGAGTTCGAGCCCCACATCGGGCTCTGTGCTGACAGCTCAGAGGCTGGAGCCTGTTTCAGATTCTGTGTCTCCTTCTCTCTCTCTGACCCTCCCCCATTCATGCTCTGTCTCTCTCTGTCTCAACAGTAAATAAATGTTAAAAAAAAATTAAAAAAAAAAGTATTTGGTCTATTGGCTAAGCAGATTCAGAGGAAGAGCTAAATTTTCATGAAACCCTCCACTTGATAAGTCACAGAAAGTTCCCAGAGACTTAAAAAAACAACCAGTGTAAAAACTAGGAGTGGTGATTTCCTGTCACTGTTAACGTGAGAGGAAGAAGAAAGAAAATGTGAGAAGAAAACAGGAATGAGAGGCTCCTGAACACAAGGCTTTAATGGGTTGATGTGGTCTAATGGTTTCTGGGGATTAGGAGTAATGCTGTGTGTTCACCTCTCCCCCACCCCCCACCCCCCGTTCCACCCCCCAGTTTATGCAGCTTGCTTTTGTATGGGCAGCTTGCCTATACTTCCCTTTTCATACATCATCTATGAAAGTAAAATTCCTTCCAACTCTGACATTCTATGACTTTCCTTGGAAAATGAAGTTACTGAAACCTATTTATACATGTGCTACAAGGCCTCATGGTAGTAACAAGTCAGTTCCAGAATATGAAGGTGGCATCTCTATATTCTTTGCTGCTGAGGCTAAAGAGGGGCCAACCAAACCTGAACTCATTCCAGAGGAAATGGAACTAACATTTAGTCATAGCAGTTAGGAGACAAGGGATGATGGACAATTGGCAACAGCATCACTGACCATGTGTGAGAGGCAATGTCATCACTGTACTATTCTCTCTGTGGTCTCTCCCTACTTCTTGCCTTCTGACTCACCACCTCGCAGATACTGCCAACACAGCAGGGCATGTTTTTGCTTATTACCACTTTCCACCAGGGCTGAGAGTAGGTTGTGGTAAAAAGTCCAAGTTATTCATTTAATTAGGAGATGGGTGCTAGGTTGAGTCCTCCATGTGGCACCTTCACATAGAAGAAACCATTTCTGTAACCACAAAATCTATCCCTTACTCTGCTCACGGTTTGGCTGATGCCTGCTCCTGCTTACCAGCAGGGCTGGATGAAAGACTCAGGTGTATCAGTGCAACATAATAATTCTGAACTCTAAAACAACCAACATATCCAAATACTGCTGTGCTCTTGTCATTGTCTTTAAAAATCAGGGCAGAATGTGCTTTGAAGAAATTCTCACTGATGTCTTAAGATAGAGGAGAAGATGAAAATGCACAGCTCAGAGTCTCAGGGTATTTCCAAATTGCATTTATCTGTGCCATGTCTCTCTCCAGTTAACAGAGACAATTTAAAATTTGTATTTTAGGGTCAGGGTGCCTGGCTGGAGCAGTCAGTAGACAGACCATACAACTCTTGACCTCAGGGTTGTGAGTTCAAGCTCCACATTGGATGTAAAATTTGTATTTTAGAGTTTTTTTTTTAAACCAGGCATAGAAGATCTTCTAGTGACTTGCCCTTTAGGATGACTTACTCTGAACAGAAAAGAATGAATGGTTATAATTGATTTTTATATCTTTAGACTTGAAATAGCCTCACTGTACGCACTGTAATCTGTGGTATTTCTATTATTACATCATCATTTTCTTCTGAGATTCCTTATGTACCAATTCCTCATTTCTTTGATCAGTATGTTGGAACAGAAATCCTCTGGACCAGAGAGTGTCAGGGGGAAAAGACAGCATGAAATTGGAATGGAAAAGAACAAAGATGTGGTGGATGGACACAGGAAGCTTGGTGGGAGTCAGGAGAGGGGGTGAAGGCTAGGGGTGTTGTGAAGAAGCATTGGATTCTCTGGCATGAATATCCAAGAGGAGAATGTGATACCATCCCCTACCTGCACTGCTCCAAATGTGAGCTGCACAGACAGGCCAGTCACAGAGCTGGAAGGAACCTGAAGTCTAGTCTTCTCATTTGTCAGTGAGGTGCCAAGGTGTGAGAAACTGGCAAGACAAAGCTTGGCTTTGACAACAGAACAGACTACCAGGAGAGGTGGGAATCTGCTGTAACCTGGAACAGAACATGGCTCATGTGCTATTCCCCATCCTGGCTCGCCACCCACCGATACTCTGGATGAAGACAGATTTGTTCTTTCTCCTATTGCCTTTCTGTCCCAGAGGCCAGCCTGTTGGTATTCCGGTACCATTCCTGATGTCCATAGGAATATCACGTGGTCCACAAACTCTCCACTGAGCAGTTTCCATCCCAGCAGATCATTTGTGCTCTTCAGCATCCCGGTTGTTGCTAGCTCCTCCTGGGAAGATGACCAAGACCGGGTCTGTGAAGGTGAAAAAGATTTCAGAATGTATTGTGTGTGAATGGACCCTGGAGAGAATGATAGCTCTTTAAAATTCTTAAGGCTTTTGGACAGAAATCTGTCTTGTCATTTCCCAGAAGAGGTGTTGTGTCTTCAGTTCATTGTATTGGGAGGTACATGGTGTCTATTTCCCCACTACTGGAGATGCTAACTGCGGTCTTTTGGTTACAGTGGTTCTCTACCAGATTTCTCCACTATGAAGTTGCTCTTTTCCCCTCTGTGATTAGTAAGTATCATGTGAGGAAATACTCGGAGTTCTTCAAGCTTTCATCCACTGATTTTAATACCTGTTGATGTTTCTTACCTGAACCAATTATTAGTGTGGTGGTTGCCAAATGGTAATTTAAAAAAAAAATTCCACCATTCCTTCTACATTTAGTAGTTGGCACTCTACTGTAAGGAAGAGCTTTTCCTTATATTTATATAGCATGGACTCAGGCATTTCTATCTGATGCTGAGGATTATTTTGTTACTGACAAAAATGAATAATCTGAGTCTAATGATGGAGAAATATCAGACAAACCCCAACTCAGAGAGATTCTGTAGAATAAAAGGCCTCTATTCTTAAAAATGCCAAGGGCATGAAAGGCAGTGAATTTTTCTTAAGTTCATTTATTTATTTTGAGAGACAGAGAGCATGAGTGAGGGATGGACAGAGAGAGGGGGAGACAGAATCCCAAGCAGCTTCTGTGCTGATAGCATGGAGCCTGAGGTGGGGCTTGATCCCACAAACTATGAGATAACGACCTGAGCTGAAATCAAGAGTCAAGACGCTCAGCTTACTGAACCACCCAGGCGCACCAGAAGGTGGTGAATGCTCCAGGTTAAAAGAAAGCCAAGAGAAATGTGGGGCACCTGGGCAACACCCCGGGCTGCCCCTGTGCAGGTGGTTTGAATGCTCATCCCAGGAACTGGCTCCTGGCCCTCCTGGGTACAGATGAAGTTCCAGCTGATCCTGCTGAAGGGGGCAGGAGAAAGCCAAAAGGATGATGGGAAATTGGTCCAATAACATTTAGAAAGACTTGCCTTCTGAAAGACAGCCTCAAGCTTTGTCTGTGAGTGAGTTCCTATGAAAATCCAGTAAAACAGGAAAGGAGCAGGAGAGAGACTTTTCCATCTTTTGGACAATTTCTTTCATCTGGGGCCTGATTTCTTTCCTCTCCAAGGACTCGAGCTGATTTAACAGACCAGTTTTCTCTTTGGGGAAACTTGCATGATGATCCCAGCCTCATTCTTTGCAGGAGGGTGTGGGACTGATCTTGCGAGGGATTTATGGGAAACACTGATTTTGGGGAGTCTTCCCCAAACCCTCACTCTCCAAAGGTAGAGTTCTGATCCATTGCTACAGAGTCAGCACTGAAGAACCCTGAGCTTTCCAGCAGGCAGTCATGCTTGGGCTCAACACCGAGCTGCTCTGAGCTCTCAGGGCCTGCAAAAAGGAACGTGGCGCTTCCTCGTTTGCTGACGTGCTCCATTCAGCACAACAGCAAGTAGGAGCTGTGGGAGTCTCCAGGTGTCTGTTTCCGTTCAGCAGGAGAAGTAGGCATGAACACAAAGTCTGCGATTACTAGGATGCTTTCTGCACCCCACCATACCAGTAAATTCCCCCGGATTTCGAATTAGGCTCTCTTCACTCTATACCACCAAACGTAGGCAGTTTTATCCTGCTCTTCATGACTGTTAGCCCTTAAAAGAGAAGGCACCTGTGTTGGATATATCCTGCTTGTCTTCCCTCTGCCTAAATTGGTGCCAGCGCTAGTGCTGGGCACATGCCTTTGGAGATGCGTTAATATCACTTGGGTCTGGAAATGGACGCTCTCATCTGCAGATCGACCCAGAGTCAGCAGCCGGAGTCTGTCCCTCGGAGACTGAAGGTAAGGTTATTTGAGATAACCGCACCTGGGTCCCAAGGGAGTAGTGGTGGTTTGTCTGCTCTTTTGAGTACATTTATTGTGACGTAGCATTTCTGAGAGGGAGTTTGGGGCCCTCCCGGGCTGAGAAAGGTAACTGCCAAGGGAAGGCTGACTGCCATGTGGATCTGACCTTCCAGGTTGTGCTAAATGATGTGGAAAGGACTTCAACTCTAAGATCCACTGACATTTTAACAGGCACCCGAAAATCCCATCAAGTGGTAGGAGGTGTGAATGTACCTATGGCTGGGGTTGTGTAGCACTGGGTGGGAGCTCTTATTAGTGCTGTGTCTACAGGCCTGGGGTTTCAGGATTAGGCAGGTATTGATTCTTTGTGGACTGAGGACTCAGAAGACAAGTCTATTTGAAGTAGAAAACCCTGATGTCTTTAGGAAGGCTTTTGGGTTTCATCTTAAATGAGGTGGCAAGCTGTAAGCAGAAGAGACTGGAGTCAGGCTGCCTGGGTTTATTCCTGAACCCCACAGATTCCTAGCTGTGTGGCCCTGCGGAAGTTATTTATTGTCTCTAGGTCTTAGTTTCTTTATCTGTAAAATGGGGATAGTAATAGTGCTTACTTTGTACGGTCGTAGTGGGATGTTTAAATTGGTAAATGTAAGTAAAGCACATAGAACAGTGGCTGGCACGTAGCAGGTGTTCTATGATTACTGGCACCAAAGTATTATATATTAAGGGCCCTCTTGAACGCTGTTGATTGTGATGCTGCTTCTTATCCCAAAGAACGGAAAACGCCACAGGTGGATACAGATTAAACTGGCTCCTTGCTCCGCTCATTGCTTGAGTTTCTTTTGCCTTAAGGACTTAAATCTCCATTCTCTAAGCCGGGTTGTTAGGGTTTTACACACTTTCTAAAAATAAGGATAATAATAGCTTAGTGTTTACTTTACCTGGTTGTTGGTGAGATGGCCTCCATCATATAGATGAGAAAATTAATACTCTGAGAAGTGAAGCAACTTGCCCAAAGTCACACAGTCACACCTGAGATACGACTCAAGTGTTCCAGTTCTATAGCCTGGGCTTGTTTGTTTGTTTTTCACTGTGTGATCCTCCTTTTATTGAGGAGGAAATTCAGGTACAGAAGTTAAGGAACTTATTTGACATACCTAGATGGTAAGTGGCGGGGCTAAAGTTTAAACCCATACAGCCTGGATCCAGGATGTGATCTCATAGTCAGTGAACCATAGTGCGTTCTTAAGTGGGTCGTAAGGAGAGTCCTTTAATGCAAAGAATGTACAGTAAAACCCTGGATTGCGTGTAACTTTTTCTGCGAGTGTTCTTGCAAGACAAGCAAACTTTTCTAATAAATTTTAATTTGATAAATGAGGTATGTCTTATAGGAGTAGAACGTGATGCCAAACATCACATGATCACAACTGAGCCAATGGTTCTTTTCTCTCTCTCTCTCTCTTTCTTTCTCTCTGCGGGGTTGTGGGTGATGGGTTGTCTCCCATGTTTGGAAGTATAGCCTGAGCTCTTAACTGCTCTGTCTGAGCAAGATTGGGGTTGGAGTGGGGGAGGAGCAGAGGAAGGAGGTCGTGGCAGTGGGGAGGGACACTCACAACAGAGCAATATTTTCAGAGTAAGTGGATGTGGAAATTCAGTCAGAATGTCCTAATGATAACAAAGCAGATGACAGGCCTGGACTACACAATTCCAAACAGCCATTCTGACTGCTTCTAAAAAAAATGACAGATTGCTTTTGCTTGCTGTGTGGTCATTGCTTAAAGAGCTGTGAGTGCGAGGCCCCTTGGAAGGTGTTCTAATCCTGTAGTCCTGGAATGTAGCGTATAGGCCCAGCACCCTGTCTTTGAGATGGGGCACAGGGCTTGAGAGAGGCCAGGCACTTGCCTCTACCCTTGTGGCATTTCACTGAGTTCAACCTTCCTGTGAGGGTCCTTCTTGGCAGGAACAAAGAGGAAGTATCTATTCTTCCATTGTTGGTTCGACGCACATTTGTTGCCACACTGTGTGTCTGGATCCTTCTTAGCCTTCAGTCTCAGCTCCCATGTCACCTCCTTGGAGAAATCTTTCCTGGCCACTCTACCTAATGTAGCTTGTCCGTCTCAGCTGTTCTTTGGCGGATCATTTTGTGTCCTTCATAACACCTGTGCTATGGAAGCAGTCCTGTGTATTTAGTTATCATTCACTCCCCTTCGTGAAGGCAGGGACTTTCCTTGCACCATTCACTGCCATATCCCAACTGTATGGAACAAAACTGCACATGGTAGGTGCCCATTCAATATTTGTTGGATGGAAATAAATGAATGAGGGGACAGTGATTTCTACTCAGGAGGAAAACATTCTGTGCCTTTAAATGGAGATGGGGCGAGGGCAGGATGCTGGCCTGCAGCCCCTTGGTCATAATGGTGTGTCCAGCAGGAGATTAACTAATCAGCACATACATTTTCTGAATTACAAAGTGTGCCAGGGACATTTCATGTCTGCTAATTGGCACCAAGGAGGAGGGGTTTTTATCGAAATCACAGCCAGCTGGAAGCATGTCCGTGTCAGACCTACTTGAAAATCAGAATGGACATTTCATAAGCCCTGGCCACCTCGTGAACCTGCAGGTCCCCACAGATGCTTCCACCGGCTGTGCTTGGGGTCACAGAGGACCCTACACCTTACACCGTCTCCAGGTGAGGAGGTGAGGTCATGGGGGGCAATCAGAAGAAAAAAGACTGATGAGGGTTATGGCATAAGGTGCACTTAAAGTAACTGTCATATTGCCTCAACCCTGGCCATTTACCAGCTTACCTAAAAAGTAAAGAGAACAAAAATCCGGGCTTTCTAGTTTTACGAAACCAGCCCCGTGGCTTCCTTACTGTGACCTAAGCCAAGTGATTTACCCTCTGAGCCTCAGCTGTTTGAGTGAACAGAAGATACTAACACTTAGCTCCTGAACTGTTGTGAGGGCTACGTGAGCCACACACATGTCAATACTAATGACAGCTAACACCACAAGCACTAAGTGTCGGGCCCTGTGCTCGTGACTTGTGTCCATTCTCCCATTTGCTCCTCGCTGCACTGCTTAGGGAACACACCCTTGCCGCCTGCCCTTTACGAGCAAGGGGACTAAAGGCTGGCGAGATTCAGTGATTTGCCCACAGTGACACAGGGAGGAAACACAGAGCCTAGATTTGAATCCGGGGCACCTAACTTGCTGGGCTCTTAACCGCCCTTGTAAGTCACCCTCTGAGGGGTTAGCTCAGTACCTGGTGTTCAGTACACATGTAATGAATGGCAGCTCATGAGATTCTGTTCTTACACTTAGCATTTCTCCTGCTCTCCTGCTTTCAAGCCTGCAAACTCCTCCAGCAACCACCACTTATAGGGTTCCTTGCGCACGCCAGCATCTGGCCTCCCTGGCTTAATCGATGTTGCCAGTAACCCTCTGAAGTGCTGATGGTTGTTTCCACTCTTCAGGGGTTAGTTAGCTTGGTCCCAGATCAGAGAGCCAAGGAGACGGGGACTTGAACACAGGGACTTGGGATTCCAGAGCCCAGATGTTTTCTCTGCACATGACACTCCTCGGTGCTAGCATCTCTCAGAATGTGTTTCTCCTCACTGAAGCTCCCCGACGTCTGAAACCTTCCCTGGTTGCCCCCCTCCCACTTCTGTCTGTACTTTTGAGCCTCGTTTTTTCCTGTACTCTCTGATGTGGGGTTGTGCCTCCATATCCATTTCTCGGTACTCCCCGCCGCTTATTAAACACTTCAGTGTACCCCATACCATGATCAGTGCATGATTTCGTTTAATCCTGCTGAGAACCCCACGAGGTGGAGGTTCTGATCCCTATTTCACAGGCGAGCAAACAGGTTTGGGGAGATGTCATAACTGTCCAACTTTGTTTAGTCATTTGCCAAAGGAAACATAACTGGAAAGGGACAAAGCTGGGATGAAACCCCTTAGGATTTGATTCCAGAACCCATCACCTGAGCTATTATATAATTTTCCATATCTTGTAAAAGTTCTAGTGGATTGGGAACATAGCTAGTATAGCTACTCCCAAATCCTGGTTGACCAAAGCTTTAAAATCTAGTCCTTTGTTTGAAGTCTCCATGATAAAGAAACCTAGGTTCTCAAAATTGCCAACATGTAAAAACAGCGTACACTTAAAAAAGAACTTGGCTTATAAATAGAATGTGCAGAATGGGCTATTTGGAAATGTGGTTCTGATATCTGAAACTCCCTTCCAACCTCTGACTGCTCTGTTCCTCGTCATGGAAGCTGGTGCTTCTCTCTCTCAAGCTGTGCCTGACATGTCCTCTTCATGCAGTGAAATTTTTTCCACTTTTTTCTTGACAGAGATGCAAAACATCTCCCCAAGAAACTGGGAGTAGGGAAGGGTCAGGAATCAGGGGCAGGTACAACCCTCTGAAGACCATATTTGAATTTCTCTTTGGCCCCCCCACGTATTTTTGCTGCCTCCTTATTTTTAGATGCAGTCTGCTGAATGCCACTAGCTGTCACGATCCTCTTGGGTGGTCCAGGGAGTCGCCGTTTTCATGGTGGTGGCATCAGAATGGCTCTGACCTCCAGGGCATGTGTGACCTACAGCAATCGAACTCTGACATCACAAATGTCCTTCATCAAGCCAGTCGGTCAAGCTACCATTGATTCTAATAGCATTAACGGAGGACACACAAAATGGCTTTTGCAAATGCCCTTTGCCTTTCTCCCTGGGTCTTGGCTAGCATCCTTTTAGTTCTTACTGGGCTGTAGTTCTTGTCCATCCAGCAGCGACCCTATTTGCATAATTAGCTTGCATCTGTGGGTGTGTATTTACCCCTGAAAGTGATCGCCTTTGAACTTTGGATGAATAACAGCATGGAGCGCTGGAAGATGTTCTTGCTTTGGAGCCCTCTTGTTCCCTCAGAGCAGATGAAAGTGGAAGATCATTTTGGAGGTCATACCCCCATCTTCAGGGTCTCTGCTTGTGCCATTTAGAGTGAGGGCAGGCAAAACCAGAAATAAACTCATGAAGAGGGAGGGGTCTAGGGGATGAAAAATGATTATCGTGTTTTGACGTCAACGATGCAGAACCACATTGTAAGAACCACATTGTAAGCTTCGGTTCTTTTTAAAGTTGTTTGGCTGTATCTGGCTGCCCTTGTAGCAGGGGTACATTTGCTTCTTGGATATTCTGTTCAGAACACCCTCAGTCACCTTCCTTCCCACCCCTGCTTCTTGATGGCAAGACCCTTACAGTTTTTCTCTTGGAGGGCCTGACCCTCTGAGTTAAGCTATCCCCTGACCCTGACCCCGACCCTATCCTCATCCCCATTTTTCAGAAGCACATGCTCATTTTCCATCCTCTCCAGTCTCATCCATGTTGTGTGCTACTGGTTGCCACTGAATAAGAGGGACGAGGTGATTTAAGATTAAGGTTTGGGATTAGAGTGCTGGGTTCCAGTCCTTTTTGCCTTAGACGGGTCATTTGACCTCTGAGACTTAATGGTAATCTCTAAGATGGGATAATGCAACACCTCCCCTCATAGGGTTGGATGGAATTACATGGTATAAAGCATGTAAAGTTCTTGATACATAGTAGGTGCTCAGTAAATGGTGACAATTATTGCTGAATGGAAAGTCATAGACACTTTTTTTTTTTTTTTTTTGGTCTCCCTCCTATCCTAAACTAATTATGCAACCTTGCAGCATTGAAACATTCCGAGTCTCAGTTTCTTGATCTGTAGTCAGGGGACACAAATAGCTTTTCCCTGTAGACTTCACAAAGTGGTTGTGAGGGTTTTTCAGCAGCAGCAGCAGGAGCAGCCAGATCTGTTTTAGTATCAGACTCTGAGGACCTGCTTCTGGTTTCTGCATGTGGCTCCCCAGAGGTGCCAGGCAGGGCCCGGAGGAGAGCTGCCTGGAAAGTCCTGTACTCAAACCACTTGGCCACGGCCACAACCCATATTTTCTCTATTCGGGTGCAGCAAGGTCTCTCTGTAAACAGCTGTACTGGGAGCAGTTCTTATAAAAATCCCTCTAAACTAGAACTTCTTAAAACCTGACATGCTGTACATCAAAATCTCAATTCCCAGCCATGACCCAAAGCCTTAGAATCCTAGTGACAGAAGCCAGATGGGAGTTCAAATATTCAGCAGGGTATCTGTGGCCTCAGGTTGTAATAACCGCTGTGACTAGTGTTTACTGAGCAGATCTATGAGCGGCACTGAAAATTCCATATGGTACACGTGTGGAAAGCTCCCAAAGGAATGAAGAGCTCCGAGTTCAGGATCGTGGTTGTGATAGAAGTGGGGAGGAGGGGAAGAAGGAGTGAGGTTAGATGAAGCACACAGCAGGCTTCAATGGGATTGATAATGATTTTTTTTTTTTTTTTACAAAAGTTGATGGTAGGTATATGGTTACTGTTTTATGATCAGTCATATATATGTACGTGCTTGTGTGTGTATGAGAGAGAGACACACACACACATACCATTTAATTTAATAAAGGGAGAAAGCAGAAAGGAGTCCTCAAACCCAGTAAAATTAATAAGAAACAGCACTCTGTGAGGCCCACATATATTTTCTCTCTCTTTTGAACCCCTGAATCCCCACTGTGTTTCACAGAGCCTGACTCAGAGTGAGTGGTGGATGATTGTTACTGAATGAGTGTACAGGTGAATCTGCAGCGCTCCCCCCCCCTTGTCACCTTTGGTCCCACCTCTGCTGCGTTTTATTTGTCAAAGTGGAGGTCAGTAAGCAGAAGGGCTTCCTGAGAACATTTTGTTTCTGCTCTGGTCTAGGACACAATACTATGGCCTGGCAAACAGATGGCTTGCTCATTTAACATTGTTCTATTTCAAGCAGAATGTCCTTGTAAGATTTATTCTCAGGGACACCAACCCACTGGAAAGGATCTTTGGAGTTAACTCCTCTGATTTGGTCTTGCCTGCCAGATGCATTCCCCCAGTGACTGTCATTCATGGTCACCTGAGAGGTTGCTGGAAGCGCTAACACTCCCTTCTCTTCGCCAAAGGCACAACTGGGGTCTTGACTGTCAACACAAAACAAGAGAAGCACCCGTGGCAGCAGCTGCCAGCCCTGGGATAGCCTAGCTTGCTCAGCACTTGCTCCTAGTGGGGAGACTTGATAGGACGCCACTCCCCTGCCTGCCACAGCTGTTTACTTCCTGGAAAGGGAGTCCAGGGGCTGTGAGGCTGGTCTGTATGGGCAGAGGTGAGCGAGCGGATGAGGATCATGTCTGCTCATCGTACTGAAACAAATGACTTCCCTGACTGCCCGGTTGATGCCAGAGGAGCTGGGAAGCTAACGAGCATTGCTTGTACCTATGAAGATGTTTGGCGAAAAAGGTAGAGCGGTGAGCAAGGAACTGCCCGCCCTCTAAGTCTGCGCCTTTCCTAAGCCAACGGCCTTGATGGAAGTGATTGTCAGGGAGCTGGACAGTGGCTAGGATCTGGGGGGGAAAGAGTGCTCCCAATATCTGAAGGACCTCTCTGGGCCATGTTCTTTCTGCAGTGGAGATACATAACAACCAGTATGGTGTAGTCACTAGCCAATGAGAATGAAAAAGGCCTTTATTGCTGAAGGTCTTAGCTGCACCTGGCCTGAGCCCTTTAGCGGTTGGACGATGGGGAAAATGGCGAGAAAGGGCAGGAGTGGGGAGAGGCCTTGGGGAGCTCAGGGCCCCTGTTCACCTGTCACTATAGGCAGAGTTCAATATATTAGCCACCAGTGTGGCCACATTCCCGTCTGACTATATGGTATGAGGAAGGTGGATTTGATTCTTATACGTCAGAATCACCTGGGGAGTACGTTGAAAACACAGGTGTCTAGTCCCTGCCTCAAAATTGTTGAGCCCTGTCAGGCCATGAGACCTGAGTGCCCGAGTCAGCTGATCTCTAAGGGTCCAGCTCTAATGATCAGTGCATCACTGAAGATTCTGAAGTGAAGTCCAGCTCACTCTAGGACTCTGGGAGAACACATCTCGTTCAAGTGTAGCTCATGTGAGTGAGTGAAGCAGGCTGTTGGGACTGGGACAAATTGAAGAGTCCATGTCTGTCTAACTACAGCTCGACCCTGACCCAGCACCCCTGGATCACTGCTGCTCTGGAACGCTGGCCTGACACGGACAGACCATGTATTGAGTCAGTCCTGAAGCTCACCAACCCACAGGTGGGGCACTGTTTTAAACTTTTCCTGCTCCAAAAGCCCTGTCTGTGGAGGGTAGAGGAGGTGTCACTGGTCCCACATGAGAAAGGAAAGGAGACAAGGTCTAGGTGAGGGTCCTGATGCTGCTTAAGGAGACCATTTCCTCAAGTGTGGCCCTGAGAGTCTGTCCTCAGCTGCTTGTGCCTCTCCATCACCTCTCAGATGTCCCCCGACCCCGTCCTCCCCAGTCAGAGCCTACCCTCAGCAGCTTTCCTAGCACTGAGATGCGAGCTTCTTATGAGGTGAAGGGACACTTTCCTAGCCACTCTGAGCCTTAGCTGAGGGGTGGAGCTCGCACAGGATGGGATGCTTGATGTGAAGTGCTTGTTTCTACCTAGGATCCCTGGAATGTTCCACAAAGAAATGGATTCCTCTAAGAGAACTTGGCTTGATTAATACATTTAAATCCAGATGTCAATGCTTCTATCTCCGCTTGGGATGCCATTCTCCCCACGTTTTTTTCTGACTCCTATATGTCCTTTAGGACTTAGTCTAGTCTATGTTCTGACCTCCATGATGGGGCTACACTGGTTTCCTCCTAGCACCTTCATCCTGGCCATGCCCTTGCTTTAGATTTTCTCACCTGGAATTTCAGGGGCCCGCTCGCTTAAAAACATCCAAGTTTGACATGTGTGGGGTGTGCACGATGTCACTTTATAATATTATGTCAGTTAATCCTTACAATAGCCCAATGAGTTTGGCACTATTATCATTCATAGGTAGGAAAACAAGGCTCAGAGAGATTAAGTAACTTGCCCAACAGTTTATAGCTAGTAAGTGGTAATTGGGAATTGGATCTGAAATTATTCTTTGTGTAGCAGAGCCTACATTTGTAACCACTGTACTACGTCATGTCCCTGCAGCCTGAAGTCAGTGGCCTGAGGCCAAGGATGGTCTCTTAGTTCATAAATCATAGTCCCACGTTGGGCTTTGAAATCATAGACCTTGAACTCAAGGGTGTGGGCAGCTGTCAAAATCACTCTGCTACAATCTGTGGTTACCCTTTAAGCCTTGGTTTCCTTGGCTCTGCACTGGGACACTTACAGTTGCCTTATAAGGTTACAGCAGACATTATAGGAGAGGATGTATCTGTTGTTCTCACTGCAGTGCCCTGCTCACAGGAAATGTCTGAAACACATTGGTGGAATAAGTGATTGGAGGTGCCAGTGGGTTCACCTTTTACTTGAAAATGACACTCTCCTGCTCCTTTCAAATCCTCATATAACCCGACAGACACGGGGTTTAGTTTGGGAGGGAGGAAGTGGGATGTTGGGTATTGGTGAAGAGCCTGGATGGAATGGGGGTATCAAACTTTTGGAGTTGTTCACATTTCTCAGAAAGGCAACCCTCTACAGAGAGTGCACAATTGGAAGAATATTCTTTTTCATTTGGAAGTCAAGGATCGTGTCTCCACTACTCCTGTACAACCCGCTTGTCAGCCACAACAGTTAAATAAATATTAACTGGATCCATTGTTACTGAGGCACAGAATAAATACTTAATTGGCTGGTCATCTCATATACCTGCCACCCTGGTAGTAGAGCAGCTTGCTAAACTCATCGCTAAACTCATTGAGGGTGTTCTTTTGAATAGAGAAGCAGCTTAGGTACTTAAATTTTGACAAATCACAGGATGCCTCCCTGTCCTTGTGACCTTCTCCCAATTCTCCATGTGGATTATTTTTCAGCTCAGTGAGGTAAGGAGTCGTTAGTGTTGCTTCTGCAAAGTAGGCAAGGGTAACATCTCAAAGAAACACGAGAATGTGTCACCAGGTTGGCTCTACCAACTCCATAGGTGTGACATCCGTGCAGTGTCCTTGGCAGGATTATGGTTTTGTTTTTGCTTTATTAATATCTGCAAAAGTATGTGGACAATTCAGTTGGCTGTGTGTGTGTGTGTGTGTGTGTGTGTGTTGGGGGGGGGTTATGTAAAAGATAAGTGTTTTTAATCCCAGGATTTCAAGAACTGTCCAGGGAAAAGGTCTAATTAGACCAGCCTTGTTTTTTTTAACGACACCCAGCCTTAGTGGCAAATGGCATTTGTGTACTAAGGTGCCCACATTGATGGGCAAGCAATAAATGTTAAATCACAACAGTTAAGTCTAATGAGAATTAATGGGTTGTCTTACAACATTGCCTCAGCTCTCTGGGGTGCCCCCTCAGCCCTGTTTGTAAGGCTTTCGCTTCAGTCCCGTCTCAATGCAGTCATCTGCTTTTGCAGACTCCACCCTTCTGTTCCCAGTTGTCATGAGTGTCAAAGCCGCTCTTCCCCTTTTCCCTTCTTCCCTGACAGATCCACCCAATCTATCTTCCTCTGTTCTATTCACCACCCCCACCTTTTCTCTGACTGCTTTTGTTTGTGCCTCACCCTTTCCTCCTCTGTTCCCCCTTTCCTCTCCCACCTTCTCTGCTGGGTCCCTTTGACAGCAGCTGTTCTCTGGGGAATGTCCCCACTCCAGCTTTGGACTGGCATCTCCTCACTGACCCTGCTGCCTTATCCCACAACCCAGTGAAACAGCTAGTCTTCCCCAAACAAATCGGGAACAAATTGGAGAAGGTAAAGAATGTTGTCATGCAAATGGAATATATATCTAAACTCAAGCCCCTTACGGAGTTCTTTTTAAGCATGCCTTGTTTTCTTGGGGAAGTCAGGCTGGAGCCAGGAAGAATGAACTATCCATAATTCCACACAGGACTCTACCCCCAGCTCTGTGCTTCGTGCTTTATGTGTCGTGTAGGATTATACGTAGGGAAACAGATCGAGAGGCTTAAATTGTGATCGATCATCACTTTCTCTCTGACCTTCTTGTTTGGACCAAGTCCACTAAGCTGACTCCCTTTGGTTTTAGAGGGTTCTCAGAAGATCAGAGTATCCACCATACATCCTTCCCCCAATTTTTCCTTGGCAGCCAGGATGATGACTCTGTGGAGGGAACAACGTATGGCAGCCACTAGCGGTCAGCGTACAGGCCCCAAAGATGGCAGAAGCTGTCCTAATGCTCGTTGAGAACACGGTGATGAGGTCAAAGAAGCAATGCCAACATTCCCACCATTGTGAAGCCCCTGGCTGAAGCCCCTTTGAGAGCGCCATAGAAATGCTACACGGAACACAAGGGATGAGGGAACAGGGTGGGCAAGACTGTCTCCCACTCCTTGGTCTGAGTAGTGGCCTTGCTGCATCAAAGCATTATGTGTAGAAGGCCATGCACTCTATCTTCCCACCCAGGGCAGGAACCCTGCTCCCAGTCTTTCCTCTCCCACCTGCTGGCGGAACAAGGACCCGAGCTCAAGAACCCAAAGAATGGCAGGATGCCACCAGTGGAGGCAGACTGTATTTAAATGCAATTCACCTCTTTGGGGTCTGGGAAAAGCCACCCGTAGATTCATTTGCTGGGAAACACGGTCTGTGTGGCTGAAGCAGTGGACACTGGGGTGGTGGTCTTGCCCAAAGTCGACTTCCTCCGGAGGTCTGTCTGCTGTCCGGAATGGCAGCCGCTTCGGTGGGCGAATAGGACGGTCATCTCTGGGCCTGAGGGGGCGGCTTCGGGCTGGGACCCCTTGGGGATGGCAGGCTGTTCAGGCTTTCCTGACGTGGGGTGGGAGGTGTACTGTTTGGCTGGAGGAGGGCTGTAATTCTGAAATCGCACAGTTTTGACTTGCTGCAAGAGAAAGGAGAGCACAGGGGCCCAGGTGAGGCAGGAGCTGGGAGGTTTTCCCTGGGACTTGAGTCCTGCTGCTTCTCCACACATGTCCCTACTTAAAACACCTCATTTCTGTGTTCCCTCACAAACGCCTGTGTCTACTCTGAGGGTCTCGGATGCACTGCGCTGTTAGGTGCTGCGGACCCAAGAGGGAACAAGACTGCCCTGACAGGCAGTGGTAACACATGCGGAGGCCCCTAGGGGTGTGCAGGGGCCTATCTAGCAGCAGTGAGGCATCTGGGGAAGGCCTCCGAGAGCCACAGCTATTTAAATTGAGAACTGAAGAACGATTAGAAATTACCTAGAAGAAATGGGAGAGGCAGTCACTTGAGAAAAGGGCTGAGGCAAGAGGTTATGGCTCCTTCCAGAAAGTACAAGAGGTTCACCTTCTCTCTCTCCACACCACCTGCCCTTCAGGCCTATCTCCAGGCCCACCTCTTCCTTGAGGCCCCCCCCACCTGCTGACTCCCAACTCAAAAGTCTCATGATGGCCTTATATCCTCAGAGCAGAGGTTGCAAAGTGGACTCCTGCTGTTTGAGTTTAGTCTGCAGCATGTTTGAGAGTCTGATTTAGTTGCCAACACATAAAATTGGGAGATTGCATATAAAAATTAGAATTTCATATGTCTCTTAAAAAATCAAAGCTGGTACATTGAGGCCTGTACCCCATTCTGGCAATAGCTGTCTGGAGCTGATGAGCAGGACTCCTTCATATGGGAGGCATGGTCTCCTGTCGCCCAAGCCCCTTCTCTCCCTCCCTCCCTCCCTTTTATTTTATTTTTTTAATTTTTAAAGATTTTTTCCTCCCTCTTTCTTTCACCTCTCCTTGTCTCTTATACAGCTACCTTGTACCAACAGATACTTCTTTAGCGCAGACCTGATTTAGGGCTTAATAGTGTTCTGTGCTACTGCTTAGAAATTTCTTTTTCTTCCTTCCTTCCTTCCTTCCTTCCTTCCTCTTCTTTCTTCATTCCTTCCTTTCTCTTTCTTTCTTTCTTTCTTTCTTTCTTTCTTTCTTTCTTTCTTTCTTTCCTTTCCTTTCCTTTCCTTTCCTTTCCTTTCCTTTCCTTTCCTTTCCTTTCTTTCTTTTCTATGACATTGGATCCTAGTGTCCCCCACTGAAAATCCAAGTTTCTTCATACTTTTGACCCTCACCACATCTCACAGAGATCTGGGCACTTCTTAAATGCTGACAATGTGAGGGCTGTGTCTAACAGCTTGGGGTAAAAGGCAACTGGGGCCTAGAAAACTCTGAATTATTTGAATGCTAAAATCCAGAAAAAGAACTCCCAACATTGATATCAGTCAACACTTTTTTTCCAAATGCTTTTCCTTACAAGCTTACAGCTTAGTGTTAAGAACATGAGTTTTTATATCAGATCTGGATTCTACTCCAGACACTCAAATGTGTCAGCTGTGTGTCTTTTGGTAAAGCACTTTAACTCCTCAAGCCTCCTTTTCTTATTTTAAAATGAGGACGACAATAATAATATCTACTAGAGGGGGTTGTTGAGAATTAAAATAACCACTTCGGAGGGTTATTGTCAGGATTAAATGAGATAAGGCATGCACAGTAGTCAGCATGGTGCCTGCCAAGTTGTTACCATTCAGTAAATGCTTAGCAAAGAGGAGGAGACCACATCATCTTTCCTTTTGGCCTGGAATGGGTCATGGTGGGGCTGGTGGTGGAGGTGATGGTCAGTAAACTAAAAGATAACAGTCACCTAATTTCCTTAATGTCACCTCCTCTATCTCGCTGTTCCTCCTGCCTTAAAAGGATATTATTGAGAACATAAAACTTTTATAAAAACCCATGGCTTCTAGTGGGAAAAGCCCTGCACTAGAAGTTAAAAGATCTGAACTCTGCCACAGAGGTTACAGTAAAAGTTAGTTGTTGGAATCATTATAATTTGGTGTGACTTTGATAAATCCCTTAAATTTCTCCTGTGTCTCAGTGGCCTCTTCTATATCATGAACGCTTATGATCAAGCCCCGTTTAAGTACTTTACACATCTCATCTTGTTTCATCTCTGCATCAGTCCTAGGAGGCTGTTCCCGTTCGTACTGCTATTTTACAGATGAAGCAAAAAGAGTCTGAGAAAGGTGAAGTGTTTTGGCTAAGCCCCCAGACAGCAAGCAGCTGATCTGGAATTCAGATCAAGAGAAGGCTGATGACAAAGCCACGTTTTTTCCAACTTACCTCTGGGCCTCGAAAGACACACGTACGAAACGTTCAGGAGGCATGAAGGAGAATACAGTAACACATCTGCAGAGGGTGTCAGTGGCCTGAGGGGTGTGTGGGGGGACACTGTGTGTGAGGATTCTTTTGAGGCAATTTTGATACCTCGTCCAGGTAAAACAAACCTTGGGAGCTGGGACGCTGTGCCAAGTTAGGGATATAAAGACTCCATACGCCCCACCCCTCATGTCACCTCACTCCTACCTTTTCGCTGCCATTTCTGGAGTTTTCTGGTTTCACTAGGATGGATGGTGGGGCGGATGCAGGTGGTTTAGGTAGAGGCTCGCTCTTGACAGGGATTTCCTTGCCTTCCATGATGAGGGAACTGGCGGCTGAGCGGGTCCTGGTGTCACCGCCTCTGCTGACACACGTGAGGGCAGGCTCCCCGGTGGGAGTGGGCTGCGGTCCCAGTTCCGCCGCCACCACCGTGGAGGGGGCAGGGGGGACCCCCTGCGGCTGGTAGAACGGGAACTGCTGAGGCCGTACCACCATGGTGGGGCTGCGTCTGAGGGAGCCCACCACCAGGGCGGGGATCCCTGACTGGACGGGCCTCTGCAGGGATCCATCTGAGGAATTACAGGACACAGATATCAGCACCGGGGGCTGCTGACAGTGGCTTTGCTTGGTCTTGTGTGGGCCGTGTGTCCTGATAGCCCAGAATAGTTAAGTACTTTCCCCATTTGAGTGTGCTCACATTCTCGCAGGGTCTTTCAAAGGTGACCTTATTCTTTTTTTAGTGCTGTTTGCTGATGCTGGCAGGAAATAACTGGCTAGCTGAATGTTTGGCGGGGGGCCGGGGGGGGGGGTGTAGTGTCAGAAGGTGTATTACTTCCATTTGCCTTCTCTCTCTCTCTCTCTCTCTCTCTCTCTCTCACACACACACACACACACACACACACACACACACACACCTACTCTCTCACTTCGGGGCCTATAAGTTGTAAAGTGAAGAACACAAACCTGAGGAGACAGCTTCACAGTGAGAAGCAAACAGACGCGTGCAAACCAAAGAGGAAACAAAACAAAAGAAAGAGATGGAAGGAATTGAAAACACAAGAGTCAGTCAACTGGGAGGGATGAGAGGGTGGGAAAGAGGGAAGCAGAGAGGGCAGGAGGGGGCTCTGACCAGCTACTTGAAGACTATTCTAACAGGAGCAGTAGGCATAGGGCGGTGGGATTGCCCTTGCTGGGGGCGGAAGGGCAAATGGAATTAAGGGAGAGAGTGTGCAGGCATACGTGACACCACACGGAAGCAAATTTGGAAAGATTGTTCCAGAGTGAGGGCTGTGCATGGATGAGCTTTGCAAAGTCCCATGACAGAGGTTCTGGAATCAGACTTCCTCTCAGGGAGCCTGGGACAGGTCAGCCACATTCCTTCTCTGCATCTCAGCCCCTCATGTGTAAACCCAGCACCTGACAGGGCTGCTGGGAGGCCGACATTTTACGATGTGTGCAAAGTGTTAGGACAGTGCCTGGAACATAATAAATGCCCCGTGTTTCTAACTCTCACTGTTTTTGGGTAAAGGACAACAAATCCGAAAAATACAAGGTCCAGGACTATGGTTTTATCCCTTCCTTGGGCTTTTTTTGTTTGTTTTGTTCTGTTTTTGTTGTTAACGGAGATGATCTTCCCTCAGTAAAAGGAAGCCATTCCTCCCCCTCAAATTCTCTGGAAGACAGGACATACGTTGTTTTCATCTCTCGGGCACGTGTCCTGTACGTGATAGGGACTTCAGTGCACTCTGTGGGGAGACAGGAGGCACACCCCTGGGAAGCACCTCATTCCACTTCTCCGTAAGGGTCTCCCAGCATTTAGGGAGCATCACTGATGTCCGGTCAGAGTTGTTAGTCCTTTGTGATAGCCTCTGGACACGTGTGTGAATCACAGACATTTGTGTCCAGCACAGAGGGCCTGAGCCAACACCATGTTCTGTGTCACGCCTCGTCTTCAAGCCAGATGTGAACATGAAAAGCAGAAGTCTCACTAAACGCAGTCGGTGTTCTCAGCTGCCGTGAGCAAGCCAGGCGCCATTTACACAAGTCTGCCCTTTCAATGTAGACATTTATTTTTCCACTGACAGCCCTATGGGGTGCACAGTCAATTCTCCTGTCATGTGTCTTTGCTGTGGTGAGATTGATAGCTGGACCAGCCTCACCTTGGGGAAAAGGGAGAGAGAAAGCCTCCGGGACTTGAGAAAGTCAAAGCAGCGCTGTGCAGGCCTGTCCTTAGGCTCCTGGAAACGTGTGAAAAATCGGTTTTATGCCTCATCTGTTTATCTTGTCAGTTCTTATTACCAAGAGATTTAATGCTTTCTTATTTACACGTGCATCCAGTGCAGTCACAACTCCAAGTCCAGCAAGATCTTTGCAAAGGTAGAGGCAGTGTGTGAAAGGAAGTGTGAGTGGTTGCCAATGGGGTACAGGCCTCAGCACTCATAAGTGGTGTGGACTGAGTGTGAACGTTTCAACACTGAGTCACTCACACACTGGATGGGCCAAAGAGGACCTGCTTAGTTGTAGTAGCAATGATAGTACTGATAAAATGATCACTCTATAAAAACAGCTATTATTTCTTGAGCCTTATTATGTGCCAGGCATGGTGCCATCAGTCTTACATGGATTCTTTTATTAAATTCACACAATACCCTGACTTTAATGTTTGTTTGTTTATTTTGAGAGACACAGAGAGACAGGCAGACAGACAGGCAGAGTGTGAGTAGGGGAGAGGCAGGGAGAGAGGGGGAGAGAGGATCCTAAGTAGCCTCCATACTGCCAGCGTAGAGCCCGAAGCAGGGGCTCGATCTCACAACTGTGAGATCGTGACCTGAGCTGAAGTCAATAGCTGGATGGTTAACTGACTGAGCCACCCAGGTGCCCAGGCAGGTATTATTTTTATTTCCATTTTACAAATGAGAAAACTGGAGGCTGATGAGGTCCAGTCACCCCAGGCTTCTGTGGTGGCATTATTTAGGAGGCGTTTGCATGTGGGCAGGGAGAAGGAGGTGGAAGGTCAGCAGGGAGGAGGGGGGAGGGGCAGCTGGGTAGAGGCAACACAGTGGGAGGTCAAGTACATGGTGGTGGGGCAGGTGGTCAGGTGAGAGCCCCGGGAGAGGGCAGGACTAAGATACCTATTTTAATTTTCTTGGGACCTTTTCCTGTGTGGCATACTGACCCACATGTTACCCTCTTGCTTTGAGTGGTCATACTACATTTTCATATTTAATCATTTTTCAAGATAGAGAGACTGTGGAGCCCAGTTTAAATCAGAAAATGTAGAATAAATCAAATTTACTTGGCCTGGCTCGTGGTCTTCTAGAGAGGTATGCAAATATAGAACCTTCCTGTTTTGTAGAACAATGGGTTCCAGACGCTTTTTAAAGTGCCTGAAAATGAGGTCTTATGTAGTGGTTCAATATTTTAGGGGATGAAAGCATTGCCACGTGAGCAGTGTGGATGTTACACAGGTAAAATAACAGCAAGCTGCAGAACAGTGCATGTGGTGGGTATGATTACGAGATACTATGTATATACACAGAAGAGCACTGGGGACGGGGGTTATGGATATGAAGGAGACTTCCTTTTGTACAATAAAAATGCTTTTAACCTCATGTATATATTAGTCAAATAACAAAGCAAGATTTGGGGACTCTCAGCATTGACTCTTCAACCCTCTTTACCCCCCTCCCCCACCCACCTCCCCGATATTTCCCATGTTTCCCTTTTAGCACCCCTGCGGGGTTCCCTGGAGCAGAGAAGCCCTGATCCAGCAAGTACTTTGCTCGTTGTGTCTTAACTACAGCCAGCATCCACCTTGGCTGTGTTCTAATTATATGCTGGCACTCCGGGCTGCTACCATCCCCACCATTCAGTATACGTGTGTGGAGTGACCAAGGGCAGTGACTTTAAGTCGGTCTGGCTTCATCCAATAAGACCAGTCACTATTTGGGAATTAAAAGCACTCTTTACAGAGGCTTGTTTTAAAGCCAGTATCCTCCTTTTGCAACATGTACTCTGTCTACCCCAGAGCCAGATCCCCCCATCACTTAGCTGTAGGCACGTACCTCTCTGCCACCACTTACTCTTTCTCATGCTGCTCCTCCCGGATCTCCGAAGAGAGCCCTGTCCTACAGTCCCCGGGCTGGTTGTGCTCCTCACGGGGTTGACTATGGCGGTGGGCACAAAGACGGACTTGAAGGGACGGTTCTGCCGGGGATCACCTTCTGAAATGCTGCCTTGGGAGGACACAGAGGAGTTGGATAACGTCCATGTGGCGTAGAGACCAGGACTCCGAGAATCTGGAAAACTAGATGTCTTTCTGGTTGTTGCAAGCGTTTTAAAGAGAAGAAATAAAGAAAACGTTCAGTTATGAGTCCTATTTAAAACAGCTCTCAACCATATACTGAATGTGGTCTCTCTTCACCCCCTTCCTATCATATATGTTCCCTTTATTAACCACACAGGCATGATCATGTGGGTCTCACGATTTACAGCTGGGCAACTGTGCAGGTGTGCAGAGGGCAGGGAGAGGGGCTCATACTGAGGCCCCATTGGAACGAGAACACTTGACTTAGGTCATCTTTCATTCCAGCTCTAATCACTCCTAACCCCAAGAGTTTGGAGCACAAGGTCTTGTACATGTTCAACTCGTTTTGTGGTTCTGATTTCCTATTCATTCTGTGACTTTCCCCTTTGATTCTAAACTCAGGGAAGGCAGAGATATTTTATGCCTTATTTTATATCCTTTGTGTTCTGCATCTATTGCTTATCAAAAAATGTTTGTTGAATGATTTCCATGATGCTTTCAGCACTGATGCCAGTTGTTTGGGCTAACACATGTTGAGCACTTACTGTATGCTGGGCATTGGGCAGTGCTTTGCCCCCATTATCTTGTGGGTTCTATTAGTGCTACTATTTTTGTTTTAATTTTTAAAAATGTTTTTATTTATTTTTGAGAGAGACAGACAGACACTGAGTGTGAGCAGGGGAGGAGCAGAGAGAGAGGAGACACAGAATCTGAAGCAGGCTCCAGGCTTTGAGCTGTCAGTACAGAGCCTGATGCAGGGCTCAAACTCATGAACCACGAGATCATGACCTGAGCCGAAGTTGGACGCTCAAGCAACTGAGCCACCCAGGCACCCCAAGTGCCACTATTTTATGGATAAGAAAATAGAGGCTTACAGTTACTTGGCCAAGCAGCTACAAGACCTGAGATTTGAACCCAGGTCCAGGCTGGTCCTCTCCTCTACCACTGAAAAGATCACCATCTTACCATTGAGCACACTCCCTCCTGGCTAGGGAGAGTGTTCATCATTTAGGTAGCAAGGTAAGCCCTGAATCCTGCTTGAAAGAAACAAACTGAAGCAGTGGGGAGGCCCTACACATGCCTTTGGAAGACCCTCCCTTTTCAGCCTTGGGTTCTGACTTTTAAGACTAGTATTAAAGTTTTATAAAACACCAATCTCCAGTCACTTGCTTCCAGATTGCTACTCCCTGAACCCTATGGGGAATGGCGGCCATTTTACATGCCCTTCTTGCCCCTTTACCAATCCTACCCCAAAATCACAGCCCCGATTGAGCAGTCCATTGATCAGCTCGTCACTCGGATGATGAAATAACCTCCCTGGGAAAAACCAACTCAACCAAGACCCTGGCTCAGAGATGCCCTCCCTGATGGCCTTTCCATTAATGCCTACAGTCATTTCCCTTTATTTCTTCTCCTCCTTTTCTCTCCTTCTTTGGCTGAAAAAAGTGATATGGAGCTTAACAACGAGCCAGCCAGTGGTACAAAGATAGGTAAGGCGTTATTTAACGTGACCAACTCTGCCCAAGAAGCATATGCAGCCAAATGCCCAGAAATGATGCTTACAGTGATGGGACTTCTATCCACAGCCATCAACCTGCCTCTGGTCCCGGTGATGTCGTCAGTAGAGGGGTGCAGGCTTCCTGCCAGTAAGAGCTCCCACTCTATTCTGGAGCTAAGGGCTGGCAGTGGAGAGAAATCCTTGGCCTTGGCCTCCATGGTCATGTGCTAGATCTGCCTGTTTTTTGAAGGGGGGCCTCAAGGTGTTGGATGCTGTAAAATGGGCTGGCCACAGGAAAGACAGGTTCCATAACCATTCCCAGCAGCAGCAAGCACAGAATACAGTTAATTAGGCCCAAGCCAGCCTTATTCCACAAGTCTCTTCTCTGAATGACTGTTGATAGACCGAGCTGCAACCTGATTTTCCTGAGCCCAGCACTAGGTCAGGTTCCAAAAACTCTTAAATCCAAAGTCCTTCTTCCAACAGGAGTCCCTCTCTGTCTTTTGGCAAAAAGCTCAGCACTTACCCAGCGCTTTCTTCTAATATCAAAGTACTTTGTGAACATATATTAATTAATCCCCATTACACTCCAGATCCTTGTTTTCCAGATGGAGAGACTGAAAGAGGGGTTTGAGGGGGGAAGGAGTGCTATTGCCTCCAACTTGCTCTATTGTGCTGCTTTGAGTGTGCAGGTCTGTGTCCCCTTTCCTGTCTGTGATAGGAACCCATAAGACCTAGCCCCCTCCCCCCGCCGTATGTGAAGGGGCATTTGCGGCTCTACTGTACTCACCACTGGCAGCAGCCTCCTGGTAAGGGAAAGCTTGCACCCTGGCAACTTTATATAGTTCTGGGTAGAAAGTTCAAAGAACCGAGTGTTGGCCCCTGTATTGCTTTTTCCATCCATAAGGCACCAGGGGGGTGCATGTGCCTGGTGAAGGTTGTAAGAAAGAGGAATATCCTGGCTACTGGACAGAAGGGACTGTGTTGGGAGAACATGAGGGGCAGAGAGGCCTTGGAAACAGGACCTGAGGGAGGCTGCTGAGAGTCTGGCAGCAGATATCTGAGATAGGGGGCAGGGGTCTGATCAGACGTTGCTGATTGTGTTCTTGCCATGAAAGGTCTTCAACTGCAACCACATTCTTTCCTCTCTGGTTCAAGCTTCCAAGCCCTAAGAGAGAGCCTCAGATGGGCTGAGCCTGTTTCTTAGCTGGGGTGATGGGAGGAGGAGGAGAAGGAGGATAAGGAAGAAGAGCAGGATAGAGAGGAGGAGGAGGGGGACATAAGAAGGAGGAGCTAGTTTCTTAAGCCTCTGAAAAGAGAGGAAACTTGTGCCTTCCACCAAGACTATGCCTGAAGGAGGAAAAGTATGTTGACGCTAGTCAGAGGGGATTTAGATGGAAACTTGACAAACGTTCTGCACAGTCTGAGCCTGTGGCTACCTCCAGGGCCTGGGAAAGCATGTCACGGTGGCAGAGATTTACTTGTGGTCAACTCGGCTGGACAGGTGGGTGTCAATATCTAGCATTGAGAGAGGGCTGGCGCTCTGGAGGGCACAGCTGCCTTTTATTCTCTTGGGAATTAAAAGGCTCACTTGCTGAATCTTAATACCCTGGCATTTGGGTCAGCACTAGCCTTTCTATAGAGTTAGTCCCCAAGCTCTGGCAGGCCCAGTTCATTGGGGCATAATGCTAATAAAGCAAAGGTTCCAGTGCTCAGGGGGGACCTCATACTTTCGAGCCCTGGCTCTTTTATAAAAGGCTGCCTTCTAGCCCAAGGGGGCTGCTGGTGGTGAGAGGCATCGCTGCAAACAGAAAACAGAGATGGGAAGAAAACCTCACACACATGCAGAATCAAAGAGCAGAAAGGGGCCTTGCATATGTAGTCCAACCCACTCAGTCCTAACACAACCTGCTAAAAGGAGTGGAAACTAAGCTGACAAAGGACCACATCATTCAGCCCCAAGAAGCAAAAGGAGAGGGTGGCTAAGAACAAGGATGAGCTGCTCCCAGGTAGATAAATTGGGCATCATAGACCCATGTCTAAGATTACTGGTGATGGGACCTTCCTTTGCATCAGGAGACCATCAAGGAGAACTTCACACAGAGAGAGCACCAATCCTCTGTCACTTAACAGCTGTCAGGAGAATATACTCTGACAGGGATTTCCTCTTTTTGGAAATGTTGGTTCCCTAGAAGCAAAACCCACATACACATAAGTAGCACCTCAGTATACACATATGTTCAGGATTCTATCAACTGGAGGGGAGGGACAGATTCAATGGCAACCTATGGCTGAAACTCCATCCACTGTCTGATGTGGCTGTCTCTGAACAGGTGAGTCTAGATGGCTCATGGCTTGCCTAAGGACACAATACATGTACCTAGGACAAAAGCCAAGGAGAGAAAGGGAAGCTGGAGCCTTGGAATACACTGGAATGGAATCCTCCATGCATTCTAGTGAGGGTAACCATTTGTCCAGATTTTCCTAGGAGAGTCTTAGTTTACATCTGCTCTCCTGGTGTATTAAAAGTGTGTGTGTGTGTGTGTGTGTGTGTGTGTGTGTGTGTGTGTCTCCTTCTTTTCTTAAAAGTGTCCTAGTCTGGGGGTGACTGGTTGGTTAAATCAGTTAAGCATCCGACTTTGGCTCAGGTCATGATCTCGTGGTTCATGAGTTCAAGCCCCGCGTCGGGCTCCATGCTGACAGCTCAGAGCCTGGAGCCTGCTTCGGATTCTGTGTCTCCTTCTGTCTCTGTTTCTCTCTCTCTCTCTCTCTCTCTCTCTCTCTCTCTCTCTCTCTCTCAAAAATAAAGAAAATATTAAAAAAAGTGTCCTAGTTTGGATGATAAATTATATGGTCACACTTATTCTAATGGTGTTTTCATGGAATAACCAGGACACTGGGCTAAGGCGTGATGCATAAGCAAATGCTTTAGTAGCAGACATGGGCCTTACAAAATTGATGTCAGATCCCATGGAAGAAAGTGTTCCTGAGTTAGGGTAGATGTCCTTCTTGCTCTTCATTGGCACCTCTAGACCATTCCCCCACCCTCCTTAATCCTTCCCAGCTTTGACTCATAGTATCAGACTTGACCACCTGTCGCATCACTTTGTCACCATTTCCTCTCTCAGCCTCTCTCCACTCATTCCATGAAGATTTTACCCTCTGGCCATGGGGGAAGGGAAGAAAAAAAAATAGTTACAAACAGAGAGGGAGGCAAAACATAAGAGACTCTTAAATATACAGAGAACAAACTCAGGGTTGATGGGGTGGGGGGGAGGGGAAAATGGGTGATGGGCATTGAGGAGGGCATTTGTTGGGACCTGGGTGTTATATGTAAGCAATGAACAAGGGAATCTAATCCTGAAGCCAAGAGCGTGCTGCATACACTGTATGTTAGCTAACTTGACAGTAAATTATATACACATGCGCGTGCGCGCGCGCACACACACACACACACACACACACACACACACAATTTGGCTTCTGGCTCACTGTCATTCTCTCTAATACAATTGATCCTACCACAATGGTCTCATCTAGTCCTAGGGTTTTAAATACGTTCTCAAGCCTGGACCTTCTTCCTTAAATGCTGGGCTTGTATACTCAACCATTTGCCAACATCTCTACCAGGACTGCTAACAGGCATCTAAGACTTAATCTGCTGCAAACTGAGCTTTTGCTTCCCCTCACATCTCAGAACCCATGCCTCTTGGTTTCCCCCTCTAGCTCAGTAAAAGGCAACTCCATTTTCCAGTTACTTGGGGAAAAAAACTAGGACTCACCTTACTCCTCTATTCTTTCACACCCGATATTTGATTTGTCAGAAAATCCTGTGGTGTCTACCTTCAGAGTATATCCAGAATCTAACCACCTCTCCCTGCCTCCTTGGCTAATGCCTTGGCTCCATTCACCATCACTTATCCCCCAGAGTATTACAGTATCTTCTTAATTAGTTTCTCTGCTTCCACATTTCCTTTCTACAGCTTACTCTCAACCCAGCAACTACAGGGATTTTCGTTAAAATGTAAGTTAAATCATGTCACTCTTATGCTCAAAACCTTGCAATAGCGTTAAAGCCAATTCCTCATTATGACCTAGGAAATTCTGTATGATCTGGCTCACCTGTTACCATTCTGACCTCATTTCCTGTTAACATCCCCCTGACTTGGTCTAAACCAGTCCTATTTGTCTTCATGTCAGGCTCACTCCTACTTCAGGGCAATTGTACTTGCTGTTCCTTGGTCTGGAATACACCGGCCTCATTTCCTTCTTCTCAGTAAGGCCATCCCTGACCAATCTATTAAAATTTTAATCACCACCTCTACTAATTCAATCCTTTTCTTGTTTTTCTTCTTGGCCTTTACCATTAACACACCATTTGCATTACTTATATACCTTGTTTATTATCTGTCTGTACCACTAGAATGTAACTTCTGGTGGGCAGAGATTTTGTGTGTTTTGTCCACTGGTGTTTCTCCTGTGTCTAAAAAGGTGCCTGACACATAGTTTATGCTTGATAAATATTTGTTGACTACAGCATCAGCTATAGACACCCTTAGTTTGCCTTTGGAGATTTTGCAACTTTCTAACAAATTCCAAGAACCTTCCACTGAAGGAGATAACTTCCGGTTCAACTTTCTGCCATGTGAAGAAATCTTTTTATCTAAGCCTGGATCTATGGAAACCCAGACTTTGCCTGTACTCTTCCTAGAAAGGGGGTCCTACCACCTCACCAGCCAACCTTATTGGAAAAAAACCTATGTGTTAGAAAGTGCAAACTTTTACGGATCCAACTTCTAAGTTGTATCCACTGGTTCACTTTCCCTTCATGGAACAGATTTCCTGTCTCCACGGCTTGTTATGGTCCCTCTGACCCTGTCTTCTGTAGCTTTACCCAAGTGTTTCTATGACTGTCTACTGTGGTGTAGTGTTCTGTCTCCTCACCATCTTTGTGGCCCTCCTCCGGACACTGTGCCCCACCTTTATGAAGCTCCCCCAAACTGGACATAGGACTCCAGCTCTGACCGCCCCTCCCCCCAGAGAGTACAATGGGTTATCACTTTCCTTGGAGTTATGTCATAGAGACAGTGTTTGATGTGTGGGGATGGCCTCACTGCCTTGTGACAGGCTGTGCCTGGGTGGATGTGGGGTGGAGGAAGGCGGAGCCATGGGCAGTGCAGGGATCTGTGGTGGTGGTTTAAGTTAAAGGGTCGGGTGTGCTGGAGAATAAAAAATTTGGGAACGCTGATAGGGACAGGGACCTACAGGGTAACCAGCCTTTGGCCTGGGGTGTGGATGGACAGGTCGTAGTCTGAGTCATGGAAAGTCTGCCTACTGGCCTAGTGTCTTACGAAGTTTCCTGAAGTGCTCTGAGGGGTCTTCTGATTATCACAGGCTCCCATTATTCGGCTATACAGGAGAGTTGGGGTGCAGGATATGAATGGGATTTTGGGGGTTCGTACTATAGAAAACCTGAAACCCAGCTCTTGAGCAGGTTGCTTAACTCTGTACATCACTTTCCTCATCTGTAAAATCACATCTCCCTTACAGGAGGGACTCTTGAACACATCCAATGAGTTAAAAGATGTGAAAGTGCTTGTAAAATGTGAAGAACTCTAAAAAAGATAACTTTCTACAATTAAAAAAAAAAGTGTTAGGCCATTTCTTGGCCTACGCTCCAAAGGAGCACTGAGTCCTTGAGCAGTGAAACCACAGATGGCCCTGGGCCTAGTGGACCCGACCTCCACTGCCTGAGAATAGAGGGCACGCACCTGAAAATGGGGATGACATAGTTGTTGGGGAAGGTGCCAACCCGCCCAGTGACCAAGGAGACGCCCCTGAGCCAGCCGTCTGGGTACCTGCCCAGGACCCTGATGCCTTCTCCCTTCTGTAGGTCCAGCTCATCGGGTCCATGGGCTGAGTAGGAGTGCAGGGCCACAAACCTGGGGAGACAAGGGAACTGAGTGAAGAAGGGGAACGTGCCTGGAGGAGGGCATGGAGCCAGCAAAGAGTGAAGGGAAATGGAACCACTGACCCAGTGGTTAGAAATAACTAACTTCTTCATGGTGAAATGTCGGTATGGAAGGCAGGTGATAGTGATAGAACCTATAGTGATAGAAGTAGCACTGGACGGGCCAACATCCCTGCTTTTCCACAGAGTGCCACACAGCTTCAGATCACTAATTTAGGCCACCTTGGCGTTTTGACAATGGGGAAACTGGACTAGGATAGAGAAAGTAGTTGGTGACCCAGAATTAGTGGCAGAGCCTGGTCTCAAACCTAGAAGTTATGGCTCTGCCCAGGATGCTTTTTCATACTGCTTAATGTATCACCCCAGAACATGTTTGCAGCCAGCAAGTGAAGGGAAAGGAGAGGTCAGAACAGAAGACTCTCTGATCCGTTCCCTCTGCTGAGAGCGGGGGCACATTTGATTCCCAGGAATGGCCAGAGGAGCTAGCTTAATGTAGGCAGGGAAGCAGACATTGGGGAGGGGAGGTAGGAGTTGATTTTAGTTTGTTAGCAGACAGTGGAATCCTGGCTGCATGGCGGGATGGAGGGCGATGATGCGTTTGTAACATCGCAAAATGTCCTTGGGTTAGAGTCGTGACTTTCCAGTTTGCAGTCTACACAGGCGTCAGGCAGATAGCATCTAGTTATGAGCCAGGGGTGAAGACACAGCGAGGGTGTGGAAGTGAGAATATATGCTTGACTAAAAGCATTAAAAGTAACCCATGTGGGCTTGCCAGATTCAGGTTACCAATGTATGGCCTCAGGCTGGACATCAAGAAGTCCCTCTAGACTCCAAGGACTATGAGACACTGGAAGGTATTATCAAAGGGGCTGGGCAGGGTATTCTCTTCTACAGGGTTTCCCTCCACCAAAATGCTATATTTCAACATCTATTTATGACCCAACATTTTGAATCTAGAAGACAACAGAAATTGCTCAGTATCCAATCTCCCAGCAATGTTTTGGTGTCTAATCTTCCAGTTCCTTTCTACTTTTGTAAAATAATGAGCTAGGATGATGTGGCTTGCCAATCTGTTTTTCAGCATTATTTCCTTTGAAGGATATAAAGGAAGGGGATTTGTTGTCTCTTTGTATGGGATGGTCTGGGAGTGGTGATGCTTGAAGGCAGAGGGGTGGCAAAAGTGGCCTCTCTGGCCACGACCCGGGGGTGGAGAGCTGAGCTTGTTACTCACATGTTTGCTGAGAGGTGTTGCTGGGAGCCGGACAGATTGACGATGGCTGCGGAATGTCCTGGGGAGCCAGGTATGGAATGGTAAGTGCTGACCTACACAGAAAAGACAGCCAAGCAGAACCAATGAATGCTACACACCAGGCCCACAGCGGAGCTGCTGCAGAAAGGCCCGATGCAGCTGGAAACCAAGAGCCTTGCCCAGTGCCACACATCATGCATCTTCTCTGTGGTTAGTGGCTGGAGGCAGTGAGGTGGGGATGGACTGGTTTATGGCCTGCCAGGATGTCATGCCAGGGCTGTCTTCCCAACGGCTGCTCCTACATGGTAGAAGATGAAGACTCATCCAGTCACTGGTCAACAGGACACTACTGGGCTCCTTGATGTATTCCCCCAGCCTCTCCCGACCCACCTCCTAGTGCACTTGCTCCCTCTATGGAAACCTACACTCAGAAAATGATATCATGGCTACTAATGAGAACTTGACACTGGCTAGGCACTTTTAAATGCTTTACAAGTATCAGCTAATTTAATCCTTACTAAAGGTACAATGGGCATCCCTAATTGCGAATGAGAATTTGCAGATCACCCAATTTGAAAGAAACCAAATTTTAAACCAGGGTAGTCTAGGTCCTGAGCCCACACTCTTAATAATGCTAGTATTAATACACACACACACACACACACACACACACACACACACACACACACACCAGTTTATCCAGTGACTTATGGAAGGTGAATCTAAATAGTGTTCACTTCGCCAGGATGAAAGAGTGAGCAACACTGCTAAAAATACTTGGAAACTACTATCCTGGCACCTTGCCTATTTATCATATTACCTTATTTATTTCCTTCTTGACACATACCACAGTTGACTGCCCCACCACTAGACTATAAGTTCCATGAGGGCAGGGACTATGTCTTGTTCATCACTGTGTTTTCTATGTGCCCAATATACACTTGTAGCTTAAAGAACAAATAAATGAATGAAAACATCTTCCTACCCAGTACACCAAGCACGAAGGTAATCTCAATCATCTCCTTGTCATCCAGAGTAAATACACTCAATTTATGTTCAATTACCACCCCCATAAGTGATGATAACTATATATGTGTGCCTTTTTTAGGACTCTGCTTTTGTGGGCACAACTGTCATTTGTATACGTGTGTTCAGGCAAGAGTGAATGCGTTATTGAGTGCACATGTCTCTGGTTCTGTGTGCATGCTTGTTCACAACCCATGACAATCGTATGCACATGTGTGACAGCACTGGTCTACTGTACATCTGATTACATTCCCACATGTGAGTCTATGCACTCACAGGCATGTGCACTGTGACTGTACATGAGCTTGTGATTGTAAATGTCTATGCGGGGTTATAGGTATACATATGTGAACTCTAGAGGTATGTGCTGGTATATGCTGGTATGCATGACTTGGTAGTTTTGTGTGTGTTCTCTGGTGATGATTGTCTAAATATATGTGTGCTGTGCATGTATGTTTGACGTTTCGAAGCTATAGTTGCAGGATCAAAAAACCATTCCAAACAGATAACAAGTGTTGGTGAGAGTATAGAAAACTGAAACTTTGATGCAGTTTGAAGGTAATAGGGTGTAGCTCCTTTGGAAAATAGTCTGCTGGTTCCTTGAATGATTAACCAGAAGTAGCATATGATGCAGTAAGTCTACTCCTAGTCCATACCCAGGAGAAATGAAAACATACGTCTACGTGAGAACTAGTACACAAATGTTTAGAGCAGCATTATTCATAATAGCCAAAGGGTGGAAATAACCCCAACGCCCATTGACTGACGAATGGACAAACAAAACATGGTGTATCTGTACAGTGGCATGTTATTCGGCCATAACAGGAATGAAGTATTGAGACGTGCTAGAACATGCATAAACCTGGAAAACATTACACCAAATGAAAGGAGCCAGGTACAAAAGACAGTGTTATATAATTCTGGTTATGTGAAATGTCCAGAATAGACAAATCTGTAAAGATAGAAAGTAGATTAGGGGTTGGGGATGAAAAGGGGTTGGAGTGCTGGTCACAGAGTACAGGATTTCTTTTGGAGGTGAGGAAATGATATAAAGTTGTGGTAATGGTTGCACATACCTGTGACTATATTTAAAAAAACACCGGGGCGCCTGGGTGGCTCAGTCATTTGGGTGTCCGACTTTGGTTCCGGTCATGATCTTGAGGTTCCCGGGTTCGGGCCCCGCATTGGGCTCTGTGCTGACAGTTCGGACCCTGGAGCCTGCCTCGGATCTTGTGTCTCCCTTTCTCTCCCCCTCCCCAACTTGCACACTGTCTCTCTCCCTCTCAAAAATAAATAAAAATATTAAAAACCCCCACATAATTATACACTTTTTAAAGTAATTTCCACACCCAATGTGGACCTCAAACTCATGACCCTGAGATCAAGAGCTGCACACTCTTCTGACTAAGCCAGCCAGGTGCCCCTGAACTGTACACCTTAAAATGAGTGAACTGCATGGCCTGTGAGGCATATCTCAGCAAGGTCTTAAAAAAAATTCCACAGTCACCCATCTTGTGTTCTCTATCACTGTGTAAAGTGCTTTGTGCTTTGCAATCAAATATTGTCACACCAGTTCTCTTGAAGAGAGAAGAAAAGTTTGCCAGCTTTGGGCTGGGCTACTCCTTCCCTGTGACTCGACAAAACAAATCCCTGCTGGGCTTGGGACTTGTGCCAAGGGAGAGCCTTGTTATGAGAACAATTAATCTTATGTTTGTGGAGACTGTTGGACCACTGATTAAGCAGAATGCACTTAACACCCATGACTTTCCAGTGTTAGGCTTGAGTAAAATAAGCCCTTCTATCTATAGACACTATTAATCATTTAGGGAAGAGAAAGATGTCAGAATGCAAAGCCATCCCTCCATTACACTAGGCTATGTCTTTTTACTTCTCTCGGTCTTCATTTGGAGGGGGGGGGGTCCTTCCTCCTATTTGGAACATTGAACCTGGCCAGGACTGAAATCAGTGGGCTTGTGTTTAGTGGGTTCTTTCTAATATGGAAGAGGAAGTGAGGCCAGATTCTCAGGTTTTGAGATGTCTTGGAGGTGAAGGGAGAACATCCATGAACAAGGAGGAAAGAGGCCAAGAAGGAGCTAGGAGAGAAGGGGAGATAGTGGACAGTTCTGGGGGTGGGGGAGGTGTCAGAAACTGGGACCGGGACACAGTGGGAGAAAAACACAGAGCCAGAGGGATAGAATGAGGAAGAAAGAAGAAAAGGCAGATGAAAAAATATCAGAAAACTCTTACAACCCACAGAGAAAACGACAATCCAATAAAAAATGGGTAAAAGATACCACAAAAGGAGATTGAGTGGCCAAGAAGCACATGAAAAGATGCTCAACACCAGTAATTATCAGGAAAATGCGAGTTACAACTACCATGAGATACCACTACACATCTATGAAAGTGGCTAAAATGAAAACGACTGACCATACCAAGTGTTGGTGAGAATGTGGAGCAACTATAACTCTTACATACTGCTGGTGGGAAAGTAAAATGGCGCCACTGCTTTGGAAAACAAGTTGGGTGTTTGTTATAAAGTTAAATATACACGTATGCACTACTCAGCAACCCCACTCACAAGCAGTTATCAAAGTAAAGTGAAAACATAACGTCCATACAAAGACTTGACATGAATGTTCTTAGCAGCTTTCTTCGTTTTAGCCCTGAACTGGAAACAACCCAAATGCCAATCAACTGGTGAATGAATAAACAAATTGCGGTAAAACCACAGGGTAATGTTCCTCAGCGATGCATGCAATGGCATGGATAAATCTTAACATCATCCTAAGTAAAAGAGGCAGGACACATAAGACTACATATTCTACTTTGCTATTTGTAGGACATTCTTAAAATTACCCAAACTAGTGACAGAAAACAGATGGAGGACTGCCAATGGCCAGGAGTGAGGGGAGAGGATTGACTGATGGCAAAAAACTTTCTGGGGTGATGGAAGTGTTCTATGTCTTGATTTTGGTAGTCATCATATGCATTTATGCATTTGCCAAAAGTCACTGAACTGTGTACTTAAAATCGCTGAACTTTATTGGATGTGACTATGCTCAATAAAGCTGATAAAAAATAGGAATATATTATCTAGTTGGCAGGAAAATCCAAGGAGCCTGAGCTTGACCCAGCCCAAGCTCTGGGATTGGTCAGAGGAGGGCACAGGGATGGTTCAGCTTATTACTGGGCAGCTAGCAAGCAACCCTCGTAGCAGAGGGCCACCTGAATAGGAGAGAAATCAAGAATGGAAACCTATGTATCAGACACAAGCTCAATAAATAAGGTGCAAATGAAAATGAACAAGAATGAAGGAAGAATAAGAGGTGATAAGGAAAGAGCAAGATAGCTAAGGGCAGAGAAGAGAGAGCCTGGTAGGGAAGGAGGACAGACAGAACAAGACAGAAATGAAGGCCCCACTGGAAAAATGGGGGACAACCAGGTGGATGGCCAACTTCTGAGGAGGCATGTATGTTCCACCAGACTAAGTGAACAGGCCTCTGGCAGGTGGTTCTCTGCGGTCAGTTGTGACCTCAGGTCCCTATATCAACAAGGAACCTAAGGCCAGCTGTAAGGCCCTCCAGCAACTGGTGCTTCCTGGCATAGTGTTTGGGAGCTTGAGCAGGGTCAGACAGGATGTGTATTTGAGGGTGGGGGTGGATATTTCTGCTACAATGTGAAAACAGTTTTTCCTCTTTTTTGAAGGAAATGACTCATTTAAAAGAAGTCTTTATCAGTAGCAGAAGAATCCACAGCTGTGTGGCTTCTAGGCATTTTCGGGTTCTGGGGTATTAAATGAGGGAGGAAACAGGCCTGCAGCCTGCAGAGTTGTGGCAATGTTCTGTTGGCCCTGCACCTTCACCATCAGCCATACAGGGAGTGCGGGATGTGGCGCTATCTCAGAATCTGGAGGGGAAGTCTAGCTTAGTATTCAGCCATGTGGTTCTAGCATTTACTAAGGTTTGTGATTTGGGCAAGTGACTCTCTTTGGAGGGTCCTCCACTTACTCATCTATAAATTTTTTTTTTTACATTTATTCATTTTTGACAGACAGAGACAGAACACAAGTGGGGGAGGGGCAGAGACAGAGGGAGACACAGAACCTGAAGCAGGCTCCAGAGCCCAACTCGGGGCTCGAACTCAACAAACCGCAAGATCATGACCAGAGCCAAAGTCAGACGCTTAACCGACTGAGTCACCCAGGCGCCCCTCCACTTCCTCATCTATAAAATGAGGGCAATAATGGTATTTCTGTCGGAGTTGTTAGGAGGACTAAGTGAAGTAATCAATGTAAGTTATTTAGCATACTGTAAGAGCTCAATAAATAGTACTTATTTCCATCTGGAAAGAGATTAGCTACTGCACAGGGTGAGGATGGAACATCCATCTCCTTTTATGCAACAGCTCTGCAAGATCTGGCCTGAAAGTGGGACCCAAGAATGTGATGGGGGATAGGAAGAAGCAACCCTATTCTTCTGGAGGACAGTGTCCCCAGCTCTCCGAAATGCAAGTTTGCTCTCTCTCTCCAACTCATATGGTGGCACTCAGCTATTTCCTCCCGGGTTCATGCCTTTCAGTAACTTAGTGGGCACAGGGTGACTGTCTTCCTCCAGTGTAAACTACTCTGGAGCCTGTTGTGTCTCTGTATCTCAGTATTCCCAGGAGCTAACAAGGGCCTCGAACCTACAGAGGGTTCACTCAGGGTTAGGAGAAGGGCTGCGTTTTCAAGACAGAAAATTAGGTATTATATGATAGTTTTTGTACCCACCACCATGGATAATCCAGAGTTGGCCATCAAGCTTCATAAAGTTAAAAACCCATTTCCCTCTACAGATTAAAGGAGTCTTAAGAGTCACATTCAGCACTTGCCTTGTGTGGACCTTATATGGTTCTAGCACTGGGGTTAATGCAGTGAATGAGACACATGGGGCTCCTTCCTCATGTGCAATTCACCACGTATACCAGGGAAGACAGTGAAATCCATAAGTATATAAGCATGACGTGTGCTGGGGTAGGGGAAGTTCAAGGTGCTCTGGGCACTGCCAGGAGAGGCTTGCCTTGATCTCCAAGAGGTATTTCACTCTCACACCCTATGATTCCAATGCTAACTTACATAACATTCCCATTGTCATTATCCCCATTTTTCCCAATGAGGAAACTGAGATAAAAAGATTCCATGATTTTGTGGAGGTGGCCAGCAAATGGGTAGCCAGGAAGAACCCCATGCTCAGAGCGTGTTCTGTAGGACACCAAGGTTAACATTTCTAGATCTCAACATGGCTAATGGGGTCATATGTATGAGGCAGATTTGTATATCCTAGAAAAAAGCCACCCAGTCAAATTCAGTGTTCTGTTTTTATGCTCATAGATCTATTCTATTCATGGTGACTTCCATCCATGCCCAAGGCCCCACGTAATGTGGAATAGATCTGACAGCAGGTAGAATAATGGTTGTTTGTTTGTTTTTCTTCTTCCTTCTCTGGCAGAACCAAGGCCTCAACAGAGTCAGGGCTCCTTCTGCCAGACTGCTCTCCCCTTCCTTCCTGTCTTAACCTATCTCAGAGGCAACCCAGCCCAATGAGTAAAGAGTGGCCACCTAGTGCTACTTATCTGTTCTGTGAGTGAAAACACCGACACCGAAAGAGAGTGAAAACACCGAAAACACCGAAAGAGAGTGAAAGCACCGAAAACACCGAAAGAGAGTTCATTTGTGAGTTTCCAGCAGTCCCTTTAGATCTACCTCAAAAAAAAAAAAAATCTTAAGAAGATAGGTCAGCAAACTATCTGTGAAGACCACTAATTTTACATCTTCGAGGTAGTCATCAAAGCTCAGAATATCCCCTGTGATCTGGCTCCTGCTTTTCTCTCCAGCCTCACCTTCCTACACTCTGCCACTCACTTTTTCACCTCCTTCAGCCTTGGAGTCTTTGCTCTGCTCTCTGAGCAGGTCATGCTTTCTGCTGCCCCTGATTTTTGTGTGCCTCCCCTCCCCCATCTCTGTTATTTCCCTTTGTTATGGAAAATTTAAATTACATTATGCACACAAGTGCATATAATTTTATGTATCATTGAAAGGAGAAGAATAAAACTGAACCTGTATACATACTGCCCAACGTAAGAACCAGAATAAAAATAGAAATTGAATACTGCCTTCTGCATATTCCTCCATATCCCTCTGGCCCCTGTAACCACAGGGTTGAAATTGGTGCTCATCATCCCAGTGCTTTTCTCTGTAATTTTACCACCTTGGCATACATCCCTAAACAACATGTTGTTTAGATTTGCCTGTTTTTGAACACAGTATGAATGCATTCACGTTGAGCGTATTCTTCTGCGAGTTGCACCTTTGGCTCAATCTTAAGTTTTTGTGGTTGATTTTCACCGCTGTCATGTATTTCATTGTATGCATATGCCACCTTTTAACCATTCTATCATTTATGTGTCATTTGGGTGATTTTCAGTTTGGGGCTGTTATGAACGATGTTGCTATGAACAGTCTTGTATATGTCCCCCGGGCCCCTGTGCAAGAGTTTCTCCACGATACATACCGACAAATAGAATTGATGGGCCATAGGGTATGAGCCTGCTAAGTTTTATTAGGTAATAACAAATTGTTTCCCGGTGTGGCTGTAACAATTTACACTTCCACCAGCAGCAAATGGCAATTCCTGTTACCCCATAATCTTGCCAACATGTGGCAATGCCCAGCTTTTTAATACCTGTCTATGATGGGTGTGAAATATCTCACTGTGGTTTCAAATTAATTTCTCTGAGTACTAAAGAGCTTGAGTTTCTTTTCAAACATTTATGGGCCATTCTTGTGTCTTGTATGAAATTCTTGTTCATATCCTTTGTCTATTTTTTGCCCTCTGTTGGGTTATTTATTATTTTCTTATTAAGTTATAGAGTTCTAGTATTTTGGACATGAATCCTTTGTAGCTTGTATTTTTACTCTGTGGTGTCTTTTGATAAACTGAAGTTCTTATTTTTAATATAGTCAAATTCACAATATATTCCTTTATGGTTTATACTTTTAAAAATCTTGAATATGATTTTTTTGTCCCAAGGTCATAAAGATGTACTTCTCTATAGTCTTCTAAAAGTTTTATAGTTTTGCCTTTCACATTTATGTCTTTAATCCACCTGGAATTGATTTTTGACAAGGGAGGAATCCAATTTCATCTTTTTCCACATGGATACCCAATTAGCCCAATGCCATAGTTCATCCTTCCCTTCTGATCTGCAAAGCCTGCTCTGCCATAAATCAAGTCTCCGTGCTATGTCTATTTCTGGGCTCTCCAGTATTTTCCATTGGTTTAATAGAATCTCTATGCTAAATCCATGCCATCTTAATTAGTACAGCTTTGAAATAAAATTTGGTAGTTGATAGGGTAGGTCCTTACCACGACCAAATTCCATCTTCTTCTTTAGAAACATCTTGGCTATTTTCTTTCCTTCCATTTGAATTTTAGAATTACCCTTTAAGTTCCAAACAAACAACTCACTGGGACTTGAATTTATAGATAAATCTGAGCAGAACCAACATCCTTAAGATTACTGAGTCTTCTTACTCAAGAACATGGCACAATTCTTCATTTATTTTAGGTCTTCTTTAATGTCTTTCAGTAATGTTTTACAAATTTTTCCCACAAAGGGCTTGCAGGTCTTTTGTTAGATTTATTCCTAGAGATTTAAAAAATTTGGTTGCTGTTTTAAATGGTATCTTTTTAAGAAAATATTTTTCTGTGTGTTTTCTTTTTAGAGTACAGAAATGTAATTAACTTTATTGTATTGATTTGTATCTAGTAACCTTGCTAAACTCATATTTATTCCTAATATATTTTTCCAGATTCTTCTCTGTTCTCTATATAGATGGTATCATTCACAACTAATGACAGCTACATTTCTTCTTTTCAAATACTTAACCATTTACTTCTTTTTCTTGCTTTTACTATATTGGCCAAGTACGCCAGAAGGGACAGTGTTGAGCAAAAACACAATAGGCATTCATTATGTTCTTTTTCTGAATCTAAAGGGGAATGCCTTTAACACTGCAATATTAAATACGATGTTCGCCGTGTATTTTTATAAATACCATTTATCATGTTAAGGAAGTTCCTTTTTATTTGAGTTTTGCTAAGGTTAAAAAAATATATATCTATATAATGAATGGATATAGAATTTTTTCAAACATTTTTTTCTATAGCTATAGAAAAGATCACATGGTTTTTTCCCTTTCATCTGTTAATGTGATAAATTATATCGATTAATTTTGGAAAGTTAAACCAACCTTTCAATCTTGGGAAAAAATCTACATTAATCATGATGTATATTATTTTCATACCTTCCAGGTTTGGTTTGCTAATATACACTTGAGGGTTTTGCATCTATGTTTAAGAGTGAGGTAGAATTCAAATTTTCCTTTCTTACATTGTTTTCTGGTTTTGATATTAAGGCTACCTTAGCCTCATGAAATGAGTTGGGGAATGTCTTCTTTTCTTCCATTCTTTGGGAGAGTTTGTAAAGAGTCAAAGAGCTCACCTATAAACCTGTCAGAATCTGGGGTTTCTTTGTGAAAGATTTTAAATTTTTTTATGGGTTATAATACTATCCCAAAGGGCTGCCGATGGCTGTTTACCAGATGTCAAATGTTTTTCATAAATCCTGTTTGCTGAAGATAAGTTCCTGATTAACTTATTCCCCTGGAAGACTTCTGTTGGGGAAAAACGGTGGTGCTTGGAATATCTGCATAGAAGCTTGGAAATCCCAGCCACCATGGATCCCCATAATGCCAGTTCAAGTCTAGAGTCTACGGAATCCTGCTCTTTTAGTCAAGAAAAACCCTATGAGACAGTCACTGATTAGAGGGATTTCTGTAACTCCACGAGACACTATGCAGCCATGGCTAAGAGAATGAACTATTGGGCTGTCTGAAGTGAGTTTGAATTCTGGCACTGTAACATACTGGCTGCGTGAAGCTCAGACTTAATTCCTCTGAGCCATAGTATCCTCATCTATGAAAGGGGGCAATAGTCATAGCTATCTCATAGCATTCTTGTGACCATTCATTCAGAACATGCATGCAAAGTACTTTGCACAACGTCCGGCTGATAGGAAGTACCCAATAGACAGTTGCCATTGTAACTATGATGTGATGGGAAGCAGACAAGACCGATTTGTCAGAGGAGGGCAGTGATAGGACTTTCTTACTGGGACTGGATGTAAGAAGGAAATATTCATTCGCTAGGACACAAGGGCCAGTCACGATAGTCCAGATTCCCTTTGAGGAAGACTAGGTGACAGGTGACTGACTGTGTGTGTGGGACAGGAATTTAAGAGTCTCTTTCCTGACACTGGATTGGGCTAATCACAAGCATCCTAAGGCTTCCAAAGAAAGGTAAGGTCTGGCACCTCTATGTAGCTGTGCTCTGCATCAGCGGCTTCCCCTCCTCCTCCTCCTCCTCCTCCTCCTCCTCCTCCTTCTTCCTCCTCCTCTCTTCCTCTTCCTCCTCCTCCTCCTCCTCTTCTTCTTCTTCTTCTTCTTCTTCTTCTTCTTCTTCTTCTTCTTCTCCTTCTTCTCCTCCTCCTCCTCCTCCTCCTCTTCTTCTTCTTCATGTTTATTTATTTTTGAGACAGAGAGAGTGAGCAGGGGAGGGGCAGAGAGGGAGGGAGACACAGAATCCAATGCAGGCTCTAGGCTCTGAGCTGTCAGCACAGAGCCTGATGCAGGGCTTGAACCCACAAACTGTGAGATCATGGTCTGAGCCAAAGCCAGATGATCAACCCATTGAGCCACCCAGGCGCCCCTGCATTGGCTTCTTGGGACAAAGATGAAAATGCAACCCACACTTAAACCACAAAGACATGGGGCGCCTGGGTGGCGCAGTCGGTTAAGCGTCCGACTTCAGCCAGGTCACGATCTCGCGGTCTGTGAGTTCGAGCCCCGCGTCGGGCTCTGGGCTGATGGCTCAGAGCCTGGAGCCTGTTTCCGATTCTGTGTCTCCCTCTCTCTCTGCCCCTCCCCCATTCATGCTCTGTCTCTCTCTGTCCCAAAAATAAATAAATGTTGAAAAAAAAATTAAAAAAAAAACCACAAAGACAAAATACTCTTTTTCTTTGTTTAAGTTTATCTATTTTTGAGAGAGAGAGTGTGTGAGCAGGGGAGGGACAGAGAGACAGGCACAAAAACAAATCCCAAGCAGGCTCTGCACTGTCAACATGGAGCCCAACACAGGGCTTGAATCCATGAACCATGAGATCATGAACTGAACCAAAACCAAGAGTCGGACACTTGACTGACTGAGCCACCCAGGTACCCCCCAAAATCTTCTTCTTTAAGCTGGGTCTTTTGGTTGGGCACAGTGATCCTGGCCCCACCACTCCCCTTTCCATTTTTCTATGTCATGCTTTCCTGAACTTAGAAGCCTGCTGGTAGGTTTTAGTACCAAAGCAGAGTCTGAAGGGGTACATACTATTAGGGCTTGTTCAAATGCTAGGGTATATCCATACCTTAATTATGACCCTTGCCCTCCTAGTCATAACAGTCCACTTGAGAAGGAACTGCATAGCAATAATTACAATTAAATCTTCTCATTGGGCTTCATTAAAGGTCATAAAAATTTAAAGAAGCAAAGTTCCTCTTAAATTTGGTGTGGGTCCTTTCATAGCATTTATTTGCAGAAGATGCTTGTTATGTAGCTACTAAGTACCGAGTGCCATGCTTACCATGATAGTGCAGACTGTGCAAGAAATCTTCTATCTGTCCTACACCAAGGTCCTGCCCTCACATTTGCCAGATAAGAGCATCCCAAAGAAGAGCAGTCTCTGAATATTTAGAAATTTAGAAATACTCTACTCACTTCTGATAGGCTACACATAGTCTTTAGAAAGTAGCTTTTCACAGTGGAGAGAGTGGGGCTGACAATTCTTTCCTGGGCTAAGGAAAATGGACCCACAGGGAGAGTTGGATAGGGACAGTAGCGGACTAAAATCAGCCAGGAGACAATATAGCATAATTGTAAGGAACTGGGGTGCTGCATTCAGATTTCCCTGGGTCTGGCTCCCACTTTGTTAATCTTTTGCTGAGGAACCCTGGGCAATCCTTCGAACCTGCCCATGCCTAAATTCCTTCATCTGGTTTAGGCTAAGTTTGCTAGGTTTTCCTCCAAGGACTTGTCAATTTTTATGGGACTTTGGGGGAGATAGCTGGACAGGCCAACTGAAGTAGGACTAAGAATTAATTTTAAAAATCCTTTCCAAAGAATTGAGGAAGGTCAGAAATCATTTGACAACGTCAAATTCACTTGGTATCTTCAGAAAGTTAACTTCTTGCCATGTGTTTGCTGTCTCTTAATATTTTTTAAACTTTCTCAGTGGATATCACCACAACCACAATGGACATTTTTATTTAAAAAAATTTTTTTAATGTTTATTTTTGACAGACAGAGAGACATAGTGTGAGTGAGGGAGGGCAGAGAGAGAGGGAGACACAGAATCCTAAGCAGGCTCCAGGCTCTGAGCTGTCAGCACAGAGCTCTATGCGGGGCTTGAACCCACGAACTGTGAGATTATGATCTGAGTCAAAGTCAGATGCTTAACTGACTGAGCCACCCAGTCACCCCACCATGGACATTTTTAAAAAGAGAAAAAAGAGAATTGCTCACTGGCCCACCACATTATCAAAGCAGTTGTCCTTGCTCCCTTTGAGTAAGTAAGTCCCTTCAATAAATGAAGGATTTATGATCTTAGAGACCACAGAATCTGGAGCTCTCTTGGGCTGATACCCTTTTGTTGGCAAGTCTGCCTTTCTTCTGCCTCGCTATCATAGGTGACACTTGGGAAAGCACCCCATCAGAAGCTAAGGCCTCTGATGTGGTTGGTCATGTGACAATTTTTCCTTCTCATGGGATTGATAGAATGTGGCTACGAAGTCCTTTCTAAAGACAAACTCAGGTATCTACAATGCGTGAAAAGGACATGTGATATTTTCCAAGCCAGTGCTTTAAAGCCCCCTCTGGATAGTGTGCTTGTTGTCTTTGTGATTCTGCTGAAATCAGGAGAAGCTGGTCCTCTCACGTATCAAATGAGATTTGAAAAGTTTTGATTGGCTGCCACTGCAGACCACCACCCCTCCCCAGGGTGCCCAGCCTGTGGTACTGAAGAGGCTGACTACCCTTTGGGTGAGCACTCTGCTGTCTTCTCCCTTCCTGAGTGAACCACACAAGCCCAGGGCTCCAGGCTGTTTGTATAATTGATGCATCTCACCTTCCAGGGCACTGCATCTGACAGGAAATAAAGAGAGAGTAAAACCTTTCCAGATGTCATGATACATGCTAAAAAGGGATGAAGACACGGACTTGGATTCAGAACGGGATCCCTAATTTTTTCCTGTCCTGTCCTTGTCCTTAGAGCAACACTAGAAGTATTTGTATCCCCAGTCTTTCAAACAGTACCTCAGCACTCAATAAAGAAGGTCAGTGTCTAAACCCTCTGGGGCAGATGTGAGGAGACCTATCCCTTCTCCCAATTCTCTCTTCTGCTGGTGGTAAGAATTTGCTAACATCAAACAATCAAGGTGTATTTTTTGGAAGAAGTTTTACTCCTTGTTCTTTACCTTCCCTAGATGTTTCCTAACTCAGCCTCTTCTCCCAACAATGGTTTTCCACAAAATGTGGATGTCATTTGTCTCAAAAGGAGGCTGTGTGCCATTGCTGTCGAGTTTGACTCACAGACCTCCATCAACATTTGGAGAGCAGCGATTTGTGAATATCTGATGCCCTCCACTCAAGAAGCATCCTGAGTGTTCTGATCCCAAGATGAGGCAAGGTGAGCATGAGGTCAAGGTCGAAAAGAAGGCATAGTTGATGCCCTTAAGAGGTATATAATCTCACTGAGATAAAATGGGAACACCCAAACAGATTTTGGAAATCACACAACCTCAAAGTCTAAAACATACTCAAGTAATTTTCCCAAGGCCATAGAGCCAGCAAAGTAGGCTGAGCTGGGAGTCAAACCTAAAAATCCTGAGTTGAGAGCCAACCCTCTTAGAGGTCCCTTCAGTATGCAAAGCAGTGTGTGTACTTTGGAGGTTGGACCAAGTGGCTCTGACTGCGAGGGCAGGAGGGTTCTCAGGGTTCAGGAGACAGTGAGGGCTGAAACCCCCAGATGAGCCCTCTTTAGCTCCCTGTACCTCATTTGCTGGGCTGAGTCAGGAAGAGTGTGTACGGTTTCTGGAAACTCTACAAAAAGGTCTGAGAAGAGATTTCCCAGCCATGGTGTCTTGTCTTGTCTTTTCTTTTCTTTTCTTTTCTTTTCTTTTCTTTTCTTTTCTTTTCTTTTCTTTTCTTTTCTTTTCTTTTATCTTTTCTTTTTTCTTTTCTTCTTTCTTTCTTTTTTATTTATATTCATGTTACTTAACATACAGTGTAGTCTGGCTTCAGGAGTAGAACCCATTGATTCATCACTTACATATGATACCCAGTGCTCATCCCAAAAAGTGCCCTCCTTAATGCCCATCATCCATTTAACCCATCTTCCCATAGACCCCGCCTTCCAGCAACCTTCAGTTTGTTCTCTATATTTAAGAGTTTCTTATGGTATGTCTCTCTCTCTCTGTTTTTATCTTATTTTTCCTTCCCTTCCCCTATGTTCATCTGTTGAGTTTCTCAAATTCCATGTATGAGTGAAATCATATATCTGTCTTTCTCTGATTGACTTACTTTGCTTAGCATAATACCCTCTAGTTCCATCCATGTTGTTGCAAATCAGCCATGGAGGTTTTATGGCATCCTTTTTACAGCTTTCTAGAGGCATGGGCAGCAGGATCTCAGGGTGGGCTTTGGCCCTGTGCAGAGGCTAGGCAAAGCCTTAGAGAGAGGACTGACTACCTTTGGATAGTCACACATGATGCTCAGATGGCCACTGGCCAAAACAGAGATGTCACCACACCCAGGGTCATTTTACCCCGTCACAAGCTGGCTGTCCCTTTAATAAGCAAACTTTTTTTTCTTAAGTGCTGAGGCCAGGGCACTCAGGTTCGTACTAACCATGTGAATCTTAAAAAATCCAAAGGCCCCTCCCTTGGCTTTAGAACCCTAGTATGTGGGAGCTGAAAGTGACCCTGAAGATAATCTCATTTGGTCCCCTGAGCCTCAGAGAGGGCAAATGGAGTGCTGAAGGTCACACCTACCAGTTGGTGGTAGAGTTAGGTCAGGCCCATCACTGGGTGAGGGAGTCATGTTGGGGTTAGCTGGTTCAAGGGGTTGGTTTACTTGTTTTCCAGACAATTTTTCACTGACTTTCCCCAAATATTTATTGAGATTTCCATGTACCTGTCTCTGTCCTCATGGAGCTTACATGGTAGCGAGGGAGCAGGCAACACAACAAAAACACACAAAACAAAAAGCAAGAAAACAAAGTATGCACTCTAGAGGCCACAGAGTTAACTGTAGGGACCTGCTTTAGATAGGGTGTTTTTGAATCCACATTTTCCCACCTTGTTAGGATGACCTTGGCCATGAACTTCACCCAAAATCAACATGTTGCCCATCCCTTGTACCTGGAAAGTGTGCCTTTGTGGGGCACTCAGCTTTTGGGGTAGGTCCTGTTCACCCTGTAGTACATGGCAGAGAGGGGCCTGAGGATGAATCAGCTGAAGGCTTATTTTTTCCACATATGGGAGGGAGACTGTAGTCTGAAAGGCAGGGCTGTCTGGCTTCTAGCCCATGGGTGCAGGTGTTTTTGTCCTTCTGACAAAAGCCCCAGACACTAAAGCTGTAAAGTATGGGCACACCCTCAGCAAGGGAGAGCATTGATTAAGTTCAAAACCCCATGGTTGGCAGGGTATGAACAAGCCAGGCAGAATGACAGCAGAACTTGGCAGTGACACCCCGTGTCCTTGTTATGCGGCATCTGTAGAGACCCAGTAGCCTGCGCTCACTTGCTCACCCATCTGTCCCATAGATCTCTCATTCCTACATTCACTTACATACTTATTTCTTTGTTCAACTTCTCACTTTTATGAGAATCCCCTCACTCATACACTCATTTCTGTCTTCTCTCATCCAGTCCCTTAGTCACTTAATCATTCGTTAATTCACACATGTATTCAGTTTCCTGTTTATGTTTATGGACTCACATACATTGGTACATATACATTCACTGGGTTTTGCTCTCTTCCTCATTCAAACATTCTCCTGACATTTACTAAACATCTCTCGTGTCAAGCTCAACTGGGCTTAACCCCAGAGGGGCCAGGAGGCACCACTTATGCTGTCCTTATGGAGTTCTTGGCAATAAAGCAGCATTTAGATAAATGCCAAAATGAGGTGTGAAATGACAGATGTGCATCTGGAGGCAAAGACCACTTACTGTGGGGGCTTGGGTGGTGCCCTCTCAGGTGATTCTTCTTCCCTGCAATGCCAGAAATGACCAGATACACATGGTATCACAAAGGCATCAAGGGCTTCAAAAGTTGCTAGACCAGTGGGTATTTGCATTTTAGAGGAGGAAAGAGGGGGCAATGTTTCAGCCCAGGGGTCGGTATGCTCTCTCTGTAGAGGGTCAGATAGTAAATACTTTCAGCTGTGTGGGTCTCTGTCACAACTACCCAGTGTTGCCACTATGGTACCAAAGCAGCCACAGACAAGTTATAAAGAATGAACATGGCTGTGGGCCAACGAAAGTTCATTTTTGGACATGGAAAATGGAATTACATACAATTTTTGCATGTCATGGAGAATTATTCTTCTTTTCATTTCCCCCTATATAAAACTGTAAATACCAGGGCACCTGGCTGGCTCAGTCGGTGGAGTGTGCGACTCTTGATCTTGGGGTTGTGCGTCCGAGCCCCATGTTGTGTGTAGAGATGACTTAAAAAATAAAATCTTAAAAAAAAAAAAAGTAAAACGTTCTTAGATGGTGGGCCATGCAAAACCAGGCTATGGACTGCACTTGGCCTGTGGGCTGTAGCTTGCCGATCTCCTGTTAGCTTAAAGAAATGAACGTACAAAGGATAATTTTCAGGTGCCACTGGTGCAAACAGTTTGGGATGGGTAGTCCTTCTCCTGGTGGCCAACTTCTCTGCTTATGTAGAGAGATGAGAGCCCAGCGAGCCCTTGATTCCAGGCATAGGGAACGTGGCTTTGAAAATAATGGGATAGGTATTCTCCAACCTCATTAATGGCCAGCCCACTTGAAAGTGACCCAGGAGAATGACTGAAATAATGAACTCTCTTCATGACCCAGTGCATGCTGGTTCACATATTTAGGGTTTGTCTCCTACTGCTTGCCTAGAACTTGGCACATAATAGGGACTCAGTAAATCTTGAATGCCTGGCATGTGGCAGTTACACTATGCTTATGAATGGGACCACAAGGGAGATGAGACTTCTGTAATCTTTGTCAACTCAGGTCAAGGCTGAGGTGGCAGAGAAAGGCCTAAGAGCTCAGTTAGGTAGACTGAGCTGAGCCCAGCGAGTGGGGATGATTTATTCACATTTCTGACTCTGCCCTCTGTGTCCTCAGGGTGGCCCCAGACGCGGCTGTGAGAAAGCACACCTTCCCTAGCCCAAGTGTCTGCAGACAGACTGGTGTTTGCATATGTAAGCAGGTTTTATTATGTATCTAGTTGTGCAATTTTCCACCAGGGCTTGATTGTTTTGGAGTGGGAAGAGAGGATGAAGGATGGATATTATATGCCCCAAAGCTTATGCTTTGAAATATAATAAACACTTTTTTCTCCAAAAGAAAGTGGCCCATTTCCTTGGAAGTTTCCTTTTTCTTTTCTTTTTTGAAAACACTGTTCCTCATCAAAAACAAAATTCATGAAGCATTAACAAAAGGTTGTGATAGGAGCTCCTAACTTGCTTTTGCATGGAAATTATCTAAGAACGTGGCCCTTTTGTGCCTTCTGTAGAAATCCTCACCTGTGAAAAAGACCTGTTTTTCAGCTTATGCCTTGAGAAAGTATATAGCAAAGTAGCTTTTTTGCTGAATAAACCCAGGGATGCACCCTTAGCTCAGTGTAGTCCCCAGATAACACCAGAGAGGAAGGTATAGAATCACTGAATTATGGATTATGGGCCTGTACATGGATGGCAAACTCATGGCACATGTACCTCCATTTCCTCTTCCTGGGCCCATAACAGACACTGCTACTCAATCCCATCATTCTTCCTAGTAAGCCTGGTTCTTGTCCCAGAACTGCTCCTAAGTTAAGTCAGAATGTGAGAAGCCCCACTCTAGCCGCTTGAGTGGGGAAAGAGGACTTGGAGGACAGTCAGGCCCAGGTTCTGACCCAATCCTAAAATGTAACTTCTGAGTAACTGTGAGTTAGTTACTTAGCCTCTCTGAGTCTTTGTTCTTCCATCTAAAATGGAAATAATAACATCTATTCATAATACTCGGATGCCAAGATGTACGTAAGACCCTGGCACTGAATCTGGTACCTGCTACCCATGATGTAAAATTAGCTCCTTGAGCAGAGTGGAAAGTGGGCTTGTTCCAACAACCTACTCAATATATAGCTCCCTCCAACTTCTCCAGCCAGGGACACATTAATCTCTGCACATTTCAATGACGGCACTGGCAAATCTACCCATCCCACCTTTGGAAAGTTCCAGCTTTCTCCAAGGCCCTTATAATCTTGGCTTGTGTTTGGAAAGAAGGGTCTGCTGTGGCTACCCAGAAAGGGCATTTCCCTTGCACAAGCCTGATGTTAGCTGCCATCCATTCTGCATTTACTATATGCCAGGCCCTGCCCTATGTCCATTACATCAGTGGTTCCCAACTGTGGCTGGTTTTGACCCTGGGGAATATTTGACGATGTCTGGAGACATTTTTTTATTGCCACAACTGAGTGGTGGGTGCTATTGGCATCTAGTGGGTGGAGACCAGGGCTGCTGCTAAACACCCGACAAAGCACAGGTCACTCCCGCCATGAAGAGTTATGTGGCCCAAAGTATCAACATTGCAGAGGCTGAGAAATCTTGTATGTGAGTATCTCACTCAATTCTCTAATAGGTCTATGTGAAAGATGCTAGTAGTTTTACCACTTTAAGATGAAGAAACCGAGGCTTTGCAGTGTCCAGCCACATGGCCAAGGTCATTGTGCCATTAAAGGATAACACTGCCCCATATGTTCCTGTATACTGTCCTCCTTGTCTCCTGACTGTTGCCCTGTACAGCCCTCTTTTTCTTGCCCTTTTAGTTTTCTGATTTGGGGAAGGGGAGGGGGAGAGCGAGCAACGGGGTGTGCATGCACATGTGTTGAAGCCCCAGTGGCCTTGGATATCAATTACCCCTGCTTCTGGCTCCCAGAGCTGAAGAGTCTATGCTAAAATTCCTGAGGTACAAGCTTGGCCGCTCTGTCTTTCACCTGGTCAGGGGCGGGTCTCCTGAGTGGCTCACCTGCTGGGATTAATTAGGAAAGTGATGATGTAAAGTTCAACTTCTCATTGGAGACATGCTGAATCAAGGAAGCAAGCTGAGCAGCAAGGTTAATTAGTGAACCTGCTTTGGTCACCAGAAACCAGAGAAGCTTCTCCCCAGAGGACCTGAGGGAGCTTGGGCGGGGTTGGGATCCAAGTGCAGGTGTGGCAGGTGGACTGGGAGTGCTGGCATTTGCCAGCGAGACTTCGGGATAAAGGCAACTGGACTGCCGGAGCTGAGGGGAGGTACTCATGAGGCCTTGCTTCACCTGTGTTTCTGCTTGTTTGTTTTAGTGAGTTTCGTGCCCATTGTGGGGCTCGAACTCATGATCCCAAGATCAAGAGTCACATGCTCTACTGATGGAGCCAGGCAGGTGCCCCGCTTCACCTGTTTTTGTTTTTTGTTCTTTAAACCTAGCTGCCTTCTGTCATCCTTCAGTCTTTACCTGGAGATCCTTTTGTCAGGCAGGTTTCTCCGACCTCCCAGATGAGGTGGGCCCTCTCTAACAAACTCCTTTCGTTCCTCATCCTTAGCTCACAGCATTTCACACATTCACAGTCTTGGAATCATGTACATACAATACTTTGTTTCCTATTGCTCTTCCCTGTAAGCCTGCAGGCTCGTAAGTACAGGGACCACGTCTGTCTTGTCCACTGCCTCACGCGTGCCTAGTGCATGGGGGGCACCCAGAAATTTCTTTGTTGGCTGCTTCACTGATGGGCTGTGAGGAGCTTGGGCAACCACACAGGGAGGACGGGGCCCACACAGAAAGCTGAAAGGTATATGCAGAAAATGGTGGACAGGTGGCCCTGCCTCAATCTTCACCTGGTCTCTCATCCAAAGCCATTCTTCCTGGAGTCATTCTTGGCTTCCTTCCTGTGGGTTCCCCCTTGGGATTACAGCTGAGGGTCTGAGCCGAGCAAGGAAAACTGCCCCAGGAGTCCCGATAGAAGCCAAAAGTCATGCCCTTCCCCACTTCGAAATTGTCACTGCTTATCAAGGGAGCATAGGGGCTTTTGGAAGCGTCTGCACTGTGAGGCAGATCATCCTTCTGAAGTATGTGGCTCGTAAATGTTTTTCTCAGCAAGGCCTCGGGATGGGGGATGGTGATAGCTTCCTGACTTGACCTAACATTAATAGCAGAGTGAACATTTGTTGAGCTATTTACCACTGCCAAACCCGAGCCATTATCTCATGTACATGAATTGCCTTGTTTTATCCTCATAGGAATCTTATGCGGTTAAAAAAAAAATTACCATCAGTTCCATTTCACAGATGGAAAAATGGAGGCCCAGAGAGATTATATAACTTGCCCCAAATTATACTGCTCAGTAAGAAGCAGAGTGAGAGTTCCATCCCAGATTTGGGGGCTCCCCAATCCCATGATTTCTCACTATACTGCCTGTGCTGAGAAATATTGCTAAAAAAGCTCTTTGCCACAAAGAACTCTACCTGCTACCTGATGGGGCTGAGAAAACTTTGCAGTAGCCAGAGAGAAAGCAGGTCTCTTATGTGATGGTGTGCCTGAGCGCAAGGAGGGACTGCAGCAATGACTGTCATTAACTAATAACAGGAACAGGTTTTCACTGTGTTACCTAGCTTTAGAATGCACTGTTAACTAATTAAGCAACATAATTCTCTATCAGATGAGTTGTATCATTCCATCTCAATAACGAGAAAACTAGGATCTGGAGAGGCTGTGCAGCTAATGGGTGGGAGTACTCAGATCAGATTCTCTTTGGCCTCCCTGGTGACATAATGGCATGTCAGATGATGACAGCACCTGCCTTGTGCTAATAACGGCTACTGCAACCTGGGACTATATGACTCAAGGATGAGACATTAAATGATATGTCGTAAGGACTCCTAATTCTGTCTTAAATTGTAATTGCTTTTTTTGGAAGACCTTGAATCTGTCATAGAAATACCTTTCTCTGCCAGTTTTCTTTTGTATAAAATGAGACAAGAACCTCTCTCATCCCCCCGTATCTGCTAGTAGTTGCGAAAAATGTACTTTAGGAAAGTCAAGTGGAAAAGGACACCTAGGTTTTCGAAGATGTTTGGCTTGTTGCCTGCTTTAAGTCAGGGGTACTGCTCAGTCACACAAATGATGATATATTCTAAAAACTCTGCTTGGAGGAAAGAAGGTAGTAGCAATGGCTATAGGTAGTAGCAGTAACCCTGCATGGAAGGACCTACCCCTTTTGCAGATGAGGACACCTAGGATCAGTGGGGTAAGGTACTCAGTTCGTGGTTGCTTCGGTATTAGATGGCAAAGCTGTGGCATGCAGCTTTGCCTGACTCAGAGCCTTCTTATTTGTACTAAACTTCCTTCCTCTGTAGGCAAAAATAAAAACCAAACCAAAACCCAGCAGTATTAGGTTCCATAAGCTCCTTCAGCATTTTCACTACTTTCTCACAATCTGTGTGATGGGAAAAGTTTTTCCTTGGAACTCGTGAAGTCCTTTATGTTCTGATTTATGTTCTGTTCCTCTTCTGGACCCCAGGAGTTTAAAACCAGTACATAAACCTAAGTTTGGAAAAAAAAAATCAACACTCATTCCCACATGAATCCTGAAGCCCTTTCTTCTTCAGGCTGGAGAAGCCTAGGCCTTTTCTCCTGGCCTTAGCCCAGGGGTGGGATCCAGACCTCAGGAGGGGCAGAAGGGTGACCATGTGGCTGAGGAGGCCAGGATGCTGAGGCTGGCCTGAAGGCAGTGATAAGGATGTAAACAAGAAGACTGGCACAGGCAGGCAGCGGGAGATTAGCTCCGCTGGCAGCGGTCAGTGGAAAAAGGGGAGCAGTTTAGGGATGGTAAACACGCCAAGCCAGAAGGTGGTGAGAAGTGAGTCCTGTCTTTGAGCTAGGGAAACGCCCAGGAACAAACAAACAAGAAAGACACAGAGAGAGAAACAAAGAGAGACAGAGACAGAGGGGATATAGTGGTTGAGGCATAAACTTTGGCTTCCTCAGTATATGCTGAGCACCTATGATATACAGGTTTGGAAATCACTGTGAAATAATTTAGGTACAACTCACAGTATAACATCTTGCGCATATTAGCTCTTAGAAAGTAGTTGTCAATCTTGTAGAAGAATTGTAGCTTAAAAAATTTAGGAGGAATGATAGATTTGGAATGTCACCATTTTGCAACCCCAAATGAATGTTCATGAATGGCACCTCAAACCATTAGATGAAAGGCTGATGGGGAACCTTATAATGGGTGGAGAAGGCTGACAACACCTGAATCTGAATAAACTTTAATGCAAAATGAGAGACATTCTTTTTACATGTAAAAGAATGAATTTGGACCCCTACCTCACAACACATACAAAAATTAACTCCAAATGTATCATACCCAAATGTAAAACTATAAAATTCTTAGATGAAAACATAGGGGTAAATCTTGTGGACCTGGATTAAGCAATGGATTCTAAGATATGACACCAAAAGTACAAGCAACAAAGGAAAGAATAGAGTGGATACCATCTAATTAAAACTCTTGTGCCTCAAAGGATACCACCAAGAACATGAAAAGGCAACCAGAGAACAGGAGAACATTTTTGTAAGTCATATACTTGATAAGGGACATGCACCTAGCATATATGTACATAGGTACAGAATTATTTTTTGGGGGGGAGGGTTATTTATCTCGAGACAGAGGGCAGAGAGAGAGGGAGAGAGAGAATCCCAAGCAGTCTCTGGATTGTCAGTGCAGAGTCTGTTGTGGGGCTCTACCTCACAAATTGTGAGATCATGACCTGAGCTGAAATCGGACACTTAACTAACTCAGCCACCCAGGTGCCCCCATAGGTACAGCATTCTTAAACTCAGTTATAAGGTAAGTGACCCATTAAAAATATAGCAAAGGATATGAATAGACAGTCCTCTAAAGAATGCATATCCAATAAACACATGAACAGATGCTTAGCCATCAAGGAAATGCAAACCAAAACCACAATGGATACCACTTCATACCCATTAAGATGGCTATAATAGAAAAGGAAGATAATAAAACAAGTGTTGGTGAAGATGTGGAGAAGTTGGAACTCTCATAAACCATTGGTAAGGATGTAAAATAGTGTAATCACTTTGGAAAACAGTTGGCAGTTCTTCAAACAGTTAATAAAGTTACCATATGATCGAGTAATTCCACTCCTAGTTGTATAACTATATGAAAACACGTGCCCACACAAAAACCTGTACATGACTGTTCACAGCAGGATTATTTATAATACTAAAAGGCAAAAAAACTCCAGATGTCAATCAACTGATGAGTAGGTAAACAAAATGTGGTATATCCACACAATAGTCTATACAAGGGAATGTTATCAATCGTAAAAAGGAATGAGGTACTGATACCTGCTATAACAGATGCACTTGGAAACATAATGCTAAGTGAAAGAAGCCAGCCACAAAGGACCAAAAACTGTGTGACTCCACTAAAATCAAATGAACAGGCAAATCTATAGAGACAGAAAGTAAATTGGTGTTTCCTGGGGCTGCGGTGGGGGTGGTGGGAAATGGGGAACTTGGGGTGATGGTTAAGAGGTGTAAGGTTTCTTTGTGGAATAATGAAAATGTTTTACATTACGGTAATGGATGCATAACGTCTGGATATATTACAAGTCAGTGAATTGTGCCCTTAAACAAAACAAGACAAAAACCACAAAAGAAGTACTTAGCACTACCCATGAGGTATTCTTGCCAAAAACCAAGTCTGAAGCTGATTAAGCCCCTAGATGTAACTACCAGTTTACAGAAAGCACAGGGGAGAGAGGCATGTGTTAAAAAATGCTACAAAGAGGCAACTAGCAATACCCAGAATGCAAAAATCCAACAAGACACACAACTTGGCTTCTGTAACACATGCATGGCTAAGGACAAGACAAGGAGAGAGAGGGAGCTTGTGGAATAAAAGAAATCTAAGAGACATATCAACCCAATTCAAAGTGTTTACCTCATTTGGTTGCCATTTAAACAAACCAACTGTAAAAAAAAATTATAAGGCAAATATGGACATGTGAACACTGGCTAAATAAAGAAATTGGGGCAAGTGCTCTCAAAAATAACTAAATAAACATTAAAAAAACACCCAAAAGAAATCATTGCCCATTTTCTAATGTGTGATAATGGGATCATAGTTATGTTAAATTCTTAGAAATAAATACTAACTAAAATGTGTAAAGAGATGCTGAGATATGTGTGGATGAAGTGATAGGATGTCTGAGCTTTGCTTCAAAATAACCCAGTTGGGGAGCAGGTTCGTGAGTGGGGATATAACTTAAATAAGACTGGCCCATGAGTGGATAATTGTTGAGACTTGGTGTTATGTATATGAGGCTTCATTATACTCTTCCTTCTTCTTTTACAATGTTTAAAATTTTCCATTACAAAAAAGTTCAAAAAAAAATGTACAGCATAGTGATTGAAGAGAAATCTAAAACTTGACCTCTAAGAAATTTTGACTGCTAAAATTTTTAGTAATAATCACAACAATCCAAATGCTAACCAAGCACTTTACATCCACTTTGCATCTTCTGATTTTCCCAACAACCTTTCAAGGTAGGAAACCCTTTCTGGGTTCAAGGCCAGAGGAGGTTCTCCAGCACAAAACACTGCTTGCCTAGGTGGCTCCTGATGGTTCTTTCCCGGGGAGGGGGGCTGAGATCTGGCAGAGTAGAGGGCAGTAGATGCCTTGTGGTCCCAACCTGTGTCCGTTTTTGCTTTCAGATGTCCACCAGGGAATTCCTGCTAAGGCATTACTGATAATTTATGAGAATAGTTTAAGGGGCTGTCTCTAGCCAGGGATATACTCTTGAAATTTTAACAAATTTCAAGCACCTGTTAGACTCCACACAAGGCACTTTGGGGCAGATAAAGATGATGTGGAACAAAACGGTTTGAGGGGACAGGTATCAATAAAATGGAGCCTTCCCAGTTTTTACCCACGACCCTTGGGGACCATTCCATCAGTTCAAGAGTGCTAGGATAACTTAATTTATAAATAGGGATTTACTGAGTGAAAATTGTGAAGATGGAACATTTATATTGGGAGATATTAACATAAGACTAGAAGCATAGGATCAATCTATTTCTGTAAATTACCTTAGAAGGAGGGTTAGCTAGAATCTTAAGCATAAATTTGCATTGAGACGGTGTCCAAAGGAAAGAAATTATCTTAATACTAAGTCAAAACCATCTCTCATGGTAGTCCTGAGTACCATGAATTTGGGCTGAGAAACTCCCATCAAAGAGAGAAAAGGTGAGGGTCCAGACTTATAGTTCAAGATGCTGAAAGTTACTTTATCCAGAATATTTCAAATATGGGATTGAAAGGAAAGCTAGCTTTACAGACTTCAGAATTTCCCAAGATGTGTCACAGCTCATCTCCCCAGGAGGCCAGGAAAGATGCTTGGACTTGTCATTATCAATGGGATGGAAGAGGTGTGGGGAATGGAATTACACTTCACTGATCTGCCTTTGTCCTTTCTTCAATCAGAAGAAGGGATGGGGATTGGTAATTATTTAAAAATTTGCTTTTAATGTTTATTTATTTTTTAACAGAGAGAGAGAGAGAGAGAGAGAGAGAGAGAGAGAGACAGAGCATGAGAGGGGGAGGGGCAGAAAGAAAGAGGGAGACACAGAGTCCGAAGCAGGCTCCAGGTTCTGAGCTGTCAGCACAGAGCCTGACATGGGGCTTGAACTCACAGTCTGCGAGATCATGACCTGAGCCAAAGTCAGATGCTCAACCGACTGAGCCACCCAGGCACCTTCTATTTTTTTAAAAAAAATTTTTAATGTGGTAATTATTTTAAAAAGTCAGAGGTCTCTGACTTTGTTTTTAATTCTTGAGGCAAAACATGTTATTAGAAACCTTTGTTGGGGTTTTGGAAAGTGAGCAGTAACATAAATGAATAAAACACCATCTCCTCCCTTAAGAAGTATTCAATCTTCGTGAGCTTGGTGAGAAGATATATGTGGGGTATTGACAGTACAAAGAAGAATGTGTTATAACTTGAGTAAAAACAATGTGCCGTGAACACAAGGGGAGATATTAATTTTGCAGGGGAGAACTGGAAAAAGGTTCCTTGCAGAAATGATATGCATATAGGGCTTGGGGTGTGGATATGATTGTGACAGGTGAATGCACCAAAAATAAATTCCAAGAGAAACAGCCTTTTGTTCATTGCTCATAATAATGCAGGCACCATGCTGGGTACAAGGACAAAAAGCAGAGAGGTGGCCTAGAATAGATGTACTGTGCTTAAAAATGTCAAGTAGATCAGGCCGCCTGGGTCGGTTGAGTGTCTGGATCAGGTCATGATCTCACAGTTTATGAGTTCGAGCCCTTCATGGGACTCTGTGCTGACAGTACAGAGCCTGCTTGGGATTATTTCTCTCTATCCCCTCCTCTGCTCATGCTCTCTTTCTCTGTCTGTCAAAGTAAATAAATAAACTTTAGTCTGTCCTCAAATCCTGACTCTGTTTCTAACTTTGAGACTTTGGACAAGTTACCTAATCTTTCTGTCCCCGAGTTTTTCCTATTTGGTAAAATGGGCACACCAGTGCCTACTATGAACAGTTGTGAGGCTAGTCATAATGTCTGTAAGTTATCAGTATAGATGCTGGCTTTTAGTGGCCATTCAATAAATGGCAGGTATCACTTCTTCTGTGGACTGTAGGGAACCACTGGCAGTTTGGGCAAGAGAAGCAGCTTCATGGATTTGGGCTTTCAAGACATTGTGATAGAGGCCATGACTGGAAGAATGCATGGGGGTGAAGGGGTGGGTGGGGTGAGGTGTAGTGATTGAGCATGAGCTCTGTGAGACCAAGGAGGAGGCTGAAGCAACAGTCTAGGCAAGAGATGAGGACCAAAAGTAAGGCACTGGGATGGAATGGACAGAAGCCATGACAATTCAGGTGGGAAAATGAGCTTGCTGACTAACTGATGTAAGAGGTGAGGGAAAGACAAAACTGTGGAATGATGACAGGCTTTCTAGTTGTTTAGCAGTTCCCCTAACCTGCATCTGTGATACAGGAGGAGGGGCAGGCTGAAGGCGGGGGTTAAGGGGATTAGTAGGGGGGTGGCAGGTGAGGGTAGGAGATAGCGGGTATACTGAGGGAGCAGAACCTCTTAGGAAGCCCAGCATTAGAGAAAACAAGAATGCCTCATTGTTCTGTGAGTGTGGGAGACAGTGGGCAGGCAGCCTCCACATCGTGAACAAGTGAATTTTAGAATCTCTAGGGTGGGCCTGGCAGTTGTGACTTCAACTGTTCAAGGACATCTTTCTAATGCGTGCCCCATGCACTTGACTTTCTCCTTCTAAGGCGTCCCTTCTCAGTGTAGACCTTGAGATCATCTTCAGGACTCTCCCAGAGGCCAACTACATGAGTTCCAATCCTCCTACTTAACCTTCTCACCACAATTTCCCAGGGAATCTACTCACCCTCTTCAGGTCTAATCCTGAATTATTTACGAGTACAGTTGTATTTAGTGCAAAGTTCATTTTGAGGCCATTTCCTGATGTTTTAGCCAAATGTGTCAGGTGGTTTCCCACAGGTGAGAAGACACAAAGACAACAGGAAAACAAAATTCCTTACTCTGGCTTCTCTTTTCATATACCGCTGTGAACATAAAACTGATACCACTTATATGGAAGATAACCATCAGACCACATAATAAAAACATACAGTGTTGTTCAGTTCAGAGATGGGCAAGAACTTGCCAGAAGCCCTGGGCCCCAGGCCTTGCTCTCTCTTCCTTACCAAGGCAGACTGTCAAGTGTCAGTACCAAATTGGGACCTTCTTGATATCATCAATGGACTTGGGGAAAATTGGAAAGGAAATGACTTTCTCAGTCTACAGTTCTGTGTTGTTAAATTCTGAGTCTCTGTACTGCTTAAGTCAGTGTGGGTGCCAGCAGGTCCTCAACCCATGTTAGGAAGCCCTCACTCCACTATAGGCAGTCATTTATTTTTTGTGTCCCTGCCAGAGGGCATTCCTTGATGGTGAGAGTTTACTCTTGGTACCTCAGCAGCATACACAATAGCTGGACACAGTTGGTAGTTCATAAAGGAACAAAATGATAGTAAACAAAAACGTTTAGATGTAAAAGACTTAGGGCAAATTCTTTACTGGAGAAGGGGGTGGGCAGCGAAGAGAATGCTGGAGGCCCTCAGTGTCTAAAGGGAGTCAGGTGACAAGTCTGAAAGAATAGAGGCTACAGATATCCGATATGAACTGCACTAACATAACACTGTTGCTTGATGAGGTCTCTGTTGATGGCATAGTGTAGTGACAAGAGTGTATGTTCCAGTATCACACAATTCTAGGGGTAATCCAGACTCTGATTGTTTACTAATTACATGAACTATGGAAAAACTATTTTTTTGGGGGGGGCGGCTTAATTACCTTAAAGTAGTGAAGTACTAAAGTACTTTAGTAACTACCTAAAGTAGTGATAATATCTCCCTTACAAAGGCTCTTATCATCTTTCAGGATAGAGGGCGGGACTTAGGAGACTAGCAAATAAAGACTTTGCTATCAGAGTATATCATCCTATCTCTCTATTTCTCTATCCATCAATCATATTAGTCTCAGTAAGTGTTCAAGGTGACTATTGTTCCTGTTGTTTTGGTAGTAGAATCCCCAGTACTCACTATGGTTATGAGCACACTGTAAGCACCCAACAGATGTTTATTGGTTGAAAAAGCTACACTGACCTGTGAGATCTCTACAGGAAATTATTCCTCCCCTAGGCTTTCCTGTCTGAGTATACATCACAACTATCTGCCCAGATGTTTAAGTCAAAAGTCTTGATTTCCTGATTTACTGAGTGCCTATTACAGAGTAGACACTGTGCAGGGTGCTGGGATGGGGAATAGAGGGGAAACCTGAAAAGTTAGATCCAACCTCAGCTCTCAAGGATGTTAGAGGAAAAAGGAAGCAAAAGAACTTGTCATTTGCTCAATGTTTTACCCATATTTAGATATAGCTTGTAAATGAAGTATTTTAAGAGCATTTTTGACAACACTTGGGCAAACATGTAGAAACACTTAAAATCCACGGTCATCTGAATTGAGAAAGGCTATTATCAATACCGTGCAAAGGTTCCCTAGGAATAGGATATGCAAATGCCAAATTTTAGAATTCTCACCTCTGTGAAAGCTAGGAAGAAACACTATTTTACTTTATATCTTTTAATTAAATTTTAAAAAATACTATTTACTTTAAATCCTACTAGGATTCTCCACTCTGCTCTAGCCTCTCTATGGATAAGGTAAATGACTGGTAAGAAGAATTTAAAAGGCACATGAAAAGTGACTCTTGGCTAAATCTCTTGGGAAACCAACTTACAGCTGAGTGAGCTTGCTTAGATCTTCTGAGTGTGGGCTGTACTTTATAAATATCTACCTATCTCTCTCTCTATATAAAAATGGCTTTAGAAAAATTCTGTTAGTCTTTGGCTTAATTGTGAGTCACTAGGCCCCTCATTTTAGAGAGAGAGTGTGTGTGTGTGTGTGTGTGTGTGTGCGTGTGTGTGGTGGAGGGAGAACTCTGAGCACAAAGCGTGTATGTACTTGTAAAAAAGCATTTGGAATGTGTGTGTAGGAAGGGAACGTTATAGTTTTTATGTAAGGAGAGAGTATGTGGAGGGGAAAATGTGTATGTGTGTGTGCATGTGCGTGTGTGTGTGTGTGGGCATGTAGTACAGGTGGTGGGCTGAGGCACGTGAAGAACCAGCCTCTTGGAGATCCAGACAGTGGTAGGAGATAGAAAATGTTGTTGATGGTGATTGTTTTCATTTTCGACCAGCATACAGGTCTTTGAGAAGCCCTTGACTTTCTCCTCCTCCTTGTCTTGTTAAAAAGGGATTAGAGTCCAATTAAGTCCTTTAATCCCAAGGTAGAGATTCATGTTTAAAAACAAGATTTACAGCTTTAAAAAAAATACATCCGTGCAAGTTGAAGTTTGTCCTTTCAAGCTGCCACCTGCCCGGTTCCAAAGAGTGTTTTCAGCAGAATCCCCAACATGCAGTTGTTCTTAATTACTTTGCCTCATACCTCCAGTCCTTCATCTTTCAAAGTACCCTCCAACCTAAATAGCCACATGCTGTTAGAAGTACTTCTGTTTCTGGATTGCTACAATCGCCCCTTGGTGTATCTCTCTTCATTTGGCAATTCAGTGATTGGGCTGAATAATAATAGTATTAACAGCTAATGCTTACTGGGGGCTTAGCATGAGCACTTTCCTGTATTATCTTATTAGGTACTCCATATAAAAACATGCAGGGCTGGCTTGTGTGTGTGTGTGTGTGTGTGTGTGTGTGTCCATGTGACACATATAGTCACATGGGGCTCTGTATTGAGAAGGGCTCTTCACTCGGTTTAATGCTCTGCTGTTGATGTATCAAAATTCTTAAAAAATTTTTTTTTAACATTTATTTATTTTTGAGAGACAGAGAGAGGCAGAGCATGAGCAGGGGAGGGGGAGAGAGAGAGAGAGAGATACAGAATCTGAAGCAGGCTCCAGGCTCCGAGCTGTTTGTTAGCACAGAGCCTGATGTGGGGCTTGAACTCTCGAACAGAAAGACCATGACCTGAGCCGAAGTTGGACCCTCAACCAACTGAGCCACCCAGGGGCCCCTTGAAATTCTTAGTCATTTTTGAGCAAGGGGCCTGCATTTTCACGTTCCACTGGGCCCTGCAAATTATGTAGCCAGTCCTGAAAACACCCAGTAACCCACAATTTCTCGTTCCCTCTTTTCCTTCCTTTCCACATGATGCCTAAGACATTGTCAGAGGATAGAATGGAACAGTGAATCTCTAATCATGATGCCAAAACTCTCTCTAGAAAATGGGTGCTATTGTCTCCTGGGAGAGAAGTTCTTTATGGGATGGGAACTATGTCATGGCTTTCAGCATGGGAAAACACAGTGTCTGTGAAGATCTCGCAAGTTGTTTAACTCCTCTTGGCCTCAGTTTTCTTATCTATAAAATGGGGAGAACAATAATAGTACCTAACTCAAGAGGCTGGTTCAAGGATGACATGGAATCATGTGTCTACAGCTCTGACATATAATATACACATTAGTTGTTATTAGTGCATTATGGATGCTCAGCAGGTACTAAATATCCAATACTGTTTATGACATGGTGTGTGTGCATCACCTGCCTGACTCCAAGGTGCCCTTATCCCAGGGGTTTGTTTCCTACCTGCCCCACAGAGCTGGGAGGAATATCTCCTTTTTCCGTGTGCTGGGTGATCACAGAGGGGTTGCTGGAGCTGATGAGCACTGGGGTGCTGATCTCCACCATATGGCGCCCCGAGGGAGAATGGACCATCCTGTTGAGAGTGTTCAAAGCTGTTGTGATGGAGAACTGCCCGGGCCCTTTCCTCCTGGACCCAGGGCCCCTGCGGAGGGTGGGCGTGTTGGCTGCTTTGCCTCGGGAGGATGAGGGTACCAGAGACAGGTTCTTTGTGCGGACCGATTGACGGCCTTTGTTCTTCTCTAGGAGGTGTCTTGCAGTGAGGTTGGGCTGAAAACACAGAAGGTCCATGAGAGGTTAGTCTTCCTGATCTGGTGTGAGCAGCTAAGTCCTACCCAGGCTAGTCTGAAGCGGGTTCGGATGCCGCCACCTCAGCCATCACTCTTTGGTCAGCTTCCTCCTTTTATCGATATGTCCCAGCTACTTGGCTGCATCAAGAAATTCCGACAAGTCTCTTGCAAAATAGATATTGCTCTCCTTCCTCACTGAGGTCTCCAGGGGTTAAAAATACGTCATGATACTCTTCCCTGATCGGGAGCACTCTTCCTTTACCCATTTCTCCCAGGCACACCCTCCCCTTTTCCTCCTTCAGCCACTCCTGAATGCCACTGCGTGGGCTGCAGCTTCTATCCTTTTCCACCATGGCACTTTACACAACACACTGCAATCAGTCCCCACTGGACTGTTAGCTACCTGATGGCAGCGAGCTCATACATGTTCGTCTCGGCCCTGTCCCACAGCGGATGCTCAGTGAGTGCTTGTGGAATCACACATGGATGGACTTGGTCAGGTTTTCTCATCTTATAAGCATTTGAACCATAATGTAAATGTATTTGGGACTTTGAATCTTTATGCTACTTTTACTACTTTCTTTAAACACTTTTAACTCCTCACATTTCTCTCTTGTTCCATGCCTCTTAGTCTCTAATATGCTGGTGTATGGAGAAAGAAAAGAAAAGAAAAGAAAAGAAAAAACAAAAGTGCAAGCCCTGATTTGTAGAGTTTCCCAATTTCTACGGTGCAAATACCTACCAATGGTTTAACAACTAGCTAGCAAAATTCCTGAAAATATAAAAACCAGCTCTGACAATCTAGTACCAGCTAGGTCTAGCACAGCCACCAGCTGTGTTATATTTTGGGTTCAGTTCCTTTGGAAGGCTGGAATACATGGACAGAGTTGTCCTCCAAAGCCACGTGTCTCATTCTACTTTACAGATTCAACTATAAAGATAAAAGGGAATTTGCCCATTTAAGAACGTTTTAATGACAATATGCAGATGATTAACATAGCCAAGATAGAAAATTTTATTTTATTTTTAAATGTTTATTCATTTTTGAGAGAGAAGGAAAGAGAAGGGGAGGGGAGGGGCAGAGAGAGAAAGGGACAGAGGATCCAAAGTGGGCTCTGTGCTGACAGCAGCCAGCCCCATGTGGGCTTAAACTCACAAACCATGAGATCACGACCTGAGCCTAAGTCAGATGTTCAACTGACTGAGCCACCCCAGGCGTCCCCCAAGATAAAAAGTTTTTAAAGAAGATACAATTTCTACCTCACAAAGCTTGTAATACTGTGAAAAAGAATCATTGAGTAGGGGAAGGGGCATTACTATGTCCAGTTTATTTTATTTATTTAAAAATTTTTAAAAAATATTTATTTTTGAAGGAGAGAGAGACAGAGCGTGAGTGGGGGAGGGGCAGAGAGAGAAATGGAGACACAGAATCTGAAGCAGGCTCCAGGCTCCGAGCTGCCAGCACAGAGCCCACTCAGAGGCTGATGGGGGGCTCGAACATACAAGCTGTGAGATCATGATCTGAGCTGAAGTTGGACACTTAATGAGCCACCTAGGTGCCCCTATTATGTCCATCTTATGTATGTATGTATGTATGTATGTATGTATGTGTGTTTATCTTTGAGAGACAGAGACAGAGAGACAGAGTACAAGTTGGGGAGGGGCAGAGATAGAGGAAGACACAGAATCTGAGGCAGGCTCCAGGCTCTGAGCTATCAGCACAGAGCCCGACGCAGAGCTTGAACTCACAGACCATGAAATCATGAGCATGGCCAAAGTCAGATGCTTAACTGACTGAGCCACCTAGGTGCCCCTATTATGCCCACTTTAAAGATAAAAGGGCTGTGGCCCGAAGGGGTGACTTATAAATGGCACAACCAGCAAACAGACAACCAAACAAGAAAATATCAGACAGAAGTAAGTGCTTTGACGTGATACAGACAAGTTGGGAGAGGCGCCTACTTTAGATGGGGGTGGGTGGGTCAAGGAAGTCCCCCTGAGAAGGTGGCATTTAACCGAGACACAGATGACAAGAAGGAACCAGCTGTGTGAAGATGGGGGTAAGAACATGCCAGGCAGAGGGATTATAATCAAGTAAAAAGATCCTAAGGAGGGGGAAAAACAGTCTGAGAAAAGCAAGAAACAGAAGCTGGAATGGAGTGAGGAGCAGGTGGTAAAGAGACCACAGAGACAGGCAGGGGCGGGGTCACAAAGGTCCTGGGAGGCTCAAGTTTATTCTAAGTGTAAAGGAAGCCTTTGGCAGGATTAGGAGTGACACAATCTGATTTCTGCTTTTAAAAGCTCATGCTTTGCTTTGGCAGTTTCTTACAAAGCTAAACCCACACTTGGCATCTGACCTAGCCATCTCACTCCTAGGTAATTACTGAAGAGACAGGAAAACTTATGCCTGCTCAAAAATCGGTATGCAAATGTTTATGGCAGCTTCACTCGTAGCTGCCGACAACTAGAAACAACGCATTGTCTTTCACCTGGTGCACGGACAGACTCCGGCACATCCATGCAGTGGAATGCGGCTTAGCAATAAAAAGGGAAGAGCTGCTGATATACCTAACTACATGGATGAATCTCCAATGCTTTGTGCTAAGTGAAAGACGCCAGACTCCAAGGCTACATTTTGCAGGATTCCATTGCTATGACATTCAGGAAAAGGAAAACTATAGGAGCAGAAACCAGATCAGTGCCTGCTATTGGGAATCAGGAAGGGGCTGACTACAAAGAGTCAGCATGTTGTTGCACTTTTTGGGGATGTTGGAACTATTCTAGATATTTTTTTTAATGTTTATTTATTTTTGAGAGAGGTGGGGTGCAGAGAGAGACAGAGAGGATCCGAAGCAGGTTCCGCAGTGACAGCAGACAGCCCAATTCGGGGCTCAACTCACGAACTGTGAGACCATGACCTGAGCTGAAGTCAGACGCTTAACCGACTGAACCACCCAGGCACCCTGGAACTATTCTATATCTTGATGGTCGTGTGGGTATACTGGATGCATTTACCAAAATGTATAGAAGTGGACCCGAAAAGAGTAAATTTTGCCATATGCAAATAAAAACAAATACATAAAAGTTTAGACTTTTTTTTTTTTTTGTTCAGAAGTACCAGCGTACCAGCATAGAAGTAGGGAGACTACCTAGGAAGTTACAGAAGTTGTGTCGGCAAGCTCTGATGGCAGTGTGCGCTCGGGACAATGTCTACATTCCCCAGAGCACCTATCCCTCCATTGTTGATTTAGTAAGAGGGCAACATACACTCTTTGAGTTGAATGAGTAAAGTTCTTTATGGTCATTCACAGCTAGAATGAAATCAATTAATTTTTTTTTCCTGCTTCCTAATTGTTCTTTTTCCCCTGGTGAGCAACACCTTCAGTGTTTTCATCAGCAACATTGACAAAGGGCTTTGTGTGACTCTTGGTCTGCCTGTGTTCTGCCAACGTGATTAATAGCTCGGTTGGGGAAAGACTGCACATCTCTTAAATTTGTACCCACTCGTTTGAAACAATATCCTTGAGGTTCATTGGGCTGAGCAAGGTTCACATAACCCAGGCAGGCCTCACTGGAGAAGTCCTGACAAGAATGGGTATAAGCTCAGCATTTGTTTTACCACCTTTTTATTCAGGTGTAATTCAATAAATCAAGTGATGCATTAACAAGAAAAATCCTGTTTATGCAAAAAAGAAAAAAAAAAAACAACCCATGCCACTCTTACCAGAAAGCTTTCCTTCTTTTCAGTTGCTTTGCATGGCACTGATAATTCAAAACTTGTTTAAAGAGTTCTTAGCAAGTGCTAGTCTTAATGAAATGACTGGAGTCAAAATTTAAGTACTGTTTTAAAAAGCTCAATTTAGATTTCAAGTAATTTTTGAAAATCAGGTTTCCAGATTAGAGCAACCACTTGATTATCTTTTTCCCCTCCTAGCAATTAGGAGAACAAACGAAGCAATGGCTAGTTTGATGATAATCTTGAGGGTTCTCGTAATCACTAATTTTAGAGGTGAAGGGGTGGGGAGAGTGTCCAAATGAATAATCATTAAATGTAGAAATTTTCGAAAAAAGAGTACCAAAAATGGGTAATAAAATCAATGGTGCTTTTTTCCCCCCAGAGCTATGGAGAAGCTTCTTGAAATTATGCAGGGGACCACGCAAGCTCTAAAATGCAAAAATGTAAGCCCCTCCTATGTATCCAATTTGGTATTGATTGTAGCTGATCTCTGTCCTTGGAAATTTAACCACTGTCTCCCCATCACTGTAATTGTCCCTCTTTGGTAGCAGCTCCACCACTAACCTAGGCACATAAAGCAGAAAGTGGGGCATGCATTCTTGACCACTCCCTCTCCCCTGTTCCTCACTTTTGTCAACCTCCAAGCCCTGTGGATCTACCTCCTAAATGGTGTTTGAATCTGTCTACTTGTTTCCAATATCCCGGTCTAAGCCACAGTCATCTTCCAACGGAGCCATGAGCCAGCCTCCTAACTGGTCTTCCTGCTTTTTCCTCTCTCCTCCTCAAATTATTCTTCTTAGTATAGCCAGAAGAGCAGACTTTAAGAAATCCAAGTCTGGGGGCACCTGGGTGGCTCAGTGGGTTAAGCATCTGACTTTGGCTCAAGTCATGGTCTGGAGGTCTGTGAGTTCGAGCCCTGTGTCGGGCTGTGTGTTGACAGCTCAGAGCCTGGAGCCTGCTTTGGATTCTGTGTCTCTCTCTCTGTCTGCCCGTACCCCAGTCTTTCTCAAAAATAAATATACAACAACAACAAAAAGAAACCCAGGTCTGATGGAGTTACTCTGTCCCTTAGAATCTTCCAGTGGTGTCTACTGACTTCTGGATCAAGCCCAAACTTCTTACCATGTGGCACAGACCACCATACTTATCAGATGTTCCTCGTGCTCCCCTGTACTTCTCAGCTGCCTTGAAGACTGGTGGGGCTAGGGGACTGGTTCAGGCCCACGGGCCATGAGTGGAGTGACAAGTGTCAGTTTTGAGCTGAGGCATTTGCTGATACACAACTCAATCCTCCTTACTCCTCCCCTGCTATGAAGACTGGGGAAGTCCATGTGCTCCAGATGGCAACTACAAGGTGGCCCAGCCTCAGTGTGGGTTTCTAGAGTGACTATGTGAGCACAGCTTCTCACTGTTCTGTGCCAAACATGTAATGTGGGTGAGAAGTAAGTTTTTCCTTGCTAAGTCACTGGCAGTTTGGGGCTATTTATTACCATAGCATAACCTAGTTCATCCTGACGAATACAGGATGATTTATAAAGCCCTCAGTGACCTGTCTCCCACTCACTTCCCTGGTGTGTCAGGTTACTATCTTACTTTCTAAGCTCCAGCTCTAGTATTCTTTCGGTCCTGTGGATACACTACACTTCCTCAACCTGTCAGACTTTGGTATATGTTACCTCCACTCCCTAAAACACTCTTCTCTCCGTCCTTACCTACATAACTCCTATCCATCTGGGTGATCTTGGCATACAAGGTATTCGCTGACCTCCTTCCCAGGTCAGTTGCACATTGTTCCCTCCTCCCCCCATTTATTTCCCTCCCTTTCATTCTTTGCATCATTCATCACACTTAAAAATTACTTGATTAATGTCTGACTTTATAGTCCTTGCAAGTAGGAACCCATTATCTCTTTGTATCTTTAGAACTTAGCATAGGACCTGACTTAGCAGGTACTCAGTGAAACATTAGTTGAATGATTGAATATATGTTTACAGGACAGGGTCACACTGAATGGTTTGTTTTCTTTTCTTTTTTTTTTAATATATGAAATTTATTGTCAAATTGGTTTCCATACAACACCCAGTACTCATCCCAAAAGGTGCTCTCCTCAATACCATCACCCACCCTCCCCTCCCTCCCACCCCCCATCAACCCTCAGTTTTTCAGTTTTTAAGAGTCTCTTATGCTTTGGCTCTCTCCCACTCTAACCTCTTTTTTTTTTTCTTCCCCTCCTCCATGGGTTCCTGTTAAGTTCCTCAGGATCCACATAAGAGTGAACACATATGGTATCTGTCTTTCTCTGTATGGCTTACTTCACTTAGCATAACACTCTCCAGTTCCATCCACGTTGCTACAAAAGATTTCATTCTTTCTCATTGCCACGTAGTACTCCATTGTGTATATAAACCACAATTTCTTTATCCTGAATGGTTTGTTTTCTAATTTTTTTCTCTTCATTCACTTTTTAAGCTATTTTTTTTTTTTTTTCACAAAGAGCCTTTCTGTGTCAGGCTAGCCTGTGAGGAATAAGCAATACACCCCTCAGGTGTTTGGAGAAGAAAGAGACAACTGAGTGTTCAACTAGTGGTTAGAAATTTTATGGAGAAAGCAGGTTTCTAGCTGATCCTTGTAAAATGAGTGAAATTTGAACAGGTAGAGAGAATTGGGTGTGTGTGCCTGAAAGGGGCCTCAGCAAGATAAAAGGACTGGTAATGAGAATACTGTTGACTAGAGATGGTAAGATGACCAGACTCTCTGGACCCTTCCTCTATCCTTCCCTTCCATTTTTCATCCCTTCAGCATCAAGTTAGAAGAGCTATAGAGAACCTTGAAAGCTTAGAACCTGCTTTGGCTCTTATGAATGAAAGAACTGGCCCTTTTTCTCCAACTCTGCCCCATTCTATTTTCACCCTGCCTTCCTAGAGGGTGGAAAACATGCCTTTTCCTTCTTTCATAGCTCCCCTGTGCTCACTTTTAATGCTTTGTGCCTGGTAAGCATCCAATTAATGCAGTTAAACAATGAAGCCTCTCCTAAATTTGTAATGACCTGCCTCAAGCTAGGGTGAGGCTCAAGGCTAGAGAGGTTGGGAACTCCAGGTTATAGTATTATACTTGAGAAATAGGCAGATAGGGTCTAGTATGTGCTCTTCTTTTTTAAGGGAGCTTAAAAAACCTCCAGAAGTAATATATGCTTATTTCAGAAGATTTACAAAATACAGGGCAGCGGAAGAAAATGAAAATTATCTAGAATCTCACTATCTGGTGATCACCACCGTTAACAGTTTTGTACATATTGTTCCACCCCCTGTCCATTTATATACACACATATTTATGAAGCTAGTTTAATATAGCTCCATTTGTTAATTGTGGCAAAAAACATGTAACAGAAAATTTACCGCAACAACTATTGTAAAGTGTACAATTCAGCAGTGTTGAGTATGTTCATATTGTTGTGAAACAGATCTCTAGGACTTCTTCACCTTCTAAATCTGAAACTCTATGCCCATTAAACTTTACTTAATAACAAATCATAAACGTCTTTCATAATATACCAAATACTCAAAAATACTGAATTTTCTTTAACATTATGTTTAATGGGTATATATATTTTTTCCTCACCATAATTTAAAAAACCAAAATCCTTATTGTCGGATGTTTAGATTACTTCTGGCTTTTCACCATTACACACAACGCCATGGTGAACACATATATCTTTGTGTACTTGTTTGAATATTTCTTTACAATAAACTGTCAGATTGATGCAACTGCTGAATCAGAGGAGATGTATGTTTTTAGTGTTATTGACATGGGTTTCTTTGAGTTTGGGTATGAGACACTGCACTATTTACACTCCCATCAGAATAAAAAGGTCCATTTCACCACACACTTGCCAGAACTGAATGTTATCTTCTGGAATCTTTTCCTTGGAGACTTTAGTTACTTCTGAAATAAGCCTCATATCAAAAAGGAATTTCTCTCAGGCATCCCGGTGGCACATACATTCTTCTGAGTGGGCGTGAATCAGATGTAGACTTGATACTCACTTACCTCTACAAACAAGATTGGGAAGATGCCGACTTTATCTCCTAACTTGCCTTCTGCCCAGTTCTCATCCACTCGGCTGATCACGGTGATGATATCGTCCTGAAAGAGAGAAAGTCTCATGGTCAGCATTTGCTCTCAGTTTTCAGGTGGTGAAAGCTTTTAGTGGAGAGCAGTTTGGAATCCCAGATGGTGTAAGGTACAAGAAACGTAACTCTTTCATAATTTATTTGTAAAATCTTCTTCCATAAAGGGCATAAGGATTGGGCCACCAAGACCACAGGAGGAGTAGAAATAATTTGGAGGACCAGTGGAATCCAATAGAAAATTTGGAAATGTTTCTAATTTTCATTCACCAGCAGATTCTGAGCTTTCATTTATATTAATCAGATGGAGAAATCAATATGGGAGCCACAGGGAGATCTTTAGCTTAGCAAAAGGAAGAATAAATTTCATTCTAATTTTGAAGAATTTTCAGAACCTATTCAATTTTTAATGTATCAAATGTGAGGTGGCTTTTTATTCAAAGTTTTCCTATTATAAAAGGTTATAGGGGTACCTGGGTGGTTCAGTTGGTTAAGCATCCAACTCTTGATTTTGACTCAGGTCACGATCTCATGGTTTGTGGGATCGAGCCAAGCATTGGGCTCTGTGCTGACAGCACAGATGCTGCTTGGGATTCTCTCTCTCCTTCTCTCTCTGCCCCTCCCCTCTCCAAGATAAATAAATAAACATTTAAAAAAGGTTATATGAAGATTTGTAGAAACATCTGAAAATATAGTATGCAAAACAGAGAATTCTACCACAGTATATATACACTCATTGTTAACATCCTGATTAGCATATTTCCCAGCCAGAGTCTTCTCTCTGAGGATAAAACATACCCAAGTATACATAAATATATGTTGATTTTTAAAAACTTTGATGAAAACATACATACATATATACAATAAAGTTCATAAAGTTTAGATGTAAAGCTTGATGAATGTTAACACTAACTATACGCACGAAACCCCCATCCAGATCAAGAGATATAGACCGTTTCCAGCACCCACAAGGCTCCTTTGTGCCCTTTCCCATTGCCTAGCAAGAAGTAAGCACTATTCTGACTCCTAGCATATACACTCATTCTGCCTCTCCTTATATTTCATACAAAAGGAGTCATGTAAGACATACTTTTCACTGTATACCATATCAGGAACACCTTTCCATATCCATACATGTTCATCAATCCAAATCTGAATATCCATCCACTGATTGCTCTGGCCTTCTGATCCATGCCCCTCAGCAATTTAGATGAATCAGAATCTAAGTTCATTACTGTATTATACCTTTTCTTACCTTTCTCTGCCCCTATCACAATTTACAATTATCCATTTATAGGTTATGATTTCTTTAATGCCTGTCTACCCCTTCAGACTATAAACTCCATGTGTTCAGGGCCTGTGTCTGTTCTGTTCCTTTCTGTGTCCCTAGCACCCAATACAGTGGTTCCCATTTAGTAGTCATTCAATAAATTTCTAAATGAATGTGTGCATGCATGAATAAGTCACTGTGTGAGTAAATTGTACAATTTACTGAGATAGAAAAACACTAGGAAAAGAGCAGCTTTGGGAGGGAAGATTTTTGGTTTAATTTGGACATGCTGAGTTTAGGAAGACCATGAAATTTCCTAGTGTAGCCTAAGCCTTTCATAGCTTCCAGAATGGATCAAATCTTCTCTTCTGGTTCCTTTATCATAATTTTCCATTCCCATATTTGTTCTTTCCACTAGTCTGTCAGCTCTCTGAAGGTAGGAACAATGATTCATCACTTTAATCCAGCAGGCAGCTTGGCACATGGATGAGCTCAATGAATGAACAAGCAGGTGGAGTAAGTGTCCCAGTTTGCAAAGTCCCACAAAGGGGCAAAAAAGGAAGATGACGCTTCTTGCCTCTGCCTTCTTCCAGCAGTGTCCCCAGGGCTCGGCGTTTAATGCCTGGCCCAAAGTAAATACTCAATAAATGTCTGTGGGATTGAACTCCCCTTCCTCTAAGTGTGATTGAAACACAGACTTTGCAGTTTGGGCTACAGAATGGCCTTCCTTAAGGGGCTCATGCTGAGGGGGCTCAGTGTTGAGTGTCGGACTCTTGATTTTGGCTCAGGTCTTGGTCTCATGGGTCATGGAATCAAGCCCTCACTGGGCTGGCACGCTGACTGGGATTGTCTCTCTCTGCCCTCTCCTGCGCGTGTGCGCATACTCTGTCTCCCTCTCTCTCACAAAATAAATAAATACACTTAAAAAAAGAGGACTCACTCTGAGGTGCCAAGGTAACAATGATCAGTATTTCAAAATATGGGGTACAGTGAGGTTATCGAGACTGAGGCAATCTGCAGCAAATCTCATTTCTGGTAGTGGTGGAATAAAAATGTTTGGCAAAAGAAAAGACCTTTCCTGAGCTGCTATACCAGTGCCACTTCTAGTATTGATGTACTTCTCGTAAACAGCGAAGAGTGAAAATCACTCAACTTTGGCTTCTGTGAGAGAATTTGACTGTTTAAGGAATCATAAATACCGAATACAGAGAATTAAAGTAGTCTAGACTTTAGTAGAAGTGTTGTTACTTGCACATGTGAAGAATTTTTTGATTAAAAAAAAGGCAGAAAAAAATCTTAATTAATGTGCTTGGAAAATACAACTTGTAAGAGGTTAGTTATATATAAATGTATAATTATGTTATTGTATGTGTTTGGAATGTTTTGAATACAGTGTTTACTATAAAATAAAATAGAATGTTGTAAAGAGTAGAATTAGATGCTCAGAACTTGGTCAGCAAGAATGTCCTTAGATAAAAGGGTAAAGAGGTAAGATTTGTAGTTTTGCACAGCACACTGTCAAAATGTATTTGTAAACTGTTGTCCACATATCTGTCTGTCCCACTATTCTGCCTATGGACAGAGACTGGGACTTGTTCAGGCTGCATCTCCAGGGCCTGCAAAGAGGTGTTCAAGAGTGACGAGAATGAATGAATGAATGAATGAATGTGTGCATACCTATTTTTGTACTTGCAATAGAAAAGGTTTAAGGATTTGCACCAAACTCTTTAGTAGATTTCTCTGGCAACTTCCATTTAGTTTTGAACACACACATACTTTACATACATATGCACACACACACACATATATACATTTCTGTGTAAAATATATATGTTTTAAAAATTAGCAAGTGTTAAAAACTCCAGGTTGTGGCACAGTATCTGTGTGGTCGCTGGTGACCTCCACGGCTGCCTAGAATTGTACCTTGAGGAAGCTCAGGCAGTCCTGGCTCTCACTCTTGTCTTTGTCTCGTAGGTCAAAATTGTAGAGGGCCCGGCAGAGTGGGGGTGGCTGGGGCAGCTGCTTGATGACTTCCACGGAGCTGGCTGGGAAGATCCCACTGATTCCATTGATCTCCCCCTGGTACCAGTTCTCATCCAGCTGTCTCCGCAGAAGGATGACATCTCCCTTATTAAACCTCAGGTCACCGGGATTCTGCCCTCTGTAGTTGCATAAGGCCTTTGCTCTTGGCACCTGCAGTGGCACAGACCAGTGAAATACGTACTTAGCTTACAGATTGGAGGGACAGAAGTATGTATAGCATTATTAACTGATTACTGAGTACTCCCTATGTGCTAAGTGCTGGATGTAGATCATCTTCTTTAACCTTTGAGATAGACATTCTTATTAGTCCATATCTAAGTAGGGCACCTGAGGCACAGAGTGGGTTAGTACCTTGCCTAAGGGGACACAGCTGGGAAAAGGCAGATAGTGGGTCTGAACTCAGACTATCTGATTTTAGAGGCCCTGTTCTTAATCCCTCTGCAGGGAACAGGATTTTGGCCACAACTCTGTGAACTTGAGTGAGTCAGTGACTCTTTCTGGGGCCTGAATATTGATTTGGAATTGTGGCTTGACCTCTTTCCTGTCATGTGACCATGATCAAGTCATTTAATCATTCATAAATCTATCCATTTATAAAATGGGATAATAATAGAATATGTGCTTTATCAGGTCAGTTGTGAGGACTACATAATATTCACAATGCATTTAGCATATCGCTTGATACATAGTACATACTCCATAAATGGCATCTCTTATAAATTTTTTTATTACATTTCTTTATTTTTGAGAGTCAGAGACAGCGTGAGTGGGGGAGGGGCAGAGAGAGCGAGACATAGAACCCGAAGCAGGCTCCAGGCTCTGATCTGTCAGCGCACAGCTCGATGTGGGGCTCAAACTCAAGAACCATGAGATCATGACCTGAGCTCAAGTCAGACGCTCAACTGACTGAGCCACCTAGGCGTCCCTAAATGGCATCTTTTATAATCATCGTCTGTAGGGAAAGGTTAATAATATCAGTTCTACCTACTCCTCAGTGTTGACGGGGAGACAACTGAGGTGAGAAGTCCCTGAAAATACAAAGTGCTGTATGAAGGGCATCTGGCTGGCTCATTTGGAGAAGCATGAGATTTTTTTTTTTTTTACATATTTATTTTTGAAAGAGAGAGAGATAGAGTGTGAGCAGGGGAGGGGCAGAGAGAGAGGGAGACACAGAATCCCAAGCAGGCTGCAGGCTCCGAGCTGTCAGCACAGAGACCTTTGCGGGCCTTGAACCCACAAGCCGTGAGATCATGACCTGAGCCAAAGTCAGACGCTTAACCTACTGAGCTATCCAAGTGCCCCAGAAACATGAGATTCTTGATCTCAGGGTTGTGAGTCTGAGCCCTATGTTGGGTGTGGAAATTACTAAAACCAAGCTTTAAAAAAGAGAGACAAAGTGCTATATGAGAGTGATTGCAGCATGATTTGTCCTCAGCCTTGTCTAGAAAGTGTAAACCTTGTGAGGGCTTGCATCATTAGGGAGCATTGAGACAAAGAAACATTTAGTCAGAGATCAGTCAGCACTTTAAAAAAATCAGCTAAAGAACTGTCAAATTAGTTGTCTATCCAAATAATTATTTTAGTGAAGTGCATTTTTTTCTAATTGAAACTGGTTTCTACACAGAGAAATGGCCTCACTCTCGTCTTGCTTGGAGTCATTTTGGCAAACTAAAGGTTCTAATAACTTATGTTTAATAGCCCTTCAGGGTCACTTGCATTGTATTTTACTTTGTGCTTTCCTCAGCAGTGGGGTGACATAGTCCCCTTTCTCGGGGGGTGGTCTTGCTACTCATAAGGGGGTGTAAGCAGGCAGAGTTCCAGTTCTCCAAGAACCTTCCGAGACCGCAATGTTACTTGAAAAGGAATTTCAAGCAGTTTAGGGGTAGAGACAAGAATAGTCCCTTGCTGACGGGATGATAGAGAAGTGCTTTTCTGCTGGTCCCTGGATACAGTAAAGGGAGCCTAGGGAAAAAGAAAACCACAGGAACACAGCTCATCCTCGGGAAACTTGGGGACACGTGAGCAAAGATGCGTGGGCTAGGAGGTTTAGCACAGCGTTATGGAGATTATAAACGGAACTGGTTGAATAAATTATGATACACCCACACAGTGGAAAACCCTGCAGTCATTAAAATTGATGAGAGAATCTATATGAGAATTACTCCTGATATATACTAAATTTAATAGAAGAGGTTAAAAACAGTTATGTTTTCATTATAAATGAAAACTAGGCTTTCCTTGTAAACACATACGTATATTTTTACCTTGAGAAAATGCTGGATAGCCAGACCAGCATTTTAAGAGTGATTATTTCTAAGCAGTGATATTTTTGAAAATTAAAAAATTGTTTTCCTAAGTGCTTAGCCATGCTTTCTAACTATTCTACAATGAAATAATTGTATTGTCTATTAAAATTGAATAGTAGAGGGGTGCCTGGCTAGCTTAGACAATAGACCATTTGGCTCTTGATCTCTGGGTTGTGAGTTTGAGCCCCATGTTGGGTATGGAGATTATGTAAAAAAGAAAATTGAAAAAAAATTGGATAGTAAAAATAAAATGAATGAAACTGGGGAATGAAAAGTGGTATGAACGCAATTTAGGAAGAAAATAAGCCAAGCTGAGTAGGATCTACAGATTATGCAACTACCTCTTTGGAGAAGTTTCTTATCTGAGAAATAAGCAGGTGGAAGCAGAATGAGAGCAGAGGATTTCTGAAGAATGATTTGAATCTGTTAGACTCCCCAGGCTGGGTATAGCAGGGAACAACAGTTGTCCCTCCATATTTTTTCTCCCAATTTTCCACTGTAAAATAAATCACATTTTGGGGGGTACATGGCCACCTGGAACGCCGATCACATTTGCCAGCCTCTCTGGACAGCTAAGTTTTGGCCAATGGGATATAAGCGAATTTTAGGAAGTGTCGTTACTGAGAGAGATTGATTTTCTCTTTCCTTTCCTCCACTTTGCCATGTGGAATGCAGACATGACTGCTGGAGTTCCAGCTGCCATCTTGAACAGTGAGGATGAGGGTCACACTGAAAGAGGGAAGGAAGTAGTCTGGGTTGCAGAGCTGTCACACAAGTCTTGAACTACTTTCACTTCCAGATTTTCGTCTGGAAGCTAAATAAACTTCCGTCTTGCTTAATGCACAGTTAGTATGGATTCGTAAAAGAAAAGGGAGGAAGAATGAAAAAAATTAGGAAAAGAAAGAACCGAAGCCCTTTTCTTTGACTTTGCATAATCATGATAGTGTCAATAATTAACATTTATTGAGTGCTCCTTCCTACGGGCCAGGAGTTGTGCTCGGTACTCCACAATATATCTCAATATATCTTATTTAATCTCATGCCAACCTGTGATTAGACTCCCGTGTATCAGAAGTTACAAAGTTGCCCAAGTTCGTGAAGGTAGGAAGTGGTGGGTTCAGGATCTGAGGTCGAGTTTGTCTGTCCCGAAGAGCCCAAGCCGGTGTTTTTCAAAATGAAGTTTGTGGTTCACCTGTATCAGACTCCTGGACCACATCCCTGATCTATTTGACCAGAATCTCTTGGAGTGCGATTCAAGTAGCTACTTTGTCATCAAGCTCCCCAGCATCCAAGTTTGATGCCCTGGTCTGAGTTACATCTTATTCTAACTAAAACGGGAGCAATGGAGTTTTGATGTAGGCTTTGTAAATGGCTAAGCTGCCTTTTTTCTTTCTTTTCTGGAAGATACTCCAGTGCAAGTGGCTACATATTTTAATGACTACTAAGCAAGTATATTAAAACTGAAATTGCACAGAGTGCTTACATCTTTTTGAAGATGTATGTACGTTGAAACCCTGAGATAGTTCTAGTTGCCTGACCACCTTCATCTTTGTGGGAGTGAACTGTCAGTCCATTCTTAACATCTTCTTACTCTTCAACCTCCCCTGGCATTCTCAGTTCTACATTCATACTTATAGGAACTATGGACTTCCTGCTGAAAAAAGGTCGGTGGGGCGGGTGGGTGCAGAGAGAGGGAGAGAATCTGAAGAAAGGAAGGAAATTAACGTTTATTGTGGTACTGGCAGGCCACAGAAATTTGTCTCACATTACCGCTTTACTGCACTCTTCATGTATTGTCATTTACATCATCTCAAATCCTATGAAGTCGGTGGTGTCACCCCATTGTACTGATGAAGAAACAGAAGTTCTGAGACATTCAGTGTTATCGCGCAAGGTCACACAGCTAACGTGTGGCAGCCCCAAGACTGACTTAGGCTCTTTTGACCTCAAGGCCTGGTGTTTCTATCATCCTCATTCTCTTTCATCCAGCTGAAGTCACCAAGTATGTTTTTCCATCATAAAACTCATTTGGGTCTCTGTTTTATAATCAAAATCTGAATAGAGTGTGAATGCAATTTGCTGGCTGCTGGCTGCATTAGCATGAATTATTGAACTCCAGAGCCCTCACATAAAAGTTAAGCACCTGAAGAGACTCAGCTGGTTGATTCTATCCGGTTCTCAACTGTTCTCTCAGGGGAAAATGACTCTGCGTTCCACATCAGCTATCACCCGTCACATTGTTGGTAATAGGTTTTATCACCCACAATTGTTTTCTGTCTCTACAGGTGTGGGTGGGAGGGGAATGGGGATAAAGTGGGTGTGGAGGTCTCAAAGCCAAGCCATTACCAAACCCTTTTTCCTGGTGATTTTCAGAAAGCCAGATGATCCAACGGAAGCTCGCATGTACCCCCGAAGCTTTCCTTCTCTGAGATTCAAAAGGCTCAAGACTTCTATGGTCCCGTAATTTGTCTATTCATTTGTCACCATTGTAGGGTCTGAGAGCCATGAGGGCCATGCTTTTGATGGAGGAATAATACATGAAACCAAGAAACAAGGAAACACGGAAACACGGTCATGCAGAGACATTAGCAGTAAAAGGAGGAGGGAACTTGTCCGGATGAGCACTGGGTGTTGTATGGGAGTGATGAATCACGGGAATCTACTTCTGAAGGCAAGAGCACACCATATACACTGCATGTTAGCTACTTGGTGATAAATTATATTTTAAAAAAAGTATGTTGTAGTAATGAATGTTAGTAATAAAATTATGGCAAGCATTCCTTCTTTGAGGAACCACCTGTTTGCTCTCATCTTCTGAATGGCATAGCATTCACTCTGGTCATCTCACACACACAGGGCTATGTGGCCCAGGCCAGCCAGGGACCCCAAATCCCCCTAGCATAGTGCTTTGTACAGAGCAGTCATCTGCCACAAACAGGGCCAACTAGAATCTTCTCAGAGGTTTGATATATAGATGCTCTCTTGAATCATGTGCCTTGAAGAGGTAAGCCTTGGAGTACTAGTGGTGATATTTCCCGACCAAAAGACACATCTTCCTGAATGAAGACACAGGAGGCAGCAGAAATAGAGATATGGATAGATAAGAGAACTAGACAGACAAGAAACTTGACAATAAAATTTGAATGCCTAGGTCCAGCTGTGCTTGAAGGATACTTAGTTAAATAAGATCAACTTACTTATCTGCAATGTTTTATTACTTAAACTACTTGGGAGTTACTTTCTGACACCTGACACTGTACAAGTCTGGACTAGGACATATTAAAAACCCAGAAACAATAAGACTGCATAACAATGAAATAGCCAAATAGTAGAATCCAGAAACAGCAGGAAGTCTCGTTGCCAGTGAGCTCTGAGCTTATTTCCAATTTGAAAATACGGAAGGAGTCATGTGGACTGGTAACAGGGTCAGAGAAAAGGAGCCCAAGTGCAACAGAATCACCACAGTACAAAGGAAAAGGCCGAGTTGGGATGAGAACTCCATCTGCTACTATGTACTGAGCTCTTCACTGTGCACTGGTGACACTCCCCACTGGTTTAGAAAGGGCTTGGCCTGCTTCTCTCTATTCCTGGAATCAGGTGGGGCCAAAATCAACATGCGGAGCTAAGTGCTTACCTTCCTGAGCTGGTTATGAGATTGCCCATCACTGGTGAGTGGAGCCAAGAAAAACCATCCTGGCCTTTGGCTCAAGTTATTATTCACTAGGCTACGAATTCTCTGCTGAAGAGTTCAGAATGTATGTGTAAAGCACGTCTGTATCTCTGTCTCTGAGACCTGGAGACAAGCAGGTATTTGACAAATGCTTGAAGAATGAATGAATTTGTGAACTAATCAAGAAATATCCAGAAATTGTCATTCCTGGAAGAAATGGGTATGTGCCAGGTGAATCAATATGACTGATAATAACAATTTGAAAGTAGGTTTATTGGCATAAGCTGGGAAACAAAAAAAAAAGAGAATTTGGGCCATATTTTCCAAATTGTCCTGAATTTTAACAATTTGGTCCTACACATGCTCGAAAAAGCGTTCTCTACTCAAGTTCAGGAAACACTGAGTTAAACAAAGTCACATAGATTTCTTTGCTGACTGGCTTCTCAGAAGCTTTATCTGCTAATGTGATTTTGCATTTGCATCTGGACCACTCTGCCGGATTAGCAGAACAGGCCGTGGGAATGCTGGGTAAGATAAATGTGATTTTATTCTACTGGTGAGAAAAGAGTCAACTGACTGTCCTGGATCTTAACTTCCTAGTTGCTGCTTAGCCAGTTGGACCACCCTACCTCCCTCCCTCACCATGATCATCCTTTTGGAGCAGATTTTGGGCATTGGAGTGTATGTTAGAAAGTGCTGGTTGGCCCTTGTGCACACGTTTTGTCTCCTCTGGTGAGAAGGGAGAACATGCCAGTGCCCAATAGGATCAAGACCATCTGCTAGTTGGGGACTTGAGATCACCAGAAGGTTCACAGTATTATGCTCTTCCTAAGTGGAAATCCCTGAATCTGGGCATTCATATTTGAGGCCAGGCTTATGAGATACTCTTTGTGAGTTACTTTTCTTCATAGAGAACTTTACTTCTTTAAGGGAGACACGAGGGCACAACAGAACATAGATGTTACATTCAAGTAGGATGTCTGTTTGCATTGTGGCTTTTGTTACTTTGACCAAATCACTTAGCCTTCATGATCCTTGGTTTAGATCATCCACAAATTAGGACTAATACCATACCTCCGTGTGCAGTACACAGCAAGTCTAGGTTATTCAAACCCTGCCTGTTCCAGAGAAACGTTTGGCAGCTGACGTGGGAGATAGCCTCTAAGCCCTAGGAATATCCTGACTGTTTAAGAGAGACTTTGTACACTGGAGGCCTCGGGTCACACCAGAGAGTCTAAACTAATAATGTGATTTATGGTGGGAGCCTGGAGCCATGTGCTGGTAGAACCTTGACCTCTGGAGAAGCTGGAGACTAAAGTCACCCACACAGGAGGTCGGTCATGCCTACCTGACTGGCTTCTAATAAAAACCCCAGACGTCAAGTCTTGGGTGAGCTTCCCTGGTTGGCACTACTTCACGGGTGCTGTCATGCATTGTCGCTGAGTGAAGTTATGTGTTGTCTGTGCAACTCTTCGGGGAGAGGACAACCGCAAGTTTGTGACTGGTCCTTTCTGGACTGTACCCTCTGTGTGTGTTTTTTTGTTTTTTGTTTTTGATTCGGACTTTAATCTGTATTCTATCACTGCCATAAACTGTTAACTGTGACTGTAACAGCTTGCTGAGTTCTGTGAGGCCTTCTAGTGAATCACTGAATCTGAGGGGGGTCTTGGGGACCTATGAATACACTTCCTCATGGGTTTGCTGGGAGGACTAATGAAATAAATCACATAGAGTACTTGTAGGATGCTTGGCAAATAGTAAGTGTTCAATAAATAAGGATTTTTTGCCCAAAGGAGGAGAGAGGAGTGATAAGCTTGTTGTTACATCTTCTGGCCTGACTTTTCCAGTCCTACTTGTCAGTCATTCAGTCTTTCAGTAAATGGATTTTTGAGGGACAACTATGCCAGGTATTGTCTAGTTGTAGAAACAAAGATTAAATTTATAAGTAAAGATATAATTACAATTTTAAGTGTTATGGAGGAAAAGAATAGGGTGATGAGAGATGGGAAAGGAACCAATGTAAGGAAGGTTCCTTTTAGTGGCCCTGTATTTCCATCTAAAAGTCCATTCTCGGGGCGCCTGGGTGGCGCAGTCGGTTAAGCGTCCGACTTCAGCCAGGTCACGATCTCGTGGTCCGGGAGTTCGAGCCCTGTGTCAGGCTCTGGGCTGATGGCTCAGAGCCTGGAGCCTGCTTCCGATTCTGTGTCTCCCTCTCTCTCTGCCCCTCCCCCGTTCATGCTCTGTCTCTCTCTGTCCCAAAAATAAATAAACGTTGAAAAAAATAATAAATAAAAGTCCATTCTCTTCTGTGACTTTTGTCATATAGCTTTCTCTTTATATCATCTTCCTTTAGTCCTTTGTCTCAGACCTCTCCTCTTCCAGTCCTAGGTAGAGAGCTGGGACACTGCAGCTTGACAGTTTCCTTTGTTATCTATCTCTTGCCACTTTTAATCAGTGGGCATGGCATTCCTGCCTTCTTCTATCAATCAAATATCAATCAAGTATGCCAAGCTTCTTTCCCTTGGTTCCTCCTGCCTCTTTTCTGGATTATCAAGGGTCTTGGAGCAGGAAAAAGTGCAAGAGGCAGGAGTCTATGCCAGGGGACAGAGAAAGAACCATTCACAATTCTTAGCCCCATTTTAGGGTCACCCTTAGCATGCTTTCGTTTTTCCCTGCAAATATTTCTTTGAGATTGCTTTGGGGTGATCTCATTCCCCTATCATAGGAGGTAATCCCAGACATGTTCATAGCTATATCCCTGACGCCTAACATAAGCTGGTTCTTAGTAAATAGCTTGGGATTGTTTTTGAAATGGGCTGGGTGCCAGGTCCCAGAGCTGTTCAATGGGATAACACTGAATTATTCAGGGAATCAAAGCATTTCCATTGTAATCTCTTCTTCTAGGAGGGCATAGGCACCTGTAAGGAGGCTCTAGAGGTACATGGGAGCGTAAGAGACAAGGCAGTGGGGGTGGGGGTGGGGGTTAGTTTTCTCACATCCTGGGAGGCGATTCTGCTCCCTTCCATTATCCTCATTTCCAGAGTGAGCTTTTCCAATTGGTGTGGCACGTGGTGAATGAGTCTCTTTCCATATGCTCTGAGAGTCTGAGCCAAATCCAACATGCACAGGGAGAAAAGATGAATCAAATGACTGTCCCACCATCACTACCTTCCCTGGCTTAGGAAAACATAGTAAAAAGCTCTGGTTACATGTACACTGGCTTCTTCCCCCAAGCCTTTTCTCTCTTCCACCTCCACGTGAAGATTTCTGCAGCTGAAGGAGGAATGGCCAGGGACAGTATGACCCAGGCAAACAGCAGACATTTCTCATGACAAGGCAATATGGTTGGGGGCTGGAGGTAACGCCTAGAACGTGATACATAACTTACAAATTTGTATCCGTGAGTGACGCCCTGAACCTCTCTGAGCCTCAGTTTCCTCAACTTCAAAGCAAAGACAGTAATTCTTACTATTCCTTCTCACTCTAAACACAGTAGGATACTAAGGTGAATGGTCAAAGCTCCAGGGACATCTTTAAAACATTCCAGAAATAAAGGTGATGTATGAGACAAAACCAAATGAGCAAAATGTTGGTAACTGTTGACATGTGAGTCATGGAAAAAATGTGATTTATTTTGCTACTGTTCTCTCTATATCCGTGTACGTGGTCCTTCTTAGATTTGCCAGTGAAGTCAAGGTGCCACTAGCAGGATAGGCTGTTGTGGTGAGGCATGAAGTGATGGGGAGTGCTCCCAGACCCTCGGCGAAAAGGACTTTGAAGACAAACACTGAGATGGCTGTGCTTGCCCTCTACTGTCACAAGTTACATCTTGATTTCAGTTTGCTTCTTAGTTCATCTCAATCCCATAAGACTTGCATGTTGTGTGTGTGTGTGCATGTGTATTTATACCTATTAGCCCTTTAATTTGGTGATACCAAAGAAAAAAGCCCACATGACCCCTGTTGAAAACAGCAAGCTCTGGGAGGTTATAAGTCTTTTCTTTCAGTTCAGCTGTCCTTGAAGTCAAGATTTTCATCATAAGGACCTTCTGCAAATCTGCAGTTTGTCTGTCTCTGTCAAATGAAAATTTAGAGCATTCCTCTCATTTATACCACTGGGACAGACATGACCTGGGGGAAGAAGTACCTGCCTGCCTATGGAGCTGGTCCCCATGTTGGGAGTGAGTGACACTGGAGACCTTCATGTCATCTCTCGCACTGGGCGCAGGGTCATTTAAGTAGAAATCCCGAATTTAGGAAAACTTTCTGAAAGTCCCTGAGAAATCAAAGATGTCTCTGATGATTAAGCTACAGAAGTATTCTGGAAGTTATTTGCAATCATTTTTCATTCTAAGATAGAGCCTGTAGTCCTCCTAGGAATACGAGATACTGCAAATTACAGGAACAATTTTCTTTTTTTCCCATAAAATCATATCCAGATAGGTGCCAAAATCTTTGGTATTGCATCTCTGTCTTCAGAAAGCCTTCACTGTCTCCTCCCCCAAGGCTGAGTTGGGTCTCCTTTTCTCGTGAGCCATTGCACCCAGCAACCCTGCCAGTCCCCCTGTCACAGCACTCTTCACCCTGTGGTGTAATTGCTGGTTTCCTTGTCTGTCTGTGCTCCAGACATTGAACTCTGTAGCATCAGGGCCTATGGCTTGTTCATCTCTATACCCGTGACTACTGGCAAAGTGATGCCATCCATGCATTCCTCCAACAGAAATGTATGGACACCCCTACAGTATATAAGATAGGCGCACTCTCTGCCTTTGTGGCAGAGAGTTTACATTCTCAGAGCACCCAGAAAGCCCAATAAGTATTTGTTGAATATATAAATGAAACAAACAAACAAATAAATAATATGCTACACCATGTCATTTGAACTGATTCCAACTTCGTCTTTTGCCATCTCTGGTACTCAGGTAAATTGCTAACATGCTCAGCTAGTTATTTCTCCAGGATTGGGAGTGTGCAAGTGTGTTAGCCTCAGATATCCACAGATAAATATAGTATTTTTCTAGGTCACCCTTTAGAAAGGTCCCATTGTTTCAAATGTGCTTTGAGCTATATCCATGTCCCGGTTTTTCCAGCAGATACCTGCCTTAGACCCTCCCACTGTTGAAGACTCTTTCTTTCCCACATGTTCTCTTCACCAAGTGTATAATCTCCACTGCAAGCAACCATGATGAGTGACAAGAAATACCAGCTGGCAGCTCCAGGAAAGGGAGCAGAGGGGAGCAAGGAGATATCTTTTTCCGCCTATTCAGAACATTGAAATCCAATTTATCGTTGGCCACACGAGCCAAAGAAAGCAGCTCTCAGCAGCTGTTGATCTGAGAGGCTCCAATCTCATTTCTGTGACCTGGGTGTCACTGATACTCCTTGGTCACGTCTGGGAATGGGTTGGCATGAAGGAGTGGCTCTCCCGTTCTCCTTCCTAAGGGCTGGTGTTGGGTAGGCCTGTTGCAGGTAGCAGAAAGTGTGAAAAGAGTCACTCTTTCAAAACTATTTTTTTTTTTTTTGTGGATGGACATTCCTTGGTAATTGCTGGGCAGGTTCTTATTCATTTCATTACTTTCACCTTCACTGAGTGGTGTGCTGGTAAACCAGCTCTCAAAAGCAAGCAAAAGGCTCTGATTTGCAGCGTTTGCCAGTTTTCATGGTGTAAATACTCCTACCTTGGCTACCAACCTGACGTTACTGAATATGAAGTTGGGATGACATAAGATGTGCATTATTGCATTTTGTGAACCAGCAGTAGCTTGTTCCAACACTATTACACAGCTCCCTAATTCACCCATGCTCCAGAGGTGAAATTGGACCATATTAGAACCTCTTGTCTTTCTATAACTGGGATTTTAGGATATAGTTTGGAAAATACTTTTGCATTTGCTATGTCATTGGGCTCTACCCACAACATTGGATGGTCATTATTATGCCTGTTTGGTGGAGGAATAAACTGAGGCACAGGAAGATGTGACTTACATTGTGGGATTTACTCAGTTCTTAGCTATCTACTCTTTTTGTTTAAGTTTTTATTTTAATTCCAGTTAGTTAACATACATATTAGTTTTAGGTATATAATATAGTAATTCAACAGATCCACACATCACCCTGTGCTCATCATGACAAGTGCACTCCTTAATCCTCATCATCTACTTAACACATCCTTCCATGATACTAACCTCTGGTAAGCATCAGTTTGTTCTCTATACTTGTCTGTTTCTTGCCTTCTCTCTCCCTTATTTTATTCCATTTGCTTGTCTGTTTTGTTTCTTAAATTCCTCATATAAGGATCCTGAGAAACTTAACAGAAACCCATGGGGGAGGGGGAGGAAAAAAAAAAGAGGTTAGAGTGGAAGAGAGCCAAAGCATACGAGACTCTTAAAAACTGAGAACAAACTGAGGGTTGATGGGGGGTGGGAGGGAGGGGAGGGTGGGTGATGGGTATTGAGGAGGGCACCTTTTGGGATGAGCACTGGGTGTTGTATGGAAACCAATTTGACAATAAACTTCATATATTGAAAAAAATAAAATAAAATAAAATATAAATTAAAAAAATCCTCATATAAGTGAAATCATATGGTATTTGTCTTTTCTGACTAACTTATTTCACTTAGCATTATACTCTCTAGATCCATCCATGTCATTACAAATGCCAAGATTTAATTCCTTTTTATGGCTGAATAATATTCCTCTGTGTGTGTGTGTGTGTGTGTGTGTGTGTGTGTGTGTGTGTATGTGTGTGTATAACATCTTTTCCATTCATCAGTCCACGGATTATCTCTCTACTCTTGACTCTGGCCATTCTCCTCTCACACTGCCTGCTGCAGCCAAACCATACTTTGTCTTCTGCCAGTGCCTCATGCATGCTCACCTCTTAAGTTCTTCCCAGAACATTCTTCCTGCACTCCACCCTCTCCTTCTGTCCAATTCCTACTTGTCTTCTAGGTCTCAGCTTCAACTTCATGTCCCTCCACATTCATGGCAGGGTCAGGGATCTCTCCCAGTTTTATGTTTTATGACACTCTCTAGCATCTTGATCATGGTATCTGTCAGGGGGTGTTAAAGTACTGATCTGTCTTCTTCAGCAGTCTGGAGATTTTATGAGGGCAGAAACTTTAATCTAGCTCACCACTGATCCTCGTGCCAAGTGCCAAGTCTGGCCCAATGAGTACTTCCAGAATGAATGAATCCATGAATGATCGTCTCCTAACCCTCACTAAATGCTTTGTTTTCTATACTATCTCCTATGGACTCAGAAGCATCCATGTCCTCATAGTTTCATTAATGTTTTATTGGATACCTGTGGAGGCCCCTGCTAAAATGCACAGCCAGTCAGATTTCTCCATTGTCAGTTGCAGCTGACCTCCTCTACATCCCCATGGCCCCTCTAGACTTTGCAAAATATCACAGAAGCAAGTTAAGAAACCTGTCTGGTGCGCTATGGAATATGCTCATTACCCACATGCCAAGACAAAGGCACAATTCAGAAAGAAGGCTCCAGCCAGAAGCACCTGCACCTCTGACAAAGGAGAAATGTTTAGGAATATCCAGGAACCAGCGTGTCTTGTAATAATTGCAAGACTAAGCCCTCACAGATTCGCACTGATACCCTCAATTTCCCTCCAAGGAGGTGGGAAAGGATCAAGGCTGCTTGCATGCCAGGGAGCTGCTGACCTCTGACACCACAGAATCTCATACATACCTGAGGCACTCATTATAAACATCTAATCATCTTCTGAAAACACAGCCAGCTGCCACTTAAAACAGGCGGAGTAGAGTCTGGCACACATAAGATACTTCCCTTATATTACCTGAGACTGCCTAGTAATGCAGACTCCAGGGTGTTCATCTTTGCTCTTAAGCATATATGAGAAAAAAAAATAATTTACTAGTCACCATAGAATCCCATGATGCCTTTAGAAGCATTCTGTCCAATAGAACGTTCTGTGGTGATGGAAATGTGCTATTCTGTACTAATACAGTAGCCACTAGCCACATGTGGTTACTTAGCACTTGTCATGTGGCTAATGTGACTGAGAAACTGGACTTTAGGTTTTATTTACTTTAATTAATTTAAAGTTAAAGTAAAATGGCCGCATGTGACTTGTGACTCCTATATTGGACAGCATAACTCTAGATCTAATGATCAGTTATAGGAAATAGAGAGGATTGAAGAACATATTAAATGATACCAGAGGGATACAACAAGAAAAATTCACAAAATAGGAAACTACATGACAAAATGACCCAATTCCTCTCATATATTACAAGAAAAAAAAAGAGGGTATATGTGTGTGTGAAACCTACAGATTAAGACACTTAAGAGGCATATCAACCAAATGCAACATATGGACCTTGGTGGATCTTGATTCAAAGAAACCATAATAAGCTAATTGGGAAAATTTGAAAACCAACTGGATCTTTGATATCAAGGAATTTTTAGATGCAATAATGGTACTGAGGCTAAGTTTAAAAAAATAGAGTTCTGGGGTACCTGGGTGGCTCAGTCCATTGAGTGTGTGACTCTTGATTTCAGCTCAGGTCATGATCCCAGGGTCTTGGAATTGAACTCCACGTGGGGCCCTGGGCTGGGTGTGGAACATGCTGGAGGTTCTCTTTCTTTCTTTGTCCCCCTCTGCACCTCTCCCCAGCTGGCGTGTGTGCACTCTCTCTTTCTCTCTCTCAAAAAAAAAAACAGGTAGAGGGGTGACTGGGTGGCTCAGTCGGTTAAGCGTCTGACTTCGGCTCAGGTCATGATCTCGCGGTCCATGGGTTCGAGCCCTGCGTCGGGCTCTGTGCTGACAGCTCAGAGCCTGGAGCCTGTTTCAGATTCTGTGTCTCCCTCTTTCTCTGACCCTCCCCTGTTCATGCTCTCTCTCTGTCTCAAAAATAAATGTTAAGAAAAAATTAAAAAAAAAACAGGTAGAGTCCCTACCTTTTAAAGGTACTCACTGAGTTGTTTATAGATCAAAGAAAAGAACACATGGGCTTTGTCTCAATTTAACTTTGAGGGAGAAGGTGAGTGAGGTTTAGATGAAATAAGATTGGCCTTATGTTCATTGTTGTGGAAGCCACATGATGGATACACAGTGATTCAGTACTATTGACTCCTCTATATTTTATGTGTACACATTTTCATAATGAAAAGCTTTAAAAAATCATCGGAGGAATGCCAATGTCTGTGAGAGGATGGACAAACAAGACACTTCCCTTCTTGAATGTTGGGAGCTTAAAATTTTACTTTGAGAAGGCAATTTGGGTATATTCATCAAGATTTAAACTGTAGTTTCTTTTTGACTTAGGAATGGTAGTTTTAGAAATTTCTCCTACAGATCTTTGCAGGAATCTATATAAAAGATTGTCAAGTGCAGGATTGTTTAGATAAATGATGGTGTGTTACTACTGTGGAACGCTAAGCAGATTTAAGAGAATGAGATATATCACTGTGGACTGCCATCAGAAAGATGTCCATGATGTATTCTTACGTTAAAAAGAAAAGCAAATTGTAAAAAAAAAACTGCTACTATGTCTCAGTAAGAAACTACCTATGAGTATGTGTACATATATTGGTATATAGGCACAGATAAAACTTGGAAAAAAACATATATCAAATTGATATGGGGACAGGAAGAGGAGCTTACACCTCTATCAAGATGAGTCTGAGTTGCTGTATTCTCTGTGACTGTTAGGCGCTCATCCTCTGTTTTATGAATAACCAACAGCCGGTTCTCCCATCAGGCAAACTGGCTGACGTGGTCTGAATATTGTGTGTCCCCCCAAATTCCTATATTCAAATGCTGACCCCCAAAGATTATGTTCTTAGGAGGTGGGGCGTTAGGGAGGTGCTTAGGTCATAAGGGTGGAGCCTTTAAAAATGGGGTTAGTACTTTTGTAAAAGAGACCACACAGAGATGCCTAGCTCTTCCATCATGTGAGAAGACACTGTTTTTGAACCAAGAAGATGGCTCTCAGCAGAACTTGACCCTGCTGGTGCCTTGATCTTGGACTTGCCAGCATTCATAACTGTGAGAAATACATTTCTGCTACTTATAAGCCACCTACTTTGTGTGTGGTATTTGTTAGAGTGGCCCAAATGAACTAAGACACTGGTGCTTCCTCTCGGAAGAAAATGAATGTGGCTTCTGTGACTGAGAAAATGCATTTAGCATGAACTCTTGATCCTTCCTTCCAAAAGAATAGGGGCATTTAGGAAGTTCATTTCTATCAAATAGCTATCACTTACTGAGTGATGCCTGGTGCCAATCACTGTGCTAAGAAGTCTGTGCACATGTCTCTCACCCATAGGCTCTGGAATCAAGCTGAGACTCTCCCACTTGGTGGCTTTGTCCCTTTGGACATGTGACTTCAGCTGTTTCCCCATAAATAAAATGTTAGGAATAAGAGCTGCCATCTCATGGTTATGAGATAGTGCATATTCAGTGCTTAGCACATGGTAAGTGCTCAAGAAAAGCCCACTGTCATTATGTTTCCACTTCCACATTCCAACAACCCTATGAGGTAAATATGACATTTCATCCCTATGACAGATGAAGAAACGGAGTCCTAGAGACAGTGGTGTGCTGACAGCAGCTCACATGGGTAGAGCTCACTGTTCAATTTTCATGAATTTTTTCACTTGACTGACCATCACGTGGGTAGCCAAGATGGGAGTATTCACACCATGGCGATGGGCAAACACTCTACTTCCCACAGAGAGCTGTTCGTTAACTAGCTGCTAGCACACTGCTGCTCAGAGAGGTTCAATGACTTGTCCAGGGCTCCATGGCTCCTGAGTGGAAGAGCCTGAATCTAAATCGCTCTCTGCTCAACTCCAGAGGTCTTAGTGTTTAGATATGCATCGTTTGAATAAATCTTTCTTTAAAAGTTAGGACTCTCACCTGGACAAAGCTAAGTAGGATAATGCTCTTCAACATCATGCCCCTAGAAGCAGTTCTCAAATTTTCGGGTGCATCAAGCCTTGTTGCTGCACAGATCGCTGGGGCCTGCCCCCAGAATTAGGTTTTTTGTGGGGCTGGGTTCAATAACTTGCATTTCTAACCAGCTCCCAGGCGGTGCTCATGCTGCTGGTCAGGGACCATACTTGGAGAACTACTGTCTAGTAGGAAATCTGAAGCTTTCTGCTATACATCTTGCCATAAGCTTATTGGGACCATGGCTTTCTCAATTCTTATCTGATCTCAAGATGAGAGGATTTAGGTAGTAGTTCCAGGCCCTGAGCTTCCCACAGGAGACCATTTTGGTAAGATATTTGTGTTCCCAGCAGTGTGAGCGCAGGAAAACAGGAACCAAAGCTTGGTGCCTCCCTCTCTAGTTGGCCCCCATTTAGCTCTGGCCTGTGTCCCAGGAGCCTCAGCCACTCCCCACACACAGCAGGAGGCAAGTGAAAAAAGCAACATTTCAAAGTCTATCTTTAAAGCCTGGCAGAAAGCTGCCCTATAATTACATGAAGTGAACTAGTTACAACTTCTCTCCTATTGATGTAGGATTATTAAGAGATTGCTCACACAGTACCGCGGAATTCAGCGAATGAATTTGGAGATTTTTGTTTTAAACACGCTTCTCTTCGAACTACCTCCTGCCTCCTAAATATTATAGAAACAAAACCAGGAAGGAAAATGAGTTGAACCCTGAGTTAATGTTTCTCATCAGAACCTGGCCGCTGCTTTTAGGAGCAACTTTCCCAGCTGAGTTTTCTAACTTAAGTTTCTTTTTGTAAACCTTTAGACAGGGGAGAAGGTAGGAAGGCATGGAGGTCCTTATAAAAACTGGCCTGTGGCCATCACTTCAAAGGAATCTAGAGAAGCTAGCATGGGGATCTGACTATCCAAGTTTGCACAGATTTAATTTATTCTCCCCACAACAGTGTTCTATGAATACACCCAGCAAATGGTGTATGCAAGACAATAAACGAGGCCAGCGGACCTTGGTGGGCCACTTTTATAATCCTGGGTTTGGCAGACAGGACAGGCACTCTTGGCTTAAAATGTACCATGGGCTTCTATCATTTGGACTTGTGGTGTGTGAATAAGGGAATATGATTCCAGGAATATGGATTCTTGCAGACAATTGCTATCCCATCTTTTTGAGAGTAGGAACTAAACCTTATTCATCTTTGTAGCCCCAGATTCCTGAGCACATAATTAGAGATCAATAAATTCAACAAATGGCTAACACTGACAGAATGTTATTTTGGAAAGAAAAAGAGCTTTTTTTAAAAAAAATTTTAATGTTTATTTATTTTTGATAGAGAAAGAGGCAAAGAGAGAGGGAGACACGGAATCTGAAGCAGGTTCCAGGCTCTGAGCTGTCAGTATAGAACCCGATGCAGGGTTTGAACCCACAAACTGCAGATCATGACTTGAGCTGAAGTCAGACAATCAACCGACTGAGCCACCCAGGCACCCAGGAGTAAGAGCTTTCAAGTCAGAGTGGTTTGCATTCAAATCCCAGCAGTTAACTCCTACTATCTGTGTGACCTTAAGCAAGCCATTGAGGGGGTTGGTTAGTTAACAAAATTTACTAGTGCCTGTGTGCACTGACCCTGTTCTGGATACTAGGACGAAGTCAGTGAATAAGGCATTCGGAATTTCTGTCCTCAAGGTATATGTAATATTAAAGCTTATCTCAAGCTGCTCTCAAAAGGCCATTTATGGGATTAGAGTCAGAGTACCTGGATTCAAATCCTGCCTCTACCACTGTCTAGCTATGACAGATCAGCAAGTGAATGGCAACAGGAGCAGCCACATGAGGATGCCGTCAAGACTTCCACCATACCTCCCTGCGTGCCTCTGTGTATCTTTGGAAAGGACATCTCGTTGGGCAGATGAGTCACACAAAGAGGCACTCCTACCACAAGGCTGATGTGGTCCCATTTCAGGGCTTAGTACATGTATGCTGCATTCAGCCTCCAGTGTGCATCCTTGGCCGGGTACCTTGTGCAAATACATGTAAAGTCCCTAGAACAGCACCCAGCACATAGTAAGTAATCAGTAAATACCAGCTTTTATGATTGTAGGCGTGTAGTGAGAATTGAATGCAAGCAAGGCATCAGCTGTGTATAGCTTGGTGGACGGTAGTTGTCAGTTCCCTCCCTCTTAGGCTGTGGAGAAATGGTAAGTATACAGGTCACAACAAAGTGCAGGTGATGGGCACCCATTAGCTACATTGTCTTTTCTGCACTTGCGGGAGACAGTTTGACCTAAAAAAAAAAAAAAAAAGAGCCCCAGGCCGGCAATCAGAAGCCTTGAGTTCTGGCCCCAGCTCACCCACCCATTGCCTCTAATTGCCCGGCCCAGACCTTTACCAAACCCATTTCTCTCATGTGTAAATGAGATGAGGGTGTGGGTTGGCCTAGGTCACTTGCAGGTGTTATCACATGAATGTATTTCACTCTAACAAGTTCTTACTTTGCCTAGTGTGCGTACAGACAAAGAGGGGTAGGAGCCAGACTCACGCAAGTGGTGAGTGGGTGAGCAAGCCTTAGAGGGACTTTCTGTTCCAACATGCTTGGTTATAAAGCACGAATTGAGATGACAGAACTTGCCCAGCATCACATAGTGGGTCAGTTCTGGATGGTTTCAAATGGGAGAACCATGGAGGGAACTGGCTAGAGAGCCTGGCTGCAAAGTAGATGGCTTGGGCATGTGAGATTCTGTTTCATGTTCTAGGCTTGCTTTGGCTAACTGGGTGACAGTGGCTACATCACTTCTGGCTAATTTGGTCTAAGATTCTATCTGGCTCAGATATTCTATCAATCAGTGACTAATATCTTCTATTTCTCACTGACTTTTCCAGTTAGAACATGACTCTTTACATTCCCATTCAGGCACATGAATGAGGCATTCTTTGTCCCAATTTGGGGAATGCAAGGTCATTTCTAAGCACTTAGCGATTTTGGCCTTTAGGCAAGTGCATTTCAGAAAATCCCTTTTTGTTTTCCCTCCTTAAGTCCATGAGTCTGTAAGACAGCTAACGAGAGCCACCATTTATTAAGTAAGTGTTTACTGTGGGTCAGGAACTAGGCCAATATATATCTAGATTGAATATCTCATTCAATCCTCACAAGCAGCCTATGAGGCAGGTATTACTGTTATTTTACAGGTGAAGAAATTTGCGATTCAGAGAGAAGAAAGCTGCTGCGGGTCACATAGCTGATAAGTAAGTGGTGGAGTCTGAGGATAAGACTGGCCTCCTTCCTCTGCAGCATCCTGCATTTATTAACGATCTCCTTCCATGTGGCATTATAAGAGTGGCTTATCTGTTGTAGTTGCTTAATATTCCAGGTCAATTCATGTTCCACAAATATACACTAAAAATCACCAAGTGCAAAGGGAGAGTCTTTACTGGTGTGTGTGTGACCTTTTACTATCTTACTAGAGCTGCATAATTATGTATTTATGTATGCTGTTTGTTGCAGACGTTGAACGTTTAAAAAAATCAACACCATTCATTCCTTACTGACGGCCTCTTACAAATTACATTTATTGGTCAACTAGTCCTGTCTTCTAATGCAGTAGCTCATGTAAGCCTCATAACAGTCTGTGAGGTTGGTCTTTTATTATCCCCACTTTCAGATAAGGGGTGTGAGGCACAGAGCAGGGATCAGTGTACAGCCCACAACTTGCAAATCGCAGGGCCACGTGCTGTCCCAGGTAGGAGAATGCATGTCCTCTGTTGCCTCTGACTCTCCACCAAGGGTCTAGGGCTTTGCATAAGGTTTGAATTTAAAGCAAGTTTATGGCTTGATGGGACTCCGGCAGGGTTGACCGTAAAACATGAGATCAGTGGTTTTACTCCTCTTGCTCTGGGCAGGTGGAAACCAGCTGGAGGGCTTTGTCAAGTCATATAACCCAGACAGCCAGGATGGGGGCTGGGATTAGCCAAACTGCCTGCTCTGAATTGGTGCAAGAGGGATCCAATTTCTAAGCCCTTCCTTTGCACTACACTACAGTGAGTCACCTTGTATTGAATGAGGAGGGTTCCCGTGGTGCCTGCAGCTGCCGCCCCTTTAAGACACTAAGAGGTGCATCAGGGGTAGGCCATGTTCAGCCATTCTTCTTAGAGCAAGTGTGGGAACATGCTAGTTTCCAAGGGCTTGACCCTGAGCAGCACTTTTGGAGCCATCTAGTTAAAGTGGCTATTGGGAAACTGACTCCAGTGTCAGTTGGGAAGGATGGAGTGTCCAGGAATAGAACGGGACATTGCAAATGAGCCGTGAAAAACAAGCCCAGGCCCTGCTCAGTCGCCTGGGCCCAGATGTGCTCCTGCAGACATTTGGCAGAATACAGGTATTATAGATGCTGCCTGGATAAGCCGGGCATTTCTGAGGTCCTGGGTACAGCTTGGCTGTAGTGTTTAGTTCTAGATTCTGAAAAACTCAGGTGGGTCAGCAAAGGGTGCAGAAGCATGAGACTCCATTTATAGGCCCACTGGCTTTAGCTCAAGAGAATGTTTTTCTAATTGGCCGCTTCCTGCTGAAACCAAGCCAGTATTGTAGACCTACAGGTTTCCTTACTGATTGCCAACTCTTTTAGGAACAAATTTGCATTTGTTTGGAAACTATGTTCTCTCTTATTTCTCCATTCTCTCTTTTATCTTCTTTAAATCTCCCCTCCCTGCTCTCTTATAGTAGTTACAAGCTGAGGCTGTGGAATCTAACAGAAATGAGTATGAATTCTGGCTCTACTTTTTACACTATGTGAACTTGAGAAACTCACTTCTCTGAACTCTAGTTTTCTTTTTTGTAAAACAGAGATAATAGTAACACTTACCACACAGGGTTCAGAGGAAGATTAAATTACAAAATGCCTAAAGATAACTGGCATAGTACCTTGCACATAATTCATAGTTAATAAATATTACATATACATAGATACATTTTTCTTATCCTTCCATTTTCTTTTCTTCTCTTTGCTCTTTTCTTTTCCTTCTTTCCCTTATCCATCTGTGGCAGACAGACTTGAAAATGACCCTGTGGTCTTGCACCATGAACATGGGTGTCCATGCCTTTGTGTAATCTCCTTCCTTTGAGTGCAGGTGGGATCTGTGACTTACTTCTAAGAGAACATGGCAAAGGTGATAAAAAGTGCCAACTGTGATTGCTTTGCACAACTTTCCATCTTGCTACAGATTCTCTCTTTTGCTGGTTTTACAGAAGTAAGTAGCCATGTTAATGGGTCCATATGGCAAGGAGACAGGGGTGGTTACTATGTAGGAGCTAAAGGCAGTCTTTGGCCAACAGCCAGCAAGAAGCCTGGGCCCTTATTCTTAGAGCCAAGTTAATGAATTCAGACAACAACCTCTGTGAGCTTGTAAGTAGATCCTTCCTCAGTCAAGCCTCCAGATGAGAACCCAGCCCTGGCCAGCCCCTTCGTTGCAAAGGGTCCAGCTGGTTGTGGATCAGCTGACTCACTGAAATGGTGAGGTAAGTGTGTATTTTTTATGCCTCTAAGGTGTAGGAATTTGTTACATAGCATAAAAATACGTATTCTTTTGCGATTATTTCTGTCTTCACTACTTCAAAACTTTCATAATTGCTACATATACGCCTTAAGTAGAAAATGTGGTAGAACCACATCTGTATATCTCTTGCTGAAGTATTTAGGAGAACACAATTTTGTCTTAAAGTCAAAACCAAACAAACAAAAACAAACAAAAAACAAAGAACAAACTGAGTAGGGTTAAATGAGTCAAGTATCCTTGCAGAAAGACCTAGAGAAGCTGAGTTATTTTTACGGCAAAATAAAAGTGGCATCTCTTTCCTCCTATATGGGTCTCTAGAGATTTCAGCAATTTCTCATCTTTCTCAAAATGATGCATCTATTTTCAGACACTTCAACAACTACTACACACATAACGAAAAGTTTGAAAGAGATTTGAAAGACTTATTTTGGAGAGAATCTCAAATGCTTTCAGATCCACTTTCTTTCTTGGATGGTGTGGAAGATAATATTGAAAAATGTCCAATTCCTAAATGGTCATATCACTTTTTTTGATCAGAATTCCTTAGCAGTCTCCTCATTGCCCCCAAGATAGAGTTGGCACTCCTTAATATGTCTTAAAGGCCAATGTCAACTTCTTTAGCTTCATTATTCTTCTTTCTTCCTCTGATGTTCTGAGTTCTCTCATTTCAGAACTTTTGCACATGCTGTTCCTCCACTCTTACCACTCTTTCAAGTTCCAGTTGAGAGGTTATTCACTCCAGAAGGCCTTTCTTGACGCCTAAGCACAAAATCAGGTGACTCTCCTTGGGCCTTGTACTTCTCAAATCACAGCCCTCATTACAATGCATTTTGCTTGCATGTTTACATGTCTGTCTCACTCCAGCAAACCATGAGACCCTTAAGGGCAGGGTTCATACTTGGTTCCTCTTGTATCCTGCATGCCTAACTGTGTGCCTGGCGGTATGAATAAGGCAGCAAACAGGACAAAGTCCTACCCCCTTACAGCTCAAACTAGGACTAGACTAACATACATTACCAGTCCAAACTCACTTCGGCCTCAACAACCCTCTATCAAATAGACCCAGTAGCTTCCATGATGGTATACCATTAGTGGTAAAGATAATACATGCTGTAATATCCTGCAAAGGTGCAAAGAATATAGGAGAAATTGCAGAGAAGATGCCTATCTGTGGGGGTGACATGGCCCAGCAGATACTTGTGCTTCCTGTGACACCCAGCCCTTGAGGCAGTGCTCAGGTTGGGAGAGGACTTCATGTCCAGTCCATTGCCCCTCCTGTGGCTCTGGGCCATCGCTAGTGATTGCCATGTGAATGGCACTCTGGAACCTAATCTACAGGGAGCAGGCCAAGTGTCATGGTGGGTAGTGGTAATGATGGTGGTAGGGTGGGGTGGGGGTGGGTTCTGCATCTTTCTAATGACTTTGCTTCTGCACTCACTTCTTTAGGAGGCAGCAAACCAATTTGTCCTGAAGACAAATAGAAACAGAACCTCTGCTATTCTGATGGCATGCAAAAATACACTTTGTCCTTTCTACCTAGTTTATATAATTAACATGATCATTGTTTTCTTTCTTTTTTCTTTCCTTTCCTTTTTCTTTTTTCTTTTCTTTTGTTTCTTTCTTTTCCTTCCTCCCTCCCTTCCTCTTTTTGAAGTTTATTTTTGAGAGTGAGAAAGAGAGAGAGAGAGAGAAAGAACAAGTGGGGGAGGAGGACAGAAAGAGGAGACAGAATCCCAAGCAGCCTCCCTGCTCTCAGTGCAGAGCCCAACGCAGGGCTTGAACTCATGAACCATGAGATCATGACCTGAGCTGAAGTAAAAAGTTGGATGTTTAACCAACTTTTTGTATTATTAGGTTTATTTTATTTTATTTTCTAGATGGATTGATGCAAGATAAGTTAAATAACATTCTCAGAGTCATCAGATAATGAGTGGTACAGTAAGGATTTGAACAAAATCTATTTGGTTCTGAATCAAAGAAATGTATTCTGTGAAGACAGACCTTTTCCACTTCTAGTTGGGTGACCTTGGCCCCAGGCCCTCTTTAAAATGAGGATGATAGGGGCACCTGAGTGGCTCAGTAAGTTGAGTGTCTGACTTCAGCTGAGGTCATGATCTCCTGGTTCCTGAGTTCGAGCCTGACATTGGGCTCGCTGCTGTTAGAGCAGTCTACTTTGGATCCTCTGTTCCCCTCTCTCTGCCCCTTTACGGCTTGTGCTCTCTCTCTTAAGAACCAAAAAATAAAATGAGGATGATAATGACATCACCCTCATACAATTTTTGTGGGACTAAATGAGCTGGTCTATATACAATGCTCTGAGCTTGGTAAATGCTCAAAATTGTTACCCATTATCATTATTATTATTACTTCTTGACTATTTCAAGCCTGACGTTTCATCTTAAGTCCTAACCTTCAGGACTGATCTTAGTCTGGCCATTCCAGAGTTGGCAGTCTTGTTTATCACTGCTGGAGTCAGCTAGGACCATGCAGTTTTCTTCCTGGCACCCACCATAACACCTAGCACATAGCTGGCCACAGCAGGCCTTGTGGACTGATAGAATGACTGAGTTTCTTTCATTCTGACTTTGGCTTGGATGCTTTGTCTTCCTGCTTGGCCTCCCTTGTCCTAGAAAACAGCACAGTATTGAGGAATAAACAGGTTCTGGGGACATTTGCCATGTAGGAGACTTTGGAAAAATAACCTATGTCTTCCAAGCTCCACTGTCTACACTAGTCAAGTGGAAATAATATCCCCCACCTCGTACAGTCACTGTGAAGGTGAAATGACACATGTGAGGAGAACTGTATGTGATGGTCCTTCCTCCTCTTCCCTCAACCATCTCCTGTGACTACACAGTCACCTTCTCATGCCTGGATCCATGGTGAAGGAGAGAGGCAGACTATTGCTTATTGCTTCATTTACTTACAAACCAATAAAGCCTGCTCATCAGCTTTTGGCAGGTAGGAAAAGTTTCCAAGCCCAAGGGCTCAGTTTGTAGATGGAACAAATATGGCTTCTTGCAGAGCTGTCAAGTTCAGACGCAGCCATGCAGGTAATATTCACAGATTGTTTAGGGCTGGATTTCTCAGTTCTTACAAGAGAAAACAGAGCCCCGGCCTAAGGAGAACCAGCCCAATGCAAAGGAAACCTCTAGGCTAGAGGCTGTTGAGGTTTAGAAGTCCTTGGAACCAGGTCCCATTAATATTACTTATGGCTCAAAAAATGACTCAAAAAAGTTACATAAAGAGGTTGGCCCTCCCCCTTTTTTCCCAAATGCTCTGAGAATAGCATGGAAATAAAATTGTATTTCTAATCCTGTCATTCAAAACTGGGTGTTCATTAATTATTAGAACATCTGATATACATCAAGTCTATAAAGTTCACTTCCCTCTTTAAAAAAAAAAGTTCTCAAAGCTCTGAACTCAAGTAGTTTCCAGTGGGCAGAGAAAACTGAAAGAATATTTATTTTTCTTATACTATCTTTTCGTTTTATTAGGGTAAGATGGGAGACAGTGAATACCCAATAGGAAAGGAAAGCAGATATAGCAGAGTGGTGAGGAGGACTGGTTTGGGTGTAGATTTTATCAAATACCAGCTCCAGCTCTTGCTGGCAGTAGGAATTTGGGCAACCAAGCCACTTAGTGTTCCCGAGTCTACGTTTCCTAAAACCTAAAATGGCATAATGATGGTACATCTGCCAAGGGTTTCTGTGAGGATTAAATGAGTTAATGCATGTTGTAAGGCCAAGGTGAGTAAGGGCTAGGTCACAGTTAGCCATTATTATTATTATTTGGCAATATGAGCAGATTTCTTTTGCACTGGAATCTCTTCTTTCTTGGTAAAGTGGATGGGGCACCTGGGTGGCTCAGTCGGTTGGGCGTCGGACTTCGGCTCAGGTCATGATCTCACGGTTTGTGGTTGGAGCCCCACGTGGGGCTCTGTGCTGACAGCTCGGAGCCTGGAGCCTACTTCAGATTCTATGTGTCTCTCTCTCTCTCTCTCTCTCTCTCTCTCTCTCTCTCTCTCTCTGCCCATCCCCCACTCATACTCTGTCTCTCTCTCAAGAATGAATAAATCTTAAACAAAATTTCTTGGTAAAGTGGAAAATGTTCAGATTAAAGGCATGGGGAGAGAATAACAGCATATATGCTCATGATGTGCAATGCCACCACGTGACCTTGGTCATTCAGAATCCTAGGAACCACACAACAATGTTAGACTATGTACTGACCACCCCCAGCCTGAAGTACTTGGTCCACTTTATCAACGAATGGCTTGGGTCTCCTTTACTCTAACCTGCTTTGAGCTCTCTTTTCTGTAGCTACTCCATCCACAGGTAGACAGTCAGGAAGTGTTGGAATCTGCCCTCTGTGCCATCTCCATCACCACTCAGTGACACAGGGGAACCTGGACTCAACCTGCCCCAAGATGCACATAGTGAAGATCTTTTGTTTCTCCTCTCCCTTCTCCCTTTCTTCCTTTCCTCCCACCTCCCACCAAACCCCTTTCTTTGAATTCCCATTGCACTGTCAGACCTACTTGATGATGATATTCAGCCTTGAGTTTTTTCTCTAATTTTTCCATAAATAGGCCTTTCTGCCATCAAAATTCTAAATTCAAAGGCTGGAATTCTGCCTTCTGCTTCTTCATAACCTCTATGGGGTCTAGCTCTCAGTGTGATTCTTTTCACACTGTAAATTTTTAATAAACACTTGATAGCTTGATTTATTTTCTTGGAGATGTATATATGTATATGTGTATGCATAGGTATAGGTATAGGTATAGGTATAGGTATAGATGTACACATATTTACATACCCTTGCTAATGAATCCTTCATATTATTAGCCTGGGTGGGTTATCTGATTAGAGAAGCAAATTCATGTACCTATATGTTCCTCCTGACAGTTATATGAAATATATGTAAAAAAGAAAATTTTCTTCGCTATAAAGAAATATAGGCACTATAAAATGTATAAAGAAAATACAGCTCCCCTTTTTGCTCTCTCTTGAATCCTACTTCCTGATCAAGATAACTTCCATCTACAGTCTGGCAAATAAGCTTCAAGGTTTTCTCTATCTAATATGGAAGCCACTAGCCACATGTGAGTATAAAGGGCTTAAAATGGAGATAGTTAAATTATAATGTGCTGTAAGTGAAAAATGCACACTGGATTAAAAAAACTTATGAAGAAAGAATGTAAATTATCTCAATAATTTTTATATTGATTACATGGTCAAATGATAATATTTTGATATACTAGAACAAATGAAAAATATTTTTAGGATTAGTATCACCTTTGTCTTATTTAATGTGGCTACTAAAATTTTTAAATTAGATGTGTAGCTCACATAGTATTTATATTGGGAAATGATGTTCTAGATTAAGTGCTATGCATATACAAATCTGCATACATGCAGAAACACATATGAAACATAATTTTAAACAAATATATAACACATGTAGATATGTTCTGCAACTCGTTTTTCTCATTTAGTGGTAGTTTATGGACATGTTTTATTAGTATATGTAGAGCTACCTTGTTTTTCAAAATAGCTATAATATCTATAATGTATCATTGTTTTGTTAAGTCCCTACCTATGGGATTTGGGGTTGTTTCCAGTGTTTTCTTTTAGAAACAATGATGCAATGTTTGAGAATGTGTGCACAAATATTGTTAAGCATTTTGCTAGTGTTTTACAAGTGAAATTATTAAATTAATTAGTACATATATCTTAAATTTTGATAGATGAGGAAAAATGTTAACATTTTGTAGGGTCATGAACTTTTGGACAATCTGAAGAAGGCTATGTATGGTCTCTTGCCTCAGGAAATATCACAGAGGCACACATCCTTATGGTTTTTTGTAAGATGTCAAGAATTCACAGATTCCTTGAAATTAAAGTTGAGAAGTCCATTTCTAGGCAAATAATTCACCACAAATTCAGCTCCTAAGTGTCCTCATTGTTGACTATGAGAGAGAGAGAGAGAGAGAGAGAGAGAGAGAGAGAGAGAGCTACAAAGTAGTCAGCAGATAATCCTACAGAGTGGTCATTCTGCACCCCGGCATTAGATAGACCTGTGTTCAAATCCCCTTTCTGCCACTTTTAATCTCTGAAACCACAGGGACATCCCTTAAACTCAATAAACCTCAGCTTCTTCCCCCACAAGGCAGAGGAATAGTGCCTACCTATGGGGTCTGGCACTTGGCACGTAGTAAAATAAATATTACTTTATTTTTGGCACTTCTGTGGAATGACTTTAACTTAAGGCACCTTGTTCCACCGATAGAGCTAACAGACGGCTTTCAGTGTCCAGCCACTGGTCACTAACTAACTTGGGCAGAAGTGCTAAAAGGGCAAATTAGGAGAGTCAACTGATATCTATTTAGAGTTTACTTAAACACCGGGAGCCTTGTCTCCAATAAAACTCTTGTTTTGAAGCAGCTGCCTAAGTTGGAACCTTAAACAGTATTCAACTTATATCTGGACTTCTATTTCATTATCATTGCTCTTGTTGGCAGGTTTTAACCTAAAGTATAAAAGCTAAACAGTTCTTATTCCCTTGAAGGGTCTACTTATAATTACTCCTGTTTGTGTCATGAGTTTCTGTCTTACATCTCTTCATTCCCACCTATAAAATTTAGATTGTTCTCAGTGTCGGAACCCTATCTCATCTTTCTTGGGTTCCTCCAAGTGTTTGGTACAGTGCTGGACATAGAATGTATATTTTAATTCTTGTAAACTAGAACCCATCTAGATGGTTCTTAACAGAAAAGGGAATTTTTTGTCAAAGCATTCCCATCGGTCTGAAAATAATGACAATAGCTAACATTTACTGAGCACTTAGAATGTGTCAAGCATCATTATAAACTCATCACATAACGGTCTTCCTTGATTCTCACTACCTCATGATATGGCTTCTTGACTACAGCTGAGGGAGCCAAGTCTCTAAAATGGATCTCAAAGATGTCACTGCTCTCTGTCTCTGCTGCCACCCCATCTCCCTATACCATGTTCTCCTAATAGGTCTCCCTATTTCCATTTTGCCCTCAGCCAGTCCTTCTCACCAAGGCAGCCAGAATAGTCTTGAGAAAATGTAAACTGGATCATACTGTTCTTATCTAAAATGTCAGTGGCTTCCCATGGTCCTTAAAATCTGACTGGGTCCCTGCTGCTTTCTTCCCTCCCCTGAGACTCCTTTCCCCTTCTTTACAAGGCCTGGGTCCTGTCCTCTACCAGTCCATTATCCCCTCCTCAGCTGCACAAGCTATTCCCTTTGTTTCAAATACCCTTGCCAATTGGCTCGTCCCTACTCAGCCTTTACTTCCTCAGGAAGTACCTTTTTTGGTCTCTGATCCTCATTTTAATTATGTCTTCCTCCTCAGATATTGTCCAAATATCCCTCCCCTAGAGTAAGCCACAGCTTTCAAGACTTTTCTTTCTTATGACCAATTACACCTTAAATCACACCTTAAAATTATATATTTATTTGTGTGTTTCACTACCTAACTCGAGACTGCACGCTCTGTAACAGAGGTAACTAATTGCATCTACACTTTTCTCCACTGTATCTCCTCCCCACCAACCACCCCCCCCAGCCTAGCAATCTGTCTGCCATATGGTGGTGGCTGATAAATAAATATTTGTTGAAAGGATGAATGACACTTAGCGTAGTTCATGTAAACACTGACTGTATTAGTTCTTTTCAGCTTTAAAAGCCCCACAATGTAGCCTACTGCTGTCTGTGCAAAAGGCAATGTTTGTTGAAATGATTAAAACTGAACTTCAACTTTCTTTTTCTTGTCTTAGTTTCACAGAAGACTGCCATCACCCTCATCCAAAATGATGATGGCTCTAGATAGTAAAATGATGATTGCTCGGAACAGCTTTACAGTGATTTGAAACACAGTGTGTGAACTGACTGTTGACCATGGGGCTAATATAGCCCCAGATAAACAGTGAACTCACATCAATCTTCATTTGATGGCCACTTACAGAATCAGATATAGCCTGAGGGTAAACACCCACGAAAAAACAGGGCAGTGCTATTTCTAGGAGAAAAACTGAAAAGCTGCAAATGGCTGAAACAGGGTCTTCTAATTTTTGCTTTTTGAACGGCCTTGTCACAAATAACAAACCCTCAAAACTGAGTTTACTACTTCATTTAATTGTTCTCAGAACCTACAAAAAAAATATGTTTTTCTACTGAAGCATTTTTCATGGAAACTATGTGGAGCCCTGACGTGGATCACTCAAGGATCCACAGTCAAAACTGACAAAGGCAAGTCTCTACAATCTGCTTACTTCTTTTTCTGTAAGCAGAACTTAACTAAAACTGCACTTTTTGGATGTTCTGGTGATACGGAGATGCTGCAATAACACACACACACACACACACACACACACACACACACACAAAACCAAAAAAACCCCAAACAGTTAGGGGGAACTCCAAGGAATCAAAGAACTGGGGGTGAGGGACATGGTTACAGGTCACTTGATAATATTTACTCCAGTTCCTGTTGTCAGGAAACTTGGAAAGTAATTACAAGTGATGGTAGGAGGGGTTCTCGTATTTAATCAGCCTGACAGGAGGGTAGTTTGTCATTATGTTAAAACAAATTCTCTTTTGCAATAATTTAAATGTATTATGTCTTATTTGTCTCAGTGTGGTTACGACACTTAGTACTATAAAATTTTTGGTTGCTCACTCAGCTGATCTTAATCCCTTCATTCTTTGGAACTCTTTCTTATTGGTACAGTGGGAAGGCTTATGCCAGCCTACAATTAACTCCATGAGTCTTCCATTTATCCCTCCATCCCTCCATGCATCCCTCCCTCCCTCCCTCCTTCCATCCTTCCCTCCACCCATCCATCCCTCCACCCATCCCTCCCTCCCTCCCTCCATCAATCCCTCCCTCCATCAATCCCTCCCTCCATCCATTCATCCATGTACTCAGTATTTATTTTGTGCAAGCTTTAAAAAAAGGAAGAGTTGAACAACACAGAATCATTGCCCCACTAAGAACTGAGTCCAGGAGGAGAAACAGACAAGAAATACTCAGCCTCTTTTTTTCCTCCTTCACTTGCCCCCTTATTTCTGTTTCTTTTTAAATAATTTTCTAGGGCGCCTGGATAGCTCAGTCATTAAGCATCTGACTTTGGTTCATGTCATGATCTCATGGTTCATGAATTTGAGTCCCCATTGGGTGAGCTTGAGCCCCACTCCAGGCAAGAATGAGCCTGCTTTGGGTGAGCCCCTCTTCTCTCTCTCTCTCTCTCTCCCCCTCTCCTCCCCTTCTGCCCCTCCTGGAATTCTCTCTCTCTCTCTGTCTCTGTCTCTGTCTCTCTCTCTCTCCCTCTCTCTGCCCTTTGCTCACTTGCACCCTCTCTCTTTCTGAAAAAATAAAAAAGTATCCTCTGAGTGCAGGGGGCAGAGGGCATAAGGCAAAACCATGCATATATAATACATATGAAGGCAGGGCAAGGTAGTGCCAGTTCATACAGGAACAGAGCAAGGAGACAGAGTCTCACGGGACCAACTGAGAAGATTTTCTAAAGAGGCAGCATTGGAACAGGACCTTAGAAAGTTTGAGCAGGATTTTGATAGACTGATTTGTGCAGTGATGAAGAGGCTGGATGGAAAGTGAGAAAGTTCGGGGAAATAATAAGGTGTTGGTGGGGTACTTTGAATTTTGGTTCTTTTTGCTTTTAACTTCTGTGCATAAAAAGTTAATAACCTAAAAATGTACCCAGGATTTAAATGTATTCTTACTGAGACATTGGTCTGCACAGACTCTCTTCTCTCGTGAACTAACTCTCCTTTACTCCCTAGTAATTCTGCTCAGGTCCTGAGGTGTTTAGGTGGGCTGACCCTGCTCTGTCCTCTGGCTTCAGAGTTGGCCGTGTGACCTAGTCCTGACCAATCAGAGTATTCCTTCTATCCTATTCACCTCAATCGCTCTTAGAGAAGCACTGGAGACCAAGGTAAGCTAATTGGAGTCTCCTTGGTAGAGCTGTCATGGAAGAAGAAACCCTCAATTTGTCTAAGATTAAGAGCTTTAAGAATGACATAGACTTTGGCTGCCAATATCTTTCTCCAGGAAAGAACTTTCCTGAGAATGAAGAAAGCTGCAGTAGGCAGGGGTGAGAGCGAGAGAGTTACATACAGAATTCAGATGACTGTGAACTCCTAGATACTGCCATGCCTAAGATCCACTTGTCACATCTCCACAAAACCATCTCCCATTTTTTTTTCAAGTTAGTTTGGCAAGGAACTTTTCAAATTACAACTGAAAAGGCCCTCATACGTACAGCTGATAAACTGGGTTCATGCAGAGGAAATTTCCTTGGATACATTGGTCTAAACAGTATCAATAAAAATCGACACTTGAGGTTAACGACTCTGGCTTGGCCAACTTCTCTTTCTTGCTGAATTGACAGCCTCAGTCAGCAACTTCACTTAAAATGACAAAACCACTGTGGTTACAGTGCATGTGCCCAAGTGGATGCCCAGACTCCTTCTATTTTTAGATCAAAGCTAAAAAAAAATTCTTGTCACCACCAATCACAATGATTATTTCCTGTATTTCAGAAATTGGAGTACTTTCATTCCAGAGAATCCTGAAATAGTTCCCTGTCTGCACCTAGAATACTGAGCATGACGGCATCTGCCTCTGCAATGTTCTCTCTCGTGGGCTCTCTCCCCTTCCCCAGGCCAGAGTCAGGAGTAGTCTGGAGAGCAGTCGAACAATGTGCTTTACTGAGAAATGAGAAAATTCTCATGACTCAATATGTTCTTATGTTTACTACCAAATTAGGGAAACTGTCACAAGCGACATCTAAAGATGACCCCCTCGGGACTTTTCCCCACCACAAACTCTTTTGAACTGACATGACGGGGGAGAGGGGAGGATAGAGGCAGGAATGCAGTGGTTCCTGAAAAATCCTCCTGTCTTCAGAAAATGTTATCAGTTAGCCCTCTTCATTTTATCTCTGTGGGCAACTTTGTAAGAGTCAAGGTTGGGTAGTGCTCACCACAGGAATATGTGTTAGCAAAGCTAATTTCAGCATCTGTATAAAAATTTCCATCAGTTTCTTGCTGCTATCAAATATCACACTACCTGTGAAAGCTCTTTGAGGGATTGCATTTTAACTTCCTGCCCTGTTTTCAATGAAACTGAGAATTCTATGTGCCATCTGCCTTGCCTATTGAGTTCTTTTTGATCCCAGTTTTGACCCTGCTAATATATCTTGAAGTGCCAATAGCAATCTTACATCCTGTTAATATTCTTCCTAGGTAAGAGTCTCATTTTCTATTTCAGTAGACTGCCATTGGTAAAAATGCCAGATTTCCATTTGTCAGAAATACTATGTCCCTTCCCCCTACCTCCAAAGAAGAAATTAAACAGCCATAAAAGTTAGACCAAGTGAGGTAGGTCAACCTGGCCATCTTAAACTAAAGGTCAGGGAACAAATCTTTCAGACACAGGGAAATGAAGAGAACAGATGACTTTAATTCCATATTAGTCTCATCAGCATCAGACACAAAGGAGTCTTAGGATTTGGAATCAGGCTTTAATTGTTAAAGCTTCTGGGTCACTTCAAACTGGCACATATTTACTAATTGCTAGGCACTGATCTAGGTGGCGCTGAAAGAGACCTTCCTTCTATCCCCGTTGTAGGGGTGGAGCAGTGTAAATCTGAGCTGTTGCCATGTTTCTTACAGTACGTATTTGTGATTCCTTTGAATGCCTGTATCTGAACCCCCTTTCTATGTTTGGGAAGACGCCCACCTTATAAATCTTGGTGGGTGGCGGAAACTGCCTCAAAACTGAGAAGTGAAGATGCCTTGCTTTATCGGTATGGCTTGGACTCGGGGGTTTAGGCTTTGTCAGTTGCAGATACCTGACTTGAATTTGAAGTGGGAGCTCGTGACATGAAGAGGGGACCGGGGTAGACTTGTCTCCACTCTGTGGGACGGTGGCAGAGTTTGCTAAAGTCAGGGTGACCTCCAGCTGCAGTATTAGGAGCAGGGCTGGGAAGGGCCTCAGTGTTCAGTGCCAGTCAAGTCAGCCCTGGAGGTCAGCCTTTGATCACCGGGGGGGGGGGGGGGGGGGGGGGGGGGGCGTTGTTCCTGGCAAGGTGGCCTCAAATCAGGCTTTGCGGCCCTCCTAGAAATTCTTTGAACTACTTCATATCCTCTTTTTTTTTTTTTTTAAACAAATCCTGTCTCTTAAATCTGTTTTTGCAGTAGATTCTATTGTTTGTCACTAAGTACCTGGGAGGATGCACCTTCTTCTATGTGCATCATGGAAAATGGCCTTTGCACTTGGAGTGAATGATGCCAATATGTAGAAAGAGGTGGAATCAAGACAGAGGAAAGTGATCTGACAGGATAATCTGGGTCTTTAAGAGGCCCTGCGGTTCCCATTCTTTGAGCTAACACATTCACACTTGTAGTTGAGCTGGTTTGAGGTGGGTTTCTGTGACTTGTGATTGAAAGTGTTTTGTGAACACAGATGAAAGCAAATTAATATTATGTAAGGGAGCCTCACAAATATCATCCCCTGTGACCTAGTAATCACTTCCATTCTTTGGAAATAATTTTGAACATTAAAAAGCAACACTAAAAGAGTTGGGATTAGGCAAAAGGTTGCTGACAAAAGTGATTTTTACATAATGGTGTCCATGAAGTCAGAGGCATTTGCTGCCAATTCCACATGTACCGTTTTCAGACCTTTTGCTTTTCATTTGAAACATGTTTTCATTGCCACTTAGTTTTATTCTCTGTCTCTCTGTATTGCGTCTCCCTTTTTCTATCTTCTGAGTCTTTGGAAACTGCCTTTTGAGGCTCAAAATTGGCATAAACTGTGAGGCTACGTAAATGGTTATTTGCTTCTCACACCAAATTGCAGTGGGCGCCAGAGGTCTGAAAGTGCCCTGAAGAGGCCACGCTGCAAAACACTAGACATGATCTGAATGTGTTCATGTTTCTAAAAATATTCTTTATGCTGAAATCTGGTTTGGAGGCCTCTGACCCAAGCCCAGCAAACTAATTACAATGACACGGCAAGATGCAAGGCAGTTTGGTAAAATACAAGGTGCTCGGACTGAGATTCAGGAGACCTGGACTCTGGTCCTTGTGCCTATTTACAGGCAAATGTGAGGCCTTGGAAAGTCTACTCCTCTCACTAAGCCTTAGACTCCACGTTTGTGTGAGACATTGGACTAGATGTTTTTTTACAGTCTTTGGTAGCTCTCAGCATCTATGCTTTATGATCCCTTATAAGGTGGCATTTTTCAAAAAAGCCTGAGATGAACTTGGTTCAGGAGTGCCTTTATGCAGTACCCAGTCTAGGTCAGGCCGCAGACAGAGTTGTGGGAGGAATTTGCTTAGATGAGTTCCCCTTTGAAGGAACCCGTCCCCGAGTCTGCTCAGTCAAGTCTTCTGAACCAACTCCTAAAGGAGGGAGCCTGACTTGGCCCCAGTTCTGCTCCCAGGTGGGGGCACCTGGGGACACGGTCTGAATTGATGCTGGGATACCCTACCGATTGAGCTTTACAACGTACCACTTAATCTCAAGAATAACCATTTGAAGTAGGTGCTATGCAACTTTATTGGGAAGGAAACTGAGGCCAAGAGTTATAATGATAGTCAGAAAGTGAGAGAGCTGGGATTCAAACCCATGTCTTCTGTTTTTAATGCCTATGATTGTTCCTGTGCCTCATAGACATCCTACAAGTGCTGCCACTGAAGTGAACGGTGATGTGCACATTCCGAGAAGGGGACATGCAGCTGACCCCACCTCTCTGTTTTAGTGCTACCAGAGAGCTCTTTAAGAGCATCAGCTTTGGCCACATCCACCTTTGTCTCTTATTCTTGGTGTGACCTCCAGCAAATTAATCTTTCTGAACCTTGGTCTTCCCATCTGTAAAATGGGAATGAAGGTAATACCTCATGCAGCGGTTGCAAGAGTCAAATGGAAGTGCTTATTAGCACAGTAAAAGTTAGTGACGCTTAGAGTCCAGATTGCAGCAAGTTCTCCTGTTTCTACTTCCGGATTTGCTCTCATATCCATCCACTTCTCTCCATCACTGCCACCATCTTAGTCTGGGCCACCCATCGAGAAGACTAGAATTGGTCTTCTGCTACCATTCTTGTCCTGCAGATGTTAATTTCTCACACAGGAGCCAAAGTAAATATTAAACTGAAAATCAGGTCAAATTACTTCCCATCTTTGATCTTTCTGATTGCCAGTAGGATCCAATCTCTTTGATCACCACAGCACCTTGGTCCTCTAGACCTTCCCCTGTAGCCATCTGGGTCTCCAGTCAGTTCCCTAGACTCACTAAGCTCCCTCTGCCCTCTGGGAACAGAGCTCAAGATGTTCTCCAGAGCTGTACCCCAATTCTCTGCCCTTCATGGCACTGTCTTCCTCTCATCCTTCAGGTTTCAGCAAAAATGCCTCCTCTTAACAAGGCATTCTTTGACTACTCTGGTCAGAAGCCTTCCCTTTCACCCTTTATTTTATACCTTTGTGTAGAGTTAGTTTATTCAGTAAACTGATCACAATTTGTGATTATTTTGGTAATTTGGTGTGTGTGCATGATGCTGATGGTACTCTACCCTCATCTTTTCAGATCACTTTACCATTTCTGTGTAATCCAGCCTCACTTCCAATAGTCAACATCTACAATTTTGTTTATTTTTGGGACAGAGAGAGACAGAGCATGAACGGGGAGGGGCAGAGAGAGAGGGAGACACAGAATCGGAAACAGGCTCCAGGCTCTGAGCCATCAGCCCAGAGCCTGACGCGGGGCTCGAACTCCCGGACCGCGAGATCGTGACCTGGCTGAAGTCGGACGCTTAACCGACTGCGCCACCCAGGCGTCCCAACATCTACAATTTTGTAGGAAGCCTTCCCTTGAGCTTCTAGAAACTATTTTGGCCCATGAGTTCTTAGCCAATGAGTAACAGGTACATGGGCGTCAATACCCCAGATCTTTCATCTGTTGGCCAGGATGATTCTGAGGTCTGAGTTTTACACTGTTTCCCAGAGCTTTCCTGAAGGATTGAGCTCTAGTCATCCCCTGTGATAAATGGCTTCATAACACCAGCCACCGTCCCTCCTTTGTATGATATCCCACTCTCCTGCCAATGTCATTATACTTCCCAAATAATCTGTAAGCACTCAGTGTTCATGATAGGGTCTGATTCTGGGGGGACCTAAGACCATGGGGGTCTTGGCTCTTTTTATCTACCCCAGAAGAGTGTATATTATATGTCTATCTTGCTTATGGTTATAGCACTCAATACATATTTATTTAAGCACTCAATATATATTTATGTAATGAGTTAATACTAGTGGTATTATTATTTCAGTGCACAATTTCTTCCTTTTATTGAGTTTGTTTTATACCAGTAACCTACCATGCACCACAGAAAGGTTAAATGTGCCCTCCACAACTTAGAGCATGATGAAAAAGGTATTTTCTATGGTGTTTTAAAGAGTAACGTTCCTGTAATACTGTTGTTGTAGCAAGGCTTGTGATAGCTAGAGGCTCTCTACCAGGAAGAGATCCCAAGAGAGACTCTTGAGGAGTGTGGCAGTTGTTCCTGAAGCTACCTGAAAGCTAGTGTGGAGTTAATTTGGAGATCTTTCATAGGACGAAACTCTGTTACGTTTCTTTGTGGGCAGTTTAAACAGACAGCAACTGGACTCTGGAGCAGGTGCCCTCCGTGAAATAAGATGGGTACCGATGCAGAGAGACTGGCAATAATAATAGTGAAGAATAATAAAAATTATTAACATGTCTGAAGTATGCATTTATGGATCAGTCCTTGAATGTGTCACATGTACTATCTCATTTAATCCTCAGAACGAATGCATATGGCAGGTACTGTTACCCCATTTTCAGAGGAAGAGATCAGGGCTAAGGGGGATTAAATGACTTGCACAAGGTCACACAGCTAACAAGAGGTAGAGCTGGGATTTTCAATCAACTATTATGACTTCAGAGCCCCTGCCCCTCTTCTTGGATCTCACCCCCTGGGTTAAGACCAGCTCACCAGGTGAACTAAGTGAAGTACTTCAGCCTGGAGAAAATAAGACATAAGAATAAAATGCACACCTTCTAAGTTGCCTTCAATGACCTTTGGTCTCCCTATACAAAGAAAGGATAGCTGTGTCTTGTTGGCTCAATTGTAGGAAGACTTTTCTAATACTGCTGCCTAGAGGCTGGGGTAATAAGAGTGGGTTCAGGCATAGAAAACTCTCCCATACTGGAGATTTATTTTTTTTATTATTATTATTATTTAAAAAAATTTTTTTTTCAACGTTTATTTATTTTTGGGACAGAGAGAGACAGAGCATGAACGGGGGAGGGGCAGAGAGAGAGGGAGACACAGAATCGGAAACAGGCTCCAGGCTCTGAGCCATCAGCCCAGAGCCTGACGCGGGGCTCGAACTCCCGGACCGCGAGATCGTGACCTGGCTGAAGTCGGACGCTTAACCGACTGCGCCACCCAGGCGCCCCATCTCCCATACTGGAGATTTAAATGCACCGGTTATGTGGGAAGTCCAAGAGAGGACTGAAGCATAGGAGAAATGGTTGGCTCGGAGGACTTTTAAGATCTCTTTCAGGCATGTGATTCTAGAATATTAAAGGAATCAGAGGGCTCACTCAATCCTTGTACATGTGGTTGGTACTATGTAGTTCTAGAGTGACAACATCTACAAAGGTAACATGACTTGGAGAAACTTATAAAAGCCACGTTAATAAGTTACAGAAGTATGTTCTAGATATACTCCTTGCGCAAGAGAGGGAGAGCTACTGTTGGTGCACGATTAACCAGTATAATATCAAGAGTGGTCAAGAATGTGGGCGTGCACTTAATCTATGTGAGTAACTGTGGGCAAGCTACTCAGTATTTCTGAACCTCAGTTTCCTTATCTGTTGCTCTGTGGATTTAAAAGCCTTTGCAGGTAAAGTATTTAGCACAGTCCCTTGAAGACGGTAAAGGCTCAAAAACGGTACCTATTTTTCTGAAAACCTTTGTATTTTATTTCTTTAAATTCCGATTCTTGTGTATCGTTTGTATAATCTGTAAAATATAAAAAGGATAAGTTTTAAATTTGAGACGCTAGAATCTTGAGATTTAAAGAATCTGGGAGTTTTCTTGTAAGTACAGTAATTGCTCACATGTTAAGCGCTCAGGTACATTTCATGTCACATGGTTGGTTTTCAGCTAAGGCAGGATTAGAAGCTGACTTTCCTGAATTTCAGGCTCTATTTGTCCCCACCTAGGACCATTTTGCCAATCCAGATGACAGGTTTCCAAAAGGAACAGAGCATAAATATTTGTTCTGACTCTGTTTGCATTTCTAGGCAAAGCAGACGGGTTCTGGATCAGAGCTTGTCCTAACTCCTGATAACATATCTCTCCAAGTATTCTGCCCTTGTGCATGTGGTCCCTTGATCAGCTTTCCTCCCTTTTCTCCTTCTCCCTTGTTGGTTTTTGTTGCTCCAGTGTAGATCACAGATGCAAACTTTTCTGCCTTTCTCTTCTCTACCCTCCTCTTTTCTCTGACTCCATTCCCTCCCTCTCATTTCCGTCTCTGTTCACTTTAACTCATATCTACCACTTAAAACCTTAAGTTTCTGACCAAGCAGCACCCAGTTAAGACACAGCATATCATTAACGTGGAACTGGGTTGGCCACAGATTACATCATGCTCTGAAAGCTTATCAGCAACATTAGAATGGTACTTTTGGTGCCAACATGTACCAACCAGCTGTGGTAGAGAGTGCAAAGCTGTGTGGAGCTCCAAGGGAACAGCCATACTTGGGCAACCAGTCTTGGTCACCTGGACTGATCTGGTTAAGAGCCCAGTCCTTGGATGCAGGCAGACCTGGTTCATATCCTGTTTCTGACACTTCCTAACAGTTTCCTCATCTATTAAGAGGGAAAATACCACTGACTTGCATGGGTTGTTAGGAGGATTCAAGGAAAACCATGTTTATTTCGCACAGTGTCTGGCACATGGTGTAAATGATGTGATGGATGTTGTTATTAAGGTGCTAATATCTATTTCCACCTCCTCTCTGGCTTCTCTCCTCCCTGGTCCATCTCTCCTTGCCCAAGCAATCAGGACAGTCACTCCACACGATGAAGTCTGCTGGATTCGCTAGGCTTTGGGATAGCAGCTAGAATGGCCAAGTTAGGAAACCCAGAACATGTTTTACGATAATGAAAAAAAATCCTAGTGTTTCAAAATCTTTAGAAAACAAAAATAAAATAAAAAGATATTTAATCAGAAATTCTCTAATACCAAAGGAGGGGATGGGACATCTTCTTTCTGTTAAAATGCAGGCTCCTGGAGCCTGGATCCTTTTAGGATCTCTCAAGAGGAAGAGAACATGGCCATCTCCTTCCATTCTTCAACCACCCTATTCCCCCTCCCATGGAACCAATTGCATGGAACCAATCTACTTGGATTTTCCTCATCTATGGGAATTTACCAGTCCAAGGAGAAATTTGAAATCCAGAAGACTGTCTTTCCTGCTTCTCCAGAGAGCCAGCAAGGGAAGATTTCTCCTCTGCCCCTCCTTTTCTCTGCCATTCTTGTTTATTAAGCAAAAGTCCCAGATAAGATTTATTGCAGCCTTGCCTTTCTCAGCTCCACGCAGCTTGTTAATATCACAAACACCCCTCCTGAACATAGCTCTGCAGAGTTCTATTCCTGCCCCATGCCCACTGTTTCTGCTGCATTGCCTTGGCAACCAATTAAAATACTATATGCACCAATATCATCTTTAATTCTGCAAAACCAGGGCAACTTGCTCAGAGGTTTGTGGCACATCCTTCCGTTGGTGTTCCTACCTGGCTCCATTCTGGTTGGACTTCTTTTTTCACCTCCCAATTACCTCTGAAAGCACCTATGTGCCATTCCTAACACACCTGGCTTGACATCAAGAAACACCCTTGTCAACGAGACAGGGGCTAGAGAGGATCCTGGGGACAAAATGGCTGGTATATCCCCTCTCCTCTAGCCTCAGGGGAAGACACCAGGAGCTCCTCAGCCATGAAGCTGCTGAATCTAATTGCAGTTTCTTGCAACATGGCAAGCAGTATGCATTCAGTAATTAAATACTTACTGAATGCTGTTTGTATTTCATGCACTGTGCGAGCTACAGAGGAGACAACATACCTCCTTAACCACGTAGGGCTTATGGTCCAGTAGGAAAGAGAAGTGAGTGGAAAACGCCATATAGTCTGATGCGTGCTGTGGAGGCCGGGGGACGACAGCACTGGGGACTCTGGGGAATTGAGGAGGAACCTATGGCCAGCTACACTGAGACCTAAGGATGGGCTGCAGTGGCCACATGGGCCAGGTTTCCTGACTGCCAGAGAGTTTCATTCTTGCCTTCTCTAACACTGGTAGTTTGGCTGAAGCCCTGAGCTTGGGTGATCTGTTTCAGGCACCCCAGGAGTATGTGCCTTATTTCTCATGATCTCCAGGCTAAAGTTTTCCCATTAGCCTCTCGGGGAAGGGTAATGGTGAATAGTCCACGTTCTCCCACCTCTTCTCTTGGCTTTCTATGCTGTGTCTGTGAATGATGGCTGACAGGCCCATTTTCCAAAACCAGCAGCATCAGGACTGTGACACCAGAACTCACCACCCAGTGTATGTGCCTCTCACTTATTCTCAGGGTTGTAATCCTCAGTGTCATGGGTTTCCGTAAATGCTTGGGCACTTAGGATTAGACCATCTGCAACCTCCATAACTGCCCCCAAACCAAAGAGAGGATGCTGTAAATTTTTATCTGTAACCATTTTCTACCCTTTTTTTGTCTTACACGAACTTGTATTGAGCACAAATCTTTTATGAGAAAATAGAGACAACAGTTGCACCCATCTCACTGCCTTAATTAACTGCATCACAATGATTACTTTGCATGGCTCTCTCAAAAGATCTTAAGTTCTTTGAGGACAAGGATCATAGATCTTATTTATTTCTGTTCATCACTAGAGCCCAGCCAAGAGTCATATTGATAAAAAGCGTTCTGTACATGTCTGTCGAATGGGAAATAGTAACAACAGTTCGTCATATTCACTGTCACTGGGTTTACCATGTGTCATGTCCTGTGCTGAGAACTTTACATGAAGGATCTTGATTTATCCTCCAAGTGATGCCCTGATTGCTGTAGCTCCGTGTTTACATGCGGTGAAAAAGCAGTCCAAATGCAGGAAGTGTGGTAGTACTTTAAAAGAGAGTGCAAGCAGACAGTTAACCTTTACTAGAACCTTTCTTTGTCCAGACCCTGGCTAAGCACATTATAGATATCACCTTGTTAAATCCTCCCAATAACCCTGTGAGGTGAGCTTACTGTTTCTGTTTTATAGCAACGATGCCTGGAGTCACTAAGTAATTTGCCCAGAAGCACACAGCCAGTACATGAGTAGAGAGCCGTTGTCCTGAATCACAGCATTGTCTTATTTACTTATTTTATTGGAAGACTAAGGTCAGAAGCAACAGAAAATTGAAATACATATTTTAAAAATGATACTAAAATGCCTATTTCTCTTATTGGAAAGAAGTTTTTTTTTTTTTTTTAAAGTTTATTTATTTATTTTGAGAGAGAGAAGGAGAGGGAGAGAGAATCCCAAGCAGGCTCTGCGCTGTCAGCACACAGCCCCACTCAGGGCTCAATCTCATGAACTGTGAGATCACAACCTGAGCCGAAACCAAGAGTCGGATGCTTAACCGACTGAGCCACCCAGGTGTCCTGAGAAAGAAGTTGAAAAAAAAATACATATGGGGTGCCTGGGTGGCTTAGCCTGTTAAGCGTCCGACTTCAGCTCAGGTCACGATCTCGCGGTCCGTGAGTTCGAGCCCCGCGTCGGGCTCTGGGCTGATGGCCCAGAGCCTGGAGCCTGCTTCCGATCTGTGTTTCCCTCTCTCTCTGCCCCTCCCCCGTTCATGCTGTATCTCTCTCTGTCTCAAAAATAAATAAACATTAAAAAAAAACCCATAAATACGTACTGAGGGCAATGTAGAGTTACCACTTAATTGGTACATTTCAGTAAAGAATGATGAACAACTTCTGGAGACCAACAGTGGCAACGGTTGCACAATAATGTATTAATTATCAATATATTAGTGGTAGCACACCTAAAATGACGGAAATGGTAAATCTTATGCATGTTTCATATATGCACGATGTAGGTTTAGCAGCATGAAAAGTACAAGGGCCATGTTCCTACTTGAAATGCTGCCTTCCCTTCATATTGGGGGCCAGGTCAATTCAGCTCATAACTCCAGTGGCAAAGTCTTTTAGAGGCTCTACCTTTCTGTCACTGGTATCTCTGTGACTCAGTGTCAATGAACTCCAGATAATGTTTCTCCCAAGATCAAAGGAGCACATAAAATTTGTGATAACTGATGCGAAAGTTTAGCCATACATGGAGTGGCATTTCCTATGTTCTTAGGGTTAACAATTCATGAGCCAAGTGGTTTTGAACTTGGACACTGTTTTCTGGACAGTGCTGTCTGTCACCCAAAAAGGTATTTCATGAAGTGATTCACCTCTAGAAGGTTTCAGTCACTGCATGACTTTACGCCTAATATAACGTGCTGCTCATTCCTCACATAGCTCTCTAATGGCTTGATCCATGAAGAATTCATTTCTGCATCATTAGGAGTTATTTCATGATTTCATGAGCTCTACCATAGACGTGAATGTATTTATTTATTTATTCACTCATCCACAAAATATCCGGGGGTTCCTAATATGGGTCAGGCTGTAGGCTGGGTGCTCTGAGCACAGTATGGAGACATAAAACAAGTCACTCGTTCTCCTTGTCCCTTGCGTGAAAGACTGGAGCAGTGACAGAGATGGGAGGGGAACTCAGCTGCTATTTGAGTCCTGCGGTCTGAGTCCATGAGCACCTCCGGTATGAGGTTTCGATGGTGTGAGCTTTCAAGACAGAGCCTGGTACAGAGCAGGCACTTAGGAGCAGTCTGTTAAATGTCCTGGCCTCTGAGCGTGGGGATCTGGAGCTGTTTGACCCTGGGGCTGACAAAGACCCAAGTTGCAGGAAGCTGCTCATGACAAATGGGCTTGTCTGTCTTTCCTTGCCTGTGTTCTACCACTTCCTTTGTACGCGCTGGCTGGCATTCCTACCTGATAGGGGTATCGGGTACCCCAAACATGTCTATGGGAAAAAAATGGCTTTGTCTCTGTCAATGAAGTGGAGGCTGCTCCTCACTTGGCCAGTAAGCTCAGCCGTCCCCTTGGAGCATTGTCCGGCTGCACTGAATCCATTAGGCAGATACAGCCCATAGGCTGTGAAATGACATGGAACCGGTGTGGCTGCAGGGAGACTAGTACACAGAGTCCCCAACATGTGTCTTCTCAGTGGTGGTTTGAGGCTAGGGATCCACTCACCTGGTCTCTTCCCAATCTGTTTCCTTCTCTCTCTCCTCCAACTTTGATTCTTTTTGAGATATCCCTGTCCCGTCCTGCCTTTCCTAGTACCCACATGCCCAGAACAGATGCTGCCTTTTCACCCCTTGGCCATGTTTTTCTTGATGATTAAAACAACTATTTTTTTTTCCTAGGAAGATTCTTTTTATTTGCTAAACTTCATTTCCTTCAGAATGAACCACCTCACTGACCTTTTCAAAAACCATCATTTCTTGAGTCTAAAACTTCTGTATCTTAATTGACTTTACTGGGTTATAATTTATACAGAAAAAAAAATGCACTCTTTTTTAAGTACAGTTTGATGAATTTAGACAAACCTATACACCATCATATAAAACATCTGCATTATCCCCCAAATCACTATAGTTGATAGTTTTGCCATTTCTAGAATTTTATATAAATGAAATCAGACAGTAAGACACTCCTTTTTTCATATCTTAACATTTCTAAAATTGGCTGTATCTTAAAATGAACATCTAACATGGTACTGTTTCCTTTTTCCCTTAGGAGAGATAACTAAAATGATAACGTATCTTCTAATGGGTAATATCTTTAAATCAGGGATATATATGTGTGTATATGTATACGTAAGTGTATTTACATGTATACTGACTAGTTGGTTTTACACCTAGAGAGTAAGAACTGGGAAGGTGAGAATCTTGACTTTGCTGTGTTCCCATAGTACTTATAGCTGGACATCAGTAGGAGCTAAATAAACAGTATAGAGGGTGGTGATGGTTAGTTTTAAATAGCACTCCTAAAATATCTTCTAATGGCAAGGACTTGCCTAAAACTCTTCTTGGAAAGAGTTAGTAGTCCTAACTGCCATAGGGGTTCTCTTTGGGGGCTCAGCTGCCTTTGCATTAATATGAGACATTTTCCAAAATTTGTTGCATGGACAATCAATATTATCCAAGGTAGTAATAAAAGGGAGGAGAGGGGCATGCCACTACCACAGAAATCTGGGGAACATTTCTTACTATAATTTACCACTTACAGACTCACAATTCATTAGCTTGCTAAAAATTCTGAGAAGTGTTGTTGCAAAGAAACAATGTTCGGCTCTGTTTTAAGCTTAGGTTTGTTTGACCCTGGAGCTCTGTGGAACATCCATTCGTAGTTTGCAGAATATACCTTATGAAAGACGTCTCTAATATATATGCATGATTTTTTTTTTTTTTAATGAGAGAGAAGACAAGGAAATCGAGAAGAGCTGTATTTGAGCTGGTCCCATGTAAGCCTAAAGCTATGTAGTGACATCTGGAATGGGACAGATGAGGATGCCTTTTGTGAGTAAAAGGGCTGAATAAGCACTCTCTGTGCTCATAATCTCTCTTTATCCTATGAAGGGACATGTGAGCAGGCAACCTTTCCTAAGAGGAAAGGAAAACAACAGAAAAATAGGCATTGGCTAATCCCTTAGGTGAGGTGGATAATTGAGGTTGCATAAGGAGAGCTGCCCCACCCCTCTGGTCGCGCCATCCTGTGGGGACTGAGCTGTTGGGTTTGTCCACACTTGAGCCAAACAGCTTTAACTGATAAGAAAACCTGAAAGAGGTAATAGAATGGCTCACTGAAACACAGAGAAGCCCACCGGCAGGAATTTTCCTGATCATTCAAATGATGGCAAAGTCCTTCTCAAAACCAGCACTAGCCCAATATATAAAGAGATGAAAGGAAATCAGAGTGGGCTAGGTGAAATCAGGCAGAGACTAATAGAAGCTTACAAGAGCTAGCGCCCTTTCTGTTTTGAAAAATATTTTAAACATCATTAGGCAGCAAAACCGACTTTTTTTCTCCTGGTATATATGCCTATGAATTTTAACAGATATATAGACTCCTATAGCTGCCACTGCTATCTGGGTACACAACGGTTCCCTCACCCAAACTCTCTTGTGCTATCCTTTTGTAGTCACATCCTCTCTCACACCGTAACCTCTGCCAACCACTGAGAATTATTTTCCATCACTGTAGTTCTGTCCTTTTGAAAACTCCCTTTCCTTTTGCTCTCCCTTTTGCTTCATTCATGTTTAAGTGTGAGTGCAAAGAACCCCAGATCCCATGCCAGCAGACTGTCTCCTTTACAGTTATTGTTTTGTTATTTTCTGTTGCTAACATTTATTAGCATCTGTGATGTGCCAGGCATTTGTGCTAAGCTTTTTACATACATTATCTCATTTTAATCTTACAAGAGCCTGATGATATATACACGCCATTATTATCTCCACTGTACAAATATGGAAACTGAGGGTAAGAGAGGTTAAGTGACCCTGCCTAAGGCAAATAATTGAATCCCAGCACAAACCCAGTTCCATCTGATGACATATCCTTAACATTATGGTAAGCAATAAAAGGGAAGGGATTGTGACTCCGAAGGAGGTACACAGGGAGAGGTTGAGGGCAGAGCCAATTTGGTGCCATATGGTTTTTGAAAGATTTGCAAAATGTGTGTGAAGGTGGAGAACCATCTGGGTCTTCTGACTTCTCAACCTCAGCTCCTGCCTTTAAGTGTTCCTCCACCTGTCACATGTGGTCCTTGCTGACCCAGGTGGCATCTGCTTGCTGTTTTCAGGGGCTTCAGACAGTCTCATTCCCCTTGCAAATTCAGCAGAAAGCACTGTCTGTGTCACAGGACACAGCAGCTGAGACCCAGGAAAGGAGTTGGATGCCTTCTGGTTTCTACTCAGCCTCAATTCCCTCATGTGTTTTCTGACCTGATTTCCCCCCCCTCGGGGGCTTGCCACACCAGCTGAAAAAGTTTCCAGGACACAGTCACCTGGTCTGTGTGCTGGAGGTGGCAGGTATGTTCTCGCTGAGCTGGGGCAAGTGAGACAGAAATGTATGTGGTTGGCATGATGTGTAACAAAGAAGGGAGAAAGTCCGGCCTTGCAAGACCTGGGGCAGCAACATTTGTGTCGGGGATAAAGAGACAGGAGAATAAAAAAGAGAGAGAGAAGTTAATGAAGAAGTTGGAGATGCCGGGAAGTGGAAGGTTCTTGCCCTGCATATGTGTTCATTTGAGCTTGTTATTTGGGGAAGTGAAGTTTGCTAGCAAGTTACCTTCTTGAATCAGTTCCTGCCTCCTTTAGAGTCTTGGAAATGTGCTGCCGAGCCAGCATAAGTTGGGGAGAATCACACATCTGAATCACAGCCATAGGTCATTTGGAGAAAAATCAAACAGGCTGGAAATCAGGGTACCAAGGGCCATCTTTGGATGACACTCCATTAATAAGCCAGTGAAAGAGGATGTGCCATTTAGAGTAAAAAATATTAAGTCACTTCAATAACAACAACATTTACTGAGCACTTAGTATGAGCCAGTCCCTGTGCTGAGAGCTAATTGGCATGAATCATTTCATTTCTTTCTTGCAACACCCCTCTGAAGTAGGTACTACTGTTACCTCCAATTCACAGATCGGGACTTGGAGGCCCTCAAGTTTAAGTGACTCACCCACAGTATACAACAACTGAGCAGCACAAGCAGGATTTGAATTCTTCTATTTTTCAAACCTAAGTTCGCAAGCTTCGCTGCTTTACTGCCTGTCTTAATTCAGAAATATTTCTAAAAATTAACACAGCGAGGAGGAGAGATCAATTATTCAGAAGCCTGTAATCTTCTGGAAGACTTGCCAAGATCCTTTGGCTTGACTGCTGTAAGGGAAGGAGTAAGAACCTGTGGGATTTGCACAGCCAGGGGCCGTCCAAAAGTCTTTCGATCTCACCTGTTGGTTTGAAATAATTGCACGCTGTAGAAATCTACAGCCATTTCCCAAGCTTTCTTTTTACCCAGTAGGCTTGGGAGGGTTTCAGGCAGGTAGGCACAATGGACTATTTTTTCTCTCTTGGGCTGGCACCATGAGGTGTGACTGTTGGCTCCACCCTGGCATGCTGGCTGGCACAGGGAGCACCCGGCCTCTTTGAGCCAACAAAAAATTCTCGATGAGCCCGTTTATTAGATGAGCCTAGGTGAGCACAACAGTCTTTGGGCTTAACAAACTCACAGGCAGGAGGTTAAATGAACTCTTTCAGAGGGCCAGGTTAACATTGGGTTCTCTGGAAGAGGTGTTTTACAAAATGGTACCCTGGGACAACAGGTTATTTATGCCCTCTTAGGGCAGTACTTTATACTTAGTATTATCCTGGGCTGCACTCATCACACACTCAAGTTCAATAATAATACCTATTACACTCTCCTGCAAGGGCTATCACTCCTTCTGCATTTTGTAGAATTCCTCATGCACGACAGGGCACAATAAACAGTCAATAATAATGTTTACTATGATAATGATCTTCCAAATGCCTTTCATCTGAGGATCCCAAAGTGCTAGGTAAACACTAATTAGTTAAGCCGCACAATGGCTCTCTGTTTTTACAATACATTTTCCTATTTTATAGAATTTTAAATTGAGACCCAGCAAACTTAAGTGGCTTGTCCGAAGTCATACAGCAGGTTTAAATTAATGATAATGATGATGCTTTGCATTCACACAGCATATGTTTTCTAAAGCAATAAGAGTATGTTGCAAAGATAATTTTCACACCATCCCAGAGGAAGGTGGGTAGCAAGTATTATTAGCTGTTGACTAAATTGGGTAAACTGAGGAGGCAGGGAGGGTAAGTAACTTGGTAAGGATTAGACCGAGGATACGAGTGCCTCCTCTGACTCTCAGGGCAGTGCAGCGTCCCAGACAATCCTCAATTCTCTGAACTGAGGGGTGCATGCCTGCTTTTGCCCTTACGGGAAAGATAGCTACATTCGTGGAAGCAGAGACAGGATGCAGAATGACAGCCATATTTACATCCAGGAACGGGTTTGTTCATAGTCCCGGTGAGAGAGGCAAAAGGGAGGAGATGAGCCACTTCAAGTAAGGATGGCTTGGAAAATGAAGGGAATGGGGGTGGCTGAGGGAGGCTGCCAACACCGCTCTGTTACAGAAACATCTTTACCAACCCAGGGCCCGCCTGAAAGCAGTAGCCTTCAACAGCCTTCTTCTGTGTTTCAGCCTCACGACAGGACTTGCTCCGGTGCAGCTTGGATGATGGGCACAACCCCGTCACTGGCACCTTCGTCTGATGTTACAAGTCCTTGTGAAAGTTCCAGGGACATGCAGTATCTTACCAGCTGTCTCTTACATATTATCAGCTCTTAATCCCACAGCTCCCTATGCTAGGAGGGGCCTGGGAATCTTCTATGTTCAAAAACTTGGTAGCTGGGGATACATTCGCTGCACCTTTTCTTAGCAACATAGCCACATCGAAAAAGATGAAAACATGAATGAAAATATATGAAGATGATAGAGACTTGCCTCCTGCCGGTCTGGCAATGCTTTCTTAGTGAGTGATGATACTCCACCAGGAGGCAAGTCAGACTTTGCTGGGTGGGGGAGGAAACAGGCTGCTGGGTCTTAGGAATTCACAGGGGGATTTGCTGAACCCAGATAGAGCCCTACTCTCTACAAACAAGACACTTGAGATAAGTTTGCTGCCCTACCCCCACCTTGCCTTCTCCAGGCATGTGGATTCTGATTGATGACTAGACCTTGGGCTAATGGGAAGCCTGAAAGGAGGGCGCCAAGCCCTTTTCTGGAATGTGGTCATACATACAAGCACAATGGCAATAAAAAGTCTGAAGTGAAGAACTCACACCAATGCCCACGTCTTCCTACTCTCCTTTTTGACTGTTTCCACTTTCCCTTGCTGCATGGGCAACTTGGAGGTGCAGTGACCGGAAAGAGGGGTGAGCCGCTGGAAGGAATAGTTTAGAAAAGTGTCCTGAATGCACATCATAAGCCTATTCTGCTGTGCGGAAAGGAATGTGCAGAAGACCCTCCCACCCACTGTTACTCTTCACAATGGAGTTGAGAGACTCTGCTGTCAGCTTTAAAGAAGTTAGCTTTAGGTAAGAACTTCACAGAATGCAGCCTTGACTTTCTAAGTATGCCAGCGACCCAGGTCACAGCTTCCCATGTCTACTGTGACATGCTGACTCGTGGGGTGACAGTGCATAAAATCTCGCTGGACTCACAAGGACTGCATCATCCTCTCGAGATGTGCCCTTAACACAGCCTCCCACAAAAGGTTTGCAGCCAGGTCAGACACAGTCCTCAGCATCCATTCGCATGGTTGGCCAGAGTGATTCGCATTATCCAGACACCAAAAGCATTAGTGTGATCTCCTGCGTGCCACTACCGGGTCCTTTGGTTTTATGGCAGCCTTTCAGGTGCATTTTATGTATGTTTGATTCATTTTGTAAATGAAGACACCTGTAGGGCTCCTGTACACATGGGTTCTACTTCACATCCCAGCCTTCCTGTCAGTCAGTCCACCCACAGACACGCTTTCCTCCTGCACAGTCTTTGGGCATCAAGTATCAGAATAGCTTTGAACGGATCATGAATGAGCACTGTCATAATAGCGCTTTAGGACTTGGGGTGGGAAGATGGGAGTTGGGTAAAATTGAAACAAAACCTGACATTTGCAAATTCCTCCAAGATCTCAAAAGCAAAAAGCAGCTGGATTTTTTTTCTCTCTTTTCCCCATCCTCTGGTTTGGCCTCAAACAGCAGAAGTGAAAGATGAAGAATAATCACAAAGGCTTTCTTTGTACTGTTACCTTCTAGACAAGGGAGACAACCTGGGAGACTTTTAACAATTCTAAGAATTCCTGGATGGATTAGATAGGCTCAGGATTCCACCGAGTTTCTGTAAAATGGCCACTGCCCACAGAAACTTACCTCTGGGGAATCACTGGCAGACCTCTTTGAAATGTAACTAAAGAAAGGAAGATGTTCCCTAACTGCTGGTATACACAGACCCAACTTCCAAATGGACACGAAATGAACAAATAAGATCTCTCTTACCCCATCCATGTGGATTCTGATATTAGGCACCAGCCGGAAAGAGCTGGACTGTAGAGCTCTGGGGTTACTCTTGCCTCTCCTGCCGTCCTGCGCGGTCAGCACACCAGGCCTGCGGAAGGAGCCCCCTCTCCCCAAGCTCTGCCCCGAGCGCACACCGTCTAGAAGACGCACGAGCAGCAGGTTGGCTGGCAGTGCCTCGATGCTGCAAAACACCAGGGTCCTGCATTCCGGGCACCTCAGCTCCTTGTGGGCCTTGAAAATCCTCTGGAGACATGGTTTGCAGAAGGTGTGCTGGCAAGGGAGGACTTTGGCCGTGACATCGAGCTTTTCAAAGCACACGGGACACTCCAGAAGATCAAGTAACGTCAAATCATCCATTTTATTTTAACACTCCACTCTTGATCTGGAGGGGCAAAGTCCGCATGGTAGGGTGAGCTGAGCCGAGGGGGCAGATCCAGGTCTATCCTAACGGGAGCTTCAGAATTCCTGCCTGTTTGAATGAGGAAGGAAGAGAGGAAAAAAATGTGACTGCTCAGAGAGGTATATCCCACCTACATGGAGGCAGTGTCTCATAAGGCAGTTTGCAAGCACTTTGTTCCAGCACCCAAGTTTCAAATGACTCATTCTGATTCAGTGCTAGCAGGTATAAGGCTCAACTCCTGCCTGCTGAAGGATCTGAGGGAGCATTCAGCATGGTGACCGACTACTTACTCATTGCCTCTCGGCGTGCAAACAAGAGCAGAGACAAAACGGGCCTGCAGAAGAGCCCTCTCGGCCTCGAAGGGGGTCCCCCCAAGCCCCCGCCGCAGACAGTCAATTTCAGTTCCCACAGCAAGACCCCCATGGAACACAATTTCTGTGAAGCTATCTATTCCTCCTTCTTCCCCTACTTTTATCTGTTATCTGCAGCACATGCAGACAAGTTGTGTAGATAAGTTTATCTGAACCTCCTGCAGATGTAGAATTATTTCCTTCACAGTGCACTTTCCCCCATTATTTTGTTCTAGCACTGCACAAGAAAAACTCTTACTAGAAACGCATTTTCAAATTGTTTGCCTTAAGTACAGGCCAGGGTGCTTGGAAGCTTTTTTTCTTTTTTTCTCCTTCTCTCACTCCCTCCTTCCCTTTCTTTCTTTTTTTCTCCCTCCCTCCCTCCCTTCTTTCTTCCCTGATTATTCTAGCCTCAGAGACGATATTCCACCCACAAGACGACGTCACACAGCCTGTTTAGTTTCTTGGACAATTGTTCTCAGTTCCACCAGAAGCAGATAGGAATTCTGGATTGTGGTCACAACCTGCAAACATCCAGACAGAGCAGTGTATACAGGTGTGCGTGTGTGGTCTGAAAACATCCTTACTCCAGTAACAATTTCCTTTTAAATATCTGAAAAGAAGTCTCCAGTTGAGATAAGTCTCCCCGGAAGAGGTCACCTGTCCCTCACAAGTGCCAAATTTTGGGTGAGCACAATGCCCAGGAGGTTTGGCCGGAGGGTGGGTGGCCCCGCCAATAAGGGAAGCAGACATGACTTACGGGGATGAGTGATGGCGCCGTGCCCTCCTGAGACAACTCTCCAAAGATGTCAGCTCTGGGGAGACGTGAGGGAGGCCACTAACCTTGAGCTTGTAACCCCAGCTGTGTGCAGCTCAGCACAATCCTCTGATCCTCTGCTTGGCCAGGCTTCCTCCAACTGGCTTCCTTTCCCCCAAGAGCGGCTGCCACGCTTTGAAAACTTTAACAACTCTGAGTCTTACTCATTTCAAGGATCGCCTTACTCAGCCTTTGTTAACCCTTTCACCGCCTGGCAGCTAGCAGCAATTTCTGACTTCACTCTGCTGACTGATCCTTCATGTAACTGAGTTGATTTCTGGGAAAAGATTGCAGGGGACAAAATATAAGCCAGCCCCCAAGGCTAAGTATTTACAGTTTATATTTTCACTTTTCTCATTGTCTCTCTTATCCAAGAAGTTGAAACACAGCTCAGGTATAAACATGCCAGGGTGATTGTGTTTATTTTAAACCTTTATAAGGATTTGCTGAAAAGGTCAGACATATTAATGGCAGGCAGCTATAACAAAGATAACCCAGTCACCTAAAAAGTACTGCTCCTTAAAAACCAGAGTCAGTACTTGAATGTGTGGATTTGAGACGGACTTCAGTGGTCTTTTTGCTCAATCTCTTTAAATAAATTTTTTTTTTAATTTTTTTCAACGTTTATTTATTTTGGGACAGAGAGAGACAGAGCATGAACGGGGGAGGGGCAGAGAGAGAGGGAGACACAGAATCGGAAACAGGCTCCAGGCTCTGAGCCATCAGCCCAGAGCCCGACGCGGGGCTCGAACTCACGGACTGCGAGATCGTGACCTGGCTGAAGTCGGACGCTTAACCGACTGCACCACCCAGGCGCCCCTCTTTAAATAAGTTTTTTTAAAAAATCGTATTATGGTAGCACATACACCTCTTTGAAAAATCAATGCACAGAAAGGCTTTGAAAAAGGAAAAGCAATGGTTCCAGACTCTCTCCCTGCCAGTGCCTATTGGAATCTTTTCGCAGCACCACATAATACTTATATTTTCGTTTCTTGATTTACCAATAATAAAGTCACAGAGGTATTCAATAAAGTACATAATAATAATAATAATATTACTGAACACCATAGTAGCCCTTATCTTCACTAAGCACTGTTCTACCTTTACCTGTATTAACTCATTTAATCCTTTTAGCAACCTGGTAATTCACTATACTCTTCTTTACCCTCATTTGCAAAAGAGGAAACTGAGACACAGAGAGGTTAAATAACTCATTCCAGGAGTCACAGCCAGCAAGAGACAGGTGTTCTGTGCTTTTTACTACCATGTCATATGGTGATACAGCTTTAAGGGGAGGAGAGATGGTTGAAGGGAGCTAAACCTCATCTGAGATGGCAGGAAGTCAAAAGATAATGACCCAAACTGACCAATCAACTGCTTTTGCAGGTGAGACAGCTATGCCCACAGAGATCAAGAGATTCCTTGAAGTTGCCCAGTAAGTTAGGTAGAGCTGAGAGAAGAAACTGGTGTTTGTTTTTTTTTTAAACTATATCTTCTCTCTCAACTTAAAGATGACAGTTCTTTACTATGCGGAAAGCACTTAGCCACAACTCCATGGGAAAATCTTAAGAGAGGACCAAGAGGCCTGAGAACGGATGGTGATGGATTACATGTTTTACAAAGTTCTTCCATGTTATTTCTGAAAAGGCAAAGACGCATGGAAGCTCAAAACAGGAGGGGCTTTAGGATGGAGCAGACAAAGTCACATGTCTTCTGAGCACAGACACCAGATTTGAGTACGTGTCAATTTCAGAGACCATTTTCGAGTCTTTTTTCATCTCTCTTTTATGAAGGTTTTTTTGGGCTTCAGTGACATCAAATCCCATTCTGTTGCCTGTCTCCTTCAATAATTTCCACTTTTATAGGTTCTGTGCTCATCAGGAAGCCCCTTGTAGTCTGACACCCTTGTTCCTTGCTCTTTTTCCCACTTGGTAAAGCTGGGCCCTCTGCTCTGTGAGCTGCCCCACAGTGGCCTCACCCTCTAGAAAGGTCTGCTCCAGTGCCAGAACTCCTGCTGCAGGGGTGGGCAACATTTTCCCTCCTTCCCTCTCTTGTTCTTAAACACTCCACCTCCCTTAGATGTCCGTACCTGCACCTACAAGCACATGTACACACATAACTTGCATAAACCTACATATAATCGTAACAGTAACTTTTATGAAGCACTTGCTATATGCCATGGACCAGCGCTAAGACTTCAAACAGATTGCTCATTAAATCCTCCCAACCACCCAATAAGATAGGTGCTGTAACTTTGCCAAGATTGCAGAGTTTACGATCTGAACTCAGGTTGGCCCAATCCCAGGGCCTATAAAGTTATGTGCATGCCGCAAGTATACTGATACATCTTTACTGTTTAAATCCATACACATCTATACATATGTCCAGACTGTACATATCAGCTGATCTCAGATCCACCCTAAGCCAAAATGATATAACCTGTCCAGTCTCATGGCTCCTCTATGTGACTACATAGTCAGTGGTCTCAAGTAACTTCAAACCCTCCCAGCCCTGACAAAACTCAAAAACCCAGTTCCATCCCAGGAAGGCGGGATAGATCCAGTAGGCTGTTCTGCGTTAGCTTATCTGGCAGTTGATGATTCAGCAGAATAGCAACGTGATGGGAGAATGTCAGGCACTAGTGAAGGACAGACAAAGTTTACACTGAGCAGGAGTGGTCTTTTAGCACCTCTCACATCAAACCCTGTAGGTGGTCCCCTATACCACCCACGGATGGGGTTATCTCGGTAGAAACTTTAGAAGCTTTTGAAGAAAGGGGAGACTTTTAAATGGGGATTTCATCCTGGCTTACCCAAATACTACCTTGGCGTCAAATAAGATGAACAAGTAGTTCCTCAAAATAAACAGGTGAATGATGCCTGCCTTCCCAGACTCCAGGCTCAGGCCACCACCTCCACTGCTCCCATCCCATCAACACTCCTTTTTATATTTATACTGTTACATAATGAGTACAGGCTGTACTTTTAAAATACCTGTGTGATATGTTCAGGAGTTTTCTTGCTGCTTATATTTACAAGTATATGTCCATTTATGTGAAAGAAAGAAAGAAAGAAAGAAAGAAAGAAAGAAAGAAAGAAAGAAAGAAAGAAAGCCAATCTGATCATACTGCAACCCTGTTCACCACCTTTTAGTAGGTTCCCACTGACCTTAGGTAATACCCAAATCGCTTTTCTGGTGTGATCTGGCTCCTGCCTACCTCTCCTGCCTCAACTTACCCCACATCTCTCCTTCACTCACCCACACCAGTCCCACTGGCTTTCTCTCTTTACTGAGGAGTTCAAGGTTTTCTGCCATGAGGTATTTGTTGTGCTCTTCTTTCTCTGTGATTCACAGTTGCTAGTTACACTCTTCCTCTCTTCCTACTTACTCTCCCCCACCCTTTGCTTTTTTTACCCCCTCCTCTGCAAGTTTTAGTTTAAATGCCACTTCCTCAGGGAAGCCTTCCTTGATTCTCATGACTAGAGAGTTTATCATCCTGTACTTGTCCTTCATAGCAGTTATCACAATCGTAATTTGGTAATTATGCTTTAATGATTTAATGCCTGATTCCCCAAACAGACAAGCTCCAAGAAAGCAAGGCACTTATGTGTCTTGTCACTGCTCTTTCCCTCAAACCTAACACAGTGACTGGCATGTGGTTGTTTAAACTGATAAGAACAGATACTACACTTGATCTTAGCCAAAAGGCCGAGAAGCGATCATGTGGTTGTTTAATAAATGTTTTTGAATGGTTTATTAATGAATGAATGGTATTCTCAAAAAAAAAAAAAAACGTGTCTGGACAGATGTACAACAAACTGGTTTTTGTGTTTGTTTGTTTGTCTGACTAGGCTCCACGCCCAGTGTGGGGCTTAGAGTCACAACCAGGAGTCATGTGCTCTACTGACTGAGCCAGCCAAGTGCCCGCACCAAACTGTTGATAATCATTTTACCTTGGACACCTCTGGGGAGCCACTTGGAATATTGTTAGGCTTATCTCTTAGTCTAAGAAATTTTTTCAGATTCAGGTATATGCTACCTGGAAGTGTCTTTGCTCAGGACCCTGCCATACATCTCTTGCCTCCTGCCCTGCTGCTTCCCTGATGCTGCTGTATGGGATACCCTCAGGAGCTTGCTATACACCCACATATGCATGATCCAGAAGTGTGGACCACCCTTGACTAATGGGGAATCTATGGATAAACACCTTCCCCTTTCATCTTTTGGAGCACGAAGTTCTGAGATTTCATAACGCTCTTCATAAGGTTCTGTGGGATGAATACCATGCATCCACTGAATGGCTAATGCAGTAATGTACCCCTGTACTGTCTCTTCCTCATTCTCTGTATCACTCCACCATCCCTAACCCTTGCTCTCAAATAAATTGCCCTCAAACAAGCAACCCTTTGTTTCAGGCTAAGATAGTTTCTTTCCAATTTAAAATTAGGTCACAAAAGAAGTATGCCTTTTTTGTCAGATTTACTTATTTATTGGAATTATAATTTTAGAGTTGTGTTATTTTCATTTGGCTGGCTCTTAACTCCTTGGTGGTCTCAGGCTCTTTGCCCTAAAGTTAATCATTTGTAAAGCAATCCATAAACCCACCAAAGGGGTTCAAGCAGTTAGAAATCTAAAGCATTGTAACAGAAGGGGTCAGGAGGACTTTCTTGACTTACTGGACTCTCTATGGCAGAGGCCAAGTTTTGTACTTCTTCGCCATCTTTCCTCAGTACCTAGTATAAATGTGGAAATGTTTTCAATATTTAAACGAAACTTCATTTTAATGTTCCTCTGATGCTAGGTTTGCCTCTGTGAAACCTTTGGAAGTATCCAAGGAGAGGAATTATTGGAGGAAAATGGGAAGCTTTCCAGTAGTGGAAAAATGGAGGAAAGCAGAATGGCAGAGGTTGAATGCCTATTAGATATTCTTTCCTTCTTTGAAAGATGCAGGCCCCAAATGAAGTTGATTGTGAAATTTCCTCCCCAATCAGGAGGATGTCAGTAGGTGAGCAGTGTACTTTAGGGTATTGGTATGCAATCACTAGACCCACAGTCAAATGACCCAAACTTCTAGCAAAGAGAACTCCAACCGACATTTTATAGAGATGACTTAAGGTCCTTAAGTTTAACGAGAAACCAGCAGTCAAGAGTATGGCTTTAAAGTCTAATAGACCTACTTTGAATCTCAGCTCTGCCAGTTACTAGTTGGAACACTTGGTCAAATTACTCCATTCCTCTGTTCCTTGAATTCCTTATGTATAAAATGAGGTTACTAATAGAGCCTATCTCATTGGGTTGTTCTGAGAAGTCAGTGAAATGATGCATACAATAAATGCTTAATAGATGTAGGATTCTTTTTATCTTCTTTTTTTGCAGGCAGATCCTATAAGAAAACCAAAAATCAGATGGTTCTCCTCTAATCCAAACTAAACCCAAAGAAGAATATGCCAAAACATGTGGTTGGTCAGTTCTTTACGGACCAAGATGCTCTAACCCTGTATATCCCTAACTTCAGTCATTTGCATCCTATTCTTTATGCTGTTTACCATAGACACACATCGAGGCTTTCTCTTTGACATAATCAGAAGAGTGAAGGAGAAATTAGTAACTTCCTTACTGTGTGATTTTGTGTTAAACATTTTCTGTTGGGGTAACCCAGGCTTTGGGATACTCTCTTCTGTGTATTCTAAACAAATTACAAGCACTGTGAAGAACCAAAAGAAGGACAGAGCCCTACCCATTTTATGTACCATAAATCGTAGTTCACCATTTGCACACCTGGGGAGGGATTCTTACTTATAGTTCTTCATCTTCATTTTTTTTTTAAATTTTTTTTTCAACGTTTATTTATTTTGGGGACAGAGAGAGACAGAGCATGAACGGGGGAGGGGCAGAGAGAGAGGGAGACACAGAATCGGAAACAGGCTCCAGGCTCCGAGCCATCAGCCCAGAGCCCGACGCGGGGCTCGAACACACGGACCGCGAGATCGTGACCTGGCTGAAGTCGGACACTTAACCGACTGCGCCACCCAGGCGCCCCTCATCTTCATTTTTAATAGAAGACATTAATCTACTTTTTAATTTTTTAAATGTTAGTTTTGAGAGAGGGGGAAAGAGAGAGAAAAAGGGGGGGGAGGGAGAGGAGAGAGGATCTGAAGTGGGTTCTGCACTAACAGCAGAGAGCCCAATGTGGGGCTTGAATCCACGAACCATGAGATCATGGCCTGAGCTGAAATCAAGAGTTGGATGCTTAGCCAACTGAGCCACCCAGGTACCCTGAAGACAGTAATCTAATAAACACAGTTGCATTTCTTCCTCTAAATGATTAGAAGGGAATCCTAAAGGCAATTGTGCAAGAAGGGAAAGTAGGAAAGTAAGTAAGAATGCATCTTACCATTCTGTTAATATTAAAATTCAGCTGGTCAGGGGCACCTGGGTGGCTCAGTCGGTTGAGCGTCCGACTTCAGCTCAGGTCACGATCTCACGGTTTGTGGGTTTGAGCCCCAAGTCGGGCTCTGTGCTGACAGCTCAGAGCCTGGATCCTGCTTCAGATACTGTGTCTCCCTCTCTCTGCCCACCCCCCAACCCCCAACTCACACTCTGTCTCTCTTTCCTTCAAAAGTAAATAAACATTAAAAAAATTAAAAAAAAATTCAGCTGGTCAAATCCAAGTAAAATCTGTAGTAACTTATTGTATTGTGCCAATGTCAATTTCCTAGTTTTCATACTGTATTATATATAAGATATTACCACTTTATATATAGAAGCTGGTTAAAGGATGTAAGGGACTTCTCTGTACCATTTTTGCAACTTCTTATGTTCATAATTATTTCAAAATAAAAAGTTAAACAAAAAAAGAAAAAAGGAAACAAGTAAAAAAGATATACTCAAAACCCTGTAAATATGTCCCTACCCTTTGACCCTAAAATAGTACTTCTAGAAGTATATACTAATGTAAATAAATTTATACCCCAGTATGTTCCTCATATAATCACTTTTAATAGTGAAACGTTAAAAACATTCTTAATGTTCAACAGGGGAGTGTGTAAACAGTATATATATACATATGTGTGTGTGTATACTATCAAATATACATATACTATCGAGTATATATATATATATATATATATTTGATATATACTATCAAAAATGATAGTGGAGATGTATATTTATTTTAAAGTTAATTTATTTATTTTGAGAGAGACAGAGAGATGCAAGCAGGGGAGGGGCAGAGAGAGAGGGGAACAGAGGATATGAAGCAGGTTCCACACTGACAGCAGAGAGCCCAACGTGGGCTTCAAGTCACGAACTGTGGGATCATGACCTGGGCCAAAGTTAGACCCTTAACTGACTGAGCCACCCAGGCGCCCCTGGGGAGATGTATATTTAATGACATAAAGGACATTCATAATGAACTAAATACAGAAATTTATAAGCGGTATGAGCCTAACTTATTTAAGAATAATACATAAATATATAATATTGAGACTAGAGGAATGTATGCAAAACCATCAGCAACAATTATTTCTGGCTTCTAGACTTATTAGTTGATTTAAATTTTTTCCATTTTGTTCATGTGTTTTTCTAATTTTTCTACAATGAGCATATGTTACTGGTGTAAAATTTTCAAAGATAATTAAGATGGCTGAAATCACTTTAGCTTTACTAAAACATTTACAACAGGGAGAGTTAAATCCAGTAACACTAATACCCTATGCATTACCATTGATAACACAGCCATTAAAAAGAAAAATAAATGACAAAGCTCCGAAACTGCTGTATGTAGATGCTAAGCCATAACAGATACTGTGCCTTACAAAGGGAAAGGGCTATGATCACTCCTAACCGGTCTTCCTCCTCTTCCTTTACTGTTTCCTTTCTGATGAAATCAGTAAATGTTTTGATTCAAAACCATGAGCAGGATGCAACCTTAATTCTTATTAAACTCAGGGCAAGTCTGTGCAAAAGCTGACAGTTTGCCTAGGCTATTGGGTAACCACAATCTTACACTTTTGATCACAGGTGGGAAAGTTGCAAAACTGAGTAATCCCCTAAATACCCTGATTAGTCCTAGATGTCTCTCTTCATAGATGGGGTCTGCTATGATAACAAATACATGAGAAGAAAATGTCTTTTTTTTTTAAGAATTAGAATAATTTTCCTATAACTGACTATAAACATTTGTCAAATCAATTAGACATTTCTTGAGCCCTGCGATGGTGTTAATTATATATTAATTATATAATATTATGTTATTTACTCACTTGGCCTTATAAATTGTATCTCTCTTCCACATAATCTCTGTTCCATAGTGCTGGAACCATCTCTGTATTGTTCATTTGTGCCTGACTCTCTAAGTGCTTAATAAATATTTGCTGAGTGATGAGGACGACTCATTTGTGTTTGGAATTCTTAGTGCATTCCTAGGGAGAAAGCCTGGGAATGCTTTGGAAACCCACCTCCAGTATTAACAATTCTGTGACCCTGGGTATTAAACAGCTTAAGCCTCATCCATAAAAGTGCTCTCAGTAATAAGTACTTCTCAGGCTTGCGGTAAGGAATACGCTTCCTAACATGTATTGGTACCACTTAGAAAAGTGTCTGGTGCGTAAAAGTTGCTTGAACGATACTTGTTGACGATATCTGAATTCATCTTTTTGTCCTGTGATTTACCTTTTTTCTGTGATTGCTTCTAACTTAATATGGTGGTTAAGAGCAGAAACTCTGGAGTCAGAAGGTCTGTGTCATCTTATTAAATAACAGTGTGACCTATAGCAAGTTGATTAAACACTCTGTACTTGGTTTTCTCATCTGTAAAACGGGGATGATAATAATAGCACTTACTCCATAGGATTATTGTGAGCATGTAGTGAGAAAATGCTCATAAAATGCTTCAAAGAGTGTGACAGAGAGTAAGTGCTCAGTAAAGGTCAGCTATTATTCTCTTACCAGGCCTCTTATTATCTGTCGTTTTGCATCTAAAGTATAGTTTCAAACTGAGCCCAACTCCTGGTTTCTTTTCCTGAAGGAGTTATTCATTCCGATTTAGCCATGATATGAAAGTCAACTCAGAGTAGCTGCCTAGAGGCTTATATGGTTTGGGGCACTGCAGCACCCTGCAGAACTTTCAGAGGGGGTGGGGCTGGCTATTATGCTGGAATAAATAATAACAATTAACATTATTTTGTGCCAGATTCTGTGCGAAGAACTATAACCCTATTATTACTCCCATCTTCATAGATGAGGAAACAAGCATAGAGACAGCATTGCCCTTGACAGTGCTTGGGGAAGTCAGGCTTGATGCCCAGGCAGTCTGCACTTCTAACCTTCAAGACATCCCATGTGCTGCATTTATCGTAAAAAAGAGGCTATTTTAATCAATACTGTATTGCAATTTTGACTGCAGATTTTTATCTTTACTTCCATTCAGAAGAACCCAAACCTTGGAAATATAAGCGGCCTGCACACAGTAACATCAGGTTAATCTACTAGAAACAGAAAGGGAAATAAGCCTGAAATACAAACAGAAGGAATATCAGAGGGTACTTCCTATTTATTTATTTATTTATTTATTTATTTATTTATTTATTTTAATGTTTATTTTTGAGAGAGAGAGAGAAAGAGAGGGAAGGAGACAGCATGTGAGTGAGTGGGACAGGGGCGAAGAGAGAGAGCGAAACACAGAATCAGAAGTAGGTTCCAGGCTCTGAGCTGTCAGCAAAGTCCAACGCGGGGCTCAAATTCACAGACCGCGAGATCATGACCTGAGCAAAAGTCTGAACGCTCAATGAACTGAGCCACCCAGGCGCATCGGGGGGGGGGGGGTACTTCCTTTTTAGATACAATAATAAGAAATGCCAAGAAAACTAAATCAAAACTGGTCAAATATACTGATTTATTATTTTACCCAAATATATTTGGATAAAAGTTTGATTTTTAATAACAAATGAAAAATCTCATAAATATAACTAGAGCTGTTAGCTCATTTTGTTTTTCAGGCCCCAATTTATGACAGAATTAATTTGTCAGCCAGAATCCTAATATATATTTGTCCTGTGAGGTCTAGTTCTCCATTCACAGTATTATCTCTGTAGTCGTTAGCCAGGGGTAGAGTAGGAGTATACGGGTATGGGTGTTGAAGAAGAGGGCTCCAATGGTGGACATTTCATCTCTCGATGCCACTCTTGAACCTCAACCACTCCTTATCCCTTGCTTTGGGCTAAAAAAAGTCTTAGATTCTAAACCAACTTCAGCATATTGGCATTATCTATTAACATTTTATACGTGCGTCCCTTTGACTCAGTAATTTCCCATTTAGAAGTTGATTCAAGAGAAATGCCCACAAGATATGCAGAGTTACAAACAAGGACATTTATTGTTACACTGTTTGTAACTGAAGACAAACGGAGCTGACCCAAATATCCAGCAGGAAGAGACTGTGCATGTACCATAATGTAGTCATAACAGAGGAACAAATAGGTAGAGTTGTGTATATTGACATGCATATAATGGAAAAGAAGATGGTAGGCGGTGCTCATATTATTCACAATATTATAGAAGGGCTTCGTAAGGAGAGACATTACAAACTCAGATGCATAAGGGGGCCAGACTGGTTTTATAAACGGGTCAGGTGGGGACTGTGACAACCTTGAAAGCACACTCTATGTGAAACCAACTGACACCACTCAGCCTCAGCTATTCTTTGCTAATGGGTTGACAGAACTTGGATTCTCCCAGAAAATCTATACATCATGGTCCTGTTCATGCTACTTTGTGATAGTCTATTTACCTCTCTTCCACCTTGAAAGCTCCACGAAACTATTTCAGTTACATGAACCTCCTGATTTTTATTTTGTGGCAACCATTAGAAATATTAAAAAACATATATTCTAAGTGGTCATCTGCAAACTAGATGTGTCTTGCAGGCTCACTGCCCATCAACCTCTAAAATACTCTTACCAATGGCCCTCTCTGGGGAATCATGTTTTGGGCCATTATCAGAGTGGGGTCTTTCACTGTACCATCTATACATTGCTTTATATTTGAGGGTGTTTGGGTTTGTTTGTTTAACCATGGCAAGAACCAGTTTATTGGTCCAGGAGAGAGGCAAAGGATGTATACAATGAAGAGTGAGGGCTCAGGCCTCCCCAGTGACCTAGAAATTCATTCCTCTACCAGGTCCTGGAGGCAGGCCTTGTATCAGTGGAGGAGAGGGAGAGTGGGTGGCTGTTGGAAATATGGGGTCCACAGCGTTCTCCAGTAAGGAGGCACCCCCTAATAGGTCCATGTCTAACAGGGCCCTGAGTCACGTGGGAACAACCGTGAGCATCACAAGCCTCTTGATCCACACCTGGTCCTGGGGCCATGACTTCCCCGTGAAGAAACAGAGCGTATAGCTTGGGGAGTGTCCACTTCCTTGGATGAAGACAATCAGATCTGCCAGGAAAGGGCCGTGGTCAAACATGCTTCCTTACTTGTTCCTAGTGACCTCACCATTGGCCTGTGACCACTACCTGGAAGGAGCTTCTCACTCACAGCCCAGCTGATCTGGCTGGCAATGCCCCAGCCTCTGTGGCCAGAGCTTTTGGCTTGCCCTCCACAGAACCAGCTTCTCCTCCCCACCCACCCTGCCCTCAGGGAGCCCAGCACAAGCCTCACCTGGCAGGTCATGGCCCCATCAAGGGCACCCCAGGTCCGGCAGTCTTATTAGCTGCCCAGGCCATGTCCTATCCCCTGCTTCTGACCCCACCAACCAAGGGCTCCTAGGGCAGAAGACAGTCGGTGGAAGACATGGGGGCCAGGGGAGAAGGCGGTAAAAGGTGGAACTTTCACTCTGAGCAGCTGCAGCAGCGACAGCAGGGGGAGACTTTGAAGTGTAGAGGGCCCATCGCCCTGGCCCCGGCCCCTCCTGGCACTCACCTTCCTCGGGCTCCAACAGCCTCCTCAGGTGGGTTTTCAGTGGGTTCCGAGTTTGAGCAAACATCAGAGATGCCCAAGTTGGGGCTCAGCAAGAACTGAGGGTGGTGCTCAGGGGCCACAGGTAGGCCCGAAGGCCTCGCATCTGGGAATGGGGCCAAGACCATGTCACTCAGCAACTCTTCCAGAATGTTCTGCGGGGTAGCACAGGTACTGCTCTGCCCTTGTTGTCTGGAGAGGTATCTGGTTCAGGAAAGTCCCCAACTCCTGAGGTGACGAACTTGAAGAACTGGCCCGCGGGTCCTGGGGGTCCTCACTGGGTCCTCGGCTGAAGACTGCGCTCTCTTCCGGGGGAGGGCGGACCGGAAACTCCTTTTCCGGGGCGAAGGGTCAGCGTGCAGGCTCTGCGTGTCTCATCTGGGTCGGGGCCGGGAAGAGGCGAAGTCTCCCAGCCCAGGGCCCTGCAGTCAGCGGGGCACCCAGGAGGTGCGGATGTGGACGCTCCTGCGGCCCCGGACCCGCCAGCGCCCCTCCCCCCTCCCCGGCCGCGCCTCAGCCAGGTAGGATCCTCGGCCTTCCCCACGTGGGGGTGGGGGTGGGGTTGGGGGGCAGGGCGGGGCGGGGGGGGGGCTGGCCCACCCAGGTCTCTCGACTCCCGGCACCTCTCCGAGTCGTAGGTGTGCACCCCCTTACCCGCTGCAGAGCTCTAGCGCGGTGGGGCTTTCTTGTCTATCTATTGCTTGTATAATAGTCTACACGTGTATAACAAAAAAAATACGAATGCCGAGAGCACATTTACACTGGCCTATACTAACAAGGTCTGAACCAAAGGGAGTTTCCAGATTAGTTCAGACTAAAAGCAGTTTCAGGAATTTGACCTAGCTTTGGTTGTGTTACCGACCTCAAGAGTCTTGAATTGGGGGTGGGGGGCCACCTGGATGGCTCGGTGGGTTGAGCGTTGGAGTTCGGCTGGGGTTAGGATCGCCTGGTTGGTGAGTTCCAGCTCCGCATCTGCTTGCTGCTGTCAGCGCACAGCCTGCTTTGGATCTTCTGTCCCCCTCCCTTGTGTCCCTTCCCCTGCATGCATTCTCTCTCAAAAATAAACATTTGGAAAAGAAAAAAAAAATGGGGGGCGTCTGGGTGGCTCAGTCCATTAAGCGTCTGATTTTGGTTCAGGTCATGATCTCACGGTTAGTGAGTTTGAGCCCCACATTGGGTCCCATGCTGACATTTCAGAGCCTGGAGCCAGATTGGGATTCTGTGTCCCCCTCTCTTTCTGCCCCCCCCCCCCCCCACTTACCCATTCTAGCTCTCTCTCTGGCTCTCAAAAATAAACATTTACACTTGATCTTAGCCAAAAGGCCAAGAAACGATCAAAAATAAACATTTAAAAATTAAAAAAAAAAGAAAAAAAAAAGAATCTTGATTTGATGGATACCCCTGGGCTCATCTAGATACATCTAGATAATGATAATGGGCTTATCTAGATAATATTTTGGACTAGGGTTTCTGTGGCCTTGAGATACTTCTGACTATGTTGGACTATATGAGTTTCTGGGGGTGAAAGTAGCATCTTAAGGATATACTGAGAGGACAATCACATCTCTCATTTCCAAGGTGTATCCTGAGCTTGTGGGAAAATGAATAAGGGATCATCATTCATTAATTTACTCATTCACTCGTTCATTCCACAAAGATGCTTTGGGTGTTTACCATGCACCTGTTTGGCTTTGGGCCACAGATGCCTTCATGGAGCTTGCGTCGTTGAAAGTGTTACCAAAGTAAATAGACGATCACAAAATAGGGTGAAAAGTAGTGTCGTGAGGGCCAGCACACCGTGTCGTGAAGACACCCCCCTGGAAATCCCTAAAAAGGTGGCACCTGGGCTGAATTTTGGGGGATAAGCCGGAGTTGGAGTCAGCCTGGTAAAGAAGAGGAGGTGGGGATTCCAGGTGGAGAGACCCACAGGTGTGAAGGCGTGAGGGCAGGAGAGAACTTGGGATCTCCTGGGAACAGCCTGTGTTCTGTATAGCCAGAGCACGCAGTCTGGGGCAGGGCGGGCTTCAGGACTGCAGGGTGGGTCGCCATCTGATCACAAGTGCTTACGAAGTAGTCTGGGATGCCTGGGCTCTATCCTAAAAGCAGCCCAGAGCCAAAGACAGATTTTAGGCTAGGGAGATTTGGGAACTGTTTTATATATTTATGTCAACACATATTTTCGCCCAGAGTTTTCACTTTATGTTTCCTCGATTTTATGAACCAAAGGGGAAAATACTGTGTATTTAAGCAAGACAGAGAAGTAACTTGTTTTTAAAACAAACAAACAAACAAACAAACAAACAAACAAACAAACACACCTCTGGGGCACCTGACTGGTGCAGTTGGGAGAGCATTTGATTCTTGATCTCCGGGTCATGAGTTGAGCCCCACGTTGGATGTAGAGATTACTTAAGAATAAACTTAAAAAAAAAAAGAAGCTCTGCAAACTGATGGCTGAGAAATTGTAGCTTCTAAGTTTTACACCTTCCTGTGCTCTTGGATTTTAGAGACATTTCATGACATGGCATACACAGCCCACAAGTTAATTAAGCCATCGGCTTAGAAGGTTGTTGGTAGATTCCAAGCCAGTTTCGAGGGTGTGTATGTATTCTCTATGGGGAGCTGGTTAAAGGCATCCATAACATTATGATAATCCTCACTGAATATTGCTAGCGTTCCAACTGGTATTTCATGTCATTCCTGGCGTCCTTACCCACTAAGGGCCTTGCTTCCCTGGAAAGGTAGGTGAATACTCAATTAATAGGAAGAGCATAAACATGTTCAATTTGGTGAGAACTTGACTTCCCTGTCTCTCAAGGTGAAAGGGAAAAGTCTGTGGTTTTTGAGAGGAGGGAGGGGAGGGAGGAGCAGACTGGGGTGACTGATGACGCTATGAAAGCCACACAATTGCTGTCAAGGTGGTTTTTCACCCCTGGAGCAGGGTGATCTCATTTGCTGCTGCATATGCATTTATCCTTGGTTTTCTGGTCTTTTGGCCATGAGGACATGTGTACCTGCTGAATGTGTGAGTGTGTTCCAGGGAGGCTGTGACAATTTTAGAGACAGACTAAGCAGGATTCAGATTCTTTGCAACTTGCTTAAGCTGTGAGAGCCCGGCACGGTTGCTCTCCCTCCCTGATCTGATTGCAGCATGCTTACATGGCATGGGCTTTTGTGAGAATTAAATGAAATGAGATATGTATGTGTAGCGACTGGCACATAACTGATGTTCCATAGATGTTAATTTCTTTTGCAACCCTGGACTGAAGCTGCCTTTAATTGGTTTCCAGGGGACTAGCCATTTGTCTCCTTTACTCTCTGTCACGCTTCCTTTTCACGGGTAGGGAGACACATTTAGGGTACTCAGAGGGACCTGCCTTCCAGTCCTCGTTACTACTCACTTTGGATAGGTGACTCCGTACTTTTGTGACTTAAGATTCCTCCTCCTCCTCTTCCTTCTTCGTCTTCTTTTCTTCTTTGAGAGAGAGAGAGGGCACAAGTGAGTGAGAGGCAGAAAGAGAGAGGGGGAGAATCCCATGAAGCACAGATAGAGATTGGGGGGGGGGCAGAGAGAATGAAGTGGGGCTCATCTGGGGCTAGTGTTTTACCCAAAGTGCGGTGAGATGTAGATTCCTTCCCTATAAAATGGGAACAGTAATGCTCGATGTTTCTGTACCTTTCTACAGTCTTTGTGAGGATTCCGTAAAGTAAGGCAGGGTTCTCAGACTTTAGAAGCTACCAGAATCATTCATTTAAAGCTTGTTAAAACAGATTGCTAGACTCCCTCCTCAGGGGTTCTGATTCAGTAAGTCTGGGGTGGGGCCTGAAAATTTGCATTTCTAACCAATTCCCAGGCAGTGCTGATGCAATAGTCCCAGGCCACACTTGGAGAACAGTGCCTGCCACACATTGAACCCAGATGGATATGAGCGACTGTCACCCATTGTCTTTTGGGGCAGGGGTGATCCTATAGACACCACAAGATGGCTATAATTCTAAGTTTAGGGTCCTTATTTTGACTATGTGAAATAATTGTTTAATTTAGTGTGTTTAGGGGGTTAGAATTTAGAAGTCATTTCTGTCTAAGGTATCCATGTGACTCAGACACAGGAATGAAGGGCCCAGACTGACCAGGTCCCATTGGCAGTTTTATCAGTCTGGTCCCCTTGAGGCATGCCTGGACTCAAAAGACAAATTCCTGGAATATTCTCCTATTGCTTTCTACCAGGTGTTGAGGACATGTTTGGGGGGAACTGGGGAAAATGACAGGAGACTTCCACATGCCCGAGTCTCCTTTGGTCTTGTATAAAAAGTCTCATTATCCTCAGGGTTTTTAAGTCTGTGAAGGAAGGATCTTCCCACTGAGGAAATCATAGGCCCCGACTCTTTTATTTTAGAAGGTGGATGGCAAAGATTAGGGGCATGGTGACACCCCTGCCACTTAATGAGCAGTCTGAGTTACAGATCTAAAATTAACAGCTTCTCCTCCTCCCTCCCTCCCACCCACCCAATACTTAAACTCTCCTTTGTCATTGCTTCTCAGAGCCCTCAGAGTTGCAAGAAATGTTGCCCGGATCCCCAAACCTTCAAAAATGGCCAGGCGTGGGGCTCAGTGTTGCATTAGGGTTAACATTCTAGGTCCTAGGGGCTGATAGATGGGGCCCATCTCCTCATTTTGTGGCTTGGAGTGTGATCTCAGCAAGTGACCTTCTGAACTCCATTTTCTTATCTGAATTGAGGACAGTAACAGCACTCATTTCAAAGAGTTCTTGGGAGGGACAATTAGATAAGAATGTGAGGACTCAAGGAGTGACAGCTATTGTTACTGTGGGGGGATTTTTAAGAGTTTGGGCACCGACTCCTGCATGCCGTCCCTGAGCTATCACTTTTACAGAGTTATCCAGTAGTATTCATTTGGTTTGTGGGGCCTACCTAGACTCTCAACTTTTCTTCATTTGTTTATAAAGCTTTGGGCCACAGGAGAAGGGAGAAAACCCTTCGCATGAGGCCTGGGGAAAGACATGGGGACACGGACGGTGGCAGGTTCTGTGAGGATCCCAACCCTGCCTAACCCTGAGAACTTCTTCTCAGTCCCTGTGAAGAAGGGTTAGAGCCATGAGCTGAAGGATCTCTTCTCACCTGGTGATATGGGACACTCAGTGGCTCCAAGGCCAAGCAGACAGAATGCAGAGCTGGGGAAAGGGGTGCTTTGAGAACCTAAGGGAACCCAAGTCTCTTAGCAGTCCCAGGAGGCTGAATCCTTGGTGGCACAGCCGGGTGTTCATAGCAGCCACGGCGTTCATGGGAAAACAAGGTAATTCCTATAGATACCCGTAGGTGGGTAGGATGTAGGAATGAATATGAGGGGGTTGTTCCGGGGTTCTCCCTCTAGATGGGGAGAAATCCATAATGGGGGCGGGAGGGACTGCAATTATACGGATGTGCATAGGTGAGGTGAGGGACGTTTGGGTGATGTGGCTGAAGCATGCTGCAGAGTGCTGGGTACATGGTGAGCACCCAGGAACCTGTCATTATTACTAGCTGTTCCCTGACACCCTGCTCTCTCCTTGTGCCCACAGGGCAGGGCAGTCTGAGCTGTGAGTATTGGAGGATGTGAGAGCCCTCATCCCCTCACAGACCTCTTTGAAGGATGCAGAGTGGGATGTTAACCCTATTTCAAGTTGATTTTCTCCACCAGAAGCATGAAGTATCTAATTTTGAGAGGAAAGAGTAACTTTTTCTTAGTTTATAGGAAGTAATGATGGTCCTGGATGGCTTTGAGGAACAATAGATTTGAGTCAGAAGACCTGGGTTCAAGTCCTAGCTCTGTTATCTTTGAAATGTGAGGCCACAGGCTAATTCTTTAACGTCCTCATTTGTAAAATGGACAAAACTGCCTGTCCTGCCAACAGATAATCAATGTAACAATGTTTTGTAAATGGTCACGTTCTGATAAGGCAGTTAAGGAAAGTGGTTTTGGTGTGGCTGATGATGTCTTCTAGGGCTACTGGCCTTCAACGAGGGGATGATCTCTTATTCCGAAATGAAGACGAATGAGGGAGTTTGGGCATGGAACCAAATGAGGGATATAGACATATTTTGGGATATTCTTGGGTATTCACTACCTACTCCTAAGGCTGGTTCCCAGGACATGAGCCTAATAGTCTTACCGGAATGTGTCACTGGGCCAAACCTGAGGACCTGACAGGTTCCCCCCCCCCCCCTTCTGCTATGGCCATGTATGACAGTCTACCTTCCAGGCTGGGAACTTGTAGGCTGTTAGCCCAGGGCCTGTAACACAGCAAGGTTGCCATCAGGGTTCACAAAATGACTCAGTAAGTGAATGAGTGCTTGGAAGATGTGGTTTCTTTTTTTGGATCACGCTCCTTGACTATATTCTGCACACTTGCTCTCATTCTCACACCTCTTCACACCTCATCAAATATCCTCAAAACTGTGGATACAGACTTGAACATGGAAACACCCCTACTTGGGTCTAAAAAGCAGGAATACCTGAGAAAGAACAATATGAATTGCTTTCTTTCCAGAGCCATTGGTGCCTTGGGGATCAACTTTGGGGAAGAAGGGAGATTTGGGAATTGGTTGCTGGTGACAGGATGGGGTGGGGTCAATGGGCAAAATCTGTGGAGAATGTGTCTGTCTTAGCACAATACCGTTTTGTAACTTAAAAAAGAGATGTAGATTCTAGGGACTTCCAGTGTTTTCTGAAAGCTTTTATGATTTTAAGCCAGGGCACATCTTAATTTTTTGCTGGTTTCCGTTGTTGTTCGCATAACCTCTTAGAAATGGTGATAACAATGACATCAATGAGGATGTGATTGAGGGCTTGCTCTGCACCTCCCCATGCATACTTTGTCTCATTTTCCGCAACAACTCTGTAAGATCGGTTATAATCTCCACCCCATTTAACAGATGAGGAAACAGAGGTTCAAGGGGTTAAGTGATTTCCCCAAGGTAACATAATCAGTCACCTTAATTTAAATTATATTCAAATCCTGGTCTGATAGTTGCATCCATGTCCTTCTTCACCCCCTTGAACTAACTCCTTCAAGAAGTGTAAGGTTTTGGGGCTCCTGGGTGACTCAGTTCAGCTTCTGACTTTGGCTCAGGTTATGATCTCATGGTTTGTGAGTTCCAGCCTGCTTTGGATCCTCTGTCTCCCCCTCTCTCTACCTTGCCCTCTCTCTCTCTTTCTCACTCAAAAATAAACATTAAAAAAAGTTTACGGTTGTCTCTGAAGTATTTTCTAAGCAGTTGAAATAAAGCCCTTCACAATGTAGATTGTGTTTCCTTGACAAGAAGGCCTCCCCCTCCCCAGTACATCCCTTCAAGGGCTTTTTCAGACAGTCCCCCACCCCGGAGTTCAGCCTAGGGCCTGGGGGAGAAAATGGGACAAGAGAACAATAAAACGAAAGATCCCAAGGCCTGTAACCGATCATGACTGAAACACACTTTCCCAGCTTCACAGAAATGTCAATCTGAATCTCTTTGTTCTAAAAGTTCTAGTTTCACAAAGCATCAATTTCCCCTAATAATAAGCCTTTTTATTCTTCATCTAATGATGCAGCTAGGTCTTGAGAATTCTTATGATCTCTCTTGCTCATCCAGGATGACAGGTGCACGCACAGTGAATTTATCACTTCCCTCCTTTTCCTTTACCATCATACATGATTTCCACCCCAGCACAAACAGGGGTTCTTAGCAGCCCCCCATATCCTCTGCCCCCTCGCTCTCTTACAGCCATGCACAGCTCTGAGCTCTCTGCTCAGCACCATCAGTTCTCCATGAATAAGCTTGTCCTATTTTCTTTGCCCACCCCTCCACGGTGACTCTTGTGTCAGCTGAGTGTACTGTGGGCACTTCCTCATGGCGGGGGGGGGGGGCGGTATTTTTGACTGGTTGTATGTTTGAACTAACATCACTCATGAGCTCTGTTCCAGGCACACTCTGAGACCTTTGAACAGATGATCTCATGTGCTGCTCACAACACCCTGATGAGGTGGGTCCTGATAGTAAACCCCCTGTACAGAGGAGGAAACTGAGGCATGAGCAGCCATCCAAAGACACAAAGCCCTCTAAGTGTCTAGATTCTGGAGACTGTCTTAACCACTGGGATTCACTGGCTTGGGGTTGTTCTGGAAACTTCTATGTGAATGTTGGACAGTGTTGAGCATAATACCTGGCTTTTGAAGTTTTCAGCCCAAAGGGTTCTAGAGAACCAATGTGGACAATAACCTTGAAAAGGTCAAGCCAAGCAATAACAATGACTATAGAGGTTTACAGAATAGCCATAGACCATTTGAAATTACCAAGAAATGACAGAAAGCAGGGCACAGGAATGGTAGTGGGAAATGCCCCTGCTCCTGCCTCCACCCATCATCACCTGCAAGACCTTCTCCCAGTCATCTGCATCTTCCCTCCCCTTCTGTCTTGTAGTGGCCATCCCAAGGTAGCTAACAGGCCCTTAGGACAATTCTCTAGGTTTCAGGTACATCAGTAGCACTTAGGGAGCCTATCTAAAATGCAGATTCTGTAAATTCTGATTCAAGAGGCCTGAGAAAGTGACCCATAGTTTTTCATTCTTACTGTGCACCTCAGAAGGTCCTAATATAAGAAGTCTCCAAACCACTGTTTAAAGTCACCAGTGCTGTTTGGATTACAGCGTTAGGGGAAGGAAGCAAGGAGTCCATTTGGTCCATGGCCTGGCTTGGCCTCAAGCACTCCCTCACAGATGGCTGTGAGCATAACTAGTCTTGTGACCCCATTGTTGTTGTTATTTACCTCTGCTGCTGGGGAGGATCCAGCTGAGTAGCTCTTCATCTTGATCTGTTCTGCTTATTGTGGGAGCTCAATAATATTTGTTATTATTTTTTAAATCTTCTTGACTAGAATCAAGACTTTTGTCTGCTGGTCTGAGATATCCGACCAGGGGATTACCTTACCTTTGAGTCCACATTTAGACCTACTGAAATGATTGGGGAAGAATAGGGAAGAGATGCTGCACGAAAGAATGACAGCTGCTTGTTTAGGTGTGGACACAACTGAAGTTGCCCCCACACTCAAGTTTCCTCTGATTGATTTATGCTGGAAACCTCACCTCTCACAGGAGGGTTTTTCCCAAGAAGAGGAGTGGCCACCCTTCCCATCCCAGATACGATCTCCTGCCAGGCACTCCCAATTGTTGCACTCATTTTATGGCCAAATCAATGTCTAGTTGCCTTTAATCACCAGCCCCATCAGGTTAGTAATAAATCTCTGAACAGGTTTTGCAATTAGTTACTTGGTTTTTCTTGGTCCATATCATGCTTCTAAAACCAGTACTCATCTAATGTCCACATTGGCTATAGGCTCGACTAGGGCAAGAAACACATCTATCTTGAGAGGCTCACTCAGTGCCTGAAATATACAAGGTGTTCTGCAAATGTTTGTTGATTACGTGATTATAGTTTTATAAATCCACAGGTTTTTTTGTTTTGTTTTGTTTTGTTTTGTGGTAGCTGCCACCAGACTCTGTGGGGCTGGATAGATAAAACTACAAATAAAATTTCATCTCGGACAAAAATGAGAAGATTTAAGGCATTTGTTTTAATTTTTCTATAAAGCTAAGTTTATGTTGTGTAAAAATACAGCCTATTCTGAGACTGTGTTCTTCCTAATCTGTGAGTATTAAAATTATCTTTATTTTATGAGGTGATGGTAATAGATGTGCCTGTATTGATAGAACTGACTCCCACCCTGTTCTTTTGAGGAGGTTCCCACATCTTCTGCCTAGATAACTGAAGCAGACTAGTTGACTTGTCTAGGTGACTCCAGAAGTAGCCTTCCTGAGTCCACTCTTCCCCCTGATCTATCAGGACTTCTCATGACAAACCAGAGAAGTTGATCCTAGCTTTCACTCTCTTGAGGTACTTCCTCAAATATAGAAAGGCTTTTTAAAAGACGATGGGTTTAAATCTAGTGTGTTCTCAGTCGGATCCTGGAACAGAAAAAGAGCACTAGTGGAAAAACTGGTAAAATCCTAACAAAGTTTGTAGTTTAGTTCATGGCAATCTACCAGTGCTAATGTCTTTGTTGTGCTGGATGTACCATGGTTATGTAAGATATTAATAGAAACTGGGTGAAGAATATAAGAAGGCTGTATTATTTTTTGTAACCTTTGTATGAATCTAAAATTATTCCCAAATAAAAAGTTTATTTAAAAAAAAGATAAATTCTCACAGTCTTGTGTGTTAAACAATCCAGTTGACTAGAGTTAGACTTTAAAAATGTAAATCAGAGGGGCACCTGGGTGGTTCAATCGGTTGAGCATCCGACTTCGGCTCAGGTCATGACCTCGCGGTTTTTGAGTTCAAGCCCTACATCAGGCTCTGTGCTGACAGCTCAGAGTCTGAAGCCTGCTTCAGATTCTGTCTGTCTGTCTGTCTGTCTGTCTGTCTCTGCCCCTTCCCTGTTCACACACTATCTCTTTAAAAGAATAAACATTAAAAAAACTTTTTAAAAATGTAAATTAGAGCCTATCAGAATCTTTCTTAAAATCATCAATGGCTTCTCATTGCTCTATGAGTAAAATTCCAAATCCATACCAGGCCCTTGAGAATTGGCCCTGCTTATTGTCTCCTGTCTGGCCACTCCACCTTTGAGCACTTTATTCTGGTCACACTGGTCTTCCTTCAGTTGCTCAATGAGGCCATGCTTGTCCCTGCTTTAGGCCTTTGCCCTCGCCTCTGCCTTGGACCCTCTTCCTTGAGGTCTCCACATGGCTGGCTTGTCTTGATGTTTGGGTGCCTTTGCTGCCCACCTGCTCGAAAGTAGCTTCCCTTCATTTCATCTTGCTTTGTGTTCTTCACCACACTTAATACTATCTGTCAAATTATTTAAATGGTTTATTTGATTATTATTTATTTGTTTATTATCTTCTCCTCTTCCTGGGATGTCAGCTCCATGAGGACAGAGGTTCAGTTTTCATCACTGTATCTTCATCCCCCTTCATAATAGGGGCTCTGGATTTATTTGCCTAATGAACCAAAGAAGGGACATTTCATCCCTTCCTAACTCCTGGTTATGGGTGAGAAGATTCAGCTTCCACGGCCTCTGGCACTTCTCTTTCCCACAGCTCTTGCCCACCTGGATTGTAACCGTCCAGTGACCCATTTGTTTCCTTCACTAGGTCCTAAGCTCTGGTGGGTGGTACAATGTCACTTGCTTTTGTACTTGCAGAGGTGTCACAATGCCTGGGACAACACTGACACCCAATAGTGGTAAAACTCATTAGGACCCCTGCCTCAGACACTTGCCAACTTGGGGAGTCAGAACTGAACTGTATTCTAGATAAGATCAGTCACTGACCACTTAATTCATCTTTGTATTGTCAGTGCCTTGCCTTGGAATACACTCAATCTGTGTATTTGAAAAAAAAAAATTTATTAAAGTTTTTAGAAGGTTTATTTATTTATTTTGAGAGAGAGAAGAGAGAGCAAGGTAGGGGCAGAGAGAGAGAGAAAGAGAGAGAAAGCATCCCAAGCAGGCTCCACACCGCTGGCACAGAGCCCGACGTGGGGCTCGAACCCACAAACCGCAAGATCACAACCTGAGCTGAAATCAAGGGTCAAATACTTAACTGACTGAGCCGCCCAGGCTCCCCTTGATCTGTGCCTTTTGAATGAATAAAGGAGAGGATGGGGAAAAAACAGGCTGGCTATGTGATTAGAGGGAGTTCAGAATGAACTTTGAAATTCAGCCACTATCTAAGTACTGGCCAGAGTGTATACTCAAGGGAAGAGTGAATTGCAGGTCTCATGTTCATTCTGCCTTCCTGTGTTTTTTCTTGGCCATACTGTCTTCATTTCGGTCTCCCTTTCCTCCTTCCTCCTTTCTGTTACTGAGTTTAGGTCTTTTCCAAACTGTAAACCCAAAGCTGCTGCTTTGGCTTCCCCGGCAACCGCACTCAGCAGTCATGACAACCTGCAGGGGACACCCAGGGGGAGAAACGACCTCTTGCCTAATTAAGCAACAGTCCTTCATTCTTTTTGATTTAAGCAAGAGATGGCATAAAACCATGGAAAAAGTCTGCAACTCGGAGGTAGACCAAATGGGTTTCAGAACTCTTAGATATGCAGGTGGCCAACAGACCCATGAAAAGATGCTGAAAATCAGTTGTCACCAGGGAAATGCAAATCAAAACCACAACAAGGTATCACTTTACACTTGTCATAATGGCTAAATAAAAAATGTACTAAATAACAAGTGTTGGCAAAAATGTGTACTATTACTGGGAATACAAATTGGTGCAGCCACTGTGGAAAACAGTAGAAGTTTCCTCAAACAAAAAATTGAAAACAGAATTACCATATGATCCAGTAATTCTACTACTGGGTATTTACTCTAAGAAAGAAAAAAACACTAATCCAAAAAGATATATGTTTATTGCAGCATTATGTACAGTAGCCAAATTATGTATGCAGTTCACGTGTCCATTGATAGATGAATGGATAAAGGAGATGTAGAGTGTGTGTGTGTGCATGTGCGTGTGCGTGTGCATGTATACATATATAAAATGGAATATTACTCAGCCATAAAGAGAGTGAAAGCTTGCCATTTGCAACAACATGGATGGATCTAGAGAGAATAATGCTAAGTGAAATAAGTCCGAGAAAGACAAAAGTACCGTATGATTTCCCTCATATGTGGAATTTAAGAAACAAATGAACGAGGAAAAAAAAAGAGACAAAAAACAGACTCTTAAATACAGAGAGCAAATTGGTAGTTACCAGAGGGGAGGTGGGTGTGCAGATGGGTGAAATAGATAAAGGGAATTAAGGATACACTTATCTTGATGAGCCCTGAGAAATGTATAGAATTTTGAATCATTTTATTGTACACCTGAAACTAATATAATGTTGTATGTTAATTGTACTTCAATTAAAAAAAACACCTGTCTTGTAATAAGTGAGTTATTTGGCACAGGAAATTTAAACTCCTAGAGCCTTGGTTTCCTCATCCACAGAATGGGGAAAATGCACACCTCTTTGCTTGGTTAATGGAGAGTAATTTAGATTCACAAAGGTCAAGCCGTGGTCTGGGGGTGCTGACCAAGAGGATCCTATCTTCCAAAGAGGGATGCATGTGTTTCAGTGGCTGTCAATTTATGAGTGGCCCCTGAGTTTGAGAAGATAAAGTCTCTTGGCTGTTTCCTGCCCTCTAGTCTGCTTGTGTAGTTTCGATTTATTTTAGTAATGAATTCAGTTGGCATTTTCCCTCTGGAACCCTGTTATTAAAACAAAGTTGACAGAGACCCTGCTCGCAGGTACAACAGTGTAGGAATGAAATGAACTCCTATGTACAATATGAGTCTCAATATTGGTTCAGCCTTGGCATGACACTTAGAATGAGTGAGAGCAGTGGGAATCTCATTAATCCTCACAATTTAGCACCAGCCTCGGGGAGAGGAGAAAATCATGTCTGATCGTACTGTCCTGTTAGCCTTGTAAATTCACAGGGGAGGGCGGTAAAAGGAGCAAGAGTATTTATCCTAACTCTTTGGTCATTTGCTTGTGGATCTAAGACCAAAGACTAATTGAACTTACAGAAGTAAAATGGTGTTGTTGTGAGAAGGCTCAGGTAGGTGGAGAGAACTGTTATCGGTCAGCCCTTCACCTTTCATTTAATGAGCACCTGATATGTGCTAGCCACTGTTCTGGGCACTGTGAATGGAAAGGTTAAGAAGCCAGTCAAAATCCTTGCCCTCAAGGAGGTTACATTCTGGTAGGAAGAGGTGGACAACAACCAAATGAGCGAGTTAGCTAATAACTTCTGTAACGAAAATAAAACAGCGTAATGTATGTAGGACTCCCATATGGGAGTGGTGGGGACTTTTAGGTTAATAGTCAGGAAACACTTCTCTGAAAATGTGACACAGGAGTGAAAAGTGGATTTTTGGATGGAGGCAGCTGCAGAGATGGAAGTTACCAGCATCTCGCTAAGGAACAGGATGAGGGGAAGCCTTGTGCCTGGAATGGGTTCAACATTAGGGAGAAAAAAAGACCCCTCAGTCTCCTCTAAATGCTAACATACAAGTACTTAACATTTCCACATTCTTAACTACTTACTAGTGACGTTTATTACTTACCAGCAATGTGACCTTGGACAGGTTATGCAGTCATTCTAATTTGACAGGTATAACCTGACAGTTGTAAAGACTCCACAGCTCCATAGCCTTCTTACAAGAAGTATACATGATACTAGCAATAAATGCTAGTAACTCTCGAGTGCTTATTATTTGCTGGGCACTATGGTAAGTGGTTCACATAGAATACCTCGTTTGATCTTGATAACTTTCTTAATAAAGTAAGAATCATTGTAATCCCTATTTTGCAGATGAAGAAACTGAGTGCAGAGAGAGTGAGTAACTTGCTCATCCAGAGTTGGGTAAAGCTCTCAACTTTACCCCCATATCTTAGAACAGTGCCCGTCGGGTGCTTAGCCCAGTGTCTGAAAGTGGTGGCTCTCAGTGCTTCTAGATCTATCGTTACTACGAACATTTTCTTTCTTCCACTTTATCACAGCTTTGATTGATTTGAGAATCTGGGTTTTAGAATGTGACTTTCAGGAGTCAGGGATTTGCCATAGAGCCAGAGCTGGAAGCCAGACCTTCTGAGTCCTGATCCCTAGGTCTTTCCCCTATGGTGTGCCTCCCTGGAGTTTTTGCTTATTATAATTAGGCATATTTTGAAAGGAACCCTCAGAAATACACCCTGAATTTGCTTCAGTAGATCCAGCTGTTTGCAAAACAATAGGTTCAATTTCTTCCTCAATACTGCTTCTATTAACATTTAAAATATGCCTCCATATTCATTGTTCCTATTTTAAGCTAAAAAATCATCAGAGCATTTCAGTATTCATCAACTGATGAAGCCCACTGGGTTTCTGAATTGACACCTCCTCTGCCACCTGTTACCCAGGCATGACTCTCTGTGCCTGTCTAGCTCCTCCTTGTGTACGTCCCAGGAAGTTCAGGTCTCTTTGAGACTTCACAGGTAGGAAACTTTTTTCCTGGTAAGTCTGTTTGGTTTTTTTGCATATGGTCATCAAATTCTCTCGGATTTCTACAATGGAAATTTAAATGGGAATTTTTTTTAAAGTCCTCTTGTATAGGATTGTTGGGTGCTATCCTATCTACCTCTGAGAGTGAAGGAGAGCACATCTGACCTCCCTTCCTTGCCAGGCAGTTGTAGTTATAAATGGAAGGAGGACGTGACAGAGGAAAAGTAAGGCAGCAAGGGTCTCTTTCCTCTTTATTTTCCATGAGGCTAAAGCTTCTTCTGATCTTTCTCTGAGACTGGGGCTGATGTTATCCATTGTTATCTTTGGACTTGAGATGCCTACTCCATGTGTCTGCTTAGAAGTCTTAACAGGCAACTCAAATTTAACGTGATGAAGACAAAACTGCTGACCTTCATCCCCAGATTTGGTCATCTTTCAGACTTCCCCATATGTGTTAATAGCAACTCTGTCCTTTGAGGTGCTCGAGTAAAAATTTTGGACTCTTCTCCACCATTTTGCCCTCTGTTGTATGATCCTGTGTCCAGTTCATCAGCAACAACTGTTGGCCTTCATCTTCCAAATAGGTTTGGAAGCTGACCATGTCTTTTGCCTTTGTAGTTGCAACTGTGGACCAAGCTACCATCCTTTTTCCTGATTTCCATGGTCTCTTAACTGGCCTGCTTCCACTCAAGCCCTTTTTCTTCATACTCAGTATGATAGCCACAGTGATCCTTTTAAATCTGCATTGGTGAACGCCCCACCTTTGCTCAAAACACTCCAGTGGGAGCGCTTGGGTGTCTTGGTTGAGTGTCCAACTTTGGTTCAGGTCATAATCTCATGGTTCATGAGTTCAAGCCCCATGTCAGGTCCTGGGCTGACAACTCAGAGCCTGGAGCCTGCTTTGGATTCTGTGTCTCCCTCTCTCTCTGCCCCTCCCCCCACTGTGCTCTGTCTCTGCCTGAAAAATAAATAAACATTTAAAAAATTAAAAAAGAAACCACTCCAATGGCTTTCTGTTTCTTAGAATGAAAATTAAATTCTTAAAATGGCCTATTAAGCCCTCTAGGATCCTGCTGCTCCCCTTATAATTCTAATCTCAGTTAATCTACCCCCTTATCCATTCTAGAATGTAAATTCTATGAGGGAGGAGTATTTGTCTGATTTTTCAGTGCCAACAATGGTACCTGGCACATAGTAGGCACTTAAGCATATTTTTTTTATTTATTTAAAAAAATTTTTTTTCAATGTTTATTTATTTTTGAGACAGAGAGAGACAGAGCATGAATGGGGGAGGGTCAGAGAGAGAGGGAGACACAGAATTAAATTGGAAGCAGGCTCCAGGCTCTGAGCTGTCAGCACAGAGTCCGATGCGGGGCTCAAACTCATGGACCGTGAGATCATGACCTCAGCCAAAGTCGGACGCTTAACCGACTGAGCCACACAGGCGCCCCCTTAAGCATATTTTTTAAATGAATGCATGAATGACTGTTAAAAGAGATTACCGTAGTGCCAACTGTATTGTCAGGAATCATTTCATTAAAAAAAGAAAACCAATTCAAATTGAATGTGGTTTTATCACTTCTAATGTGATTGGAAATTCAATGTATTGCTTTTAGGGTAGCTCTGTGTAGAAACTCAAATGAACCCACTGGTCCTTGACTACCTTTGACCAATGCCTCTTTTTCTTCCTTATTAGCTTCATTCTCAGGCAAGCTTTCTTGGTCACTAAAAACTTTAGCATTATGTAATACTACCTTAACAATACCAATGGACACAAGTCCAGGAGACAATCTAATTAATTTAGGTCGATTCAGGTGCCTCTTTCTAAACCAATCACTGTGATCTAGTGTGATCAAATGCTCCTATTGGCCAAATCGATTCATCTCACCACCCCTGGAGTAGAATGTGAGAGTAGGGGTTTCAGACCCACCAACAGTCCACAGACTGAGAAAGAGAGAGGGCTGCCCCTGTAAAGAGAAGTATAGATATCATTGTCAGGTTCATCCCATGTTACCACCAGATGTTTGCAAAACACGGTTCTGATCTTGTCACTATTGTGCCCTAGGATCCTTGGTGACTCCCTGTTGAAATAAATGCCAGAATCCTTGGTCTGGTATTCAAGACTCATTGTAATGTAGTCCTAGCCTGGTCCTCCAGTTGTATGTGTCACCATGCACTCCCATATTCCCTTTACCGCAGAACCCCTGGACCGTGTGCTATTCTTGGAATGCCATTTGTTCTTTTATTGGTCCAAATGTACACATACATGTACTTATATGTCTCCCAGAATTTGTTCATTTAGTGACCACTCTGTAGAATGCCTTTTGCCTTCTCTATGTATATAAAAGCCAACACATTCCTTTTTAAAATGTTTATTTTTGAGAGAGAGTGCACATGGACAAGTGAGTGGGGGAGGGGCAGGGAGAAAGGGAGACAGAATCTGAAGCAGGTTCTGCGCTGTCAATGCAAAGCCCAATGTGGGGCTTGAACCCACAAACTGAGATAATGACCTGAGCCAAAGTCAGATGCTCAACTGACTGAACCACCTAGGCACCCCAAAAGCCAACACATTAATGGCCCAAGTTAAGTATCATCTTTTCTAGGATGTCCTCATTTTTCTCCTTAACCCCCATACAGCTCAAAATGATTTATTCCCTCCATCTCTCTCCATAGTACTTTATTTATTCCTCTCTTAATAAAGTAGCATTTTTTATTTTTGGCCTTGGTTGAATGTTGTATCTGTACATACCTATTTCCCCTCTTGGACTCTAAAATCTTTGAGGGCTTGGACATCTTTTCCCCTACATAGCCAACCTGTTATGATAGTATTGTGCACATAAGAAGTATCTGAGAACTGTTTGTAAAATGAGTGAATAACAAACTGAATTGAGTGAAACTTTCAGTTTGTCCTTTTTCCTTATCACTGTGATCTGTTTATTTTTGTAGCACATGTATTTGTAGAGCACGTTTGGATTTGTAAGTTGTTCTGAGGCTTTTCAACTTACTAATTTTTCGTAATGGTATTCTGAACTGAGTATTATCCCTATTTTAAGAAGAAAGAAGCTGAATCTCAGTCCAGGGTAACTTTTTGGTTGTGCAGTGGTAAGGGCAAGAATTGAATTCAGAACTTTAAAAAAAAATGGTATTAAAGTTTGTTTTTATTTTAGAGAGAGAGAAAGCATGCATGCCAGTGGGGGAGAGGAGCACGGGAGTGGGGGGTGGGGAGAGAGAGAGAGAGAGAGAGAGAGAGAGAGAGAGAGAGAGAGGTAGAGAGAGAGAGAGAGGTTGAGAGAGAGAGAGAGATTGAGAGAGAGAGAGAAATTCCAAGCCGGCTCCATGCTCAGTGCAGAGCCAGACGCGGGGCTCATAAACCATGAGATCATGACCTGAGTAGAAATCAAAAGAGTCCAACAGTTAACCGACTCAGCCCCCCAGGTGCCCCTGTTTATTTATTTTTAGTTGAAGTAGACACATTAGTTTCAGGTGTACAAAATAGTGATTCGACTGTTCTACGCATTATGAAATGCTAAACACGGGTGGAATTACCATGTGTCACCATACAAGGTTATTATGATATTATTGACTATATTCCCTGTGCTGTACTTTTCATTAATTCAGATATTTTGACTGTAATTAGTCATGAGTCTTTTGGCAACAAGTGGCAGCAACTCAAACCAGCTTAAGCACAAAAGGAAATTTATTGGTTAATTGGTGACCCCAAAGAACCATGCTTTTCGGTATTCATGATGTTGTGTAGTGTTATCCCTTAGTGACTCTGGGCTTGGATGTGTGACTTTTTTGGCTGATGGGACTTTAGCAAGCATGATGTAAACAGAAGCTTGATTAGTTGCTGGCAAATTGGGACTTGTCTTCTTGGAATGATCTCTCTTGGAGCACACCTGACATGCCCTAAGAAGCCCAGGCTGTAATGAAAGACTATGGGGAAGAAGAAGTGAGATGCTCGGTCAGCAATCACAGCTGAGGCTTCAGCTGCTACCCAGCACCAGCAACCACCATGAGTGAACACGGGGTGTGAGTCAGCATCCCGGCTGTAATTGCCCAGTCTAGCCTCCACATGACTGAAACCCTGAACGATGACAGAGAATAAAGTGGTTGTCATTTAAAACTGTTAAGTTTCAGGGCATTATGGTATTAGCAATAGGTATCAAAAAGATAAGGTGAGCATCTGATATATTCTTTTGTTTTTAATGTTTATTTATTTGTGTGTGTGAGAGACAGCGCAAGGAGGGGCAGAGAAAGGGAGAGGCAGAGAATCACAAGCAGGCTTCACCCTGTCAGCATGGAGCCCAACGTGGGGCTTGATCTCAAGGACTGTGAGATCATGACCTGAGCCGAAAGCAAGAGTCGGATGCTTAACTGACTGAGCCACCCATGTGCCCCCTGATACAATCTTTTTGAGTTCACCTGCTCAACCCTGAAACAATCATTGTGGACAGGGTGGTAGGGTCTTGTGCCTCCTACAAGGGCCACATGGAGCAGGGTGGAGAGATGCTCAAAAATACTCCCACGACTGGGAAATTGTGCAGAACAGACAATTGTAGCTACCAGAGCCTGTCCAAGCCTGGAAAAAGCCAGTTTAGCTTCTCAGTATGTCAGGCAAGAATCATAGTCCGTTAACAAGTTCAAGTGCAGCTGTTTCACTTTACAGTTAATGCAATTAAGGCCCAAAGAAGACCATTTCCAGGGTCAAGACCCACTGGTTGTCAGGCCACAATCACAGTATCCCGGCTCCTACTCTGGGTCTCCTTCTTTCAATCTGTTTTCTCAGCAGTGGTGGTTCTCAGGAGTGGGGTGGATGTGGGGTTTATGTGTGTGAGTGTGTGTGTCTTTCTGGGAGTCTGACCTTTGTAGGATGGAGGGGATGGGGGAATTGATGTAACCCTACCAAAGTTCTGTTTTCAGCATACTCCTCTGGGCAGATACCCATACTCACACATCAGTCAGCTCCCTGGATTTGGAGTCAAACCGCACTCAGCCCCAGCCACACATGCTCTTCGGCCTTTGACACGATTGATTGTTAAACCAAGCAGCCCAGGACACATCTCTGAAGTGTTGTAAAATTTTGCTGGGGAGGAACACTTACAGACACCACTGGGGACCTCAGGCTTATGTAATGCCCCACTTGATGTAAATTTGTAGGTCTTTAGACAATTTAAGGGCAATTTTTGTGAAATTTCCCAGGACATTTTGTTTCCTCAGGCAAAAAATGGCTTTTGCTGCATGGACAACAGTTGAGCATCCAGTCCAGCGACAATCAACAGTGGCCTCTCACAGATCAGTAAATATGGGCAGGAAACCAGATTCTTCGTGTTCACTATATCCACTCATCACTCTTCCTTCTCATCACTACTAGAGATAGAGTTGTAGGGTGCTCATTCTGAGAGAGAATTTAGAGTTTAGTCAACTAACATTTTTAGAGATGAGGAAATAGAAGCCCAGAGAGTGCTAAGGGCTTGTACCAGTTGTCCAGTAATCTCATGGATTGACTTGGGATAAGAGTTCTCATTATTTGACTCCAAGGCAAACCTTGCCAGGGCCCTGAGATCTTTTGGTGCCTTCAGGGGCAGCTCTGATACAGGATAGGGAGGGATAGGGAGGAAGGCATGAAGAAGGAAGAGAGGGAGGGTGCCAAATGTCAATGGAAACTGATTTATAACAGGGGGACCTCAAGGAGTGAAGAGAATGATCTAAGATTTCATCAGTAGACGCTCTGGACCTTGTTGCCAGTCTTAAGCCACAAGCAGGATGCCTGGATCTAAAATCTTTAAGGTTTTTAAAAAATCGAAGTATAATTAACATACATTGTTACATTAATCTTTAGGAGGTTTCTATACTCACAAGTGCCTCTAGAAATTTAGCCGTGCTACGTTACATTTTCTCAGGTCCCTGACTCACCTGCCTAAGATTCAGAGAGGTTAAGCCGTTTACCCAAGATCGCACAACCAGAAGGAGCTAACTCTAAAGCCTATGCCCTTTGCATTACCCTGCACTGGCTTTAAGGGGGCTAGACATAATCTTTACTGTAAATGCAATTGAAAGTATTTGTTCCAAAGAAAAAAACCCACAGGAATAATACAGGAGCTTATTTATATTTAAATCATGCCTAGTACAGATGGTTGAGGTTGTGGGCTCCAGGGTCAGATGGTCCAGGTAAAATCCACGTTCTATCGCGTGCAGCTCTTTGACCCTAGGGAAACATTCAGTCCCTTCAAGGAATTCTTTTACCTCTTCTTCTTTTTTTTAATGTTTATTATTTTTTTTTTTGAGAGAGAGAGAGAGTGCAAGCAGGAGAGGGGCAGAGAGAGAGGGAGACACAGAATCCCAAGCAGGCTCCAGGCTCTGAGCCGTTAGCATGGAGCCTGATGCGGATCTTGAACCCACGAACCGTGAGATCATGACCTGAGCCAAAGTCAGATGTTTAACTGACTGAGCCACCCAGGTGCCCCTGGAATTCTTTTACTTTTTACCTTTACAATGGACGTAACTTAAACATTTACTTCATAGTGTTGTTATGAGGATAAAAGGGAGATAATGCTTGTGAATCGCTTAACACCGTGCCTGGCACTTAAGCACTTAGAAATGTTAGCTCTTATTTGGTTTTATCATGCACAGTATCAATTGGGGAATGGGATGATGATGCAGAAAGGGAAAATACAAAAGGGAAAAGACTACCTCTTCTTCATGTTTCAGTTGGCTTAGCTCACTGATTCCTTTGTGTGTCCCCAGAAAAACACCTATCCTCCCTGGTTGGTGAGATTAGATCAGCTCATTCCAAAGGTGAGAGACAAGTGAAATCCTTCAGGGGGAAGCCCAACTGGCTGTGCACAAAGATACATGTAACAGGAAAGTCTTTGTAGGATCATTTATAATAGAGAAGACCCAGGAATAACCTAAATGTGAGTTTATAAAGAACAGGTACATCTCAGTCAAAGCACGAGAGTATCTCCAGGTGCTTAGGGTAAAACATTGGAATTGTGTTTGATTCCATTTTTTTTTCTCTCACTCCGCATGTGAATACCATCAGTAAATCCTGTTGACTCTACTTTTAAAATATGTTCACAGTTTGACTTGTTCTCATTACCTGCACAGCTATCACCCTGTTCTCAAGCCACTGTTAGCTCTTTTGTAGATTTCTGCAGTCACTTTTGACTTAGTCTTCTGCTTCCCCGCTTGCCTTTCTACCTGCAGTAGCATCCTTGCTGTTCTTTGAATCCTACCTTAGAGCCTTTCTACTGGCTTTTCCTATTGTCTGGAAAACTCTTTTCCCCCGTATCCTCATAGCACCCCCCATCATCTGCTCAAGCCTGCTTCTCACTAAGGCCTGTTCTATCTGCCATTTTTAATTATGTTCTACTTCACTCTGAATTTAGTAGTGCCAATCCCCTTTACCCTTTTTCCTAGAATTTATCACTTTTTCATGTACTGTATATTATTTACTTATTTTTTAAGTGTATTGTCTATTTCTTGACACTGAAATATAAGCTCTTTGAAGGCAGGATTTTGCCTTTTTTTTTCTTTTGGTTTTGTGGTTTCCTATTACATCCTTAGCCCGTAGAATAGTTTTAAGCATATATTAAGTGCTTAATAAATATTTGTTGAAGAATGAATGAGTTATTTACAATGAGTTAGTATGGACTCTTGAAATCAATGAGAGGAAACTGTAGGAATTGACACAGAAAGATGTCCAAGGTATATTTTTAAATTAAGTCACATTGTAAAACTATTAAAATATATTTAAATATAAATGGAGTTATACACACATATGTATACACACGTATACACACATATGCCTATATGTATATAATTTCATTTATGTTTCATTTATGTTTAAAAAACAACCAAGCCATTTATTTGTATTTGCATACTTATGTATAGAAATGCATAAAATGTTGGCAAGGCCATATTCTAGACTGAAAAAAATAGTTATTTTTGGGGGGAAGAGTGAAGCAGACTTTTTGCTTTATTCTTTATACCTGTCTAATTTTTAAAATTTATCCTGCAAAAGGCTGTATTCATGCAACACTTGTGTTAAGTTTTTATATACATTTTCTCAGTTGGTATAAATTTTGAAAAAAAAATATGTGCAGAAAATTTAGCACTCTTGTTAGATTTTCCTAGATCAGCTAACCTGAACAAGTTGCCAGCAGAGAGGTTTGAAATGCGTAGAAATCATCATTCTTGCCCACATGACCTGATCCTTGCCTCCCCAGACCCACATCCAGTACTAGACTGTGAACTGCTTGGGAACAAAACTGTGATTGTTTGGTCACATCCATAGCCTTATCTTCCAGAAGCACAATACTTTGGACCTACTGGTGCAAAATACAGATTTGTTTAATTGAAGCAGCTCTTTCCTTACCCACATTCTTTCCAATGTGGCTTCCTTAATGGAGCCTCGGTTCGCTTTCCTCCCTGCAGGTGGCAGTCTTCATCGGCTAGAACTAGTCATGGTTCCTAGAGCGGGATTCTCATGCATCAGGTGCAATGCATGCTTTCAGTAACTCTTATTTCATAACACCTCCTTTACTATTCTAGAATGAAACTAATAGATTAGGGGCGCCTGGGTGGCTCAGTCGGTTAAGCGTCCCACTCTTGATTTCAGCTCAGGTCATGGTCTCCCAGCGTGGGATCGAGCCCCGTGTGGAGCTCTGCACTGACAGCAAGTGGAACCTGCGTGGGATTCTCTCTCTGCCTCTCTCTGTCCCTCCCCTGCTTGTATTCTCTCTCTCTCTCTCTCTCTCCCTCACCCAAAATAAACATTAAATAAAGAAACTAATAGGTTAATCTACCTAGAAATATAACTTGAAAAACCAATACAACACCCTGTCCTTGAAAACCCTTGAGTATGAATAGAAGTAAAGGGAAAATAATTGATAATAAAATACTATGTATTGTAATAGTAAATGCTTGGGTGTGTTTTCCCTAGGAGATATTGTGAAGTGGTCGGATGGTCTGCTTATGTCTAGGACCGCTGTAAATGCAACAGCTATCTGATGTAGGAGCAGCATTTCAATCTGTGATGTGATTTTCTAAAATGGTAGACAATTCTCAGCAGAGCTTTTTTAAAAAAATGTTTATTTATTTTGGAGAGAGAGAGAGAGAGAGACCTCACACACATACACACACACGCACGCACAAGTCGGGGAAGGGCAAAGAGAGAGGGGAACAGAATCAGCCCAGAGCCCAACACAGGGCTCGAACTCACGAACAGGGAGATCATGTCTTGAGCTGAAGTCTGATGCTTAATTGACTGAGCCATCCAGGTGCTGCTCAGCAGAGCTTTTAATTAAAGTACAAACTTCCCTTAATTTATTTGGCTATTTGGTCCCCAGAAATGTACATTAAAGCCAAGCTCCTCACTCTCACCAGTAAACAAACAAACAGATTCTAGACTCAGATAATTATAAACAGGTGTTTTACCTGCGTGAGAGTCTGGGGTGTGGGACAGTTTTTGGTTGTGTAGGACTGCCCTTCTTATTGCAGAATGTTATGCATCCCTGGCCTCCCACCCACTAAATATCTGTGGTGTTCATTCATTGTGAGTACAGTACTGAGAAAGAAGCATTTCCACATATTTCCATAATGCCCCTCAGAGGGCACTCCTGGCCCTCTTAAGAACTTCTGCACTATCTGTGCTGTATGGTAGTATAGCCACATGTGGATACTGAGCCTTGAAATGTGGCTAGTGCAACTAAAGAACTAAACTTTTTGTTTTTTAAATGTTGATTTATTTATTTTTGAAAGAGATAGACAGAGCGAGAATCCGAAGCAGTCTCTGAGCTGTCACTGCAGAGACTGACATGGGGCTTGAACCCACAAATGTCAGTATGTCAGTGCAGAGTCTGATGCGGAGCCATGAACCCTGAGATTGTGACCTGAGCTGAAGCCGGATGCTTAACCAACTGACCAAACCGAGTGGCTCTTTTTTTTTTTTTTTTTTTTAAATGTAGGTTTCAATCCCACCATGGAGCCCAGTGCGGGGCTTGAACCCAGGATGCTGAGATCAAGACCTGAACAAAGACCATGAGTCAGATGCTTAACTGAGCCACCCAAATGCCCTAAAGAACGAAACTTTTAATTTAACTTACACATTTAAAAACTAATGCTCTATTCAGTTATTGGGAAACTTTTAAGTATGATCGGGACAACTTAGTTGGGTTGTGAATCTACCTAGTCTACTGTAAATTTCCTGAACTCTGAATACAGATCAAATATTTCTAATAAAAGGTTTACTGAACTAATTGAGATGCTCTAAGTGTAAAATACCCAGAGGAATTTGAAGATTTAGAAAGCAAAAAAGAATATAGGGACTCCTGGCTGGCTCAGTCAGAAGAGCATGTGACTCTTGATCTTGGGGTCATGAGTTCAAGCCCCACATTGGGTGTAGAGATTACTTAAATACATAACACTAAAAAAAAAAAAAAGAATATAGAGTATCTTATGAACACCATTCCTATATTATATTACATGTTGAAATGAAGAAAGTTTGGATTTATTGGATTAAATGTTATTAAAATGAATTTCACTTATTTCTTTTTATTTTGTTAATGCTGCTACTAGAAAATTTAAAACTACATATATGGGGGCAACGGGGTGACTCAGTCAGGTAAGCGTCTGACTTCGGGTCAGGTCACGATCTCATGGTTTGTGGGTTCAAGCCGTGCGTCAGACTCTTTGCTGACAGCTCAGAGCCTGGAGCCTGCTTCAGATTCTGTGTCTCCTTCTCTCTCTGACCCTTCCCCACTCACACTCTGTCTCTGTCTCTCTCTCAAAAATAAACATTAACGGGATAGAAGGAACATACTTAAAGATCATAAAAGCCATTTATGAAAAGCCCACAGCTAACATCATCCTCAACGGGGAAAAACTGAAAGCTTTTTCCCTGAGATCAGGAACACGACAAGGATGCCCACTCTCACCGCTGCTGTTTAACATAGTGCTGGAAGTTCTAGCATCAGCAATCAGACAACAAAAGGAAATCAAAGGCATCAAAATTGGCAAAGATGAAGTCAAGCTTTCGCTTTTTGCAGATGACATGATATTATACATGGAAAATCCGATAGACTCCACCAAAAGTCTGCTAGAACTGATACAGGAATTCAGCAAAGTTGCAGGATACAAAATCAATGTACAGAAATCAGTTGCATTCTTATACACTAACAATGAAGCAACAGAAAGACAAATAAAGAAACTGATCCCATTCACAATTGCACCAAGAAGCATAAAATACCTAGGAATAAATCTAACCAAAGATGTAAAGGATCTGTATGCTGAAAACTATAGAAAGCTTCTGAAGGAAATTGAAGAAGATTTAAAGAAATGGAAAGACATTCCCTGCTCATGGATTGGAAAAATAAATATTGTCAAAATGTCAATACTACCCAAAGCTATCTACACATTCAATGCAATCCCAATCAAAATTGCACCAGCATTCTTCTCGAAACTAGAACAAGCAATCCTAAAATTCATATGGAACCACAAAAGGCCCCGAATAGCCAAAGGAATTTTGAAGAAGAAGACCAAAGCAGGAGGCATCACAATCCCAGACTTTAGCCTCTACTACAAAGCTGTCATCATCAAGACAGCATGGTATTGGCACCAAAACAGACGCATAGACCAATGGAATAGAATAGAAACCCCAGAACTAGACCCACAAACGTATGGCCAACTCATCTTTGACAAAGCAGGAAAGAACATCCAATGGAAAAAAGACAGCCTCTTTAACAAATGGTGCTGGGAGAACTGGACAGCAGCATGCAGAAGGTTGAAACTAGACCACTTTCTCACACCATTCACAAAAATAAACTCAAAACGGATAAAGGACCTAAATGTGAGACAGGAAACCATCAAAACCTTAGAGGAGAAAGCAGGAAAAGACCTCTCTGACCTCAGCCGTAGCAATCTCTTACTCGACACATCCCCAAAGGCAAGGGAATTAAAAGCAAAAGTGAATTACTGGGACCTTATGAAGATAAAAAGCTTCTGCACAGCAAAGGAAACAACCAACAAAACTAAAAGGCAACCAACGGAATGGGAAAAGATATTCGCAAATGACATATCGGACAAAGGGCTAGTATCCAAAATCTATAAAGAGCTCACCAAACTCCACACCCGAAAAACAAATAACCCAGTGAAGAAATGGGCAGAAAACATGAATAGACACTTCTCTAAAGAAGACATCCGGATGGCCAACAGGCACATGAAAAGATGTTCAGCGTCGCTCCTTATCAGGGAAATACAAATCAAAACCACACTCAGGTATCACCTCACGCCAGTCAGAGTGGCCAAAATGAACAAATCAGGAGACTATAGATGCTGGAGAGGATGTGGAGAAACGGGAACCCTCTTGCACTGTTGGTGGGAATGCAAATTGGTGCAGCCGCTCTGGAAAGCAGTGTGGAGGTTCCTCAGAAAATTAAAAATAGACCTACCCTATGACCCAGCAATAGCACTGCTAGGAATTTATCCAAGGGATACAGGAGCACTGATGCATAGGGCCACTTGTACACCAATGTTCATAGCAGCACTCTCAACAATAGCCAAATTATGGAAAGAGCCTAAATGTCCATCAACTGATGAATGGATAAAGAAATTGTGGTTTATATACACAATGGAATATTACATGGCAATGAGAAAAAATGAAATATGGCCTTTTGTAGCAACGTGGATGGAACTGGAGAGTGTGATGCTAAGTGAAATAAGCCATACAGAGAAAGACAGATACCATATGGTCTCACTCTTATGTGGATCCTGAGAAACTTAACAGGAACCCATGGGGGAGGGGAAGGAAAAAAAAAAAAAAGAGGTTAGAATGGGAGAGAGCCAAAGCATAAGAGACTGTTAAAAACTGAGAACAAACTGAGGGTTGATGGGGGGTGGGAGGGAGGAGAGGGTGGGTGATGGGTATTGAGGAGGGCACCTTTTGGGATGAGCACTGGGTGTTGTATGGAAACCAATTTGTCAATAAATTTCAGAAAAAAAAATAAACATTAAAAAAAACTACATATGTGGATCACATTATGTTTCCATTGGAGACTGTTGGGATCGAGAAAAGTCAGGGCCATTTTGTGGCCTCTGAGATCCCTTCTTGCTTTTTGTCTGGTAGAAATGCACAGTGAGTCAGATGTGAGAGAGGAGTTTGAAGTATTGGTTCCTTATTCACTAGCTGGCAAACCAGGGGCTGCAGGGGCAGGGTCTCTGCAATACTAGAATAATCCCAAGTGATTATTAGTTTTTAATGAAGCCCCAGATTTTCGCCTGTGGTTTCTGGCAGGGTTGATGTTTTTCCACTACATGCACCCTCTGCTCGGTCCTCTGGGAACCTTCCCTTTACATTCTGACGTGGGGCTTTTGGCCTGTGACACAAAGAGTTGTGCCAGCTCTACTCAGAGGCAATGAGGAAAAAGCATTTCAACGTACGCGGAAGATGGCCTATCGCTCCATTCCGGTGATTTACAGATAATACAGGTGGTTAAGTTTCAAAGCAAACTGTGGGGTCTCCTCTGAGGCAGAGCATAGAGAACCAACCTAGCGTGTGGGCAGCTCAGTTACATTCCAGCCACAGAGAGGCCTCCCTGATCATATATTCAGAAGTCTATTACGGGTTTTAGATTACAACTAGACTAGTTAAAATAATTTTCTGTTCTACCTTTAGGGAAATGACTTCTTTTTCCTTAAGTGGTCAATTTGGTGATAGGAGAAGAGCAAAAATGGTGGCAAGCTTGAGCTTTAGGGACCAAACTCAGAGTACCAACTGTCAGATTTCATGGCTGTGGAACCATGGGCAGACAGCTTAACCTCTCTGAGCTGCAGTTTCCAGTTTTCCTATCTGAAATACCTCTTCCATATATAGCGTGTACTCAATAAGCAGTAACGGTTGTTCACTACCAAGAAGTAGGAGTGGGAGGTGAGGAGAATTTTTAAGCGAGGAAGCATCTTAGAACAGCATCTCCAACACTATATTCCTCAGAACACTGGTCCAATGAAGTAGAATCCCAACAGTAAAAAGTTTTGCAGTTACTACATTTTGGAAATGGTGTATCCCTCAGCAGAGACTGGTAAAGTACATTAGCATATTTAACATTCTAAGAAGTCCTGCAGCAAAGAAATAAGTTAAAATAATTTTTTAAAATGTTTATTTGTTTTTGAGAGAGAGAGAAAGAGAGAGAGAGAGAGAGAGAGAGAGAGAGAGAGAGAGAGAGAGAGAGACAGAAACAGAACATGAGTGGGGGAGGGGCAGAGAGCCGGAGTCACAGAATCCAAAGCAGCCTTCAGGCTCTGAGCTGTCAGCACAGAGCCTGATGTGGGACTTGAACTCATGAGCTGTGAGATTGTGACCTGAGCTGAAGTTAGACGCTTAACTGACTGAGCCAGCCAGGTGTCCTGAAATGAATTTTACTTAGCTGAACCCAGCCTTTCCCAAACTTAATTTATTAGTTCTTTTTCCCCCTCAAGGAATAACTATTACCTCTGTGAAGCCTACTTTGGGAAATAATGGCATGAGAAAAATATCTAACCTTCTAATCAGAATCCATTGATCCCACACTTCGGATGGGCTGGAGTCCTTGTCAGATTGTCCTGTGGTGTGGGGGGAAAATGAGACAAGCCACTAGACTATGTCCCATGTCACCTAGGTCCATAATGAAAAACTCATCTGTGAGGGAAAAACTTAGGGGGAAAAAGTAGTGAAATGAAATGTAGTTTCTTGAAACATTGCCTTGGAAATTTCTGTTTTGGTTGGTTTTGGTGCAAGGGGAACTGTAAACTAGATATAAAGTCCCGTGAACTCTCACAGTTCTCCTCAAATGATCAATAGCTATCATAATCTTCTGCCATAAAAATATTTCAAAAGAGTTTCAAAATGCCAGACTGGGGTTTAAATACACACACACACACACACACACACACACACACACACACACACACACAGTCTGTGTAGTTATATATGAGCAGATTAAAAGGATATGTTTAATTTATAAGTGCGACTTTGATTAGAAATGATAGATGTGGAAAGACTGCTAAAGGATAATGTTCATACTCAATTTGCAATAATTACACATTTCTTTCATCAAGACACATATCTAATATAATCTCCCAAATCCCAAAGTACATATAAAAATAAAGTCCAGTAAATGACACCAGATAGAATAGGATAAAAATTCTACTCCTACGAAGATTCAGAATACACCAGGGTCTAAATCTAAATGCACAGAAGCAGACCTAGATAGTTTTGAGTATTTTGGTTAGCACATTATTGGCCTCCAATTTTTATTTTATATATTTCAAACAGAAGAACATTAGAGTACAATAAACAACCATCAAGAATTAACATTTTTTCCCATTCGTTTTACTTCACATATGTACATATATATTTAAATATGAATATATATGGGGGGATAAACTGGTTCAAAATCAATTGCAAATATGATACTTCACCTTAAATATTTCAGCATGTATCTCTTACAAAAAGGTCATTCTCCCCATAAACACATGGTATTATTCTGCCAATAATTCTCTAGTTCCATCTGAAACCAACTCTAGAGTCAAGTTTCTGCAGGAACAGTCAAGGTTCATATATCACATTTGTTTATATCTCTTTAAATCTAGAACGTTCTGTCATCCCAACACTTTTCCCCCAGCGTATTGACTTTGTGGTGAGTCTCATAGTCTGGTAGGACGTCCCACATAGTGGCTTAGTATATCTGATTGTTCTCTCTTGGTGTCATTTAGCCCATTCTTCTATATCCTGTGCTTTTTATAAACCAAAAGTTAGGTTGAGATTCAGGATTAGATAAACATTTAACTATACCTCATCAATGAAATGATTATTTATTCCTGTTTGCCTTTTTCCCAGTGTAGGTGTACATAGTGCCTTTCACCATCAAGAATGTCCTGGTTTGGGGGCGCGTGGGTGGCTCAGTTGGTTGGCTGATCATTGGCTCAGGTCATGATCTTACGGTTTGTAAGTTTGAGCCCTGTGTCGAAGATCTGCTTGACATAAAGCAGGAAATTGGGGATAAGGTTGTTGGATGGCTGGATCAGCCTCTTGATGTTGTTCAGGTTGCAGCCCAGTTTTTAAAGAACAACTGTACTTGTACAAATTGAGGCATTACGAGAACAGAAATTTGGCTCTAGAAACAATGCAAAACCTACCTGTCCTTTTGATCAATACTAAAACCTCCCTTATTTATCTCAAAAGGCTTGCAGATAATGTAGAAGATCTGGAATTTAGGGAGGACATACTGCCCTTGGAGAAACTTATACATTCTTCTCTTTGCTTTTGAGTTGTAAAGGTTCTGCCTGTTTCCTCCAGGAACTCAGAGCCCTTTCTTAAAATGTGAACTTCAGGGAGATAATTCTTTTTTTTTAATGTTTATTTATTAATTTTGATGAGGGGGGAGGGCAGAGAGAGAGAGGAAGAAAGAGAATCCCAAGCAGGCTCTATGCTGTCAGTTCAGAGCCCAATGTGGGGCTCCATCCCATGAGCCATGAAATCATGACCTGAGCTGAAATCAAGAGTTGTATGCTCAACCGGCTGGGCCACCCAGGCATCCCGAACTTTAGGTAGGTAATTCTGACCAGAAAGGGAAAACAGGTGATAATTTGGAAATTAGGTGAATGAAAATCTTAAAAGTCTCCTCCACAAACATTAGTAAAATTTTAGCCATCTGAGAGGTAACCTTAACTTATTCTGTCTGCCAGAAACACAATTTGGACTCCATTGTTCTTTATAAACTAGAGTGTTTTGCATTATCATATCTGTCTTATGGCTAATGTTTTAAAATGAGAGTTACAAGATTTCTGCATCTATCTTTATGTTTGTGTATGTCTATGTGTTTATGTTACAGATGTGTGATATTTTTCTATCTCTGGATGGTATTGCCCAAATTAATTTGTAAAGAGCTCTTTTAATTAGCTTAAAAACAAACAAGCATTTATATTAATCAAGTATACTTTCAGAAATATATAAACTAACACAAATATTTTTCAAGGTCATGTGATCTAGGTTAGTCTTTGGTATATAATTGCTAGTTTAAGTTTGTTGGTTTAATTCAAACACATCTTTAGAATTATCAGCATTAAATATAATATTTTATGCTACCTAGGTTTACTATAAGTCAAATAAACATGTTACCTCTGTTACAGAATCTGTCAACAAGAAAAATAACTTAAAATGATTGTTAGCTGTTTAATGTCTCATGAAATTTTCACAAGTAATCGAAACATAATTGTTAGGAATAAGTAAATCCGATCTAAGTAAGATAGAAGTTTATAAATGAACTTCCCAATAATAAGTATGCTTTGTGGTATGTCTACTTAAAAATAGTTTCCAAAATCTTGGAGTGCCTGAGTGGTTCAGTCAGTTGAATGACTCTTAATTTCGGCTCAGGTTATGATCCCAGCATTGCTGGATTGAGTCCCGAGTCAGTCTCTGCACTAAGCGTGGAGCCTGCTTGAGATTATTTCTTTCTCGGGCGCCTGGGTGGCTCAGTCGGTTGAGCATCCGACTTCGGCTCAGGTCATGATCTCACGGTCCGTGAGTTCGAGCCCCACGTCGGGCTCTGTGCTGACAGCTCAGAGCCTGGAGCCTGCTTCGGATTCTCTGTCTCCCTCTCTCTTGGACCCTCCCCTGTTCATGCTCTGTCTCTCTCTGTCTCAAAAATAAATAAAACATTAAAAAAAATTAAAAAAAAAGATTATTTCTGTCTCTCTGTCTCTCCCTCTGCTCCTCTCCCCCTGCTCATGTGTTTTCTCTCTGTCTTTCTAAAAAAAAAAACAAAAAACAAAAAAGGTTCCAAAATCTTTTTGGTAACTTAAAACCATAAAGATATAGTGAAATAAGTTAAGTGATGAATATGCATCATTCCCAAATAAGATAAAGTACTGAAAAAATAATTACCGAACATAGGTTTATCCACTTTTGCCTTCCTTTTAAAGATGCTTGGGTCTTTTAGTAAACATGTTTTGTGCCACACTGAGAATTTGCCTATGAGGAAGCATATACTTCTAGAAATTGTGAAAAAGATTTATTAAATTTGCAGTTCCACAGAATGCTAGTGTGACAGACAATCCAGAACTTCTTACTTCTTAGTTTTCAGTAGGAATGAAGGATTTTAAGTTTTAAGAAATCTAATTAATGCATGTAATTAAAACCACTTAGAAATAATAAGGGTAAAAGGAAACAACTATACATGGAAAGTAGGTAGGGAAAGTGGAAAGACCAGTTGTTCCAGAATGAGAAAGAGAAAACCATAGGCCAAAACCTGAATGGATATAAAAGGAGTTTTATCAGGTTTGTGGAAGAGAAATCTTGGAAGAGAAATTTTATATGCGGTTAAGCTGACTAAAATGGGAATGGATGTGTTCATGATTTTAAAGAGTGAGTTTTAGTATCAGAAGTACGCCGGTACAAAATTGGAATTTGGCCTTTCTCTCTATTAAAAGGACAAATTTTTCTTGGAATATTGATCTTCTCTTGATAAGAAGTGTATGCAATTTATTGTTTTTTGTTTTAAACTTTTGGGTAATCAATCTGGAAAACAAAGAGTTTGAGTTTTACCAAAATAATTTACTGTGTATTTACTTGTTTTTGTCAGATCTTTGATTACTTAAGAAAACACAGCCTTCTCAATACTAAAAGACTAAATTTTGTTCGCAACTACATAATTTTCTGTATTTGCCTTTAAAATCTTCTATTGTTGCTTTAGTTAAATTGATAATTAAGTATTATTTTATAACGATCTGAGATTCTATTTAGTCAGATGTTCAAACCTTTTGACAATTTCCCTAAATCAAATTGTGAATGCAGTCTTTTTGACCTCATAGTAGCTTTGAGATTTTCCAGAAGGTCGTTAGAAAATCTCAAAGAGGGTGCCTGGGTGGCTCAGTCAGTTAAGCATCTGACTTTTGATTTTGGCTTAGGTCATGATCTCCTAGCCCCATGTCAGGCTCTGCACTGGAGGTGCAGAGTGGGATTCCCTCTCTCTCCTCTGTCTCTTTTTCTGCCCCCACTCTGCTAGCACGTATGCACTGTCTGTCTCTTAAAATGAATAAACTTTTTAAAAAAGGAAAAGAAAGTCTCAAAGCATTAGCCTTTCACCTTGTAAAAGAGAAATTTTAAGCTAATTAAGTTTATCTGGTATGTCAAATTATGTGGGAAGCTTGTCAAATAAGTGATGACAAACCTTCTTAGGTTATATGCGTATGAATGTCTATTACTAATATATATATTCTAGAAATTGTTCAAAGTTGCTAGAAATCTGTCAGTATTCTCATTGTTCAGCTGTTATCTAAAATTATTGTATGCCACAGAAATAACATTTCCTAATTGAATGAACTTTCATCAGATCTATAACCATGGCTATTTTTTAAAAGTCTTTTTCTCATTTATAAACAATTACTATTTTACTCTGATGCTTCTGCAAAGGTACTTCATCTTCAGACAGATTCATGGAAAGGGTTCTAGAATATAGGTTTCTGATAACTTTAAGATCATAAAACTGAACTGAGTAAGAATATCCAGAACTAATGGAAAAACTGGAGTCAAGCAGAACAAGAGTTAATTACATGGGATTAAATGAATTGATGAGAATGATTATAATTGTTTTTTACAACTGTTCCTTGAAGCATTGCTGATTCCTTAAGGTTTTCTTTTTCTTCCAGATTTAAGGAAAGCTTTTTATCTTTTTCTTAAGCTCTGTATGACTTAGAGTAATTTTGTAAAGTATGCCTTTGTAAACAGAATTGAAACATTTACTTTTACTCTTTATCTGATCCCTCCAGAATTCAGAAACCTATTGAGTATTCTTATTTTCAAGGCAGTATAATTATTTGCATAAGTTCAGTAGAAAATGTTCTCCTTATAACAGGACACAGTTGCAAACACTGGTTGTATTACCAAATCTTTGACTGGAATGTCATATTTGAGAATATGTATACCATCACATATAACCAGACAGTTTGAAGGAACAAAGATGACTTATGCAGCCAATAAAAGCCCCTTGGAAAAACTAGCCTGATAACTTGCTTAAGCGTTTTCTGTAGACTTACCAGCTGGGTGAAGGAGGTTGCTCCCTGGCAGCCCCTTGGGAGCCCTCAGGACAGCCTTAAAAGAGAAGAATTCATGCAAATCTGTAAGTGTTCCAGGTGAAGTCTGATGGTGAGTTCTTAGCTTGGTTTCTTAGTCTGGAGAGGCTTTTAACAGTCGAATCTAAGCTTCATTAGGAAAAGGTCCCTCAAAGCAGATTTAAAAAGAGCCTATATGGTTGATTACTATGCTTGCTGCATTTATGTAAATAACTAGTCCAAATGTAATGAGACTAGACTTATTTTGCAAACAAATTAGTCTTAGTGTGTTGATCTTTGATAGGGATGAGGGTGACTGTAGAGGAAAAAAATTGTTTCATTGGAAATTGTACACAAACTTGCAGACATCAGATTCTAGTCTTGTTCATTGTCTTTGAGGTTTTGTTATATACCTATAAACTGAAGTGGATCCTGAATTCTACTGGCTACAACTCTCCGGTCTAAAGTTTCCAATTATCTCCCATCCTTCTGATTTGGAATCAGTAATAACAAAGACTGCCTTGAGCTCTCCTTGGAAGAGACCATATCAGGTCTTCTGCACTACCCACATACAAGTCAAACCTCAGGAACTTGAATCTTGGGTCCACATCTCCCTGTTAAAAAGGTCTCCTCCAGGGGCACCTTGGTGGCTCAGTAGGTTAAGTGTCCACCTTGTGTTTTCAGCTTCAGGTGGTCATCTCACAGTTTGTGGGATCGAGCCCCATGTTGGGTTCTGCGCTGAGAACCTGGAACCTGCTTGTGATTCTCTTTCTTCTCTCTCTCTCTCTCTGCCCCTGCCCGTTTGTGTGCACATATGAACGCATGCACACACACAGTCTCTCTCTCTCTCTCAAAATAAATAAACTTTTTTTTTAAAGGGGGGAGTCCTCCAGATTCTTGGAACTGCACACCAGCTAGAGATCGAAACTTAAAGTTGACGAGGGAGTTTACTTCCCAGAAGCAGACAGCATCTTGAGTGGACAGCTCTCCCATGTTCACAGATCAAGACCTTCATCTCCAGCATTAAAACTTTACTTTTTGCTTTTTTACTGCTTGCTTTTTCTATTAATGCACGGGAGGACAATGCTTCTTAATTCTGGTGACTGTCACTGACTTTACCAATCAGGCCACAGCTGCACAACAAAAGTCCCTTAACTTTCCTGCTAAGGTGGTTTTAGATAATAGAATTGCTTTAGATTGCTTATTGGCTGAGCAAAGAGGAGTCCGTGCCATAGCAATTAACTCCTGCTGTTAATTGCTGAATCAATACTTTTGGTATTATACCAAATACAAGAAATTAATAAATATGCTGCTTGGCCAAAATAGGTTGATGCCCTTTTAGGTACATTTTGTCATTTATTTGATACCAGCTGGTTTAGTTCATGAATGCCCTGGCTAATGAGTAGACTTGAGTCTCTTGGTGTTATCCTCCTGATAGTTAGCACTTCAGTCTCCCTTGTGTGCTGTGTTCTCCAAGAGGTCTTAAGGGCATGTTTGCAGCCATCAGCAGTACATCAGATGGTCTCACTGCACTTGGAGAAACAGAAACAAGATGAACAATGAGAGGAGCACAAAAACAATCCCTCCCCGGATCTGATGTCTTTCCCTTTGAGTTTCACAATGAGACCAGAGCCACTCAGTTTTGGTGGTAACTGAGAGCACGAATACCAGAAGTTTGGTCAATCTCTCGTGTATAAGAGTGTGACCAAAATGGAGGAACTGCTAAATTAATTACACAGGGAGGCCATCAAACCGCTGTGGCTCTAGTGCTGTGGCAGCCTGCCTGAGCCGTGTAACCCACAATCTAAGCCTGTAAATGCCTAATGGTTATGAAATCAAAGCACTAAGGACAACCAGTCGCTAAAAGCCAATCAATAATTTTCCAACTTCTGCCTTTTCTCTATTTGGTGCTCCTGTTGGTGGAGCACTCCTACTAACCACTTCTAATTTGGTGCTATTTGATTCAAATCTCTTTTTTTCTGAGATAATATAAGATAATGATATTCATTCTATATGCTGGAATAAATGAATGAGGCTAATGTAGTCAAAGATGAATACCTAGAAGCCTGAGGCCCTACCTGGTTGTCCTGAGGGCTGAGGGACCCATGTATCAGCCTCCTACATGAGGCTACGGGTGCATTCATGGTACATCAGGGCCAGCTCTGCACCCTAGGAAACCTAGAGGAATGTATATTCTGATGAGCAAATCTTTCTTTTTTAACAATGGTGTTTCTCTTTGTGTGTGTGTGTGTGTGTTTCTTGTTCCTTGCATTGATTACACAGGACCTGATCATTGTGAAACCCCTCCTTAGTGGAAATATAAATGTCTTTCTCGACTACTTTCTGATCCTACGTATTCTTTTTAATTTTTTTTTAAGGTTTATTTATTTTTGAGACAGAGAGAGACAGAGCACGAATGGGGGAGGATCAGAGAGAGGGAGACACAGAATCTGGAACAGGCCCCAGGCTCTGAGCTGTCAGCACAGAGCCCGACGCGGGGCTCGAACTCACGGACCGCGAGATCATGACCTGAGCTGAAGTCGGCCGCTTAACCGACTGAGCCACCCAGGTGCCCCTGATCCTACGTATTCCACATGAAGTATGCTCAACTCCTGTTCCAAAAGTTTGATTTATCTCATTTTTCTTGCCTGGGAGTCATACATTCAACAGTTACTAACTGAGTTCTCTTATGTGCCAGTTATTTTGGTAAACACCAGGGATAGAGAAGTAAAGTCTGTTTCTGACTCTAAGATATTTACGGTTCAGTGAAGGGAGACACAGGAATGGTAAGAGAAGGTAAGAAGCGCTTAACGGTGGTCAGTCCAAAGTTCCATGGCCTTAGACTTGGGGCAAGTGGGAAGAGTTCCCAGAAGCAGTGACATTTGACGTGTAGCTTGAAGGAGAAGTAGAAGTATGGCATTTCAAACAGGAAATAGAGCACTGAATAAGAGACAGAAACCCGTGGTTCTAAGAAGTAGGTGAGCTTGTCAGTGTGCCTGGACCACCAATTACAGGCAGCACCTGGAAGAGTGACAGAGGACGAGGGTGCAAGTGTGAAGGGACAGGTTTTGAGTTTTGCCTGCTGCAAAATTAGGTTAAGACTTTTTATGTAGGAGACTGACATCTGTAGATAGTTTTTTTTTTTTTAAAAAACATGGCTGTGGCATCAATATGGAGAATGGATGGGTGGGGAAGTCATTAGGAGATTGTTGCCATCTTGAAAACAGAAGTGATGAGGGCTTGACCTAGGGTCATGGTGGTGGGAATGGATGAAGGAAGGCAGTGGCGATAGAATCCATAGGGATGGCTGCAGGAATACAAGACAAATCAGTTTGGACAACTGAGTCAATGATGAAATCATCAACAAAGAGGAGGAGAAAGTCTCAACCCCCCACCATTTCAGCTCTTCAAATCCAAGCCATCCTTTTAGACTTTGCTCATTCCTCCTTCCGCTCATTGTCTCCTTAGGGACCACCCTCTCCCCAGAATATCTATTCTAGGAGACAGCAGTGGACAGTTTGCCGCCAGCAGGAGGCTGTTATTTCATATATGTTAGGTCTGTTTCCTAAACTAGAGTGCAGGACTCTCATTCACAAGCCCCACATCTCATACTGCCCTGATATTCCTCTCAGTTAGGGTTAGCATTTACTGCATGTTATCTGCCATAGGCAATGGGGCCTAGTGCTGTGCTTGCAAGTGAAATCTTAAATATAAAATAAAAATGAAGTGTAGCTGCTCTGGTTAATGCTGGAGTAGAAGGCCTGGAACCTAGGATCTGTAGTTTCCTCCCATTTAGGGCTCCATGAGACACAGTTTGAAAACTTTTGGCTTAGTGGACTGGCCGTGGGTTGTGGAGTCAGAACTAGGTTCTGATCCCTGCTCTGTCTCTTACCTAGCTGCAATGGAGTAGACACATGGGGAAGCGGTTCTGGGCCTCTCTTTCCCCTCTGTAAAACAGGGATAATTATACTTCCAATGGTTTATGGGGAGGACAAAATAAGGCAATGTGTGTAAAAATCTCTGGCACCTATTAAATACTCGCTAGGTCATTGTAGTTGGTAAGAATATTAAGACACTTGCTAGCTGATGGTGTAACTAACCCTTGTTGAATTGGTACTTTGTTCAGTCTATATGAATTTAACCATTGCTCAGGTTAGGAAAATCCAGGGTTTGGTTGAAGTTACTGGGGAGTTTGGGATCAAAGGGGACCCAATCTTGTCTTATGCTGTGCTCTCTCTACTCCATAAACCCACAATCGCCTGCCTTTGCATGAGGATCTGTCAATATTTAATGTGTCGGTGTCAGTTGCTGTAAACTGAGCATACCCCAGCACCAACTTGAATTAATTATATGCAAGAGGAGAGAAAATAAAATGCCTTCTTCTCAGAGCCCCAAGTTTCATTGGCTACACTGAAGCCAGGAAACCACAGGGTGAAATTTCTACTGATGGAGGATTCCGAGAAGAAGCTGAACCAGAAGAGTGACGGCAAACCACGGAAAGTACGATTTAAAATCTCCTCCTCCTACAGTGGCAGAGTGTTGAAGCAGGTCTTTGAGGATGGGCAGGAATTAGAGTCGCCAAAGGAGGAATACCCTCACAGTTTTCTCCAAGAGTCCCTTGAACCAATGGATGGCGTTTATGGGTCTGGGGAGGCCCCCAAGCCCCGACCATACTCCCCTAAGCTGACTGCTCAGAGGATCAGCGTTTTTAGAGAGGGCAATGCCTACACTTTGGCGGGCGGCCAGTCTTTCTTCAATGATTACAAGGCGAATGACCATAAGGTTGGTATTGTGCATGATGTGTAAACTTTAAGGACTAAAATGTGTATAGAAAAATGCCCGATTCAAATTTGTACATTGCTCATGCTCCAGTACCAACCAGAGCTGTAGGTGCACCAAATGGGAAGCCACTGTTGGAATAATATTTCTGGAACAAAAATAACATGCTTGCTGACTACTTATTGGAAAGTGCAGTAAGCGTACATAGTATTCCCTTCCATCCAGGGTAGTAAATTGTAATTGGGTCATTCGCTGGGTTATCTCGGTAAGTAAATTTAATAGAGATGCAGTGGTTTTCAGGTTGCCAGACTGCCGTTTTAGAAAATTATGTGACAACTGGCTGTTTTGTTTCCAGAAACAGCCGAGTGTTTGAAGGTGCTCATTTTACTCCAGCCAATTATTCAGCTTGTGGTTTATCCCTGTCTTGTTTTATTTCCTCTCTCCCTCCTGCTGCCTGCTTTTAAAAAATGTTTGTTTGTTTGTTTATTTTGCCTTTCCCTTGTGTGTTAGCATGAACACTGAGTGGTTGGAGTCCCGGGAAGAAATGGTGAAAAGCAAGTCAAGCAGAGGAAATGTTACATGGGGAAGAAGTTCGAGCTAGTAGTTCAGTTGAAACCTGTATTTTGTCTGTTAATTCAATTATCTTTGCCAGTACCATGGATAATCAAAAGCACATACATGATTTTCTTTTAAGCTAGAAGAACTTGGAAAATATTCACTGATTTCTAAAAATGAAGAGATGTGTGGATGTTTGCCAATGGGATTGTGAATGCCTTTTTTTTTTCTTTAAGATTAAATACAGTTATCTAATGTGCCAGGTCATTAATGAATAGTACGCCAGGATATGCTCTCATCTTTAATGTGTGAAATTCAGATAATTACTCTCTAATCATTTTTATTGTTAGTTTCAAAGGGAACAGATAATTCATCTCTGGCAGACAAATGCATTGGCCTTTCTGGCCTTGGTGAAAGTGAAGTTATGGGCAGTCCACATTTATCAAAGATAATACCAGGTTTCTTTTTGATAACGAAGGGAGCTGGAGTGAACAACCCCTCATGTTAGTGCAGTAACTTAGACATTATGAAGCAATATCACATACTTGCTTTTTAAAAAAAATTATTTATTTAAATTCAAGTTAGTTAATGTACAATGTAGTGTTGGTTTCAGGAGCAGAACACAGTGATTCATCACTTATACATAGCACCCAGTGCTCATCCCAACAAGTGCCCTCCTTAATGCCCATCATCCATTTAGCCCATCCTCCCCACCCACCTCCCCTTCAACAACCCTGAGGTTTTTTTTTCTGTATTTAGGAATCTCTTGTGGTTTTCCCCTCTCTGCTTTTCTCTTATTTTTCCTTCCCTTCCCCTATGTTCATCTGTTGTGTTTCTCAAATTCCACATATAAGTGAAATCATCTGATATTTGTCTTTCTTTGACTGACTTCGCTTAGCATAATACATTCTAGTTCCATCCACATTGTTGCAAATGGCAAGCAATCATTCTTCATGATCTCTGAGTAATATACTTTTCCATTGGGTCTTCAGCACAACTTTGAGGAGAAAGGCAAAATATGCGCATTTCCATTTTGCAGATGAGTAAAATTGAGTGCCAAGTTGTTAAGGGATCTACCAGTATTAGAGGGTCATTAAGTACACGGTCAGAATAAGAACCCAGCTCTTCTGATGCCTCGTGCTTTTGACCCTCTGGAATGCTCCTTTTTAGAGAATAAGGTCATGAATCATAAGGATGACATTAATAGTAATAGTTGCCATTTACTGAGTGCTTATCATATCGTAGCTTCTTGGCTATATCTTGTACTTACAGTCTCTTTTTTTTTTAAATTTTTTTTTTCAACGTTTATTTATTTTTGGGACAGAGAGAGAGACAGAGCATGAACAGGGGAGGGGCAGAGAGAGAGGGAGACACAGAATCAGAAACAGGCTCCAGGCTCTGAGCCATCAGCCCAGAGCCTGACGCGGGGCTCGAACTCACGGACCGCGAGATCATGACCTGGCTGAAGTCGGACGCTTAACCAACTACGCCACCCAGGCGCCCCACAGTCTCTCTTTTAAACTGAATCTTATTTGTAGGTTTAGACTACAAAGTTGTAGTTTACACAAACCTTGTATAAGCCTATGGTGGAGAATATTGGACCACTTCACAGATCATGTGTCAAACTTGGCATGTATGTAAATGTATGATTTGGTAAGGACTTATAAAGCCAGATAACTGAGTTTTCATAGGAGTGCTGCACCATTGGTTTAAACATAGTACGCTGGAGACCATGTTCAGAGTTTGATTCCTGTTCACCTGGTTTCCTGCATGATCCAGTTATCCTTGTTTTCTTTGTTGCCTGATCCAGTGCTACCTGCTAATCTTAGCCAGCCTCTGGGTTAGAGGGGGATCAGGATAGATTCCTGCACCTCCACCCACTGAAACAGGTTGTCAGTGTGGTATTCATGAAAAATAAGGAAACGAGAGCTGGAAAGCCATGAGTTTTCAACAGTGAATCCAGTTGTAAAATAACCCTAGTAAATATTGGCTGTGAAGCAACACTGGGCAGCCGTTAACTACAACAATTAAAAGTAAAGGCTCTGAATTTGAACAGATATTTGTACACCAATGTTCACAGCTGCTGTATTCACAATTGCTCACAAGTGGAAACAAGCCAAATGTCCACCAGTAGATGAATAGACAAATAAAATGGGATATATACACACAGGCAAATATTATTCAGCCTTAAAAAGGAGGGCCGTTCTGACACATGCTACAACATGGATGAAACTTCAAGACCTTGTGCTAAGGGAAAGAAACTAGTCATAAAAAGATAATTATATGATTCCACCTATATGAGGTGCCTAGGGCAATCAGATTTATAGAGACGGAAAGTAGAGCAGTGGTTGCCAGAGGCTGGGGGAGGGGCGAGGTGAGCATTTAATGGACATAGAGTTTCAGTTTGGGAAGATGAAAAAGCTCTGGAGATGGTTGGTGGTAATGGTTACACAACAGTGTGAATGTACCAATGCCACTGACCTGTCTGTCCACTTAGAAATGGTTCAAGTGGTAAATCTTATGTAATATATTTTACCACAGTAAAAATAATAATTAAGAAACAGGGACTCTAATGTCTTTTAAACCTGGGCTTTTTGTCCACTCTGCCTACTTACTGTGGGAGCTTAAGCAAACCACTTAGTCTTGCCAAGCTTTAATGTTATCGTCTATGAGATGAGAGTAATAAAAATACCTATTTATGGGGCACCTGGGTGGCTCAGTCAGCTAAGCATCCAACTCTTGGTTATGGCTCAGGTCATAATCTCATGGTTCATGAGTTCAAGCTCCGCATTGGGCTCTGTGCTAACAGTGCAGAACCTGCTTGGGATTCTCTCTGTCTCTGTCTCTGTCTCCGTCTCTCTCTCTCTCTGCCCATCCCTCACTTGCATGTGCATACTCTCTCTCAAAATAAATAAATAAACTTTAAAAAAAAAGGACTTATGAAGATTGTTGTGGTGATTAAAAAAAGTTTGTATGTAAGAAATACTTAGCATTATGCCTGAAACATTGGACGTGCTTAGCTAATGTTCCCTACCATTGTGATAATGACCAGGTTCCTATCAAAGAAATACTGAGTCTTTGTAAAAAGTTTTATGGGATAGAGAAAGAGAAAGTGGTTATAAACAACTAAATATTTTAAAGAATTGAAACCAACTGAAGTTTTATAAGGTTCCTTTAAAAAAAATGGAAGGGAAAGGAAGGGAAATGGCATTTACTAAACATATACTCTGTATATATTATGTAATTTCATCTTCACAGTAATTCATTGAGAAAGATTCTTACAATTTGGAGAAACAGTGCACAGGAGTTTAGTAACTTGCAAATCTTGCACAGAAAAATTCGCCTCAGGCCTGCCTGCCTCCAAAGCCCATTGCATTTCTAGGACCCAGGAAGGTGTCCCCACATTTAAATGCAGAGCCACAGAAAGGTTTCGTGGTGTCTGAAGAGCAGTCTGCAGGCACATTGCCACTGTTAAGGGCATTTATGAAGCTCAGTCCCGTAAGTTGCCGTTCTGGGCACTATGGAAGGAAACAAAAAAATTCCTGGCTTCCTCATGGCCCTCTGTAATGGAAGAGTGGGTGTTTTCTCACGGGCAATTGGGCGTAACCAGATAGCGTGAACTTTAGTTACACCCGGAGCGTTTCCTTAGACACAAGGAAGAACTTGGCTGTCAGGGTGACTGAAACTTAAACACACCTTAAAGGTGATTTGGGACCCTCCTTCTTTGGAGTACATTAAAAATAAATTTACAGTCTTTGGTGTCTCACATATTGACCAGGTTAGAGGCAGGAGGTTGGACCCTATGACCACAGACTTTTTTTTTTCAACATACTATAAAGGGTTTCACCCCAAGAAAACCAGTTCTATGTGTGAAAAAAAGTTCCCTAGTAATTGAACCTCTTTGGCTATTAGTGGAAGTGGAAATGGAACCTTCCAGAAGTGCCACCATCTTTATCTTCTGATGTTCAGAAACTGATAGTCCAGAGTGTGAAACAGGAGCCCAGTGAGCATCAAACAATAGGAAATGGAAGCTGCCACACGATCCCTTGAAGAGAAGGAGAGAAAACAGGCCCAAGTAGGAAGCTTGTGGCTTCATAAATAATGATTGAAAACTCTGCGGGTGTTTCAAGGAAGGGGGCCTGAGTACTGAAGTCCTGTTTAAGCCAGGTTGTGACTGAATGCATTAGGGTTGTAAAGAGGAGACTGCTTAATTGTGACATCTAAGTAGATTTGGTTTCTCCCGTTGTATAAGGATGGGGCAGAGTATTTCACGTTGGGGTATTTAGCTGTGCAGCATGATTGTGTGTGGACTGCCAATGGACAGTTTTTCATACTAGCAATGTTAGGGGCGCCTGGGTGGCTCAGAGTGGTTGGTTGACCGTCTGACTTCGGCTCAGGTCATGATCTCACAGTCCGTGGGTTCGAGCCCCACGTCAGGCTCTGTGTTGACAGCTCAGAGCCTGGAGCTTGCTTTAGGTTCTGTGTCTCCCTCTCTCTCTGCTCCTCCCCGCTCATGCTCTGTCTCTCTCTCTCTCTCAAAAATAAACGTTAAAAAAAAAATACTAGCAATGTTAACAATGCCCACCAGTATATAGTATTTTTAGCTTTTGGAAACCCTGTCTTATATACTCTTCATTGCACCCCTACCCCTAGAAATTGATATAATTAGCCTCAGGGATGGGAGTCCAAATCTTTAACCACAGGGACATTGCCCAATCAGCACAGAAGCCAGCAGAATATTGGGGCAGGGTCCTGAAACGTGGACTTCTGAGCAACGACCACTACATTACTGGGTTTAGGGGATGTGAGAGGTTCCCTGAAGAGAGCTGTGGGTAACAGGAGGGCGCTCAGGAGTCTCAGGACAGCACCTGCTTACCACCCAGTATCAAAGTATTCTTCTGTTTTGATAATAACTTTGTCTGTGGTGAAGCCCATCAGTGAACCCCATCAGTTAGATGTCACCCCATTTGCGGAGGAGCAAACCGCGGTTCTGAGAGGTCACGTGATTCTCTTATATCTCACAGTTGGTGAATAGCGGAATCGAGATCTGGTGTTGTTTCCCTCCAAGCTATCCTAGCTCTGGGAGGCAATATGTGTTCTTAGTTAATAATCCCTAAACATTTACTTCCCACGCTTCCTTACTGCGTTGTTGTAGTATTGTTTCAATTATTCCTCATCGAATTGTCAAGTAATACATGATAAATCTATACAAAAGAACGTGAGCTATTGATAATGATGCCACAGGGTCCCTGGGTGGCTCAGTTGGTTAGGCATCTGACTCTTGATCTCAGCTCAGGTCTTGATCTCAGAGTTATGAGTTCAAGCCCCGCATTGAGCTCTGCACTGGGCCTGAAGCCTACTTAAAAAAAAAATAATAATGCTATAGAAGTGTATTTTTTGACATTAAAAGATTTTTGTATTGTACAAATAATAAAAACAGTACATATATGTAAGATGATTGCACATATATAAGATCATTATATATTATGTATTTACATAAGATCATTATATACATAACAATCTTACAGGTTTTTTGGGGAGAAGATGCTTGTGAATAGTGCAGGGTAGGTGTTGAGAATATGGACTTTAGAGTTAAACGCACTGGGGTTCGAATCCCAGCCACAGACCCTGACTAACTGTAACCTTGGGAGGCTCTTTACCTCACTGTGATTCAGTCTCCTCATCGGTAAGATGTAGAAATCATAGCATCCGCCTCAAGGGATGCTTGAGGGGAAAGTGAGGTAATGTTTGTAAATGCTTATCGTGGTGCCCGACACAAAATAAATGCTATCCACTATAATCAAATAATGATAATCAGTAAATTTTATCTATTATTATTTATGCATAACAATTTTGGAGAGCTGTTTATTTTTTTAAGCCCTCTTCTGTATTTATTAAACTCTTTCTGTGTGGATCCCTGCATCAGCTACTGCTGTATGTAGTGGGAATAGAAGTTCTGGCTCCCACCCTGCAGTCCCGGTTATACAGTTAGTTCAGCTTTGCTTAGTTACCATCAACAGGGGGAAGGAATCTGGGTTTTAAGGATTTTAGAGAGAGTGAACAAACCAGGGAGTGAATTGTATCTTTGGGGTCTGTTGGAATCATAAATGCTAGATGGTTACAAGGTCCTTCTCTCCTGTTGCCTGGGATGTTGAACGGTTTCTGCAGCCCTGTATATGGTGATCGGTGTTAAATCTCCATGCTCATTCTCCATTTCTCTAGTCCCCACCTATTATAGATTTTGGAAAGATAATCATCTACACGAACAACCTGAAAATCATCCGAACCCCAATGGACAAGAGAGACTTCATGCGGAAAATGCTCCAGAAGGAAGAGGAGGCTGAGGAGGAGTCTCTGATGAGCAAAGAAGAAATCTGTGGAGACAGTGGCCTGAATGATGGGCATTTGCCAGACACGGAAAGCACATTCCCCCATAACCAGTACCCACAGGTGTGTCAGAATGGTTCGCTGTCCTACTTGGAGCTGGCCCTACAGCAGTGGTCTCCACATGGTTTTGATCTTTGCACTACTTCAGAAAAAACTTGAATGTAAATACTTAAGATGTCTAACTGTTAAAGATGTTCAAGAATTTTAACTTTATTATTATATTTTAATGGTAAGTGATTAGCAAAATAGTTATGTATATATTTCAAATACACACAATTTTTTTTTTGATGACTTCTTTTGAGATCCAATTAGGTATTAATTGTTTTCACTCTGCAATGTGGCAAAGAACAGTTTGTTCCAGAGATGGAAAAAATCAGCTCTGTTCTTTTTCTTAATGGGTTTGCTTGTGTTTGTCTTACTGGTTTATCCTCAATCCAGTTTCCTTGAAGAGATCTTATGAAGACATGTGTCCAGTTTTGTAGAGATTAGTTTAGTTGAAATTAAGCCATATTGTCTCTAAGTCTTCTAGACCAGGGACAAGAGAACTTCAAATGCTCAAAGCGAATGAGTGAGCTGGGACACCATTGTCACTTTGCACGCAGTGAGGTCACTTTACATCATGTTTACTCTAGGGTCCCCTGGGTACCATGTTTGGTCACTGCCTGACCTAGTGAAGGTGCCAGTGTCAACTAGTTTATTAAAAATTAGTATAACGGTTTATTTTGAAGATATTATTGACGCTTAATTTCTTGCCTTTTTAAGATAAAAAGTAAATATAAATAGTTAGAATTTTTTTTCTTCCCACACTCCTCAGAGGTGTGCCCTCTTCACCTTGGAAACTGTTGCTTAGACATGCTCAGATGAGGGGGTAGAGTGATGATATTCATTAGTTCACAATGTGGGGTTGGGAGTGGGAAAAGCAAGTTTGATGGTTTTAAGCTAAGGGAGTAAAAGCTTGGATAGCAGCAGAAATGAATTTTCTCTCTCTTCAGATTCCATCTCTTGGGAGCTGAAGCTTTCTGTGGAACTTACTCTCACCTCCCATGAGTTGGTATGATGCAGTGAGCCAGTGGCTTCCTCATACTTGAGTGATATCTCCACCCTGGCAAGGTTTAGAGGATGGGAATGAGAAAGTCATGACCAGACTCTAGCAAAAGACTCTTATTAAAGTTCTGCTCACAAAGACTCATGTCTCTTTCCCACCTGATCTCACACTAGATAAGATATATTTGAAATGCAAATATGATCATGTCACCCCTTCATCACTCTCTTCCCCCACCCCAAACTTTAAGTGACATCTCATCCCTTGGAATGAAACCAAACCTTCTGACTTGTTGTAGAAAACGTTGTATAGCCTGGACCCTCCTGGCCTGTTTATTCTCCTCTTACACATCTCTCCTCATTCTCTCTGTCCCAGACACACTGCCCATCTAGCTACCATTCATATGTTCTTTGCCCTTTCCTAGCAGAGGCAACTTCCCTCTGCTTAGAATGTTCTCCAGATTCCCCACCCCCTTCCCCTTAGCATCTGAAAGTGGAGACATCACTTCCTCAGAGGATAGACCCCTCAGAGTACCTCGCGCCCCTCCTCAGTTGCAGTCTTCAATTTCTCTGTGTAGTTATTTGGTTAACGTTTGCTGTCACACACTAGAGTTTTGTCTGCACGAGGGCTGGGGCCATGTTCATGTTGGATTTGGTATAGTAGTTCCAGTGGCACGACAATAAGCATGAAAATACAGGTTGGCACAGAGTAGGCGCACAGTGCATATTAGTTAAATATTTGTGGAGAGAATATTGGAATTTGGGACCAGAGTGCAGCTGGTAAGGAAGTATCGTCCTTCTGCCTTCTCTTGGCCTTTTACATAGCACTATTCAGAACCCAGCTTAGCAGCAGGCAGATTACTAAACATTGTGATCCGAAGCATTACCTCCCCATTTAAAAATTCATTAATTCTATTCTTTTTCAAGCCGTTTTGTAATTTGTAGGAGCATATATTTTCAGAAAGGAGCCAGAAATGATAAAATGCAGGTCACGCCGCTGGCCTGAAAAAAAAAAAAAAAAAGCAACAACAGCCCTGACATGACAATTATCTGTAAATTCAATTTGGAGAGATCCATGTTTTCTGGCTGTAATACCACAAACTAGGACAGAGGCGTGCAGCAGAGAGTTGCCGTGAAAGGTTATACTTCACTTGCCTGTCTTTTAAACTCTGTTTTAAATTGCTATTTGTTTGCCAAATCCCTCATGCAATAAATGCCCAGCCAGGTTTTATTTTAAAAAAGAGGGTCAGAGAACATCAAGGCGCCCCTTCTGACCAGGAGACCCTTTGTTGTGTTATATGGAGCAGGGAAGCAGTGGGAACCTTGATGAAAGAGCAAGGCAAGGCTAACGGCCAGGCCATGCTGACCGTCTGTATTCACCATAAAAGAAAAGGAGAGCAATAATTGAACTGAGCCACAGTGAAATATGGAAGGGGGAAAATCTGGCCGTATGTTCGGTGGATTTGAGACCGTAACTCATCCGGACTTCTTTATGCCTTCTGCGCTCTTGCCTTTGAAATAGGCAACAACAATGACAACAACTGTCGTTTATTGAGGGCCTGTGATAGCCAACCACCATGCCCAGTGCTTTCTATGCATTAGTCTACTTCATTCTCACAAGTACTCTGTGAGGTAGTGATTGTTAGCAGTCCCACTCTTGAGCCGGGGAAACTAAGGCACAGAGAAGTTAAGTAACTTGCCAGAGGTTATCAGAGCCAGTGGTCAAACCCTGGACCACCTGACTACCAGTCCTATCATCTTAACCACTCTGCTGAGCAGTCTCCAGGTTGGTGGTCCTTAGCATCATCAGGGCTACCACAAGCCTTTGAGTCTGCAGTGTGAAAGCTGAGGCCCCTTTCCTTGGCCATGGAGCTAGTAAGAGGTGGTTTGGGTAGGTCTGTCGGTTCCAGGACCTAAACTGTGCAGTACAACTATGTTCTAAGCCGTCTTACTGATTATTTTCTGAGAGGAGATTAAAAATGCTGAGAATGGAAGACAGAAGCTTATATCCCTCTTGCCTTGAATAGAGGCTCAGTAGCCCTTGATTTAATCATGAAATGATTAAATGACATGCTGAGAGCAAGTGGTTGGAAGGAGGGTGGTAACCCAGGGTAAGAATGGAAATTCCAGGGAGCCTTCTAATAGTACCTCATACAACCACGTGACATTAGATAAAATTTGATCGATGATTTGTTTTTGTTCTCCGCAAGCAGGTGCACCAGGTCATTTCATGAATCTTTTCATAGCTGAACCTGACATTGTATGCAAATTAATTTTTGGATGACATGTATAGCATTTTGGTAGGAATTTACTATACTTCCTTTGGCAGCACTGACAACATTAAAATCTCCCTGGGATCAAGTACAAAAAAAAAAAACCATGTGGATTTAGCAGAAAAATGGACTGTGACCATTTCCTTAGAGAATATTTTGGAAAACACACTTATTTTGAATACTTTAAGGGTAGAAAACAGGTTTCTCCATTGTTGATGTATTAAAATATGGCCACAATCAATAAAATATTAACTGAAGGGTACATTTAGGCTTTTGTCGGTTGGATGATCACTTCCATTCCCTAAATCTAGAATGAATAAAATGTGGTATCTTCTTAGGCACTTTGTAGCACAATGGAACTATTTTCAGAACTCCTGCCGCCCTTTTCAAGATTATTTTTATTCTTAAATTATAAAAGAAAGCTGTGTTAGCTGGGTTGAGCCACCGGGTGGATACCGCCATCTTGTTAGGTCCTAGGATTTAAGAATCAGAAGGGTTCTCCAGACATCATCGTTTTGTTTGTTCATCTGGCAAACATGTGAATGGCACGTGTTGTGCCAGGCACGGCACTAGAAGTCTTGGAGGTGATGGTGACAGGGACTAGCACAGAGAGCTTCATGTCTGGTCAGCAGGAACTTTCAGTAGAAGATGAGGCCTGCCATGCTTGGGGCAAGACAGGTGGGACAGGACTCCTGGCCCAGAGGTGTGGGGAGGCAAGGCTTCCTGGATAAGTGCTGCTAAGCCAACATCTGAAAACAAATAATTGTTGTCTGGTTTGGGGAGAGCCACCCACAAGACTAGAGGCAGGGCACCACACTAAATTCATGCCAGAGTTGGTGTGTATCTGGACTAGCATTGCGGTTGTGGGTGGTGAAAACTGGATGGATCTGAGAGATGTTTTGCAAGTGAAATAGACAGGACTTGGTGCTGGATCCACCTGGTATTGATTTGGTACCGCCCCTTATTTCTTGGGAGGTTCATGGTCTATGCACAGTCTTTGCACAGGAATGCAAAGGTTGCTAGTTTCCTTGAGGTGTCTTAGGGAGGGAACATGCAGTAGACAAAGGGCATATTCTGCAGGATGGGAGTCGAGCACTAGTAAGTCAAGACTCACTAGCAGGGCTTAGAAGTGAATTAACTTTTGTGGAAAACCTATAATATGCCAGGTGACAAATTGTGGTTTTTTTCTCACTCTCATTTAATATTCCAGCTACTCTGAGAGGTCAGCATTACTACTCCCATTTTGCAGGAAAGAAAAACAAAGCTGTAGAGACCTTGGAAAGGTCAAGGGAACTTTCCAAGGTGCATGATTGCTCTCTCAGGCCTTATCACGGGTATCAAAGAAAATAAAGTACTGCAGGAATTCAGAGCTCAGCTTCGAAGGATTGTAACATCGATTCATTCATCCACTCAGGCTCTCGGCCAGTCACACAAAAAGAGTATCTCTTGAACGCCTGCTGCTGGACAGGTACAGCGAGGGGCTGTGTATGGAGTCAGTAAGAGCATGAACTCTGGTGCTCAGTCATCTGGAATCAAAACCTGCCTCCTCTTCTCCAAGGCTGTGTGACCATTGGCAAATAACCGAACTTCTCAGCGTCTCAATTTTCACATCTGCAGCAAGGATGATAATATTTGCACCACCTCACTGGGGTGTTGTACGGATTAACGTAAAGAAAGCTCTTAGAACAGCACCTCGCACCACCTAGGCACACTGCAGCTGTTCACTATTAGTATTTGGCAATGCAGATAAGTAGGTCCTTGTCCTGACGGAGCACACAGAAATGACACGTCAGTTGGTGACAAGGGCAGTGAGGAACGTAAAGCTGCAAAGTGCAAGGCATCGTAGCAGGGGATGGTGTCTCAGAGATTCCATCAGGGAGATCCTCTCTGATAAAATTGCAGTGAGAATTGTGTGCCTCTGGTCAGTTCCCTCTTTGGCATTTGTGGGAAGCATTTTCTGCTCTCGTTCTGCCTCTGCCTTTCTGGCAGCCCAGTGCTATTTCAACGTGTATTTGAACAGTGGTCTCTAACTGAATGCTGCCCTGTCTCTTGCAGGAAGGGGAGCTTCCCGAGGACAACTGTTTTCACTGCCGAGGGTCGGGCAGTGCCACCTGCTCTCTGTGCCACGGCAGCAAGTTCTCCATGCTGGCCAACAGATTTAAGGAGTCCTATCGGGCCCTTCGGTGCCCTGCCTGCAATGAGAACGGCCTGCAGCCTTGCCAGATTTGCAATCAATAGCCTGTGGCTTTGTATGTCCGCTGTTAGCGCATCCTTCCTGAAGTTACTGCTTATAAACCCCCTCCTTGTCTTCCCTCTCCCAGCAAGGAAGCCACAGTGCCTACCGCCACTTCCACCACTGGCAAAACTCAATTACTTGATGACATTTCGTGAGGCTGGTAACATCTCCATGTGGTTCTAAGTGGCAGAGGCATTTTCGAATTAGAGTCGGCTTTGAAACGGGTTCTAAAATTATCCTTCCAGGAACGTGTGTGTGTATCTTACTTGGCTTAGCTCAGTTTTTTCCTTACACTAGTGAGCAAATAAATGCACATTACAGGCAGCAGGTTGAAGTCATTTTCTGGTTGGGAATAATTTTGCACAATTATGCCATGAGAAAGGGATAAAAAAGTAAGAGTAAAAAAGGCAGGTTTCTGATTAACTGAATTTCTGTTGCACATAATGCATTTCAAATCATCATTGGTCAGATTTAATTTTTAATTAAGCAGAAGAGGAAAGGGATGCCCGGTGCAGAATGTACCAGCAGGCCACTGAAAACAAAGCAACATGTATGTGCTTCGTGCTGAAGATGGGCAAGCTGAGGAGGCCTTTCCTTCAAAGTCCTGAGTCTCTCCTGTGTGATGTGCTTGGGTGATATTCACGCAGGCAGTGAGCAGTGCTGCTTCTTAAGACCAGATGAGATAAGACACTCCTACATATGCCTCTAAACTGCTGAGGCTATAAGCCAAGTCAGAACTACTTAGGATAAATTTGGTGCTTAAGTATGTGTGTGTGACATGACTTCTTCCAACCCCTGAATTATCAGCAGATAAATACATGTATTTTAAGTCTAGGATATAGCCACAACCTCTTCAAAAAAGACTGGATATTTTTATAGTTATCTATTAGAAACCTCTAAAAAAAAAAACCAAAGATGATTTTTAAGAATTCTCATTCTACCATCGGTGAATACACATACTAAAGGTAATTCTTTCCTCTTAAAGTTGGTTACAAAATTAGAAAGATGCTTTCTGTTAATGTACTTTTGTGGCTCTAACCCCCACACCCTTTACCACTTGAGAATAACCCTGTAAAATCTGTTATGTTTTGAGACACATGGCTTTTCTATGATGATTTTGATTTTCATTACCTGATTTTTTTTTCAACATTTGTTTGTTATTCTCTAATATTCAGCTATTAAAATAATTCAATGAACGCTTTTCAGGAGACATGAATACTTCTAATAGAAAGATTAAAATATTTTTTGAAGCCATGATAAATTTTGCCTGTCCTCTCTTCCCCAGAATGATAGAACTATTCCTAAGAGACTTTCTTTGCCTCTGCACTAAACTGTTTCCTGAGTTGGTTTATGGTTTCTCACAGCTTTTGACTCTTCTATTTTTCCAGACTACTAGAGGAAGGAATGATAACAAGAGGCCTTTAAGTGCGTTCTTCTCTTTTTTGACAGGAACATTTGACAACGGCTGTTTTGAGCCCTGCATGCCTGATGTACATTGTTGCCCAGATGGGCACCATCGCTTCGGTAGGGCACAGCGCTTACACTTTCAGTGGAAGAGGCAGATCTATCAACAGATAATCACAGCGTAGCATGACAAGTTCTGGGGTAGGGGAATTGCTAGGAGCACATTTGAAGCACATGGAAGGTACATCTGATGTAGCCTGAGTGGGGTTAGAGAGGCTTCCCAGGGGAGAAGGTATAGCAATGGTGGTTTCTTTTCCTTCCTTCATGCTTTTTAGAGCCTTTAATCCTTTTCAGCCCATAATAAATGCATCCACTAATGATTACGTTTGTTTATTCAGTGAGCAAGAATTTATCGTGCACTGGGAATATATCATTAAACAAAACAGACAAAATCCTAGCCCCCATGGAGCTTACATTTTGGTGGGGAGGTATTGAGACCTAAAAACATATATATTTGACATAAAATATCTATATTTAAAGACAACTAAATAGTATGCAACACTAAAAAAATACAATTACGTATGCACATATGTAATGTATAAGGTGTTAGAAAAGGATAAATGCTTTGATGAAAAATAAAACAATATGGGGTGTCAAGAGTTAGGAGGGTTTGCAATTTTAAATTAGTTTTCAGGGAAGCATCACTGAGAAAGTTTCTTTTACATAAAGGCCTCAAGGGCATGAGGTGACCGTGTCTGGGGGTAAGGTTATTCCAGGCAGAGGAAACAGCAAGTGCTAGGCTTGTAGGCAGGACAGCAGCAAAGAAACCAGTGTGGCTGCAGTGCAGTGAGCAAGATGACAAGTGTCAGGGAGTGAGGTCAGAAAGGAAGGCGCCTGAGGGGGCACCGCAAAGCTCTTGTAAAAACCTGGGTTTCAGGGAGTGAACTGGTGCTCTGCATGGGGCATGTTTTCTGTCAACCGCACCACCTCTCCTTCCACATGCTCCTCTCACTGCTGGGGCGGACAGCCACAACCTACACTTCCCAGATATCTTGCCTGCTGGCTCCCTGTTAAGTCCTGCCAACGGGTGGAAGACGGGCGGAAGGAAAGTCTTCCCTCTTTTTCTGTTGGGGATCCTGACAGCCGTTCCCACGAGGCAGCTGTGTTAACAGCAACAGCAGCTGGGAATGCTGGCCCAGGAAGCCCGGCTCCAACTGCAGTCGCTTTGGTGGCTCTGATTGGAGGTTCAGTGTTACACCATTTTCCCCTCAGCCTAAGGGGAGTGAATAGTGGCTTGCTGCAGTTAGTAATCTTTGTAATCAATTCCCTATAATCTGTATCTATATGATGTATACATCTATCTATATCTATATCTATATCTATATCTATACTTGATACTCTGAAATATCTAGAGTGGTTTCTGGTTTCCTGATTGAATGCCAACTGATAAAAATATTTTGAGCAGAGGAGGGTCACAGTCTGATTTGTATTTTCACCAGCTTCTCTGGCTGCTGTGTTGTGAGAAGACACCGTGGGGCAAATGTGGAAGTAGGAGCCCAGCTGGGAGACCCCTACAGTGATCCTGGGGACAGTTAATGGTGGCCGGGGTCAGTGTGGTATTAGCAGAGGTGGTGGCAGTGGTTGGATTGTGGATATATTTTGAAGGTAGAGCCATAGAGTCTGTCCTCTGAACCCAGAAATACTGCTTATGACCAACTGCATGCAAACCCTTTCTGAGTTCTTACCTACTAGGGGAGAGAAGTTTGAACTAAAATACCACTTTTTGATTTGTGATCTACAAACATTGCCAGTGGTTTGGGCAGTGTCCTGGTTAAGTTTAGTGTCATGAGTATGGGTGGCCAACTAGCGCTCCTAAGACTGGAAGAATTCCTTCAGAGCTAGACAAAAATAGGAAGGTTAAAAAATATCCTAATAGATTAAGAAGATGTGGGGTGTGTGTGTGTTGGAATATTATTCGGCAATCAAAAAGAATGAAATCTTGCCATTTGCAACAATGTGGATGGAACTAGAGTGTATTATGCTAAGTGAAATAAGCCAGAGAAAGATAAATATGTGATTTCACTCATATGTGGAATTTAAGATACAAAACAGATGAACATAGGGGAGGGGAAAGAAAAATAAGGTAAAAACAGAGGGAGGCAAACCATAAGAGACTCTTAAATACAGAGAACAAACTGAGGGTTGCTGGAGGGGAGGAGGTTGGGGGAGGGGTGGGGATAATGGTGATGGGCATTAAGGAGGGCACTTTTTGGGATGAGCACTGGGTGTTGTATGTAATTGATGCGTCGCTGAGCTCTACTCCTGAAACCAATACTACACTATACTGTATGTTAACTAATTTGAATTAAAAAAATCCTAGTGATGCTATAATGAAAATAATGCTATTGTGTTGAAAGCTCCAACATTTTTGACTATGTCAGCTATACTTCAATTTAAACATTTTTAAAAATTACTACGTGTTTTCAAAAGATAGAATATCTACCAATTCCTTTATCCATTGAGCAGTTTCCCACTGGATTTTGACTATGTTGCAAATATTTATACTAGGTCCTCAGGATTCCAAGATGAAAATACTCTTCGTATTTATCATCAATGAAATCATAGTCTTGGGCCTCCAGTAAGCATAATAAATGAATTTGGTTGTATATCTCTGGAGGACACTGCCGCTTACCCTTTGCTAGTTACTCCAGTGATTCAGTTCCTCTGAATAGGAGGACTTAATAGGAGACTTATTACAGAATTTATTTATCTATGTACTTATTTAAACAATCGCATATCAGCTGTACCACGTGCAGGACACTGTTCTAAGCACTTGACACTCATTCCCTGGGTTGTTCTAAACCCTTGAATTAATTCTGCATATTGGTCACCTTAGCCCCACACATGCTGTTCCTTTCCCCGACACGTCCACCCAGGCCATAAACATGCAAGCCCCTTCAGTGATCTTCACAAACATCTTGCCTTCCTAGGCTTTTGTGAAAGTAACACCCTGTAGGGAAAATGGGCGCGGTAACTAGGGGCCTGAGAAGGTAGTACTGTAACAACTCTGCTTCAACTCTGCTGAACTTAGCAAAACTTGTTTCCCTGGTGTGCTGGCCCCTTACAACCATCCTGCTGGTTCCTCCTTTCATTTATGCCTGTCCATCCCTGTGTACCCTCTGTTCTTGCTCTGTGAAACAGAATAACTTATCTTTATGGCCCCTTTTCTCAAATGTGGCTTAGCCTCAAGGCCTATCTACTCCTTTGCACACAAAGATCTGCAGGGCCAGGTTTCCTTTCATAAACCCCACCCCTTCTAGGCAGACACTTGTGCTTTGCAGTGGCCCCTGTCTGCCCCTGCCTGTCATCCTGTGGGCTGAGGAGGGTTGAACCCATCTGCCTTAGACCTGTGCCATTAGAATAACTCTACTTTTTTCCGTTTTTATTTTGGCTTCCAGGTAAGATCACTTTTTTTTTTTAACATTTATTTATTTTTTTTGAGACAGAGAGAGACAGAACATGAGGGGGACATGAACAGGGGAGGAGCAGAGAGAGAGGGAGATACAGAATCTGAAACAGGCTCCAGGCTCTGAGCTGTCAGCACAGAGCCTGACATGGGGCTCGAACTCACGGACCGTGAGATCATGACCTGAGCCAAAGTCGGACGCTCAACCGACCAAGCCACCCAGGCGCCCCAAGATCACTTTTTAAAAATAAGTTTATTTATTTATTTTGAAGGGGGTGGGGTGGGTAGGTGGGCAGAGAGAGAGGGAGAGAGAGAGAATCCCAAGCAGACTCCTTGCTGACAGTGCAGAGCCCAATGCAGGGCTCGATCTCACAAACCGTGATACCACGATCTGAGCCCAAATCAAGAGTCAGACGCTCAATCGACGGAGCCACCCCAGGGTCCTCTGAAAATATTTTTTGAAGTCCACGTTAAGCATTAACTGTGTGAACCATATTTGACCTTTCCAAATTAAACTGGCCAAAGATACCAATTAAACTTAAGTTTATGAGAAAGACGACGTTGTTCTTTCTAAGTCTTCCACAGTTATGACTCACTGTGCCAATACATTCATTTAGACTGGTGCCAGTGACATTTATAAAAAGTTTCTATGGTTCACTGGAGCTTCGTCTGAGTGAATTTAATGATAAAGGTAAATTTGAAAGAAATGTTCACAGTTGTTTTTATCACCTGGCCTAATTAGTTGCATCTCATTTTCTAATTAAACACAGTAATTACAGAGAGTTCACATTCATGCAATTATGTGAGAGAAATGGAATTCTGTCACTGTTGGAATTATGGCATATAATTACTGCCTGTGTTAAACAACATGTAAAACCTAGAGAAGAAAAGACCTGGAAACATAAAACAATATAACTTCCTCATTGTCTGGTGGTGGAGGTGTGGGGGGCAGGTGGTAAGAATGGGGCAGCTAAATCGGGCCTTGACAAAACTAGAGTTAGCATTTATCTTCTTTAACGGTATGAGACTTCTTTCTCTTTATGCAGTCCTTCAGTATCACTTCTATCCAGCTGCCAAGTACTTCTTCCCCTGTTAATGATTATTTCTCAAAAGATTGGGGGCATTAATTCATACTAAGATGTGGATGGCTAACAGATTATTGACCATGTCTGCTTTCTATGTTCAAAGTGTTATATTATTGAACGATTCCTGTGAGTAAGGCCATGTGAAAAAACAGGGAGCCAGAAGATGAAACAGACATGGTACCTTTTCTTAGGAACATTATAGTCTCACAGAGAACCAGAGATTTAAATGAATATTTGCAAAATAAAATGATAGATATTATAGAAGGGGAAGAGAATAGAGAATGGCTAACTCTCCTTTAGTTGTTGGCCTCCTTCATTCTGCTATGAACTCCTTAAGGGCAGAAAGTGTGCCTCATCCATCATTATATCCCCTGCACCTACCATAGGGCCTGCTATATAGAAGGTGTTCAATAAATATTTGGTGATCTGGTGTTTTGTTTTTTTTTTTAATTTTTTTTTCAACGTTTATTTATTTTTGGGACAGAGAGAGACAGAGCATGAACGGGGGAGGGGCAGAGAGAGAGGGAGACACAGAATCGGAAACAGGCTCCAGGCTCTGAGCCATCAGCCCAGAGCCTGACGCGGGGCTCGAACTCACGGACCGCGAGATCGTGACCTGGCTGAAGTCGGACGCTTAACCGACTGCGCCACCCAGGCGCCCCTGGTGATCTGGTGTTTGCAGAAACATGACATTTGGTTACACATACAGTGTATTGTATGTCTTGTGGGCCAATGTCTAAGAAAAATTCCTCAGAGAGACAGCTTCTAAAATGATTCCCAGTGACCCCCACCTTTTGGTATTCCTGGCTTTGTGCAGTCCCCTCGAATGTGAACCGGACTTTGGGACTTGCTTCTCACAATGGGGTATGGCAAAAACGATGGGATGTCTCCTCTGAGATTAGGTTTTAAAAAAAACTATTATTCTTTCTTTGGCTTTCCTTGCTTGCTGACTTGCTGAAACCAGCTGCCACGGTGGAAGCTGCCTTATGCAGAGGTCCACATGTCCTGGCAATAGCCAGGGAGGAACTGAGCCCCTCAGTCCAGTGACCCGCTGGGAACGAATCCTGCCAACACCCACAATCCTGCCAACAATCCTTCCAAGTGAGCTTGGAAGGTGCTTCTTCTCTAGTTGAGCTGAGCCTTGGGGTAGATGACATCTTAATTCCAGCCTTGTGAGAGACCTGGAGCTGGAACCAGGCAGCTAAGCCCTGAGCTGTGAGATGATCAACTGTGAGCAAATAAATATTGCCTTAAACCAGGAATTTTGGGGACCACTTGTAACCCAGGGATAGAAAGCTAACACAAGGCGACATGACAGATCCTTTTATCTCCACAGGGTATTCCCGTGGAGAGAAGTATAATCATTTATACTTTGTTTTATGCTCAGTTTATGAAATTTGTGAATCCAGTACCCACAACTGAAAACCAATTTTTCTTGAGGCCTTTAAACATTGATGACAAATTTATTAATCATATAATTTTAAACATTTTAAACCGACTGCAATTATATATTCAGAATGGCTGATCCTTTTAAACACTTCAAAACCTTCATTCACAAACATGTAAAACAAAAATCACAGAATTTATTGCCATAATTTCACTTAAATCTACTCTAAAAGCATCAATACCATGGGTTTAATGCCCATCTTATTTCTGTTCTTGTTTTTCTCTGCTAGTTTTGATATGCCATGAGGGCTATGGCATTATTATTTTTACTCCTTTTCTTGGGTCACAAAATTCTTAGTAGATCTCAAAGAAAGATTATGTTATCAGAACAGCCTAGATTGTAGAACTTGGTTTATTGACTGATTAATTCTTGGTCAGACTTGTTTGTTTCTCCCAAGGTGATTCTAACCCAAACCACCTTTTTATAGTAAGCTTTTCTGCAGATAAATGATACCTGTTATGTCAGAGAGACTATTTCAGGCCTTATCTTATGCCTGAGGTTTAATTTTGCAACCTAGTATCTATCTCTGAAATTGTTTTTTAATTATCACTTGGCCATTGTGATATAACCGATTATCCTGTCATAATCAAAAATTCATTTTATCTCTTAGCATTAAAAACTTATACCTCCCTTATTAGCATTGAGATTTAATCTCTTAAGAGCTGAAAGATTGACTACACTCTGTGTAGTTAGTGTCCCTTTGTAGGTCATCTGGCTAATACATTATATTGATCAATATAACGTATTAGTGGAGCCCTCTTGCTGTTTGGTTATTGTGGGTCCCCACCCAAGCCAAAGGGTCCTTCCTGTTCTTGGCATCTGCTTTTTCTGGGACTATTTGGCTTACAGTTTCCAATGTTTATTTTCCTTAAAGAGATAAAGATAGGCACATGCCTGTGTTTTATAAACATAAGATTACTAGAAGAAATGTCAAACCCTTCTGATTATTAAAATCAACAAAAATTTTTTGTGGCTTATTACATTCACCATTTTCTATCACAGTGACCTTTTGGGCAGACTTCATATTAGCTTTTCTATTTTGAGTCATTTCCAATTCATGGCCTTTCTCATGCCTCATGCTGGTCAACCTGATGTTGGTCATGGTGGTGGTGATGATGATGGTGAAAGTGCTTTTGATGCTCAGATTGTAACTTCATCTTAAGCGACAGGGACAGTTTTTTTTTTAATGGGCAAGACTATAGTCTTGGGGTATACATTTGGGTGATAAAACCATAAAAATACAAATAAGTCATTATTATGAAAGAATGGAAAGGAAGTGTGATCAGAATGAGGCCCATGGAAGGAGCTTGTGGGATGAGTGGCAAAGGTCTATTTTTTGACCTGGGCATACATTTGATATGTGTGTGTGTGTGATCAGTGCTTTATTCTTACAATAACAATTTTATTTAAAAGAAATGTCAGCTTATAATCAGTCCTTCATGTTGGCTTCTTTATCCTGTATACAATGTTCCTGACATTTTTGAAAACATTCTTGCTTTTTGGTAACAAGAGGATGTTGGATAAATGTTCTTAATTTTTTCTCTTTCCTAAATCATGGTATCACCTAGCTTCCAGGGGTTTGTGTTTCTTTTGAATAGGTGATAATTCTGAACAACAGGAGCTGGGCTCTTGGGGTGCACTTGAGAATGTGTGGTAAGCAAGAATGCATTGATGTTGCTTCTGGGCCACTGACACCTGAAAACATACTTATTAAGGTTGTTATTTTACACTGATATTTCCAACTTAACTTTTTCTTATATAAGATTTCCTCAGCCTTTCTCCTAAATTGACAGTCTTTTTGGTATGATGAACCTCCTCGATGGAGCAAGGCATGCCTTACATCACATTTTTCTTTTCGGTATAGTAATTTCCAAACTTCTGTTATTCATATAATCTATAATTTTTTTGTATATTTGCCAAATTCACAATTTTGTACCACCTGTATAACTGTTTTTTTAAACATTTTTGTTTAATCAGCATTAAAATGGCCCCCTTAAAAGAATTAGATTCATATTAAGCAGTAATATCTGTGGCATCATAGGGTTTAATTAACATGTGTTTTTCCAGTATCCATTAAGGTGGATACATAGATGTTGGCATTTAAAGGGACTCAATAAACATCATTTTCCCTCACTCATTTTTAGTACCACCTGAAGGATAAGATAAAAAACCAGGAAAATGGAGCTCAAAACATCATGTTCATTGCTAGTCAAAAGCTGCACTGGTGAATGTTGCTTAGATGCTGCACAATTATGGGCTCCCTAAGAGTGGACCTTAGGTTTGGGCAGACATACCCACCTGCAAGCCTTCCCACCAGTGTAGCCCTGTTACCTCACAGCCAAGGACTGCATAGAAGTTGTCTTCCCTGAAGGCAACAGATTCAGAAAGGATGGAGAAGGAAAGACTGAGCTACGACTTAGTTTTTCCTTTAAACTCACCAATGGGGCAGGGGGGAGTAAGGGAACAGAAAGGGGCCAATAACATTAAGGTAATGGAAAGAAATCACAACACCAGGAGAAATAACTATTAGTATACATATTTGTCCATGTAAACGCATCTAAGTACACCTTTGGGGAAATCCTGCTTTAGTGAATAGTGTTACGATAAAAGTGTTTCCTTAGTCAAGTCAGGAACACTTATCTCTTTCAAATATTTTGATGTGGTAGCTTCCTGTGATCAGGATTCTTAAAATGTCAGTGCTTAAAGAAAAAATGTAAAGGCAGGCTAACTCCCCCTTCCTTTTATGGAGATGAAGAAGTGAAGGTCTGAGAAGGAAAAGGACTTGTTCAATGCCACATCCTACTTAACTGACTTAGTCCCAGAAATGGGGTCTAAATCTCAGCACATTTATTTTTTTTATGCTGCCCCTCGGCCTTTGAAACATAAAATCAAAATGAGAAAGCAATGGGTTTAAGCAGAGAAAAATTTTTCCCTATCCTTCTCTAGCTCTAAATTATATTTCAATCTCTCCATTCTTTTCCATGTTCCATGCCATAGCCATAGTCCAATCAACACTACCCCTGGCCTGGATCACCACAATAACCTCAAAACAAGCCTTTCCCATTTCAAGGGCATATCCTCAATGCAGTGGGTAAAGATGGCCCAAACCAAAGCGCCTAGATGGGGCTTTGCTGCTGTGATTGGCCTCGGTAGGTTATGTGCTCATCCCCATATGAGTCGCTTATGCTGATTGGCTTAGCTTAGGTCTCGGCCCCACCCAACAGCGAGGGGCAGCAGAAATACCTCCAAAGTACCACCACAGTGAATGTGGGAAGGGTGTGCAAGTCCAGAAAGGCTCAGACTGTGGTTTTAGAAGAATGTCAACTGATGCTGGGTAAGAAAATAATGAAAGATACCTACTGCTCTTTTCTTTCAGGTCTCATGTTTAATATCACTTCCTCAGAGGGGCTTCCTTTGGCACACAGGCAAACTGAATGAGGTACTCCATCTACCTCTCAGCACCCCCTTTACTTTTCTTTCAAGGCAAAATATGTCATTTTCTATTTATTTGCGTGATGACTGGCATTACATCGCTTTCTCCTACTGGAAGGTAAGCTCCTTGAGGTCAGCAAGGATATTTGTTTTGTTGCGTAATGTTTCTTGAGCATCTAGAAAACTGCCTAGTATGTGGTGGGTTCCCCAAAAATTGCTTAGTGAAAGAATTAACAGCAAATGCTACACACATTTGGATATTTATTGATTTTAAGATAAAAACATGGAGGAGAGTATTAGAGGTTTTGGCTCAAAGATGCATGGGCTGATATGTCTAGGTTAACGAGTAGATACATTTTAGTAAGACAGTGCAGTTAACAGATTGGACTAATGGAATGGGTTATCAAATGCTTCTACAGTAACCTTTAGACTGCAGCAAAATGAAAAAACAAGCTTCCAAGAATCTACAAATCAACATAACATATTTAGGTGTTGTAAACAAAGCAGGCAAATCTATATTTTTCACTCCCTCATCCTGTCTAGAGGATGAAAAACAATCCTGTTTTTTTTTAATGTTTTATTTATTTTTGAGAGAGAGTGTGAGTGGGGGAGGGGCAGAGAGCGAGGGGGACAGAGGATCAGAAGCGGGCTCTGCCCTGACAGCAGGTAGCCTGATGTAGAGCTTGAGCTCAGGAACCATCAGATCATGTCCAGTGCTGAAGTCAGATGCTCAACGGATTGGACCACCCAGGCACCTGAAACACAATCCTGTTATCAACTGACTTAGATAATCCTTATTGGTTGAAACACAGGGACTTTAAAATGGTATTTTTATTTGTCCTTAGTTATTTAACTACAGAGAAGTTTCCTTTTAAACAAGTAAGCTTTTTAATATGTATCTGAGTAAATATGTTGTGTCTCAGCTTCTTCGCCTGTAAACTGTGGATAGTAACAGTACCTGATTATTGTGGTAAGGATGAAATAAGTTCATATATGCAAATGACTCCAAGTAATTATACAAAGAACAGTTACTGGCACAGATTAGGTAACCAAGAAATGTTACCTATTATTATGAATGAAAAGCTTGTGTTAGTACCTATTTCCTTTACTGTTGTATTTGAAGAGAATATTCTTTCCCAGAGAATTTATGTATACATTATCTTATCTGAGTTCCACGAGAGATTCAGCATTTAGTGTTTGTAGGGTGCCAGAGATACAAAGAAATATTAGACCCAGTCCCATCTTTGAGAAATTTACAATCTATGGCTTGAGTATTTTATCCTATAGTGTGAGGTATATCCTATACCTCTTTAGGGGAGCTAAATTCAGACTGTTAGCTTTTTACCAGTTAGGATTCTTTAGGTTACAAGTAACAGAATCCAACTCAAACTGGTTTTGAGCTACAAAGCAAATTTCTTAGCTCAAGTATGGGGCAATGAAAGTAGTGTGGTATTTAGGGGTGATCTGTGGCTCCACAGTGCTCACTGAAGACTCAAATTTTCTCATCTGTTGGATTCTGTTGGCTGATGTCAAACCAGGGTTATCTGCCCATAGGATATTTGCTAACCATGGCTAGGGACATTTCCTTGTTCATATCCAAGAGTGGGGGAGCTAATTAACAGAAGTCCCCAGTAAATCTCTCCTCAGTGTCTCATTAGTCCAGACTGGGCCATATACCCATTCTATTGCCAATCACTGGCAATGGAGATCACTCCTAGACCAATAATAACTTCTGCACTTGGGGGTGGGATGAAATCTTGAAGGAAAACAGCATTCTATTTTGAAGACAGAAGGGCAGAATGAATGCAGAATAAACAATGAACAATTTCCAGTCGTTTGAAGGGAGAACCATATCTTTTCTTTATGTTCCAATATATTCTGTGCCAGGTGCTAAATACTAGTGGAAATAATGGGTAAATAGACTTGCCAAGGGATTATTTATTCACCTTATGTAATCCTATAAGGTCCTAGAAATGCTTGTCCCCAGAACTAGCATGACCAATTTTTTTTTCTTGCTTAATTGCCTTCTCTCTTAGCTACATGACCACGAACTCCATCTATTCCCAGGAACGCCAGTGGGCAAGTCTGGATTGGCCCTTTCTTCTGGAGTCCCCTCGTTGATTAATTATAAACTATGATATTCATCATTCATTCCCAGGTCATGGGGCTGCTTTTGGCTGGTTGGTATCATATGTCCTGTTAGATGAGTCAATCCTTTAAGATTTGTGCCCAGAGAAACTGGCATTTAAGCTTCCTCTTTATTCCAGCTCTAAAGTTAGGGAAGCAGCTGTTGATGGACTAACTACTATCTTAGGAGGACTAAGAACGATCTCCCCATCCTTAACAGTTGTTCACTCATTTGTCTCAAGGAGACTCTGAAAGCATTTTTGGAATGGTATTTTATACAGAAACTGCTGGTTGGCCTACCTGGTCACCAACATAATACAATGGTAATAACTATAGTAGAAGAACAAGTCTGTTATGCCTGGTCACATGTAAGGATAATGTTAGGGTGCATGTGACTTTGTTACATCCCTGGAATTAACTTAAAAAAATTTTTTTCTTGATGTTTATTTATTTTTGAGAGAGAGAGACAGACAGAGCATGAGCAGGGGAGGGGCAGAGAGAGGGGGGGACACAGAATCTGAAGCAGGCTCCAGGCTCTGAGCTGTCAGCACAGAGCCAGATGTGGGGCTCAAATTCACAAACTGCAGGTTCATGACCTGAGCCGAAGTTGGATGCTCAACCAGCTGAGCCACCCAGGCACCCCTGGAATTAACTCTTAACTTGTATGATCAGTAACTGTTTTATCTCATCTCTTAGGGGTAGACTTGGGGTGAACAGGTATACACAACCACTGCATAATATCATCCACAATTGTCATTTAAGCTATTTGGAAGCTAAAGGAAAATCAGGAACCCCTTTATTTACTCTGAGACATCACCTACCATACCACGTAAGAAACACTCTTATTGGAGAGATTAGCCTGCTCAGTGAGCAAAGATGGGAGGCACTTGCTTGATGACTTGGGTTAATCTTGGATGTAACTATTTTCAGAAGAGAATATTCTTTTCCATTAAGGACAGAATTATTCAAAGTTCTTACATGAATCATCTATTTCAAGGAGTGAGTTCTTCAATATCTATGTTTACCTCTTGGATTTTATTTTCTCATGCTTTCATAAGTCACCAATGCCTCTTTTGGTTGCCTTATTCTTTTTTTTTTGGAAACATCGCTGCCTTTAATGTGCACACTCTTGTGTGTTCTGACTTCACATTAGTCTAGTTTTCTTCAGCGACTTTGCAGATTAAAAATTTGAGGAGACTTGAGCAGCACTTCCTTGGGATGAGTAATTAACCTCTCCAAGTTTCAGTTCATTCATCTTAAACTGTAGATAATAGTGATATGGATGCGGTGGTAGTGCTGCCCCCTGTTCCTCTCTTCAGAGTCTTTGCCTCCTACCCCATCCCAAAGCTGTGCTCCTTGCTGGAAATTGTCCTCCACTGCAAGGGAACTGCCTCACCCAGCAGCCTTACCTCAGTGGGGGCCACCCAGCGCCAGGGGGTTCTATACAATTGACTGAGGCCTCAGTTGGAACCAGATTTTGGAGCACACTATCTCTTGGCCCAATCCTGCATTCTTCACTTCAGAAGCAACCCCAGTCCTCTTGTATGTAAATTCTTGCCTCAAAGTCTGTTTCCAGGGAACCGAATCTAAGACCAATGCTACTTCTTCAGACTGTTCCAAGATTGCATATATAAAGTCCTTTGGGAAGCACTGTCTTTGGAGTGGGGAACGGACTCCATATTTGATAGCTGTCACTATTTTTGGCCGGTACGGCATTGCCTGAGAACATTCTCGTTTCTTTCTGATCTCATCAATCAGATAGTACTTTGAGAAAAATAATGTAATAACTAGCTCAAGGCAAAGTGACATTGTGTTAAGTTTGGTATATATCCCCCAACTCATTCATCCTTTGCCCTGGGGCCCTTCAGGGCTGCTTCCTTCCCCACCACTTCTCCCAGCTTCCTCTCATTCAAACACAAAATTCAACCAAGTAAATCTGAAGATCTAATTCACTTTATTCAGCAAGTTGTGAATCAAGCAGCATCTCATCTAGCAAGTTAGAGAGGAGTCTCAAGGAGTTGTATAAAATGGAAGGTTGGGGGGTGGGACCAGGAAGTTAAAGCAAAACTAACTAACCAACTAACTAGGCCTGGTCACTTTCCCTTAGGAGAAGAGCAGCCTCTGGTCTTATGCAAATCCTCTCATCTTCCTTTGGGGAATGGAGAAGGCCCAAGTGCTTATTCCTGGTGCTAATCAGAACATTCCTGACTGACCGGTTAAAATTTACATTTCCCAGGGAGGTTGAAAGGCAATGGGGTTAAGTAGTAAGCCCCAGTTTGGTTACTTGGCCTAAATGATGCCACTTTTGGGCTTGTGGTTTTCTCTTTAACACCCTCTACCCATTCCAACCCTCGTGTACCTTACGGTGCACACCTTCTTCTTCCCTCTGAGAAATTTGTGGGAAGGGAGAAGATTTGGTAAACTTACTCACACTGAGGTGTCATGTGTTACCACTTAGCTGCCTAAGTTATACTTCACCTGACATTCTTTCTGTGTGCCTTTGGTTTTATGATTTTTATTCTCTGTATTATGATCAGAACTGTCCTTCAGTAATTTCTGGTCTTTCGTCTGGCAAGAGATCAGTCTTTTAAAACTAGTCTTCCCAGACAGGAAATATCTTAAAAAGACTCTTTTAAAATGAATGCCATTAATTGCTACTGCTATGACAAAGAAAATTTCCCCTTTTGTACTAACATTGTAAGGTGAATTGGCCTTAAAGGATGCAATTTTGCCAAACAAACAAAATGAATAAAATTCTTATTGGATTTCTAAACAATGAAGATGAAAAGGATGAAAACAGAGAATTGAAAATATAAATGTGTTAGGCAGCTCACCTTTCAAAGTCTCAGAAGCTGGGTGGATTTGGAGATGGAAAACAACCTGACAATAAAGGGTTCGTTTTTCTTTTCTTTTTTTCTTCTGGCATATGAACTCATAATGGCTAAATTTGTCTTCCACATCAGATTAGTCAGGAGTCTCCATTAAAAGTGACAGAAACCTCAACTCACATTAAGGTAAGCACAAAAGGAGATTGACTGGAAGGATCCTAGAGAAGCTGAGAAAATTCAAGAAGGAGCTTCAGGAAACAGGGCAGCTGGTGGTGCTCAGGCCAGAACTGGAGATCGGGCACCCCCAGACTTAGCCTTCATCTTTCATTTCTGCCTGTTTGTGCCTGGTGATGTGGGGTCAAGTAGATGTCCAAGTCGTGACTCCCAGTACCTGTGAATGGGACCTCATTTGGAAAGAGGATTTTAGCAGATGATCAAGCTGAAATAATATGTTAGTTCTGTAGGGCTGCCATAACAAAGTACCCCAGACTGGGTGACTTACACTTCCACAATTTATTTTCAAAATGTTTTGATGGCTCAACGTCTAGGATCAGGGTGTTGACAGGCTTCAAATGGCCCTTCAAAATGGTCCTCTCTTTTTACCCAGTAACTACCCTCCTAGGACTCTATTTTTAAAAAGCAATAAAACATGCTGATACAAATTTACATACAAGGATTTTCGTGACATCAGTAGTTATAAAAAATAATGTAAAAAACATAATTTAAAATGATGGTTCATTCATATAATATGTGATTATATAATCATATAATATGATTAATATCATTAAAATCACATTTTTGAAGGTGATGTTCTCCATTTGTTAGAGAACATGAAAGAGGGATACAAAATCATATATATTAGTTCTCCCAATGTTAGCAAAAAGCGGGGAAGTGTGTTTCTTCTGAGGCCTCTCTCCTTGGCTGACAGATGGGGGTGTCTTTTCCCTCTGTCTTCACATGGTCTTCCCTCTGTTCAGGTCTATGTCCTGATCTCCTCTTGTTTTAATAAGGACCCTCATCATAATGGATTAGGGCCCACCTGTATATCCTCATTTTACCTTAACTATCTATTTAAAGGCCTTATCTCCAAATACAGTCCCATTGTGAGCTACTGGGCTTAGGGCTCAACATATCAATTTTGAGAGGAGCATATTTCAACTCTTAACAGATGAGGTCATTAGGGTGGGTCTTAATCCAATGATTGGTATCCTTATAAAAAATGGAAATCTGGGGCGCCTGGGTGGCGCAGTCGGTTAAGCGTCCGACTTCAGCCAGGTCACGATCTCGCGGTCCGGGAGTTCGAGCCCCGCGTCAGGCTCTGGGCTGATGGCTCAGAGCCTGGAGCCTGTTTCCGATTCTGTGTCTCCCTCTCTCTCTGCCCCTCCCCCGTTCATGCTCTGTCTCTCTCTGTCCCAAAAATAAATAAACGTTGAAAAAAAAAATGGAAATCTGGACACAGGGACAGACAAGCATAGAGTGCAGATGATGTGAAGCCATAGGCAGCACACTGTCCACACGTAAAGGGATGGTGGGGGCTCTCAGGAGCCAGACAAGAGGCTTAAACAGATTGTCTCCCTCAGCCCTCAGAAGGAACCGACTCTGCCAACGCTTTGATTTCAGACTTGCAGCCTCCAGAGCTGGGAGACAGTACACCTCTGTGTAAGCCTCCCAGTTCATGGTACTTTGTTTTGGCAGTCCTGGGAAATGAATACATCTGGCTTAATTTCTTTTTATAGTCAGGTGGGCTTTCTCCATGGTGGTGTGCAGTATAGCACTGACACATCATCCTTGGCCCCTCTCTCACATCCCACTTCTGGTCTTTCGGCACACTTTGCATCTCTACCTTCACAAAGGATCCAGAATCTGAAAACTCCCTCAGTACCTCCATGATCAGTCATCACCGCTTGTACACGTTACAATGATGGCCTCCTAACTGGTTTCTTTCTCCCGCTTGCCTCCCCAAGGTCACTGCTTCATAATTACTAGCCAGAATGGTTCTGTGAAAACAGAGTTCTGTTCATGTCACTGCCCAGTTCAAAGTTCTCAATGTCTCATGCAGAGAAAGAGCTAACATCTTCACAATGGCTTACAAGACTCTGTGTGACCTTGTTGCTGATCCTTGTTGCTCTTCTGACCCTATCTTCCGGGACTCTGCTCCAGCCACACTGGCCTGTTCCCAGTTCTCCAGCACACCAGGCGAAGGACTGCTATCTCAGGGCCTGTTAACTGGCCAGTCCGCTGCCTCGAATGACTGTCCCCCAAATAAGAGCATGACTTGCTCCCTCTCTTCTTTCAACTCTTCTACTTAAATGTCAGTTTTCCAGGGGGTTCTACCCCGCTGCCCCACCCCCACTTACCATCCTTCTTCTCTACCTTATTTTTTCTCTTTGGTACCCATATTTACCTGTTTAATGCTAGATATTTTACATATTTCTCTCTCTCGCATTGGAATGTGATAGACCTTCTAAGTGTTTGGTAACATGTAGGATGCTGTGATGACCTAGAAGCTCCTTGCCCTGAAATATTTCCTCTCTGATTAAAGTTTATCAACTTTTTTTTAAAGTTTATTTTATTTAGTTATTTTGAGGTGGGGGGTGGGGCAGAGAGAGAGAGAGAGAGAGAGACAATAATAAGCAGGCTCTGTGCTCTCAATGCAGAGCCTGACCTGGGGCTCAAACCCATGAATGGAGACATCATGACCTGAGCTGAAAACAAGAGTCAGATGCTCAACCAACTGAGCCACCCAGGTGCCCCTAAAGTTCTTGAACTTCTTGAAACTGTCTGATCACTGTCATCTTGAAGTGAGGGAAGAGAAGTCTGGCTCAGTGATGCCACAGGTATTACTTTACCCTGACACGATGAACTTGTTCTGAGAGTTTTGCCTTGTTCTCCGTGCAAATTCCTGCTTTGTACCCTGGTTCTGGTGACTGGTTCTGTTGCCTGTCCTGAGTCTCTAGTTCACATATGAAATCTCAGGGAAGTAAAAGGGAATTTAGAAATAATCTTGGTCCTCTTGGTCACTTTGTTGAGGTGCAGCTACAGGAAGGAACTTGCTCAAGGTCATATTCTCTGTTAAGTATTCATGAGTTTATTGAACATATACTATGTGCTAGATATTTTGCTAGGCACTTGTGAGATAATAGAAAATATTAGTGTCTGCTTCCCCTCCCCCTCCACCCACTCCTTGCTCTCCCCTCCACTCTTTTCCTGTCACAGAGTTCCTAAAATCCCTTGTAATGTCCTAGATGGTAAAAGTACTAGGAGCATCTTTTGTTCTAATAATTGTTTAAAACATTTTTTATTATATATTATATATTTTTTAATAACAATTTTTTCATGTTTATTTATTTTTGAGAGAGAGAAAGAGAGACAGAGCATGAGCAGGGGAGTGGCAGAGAGAGAGACACACACAGAATCAAAGCAGGCTCCAGGCTCTGTGCTGTCAGCACAGAGCTCGATGCAGGGCTTGAACTCATGAACTTAGATCGTGACCTGAGCCGAAGTTGGACGCTTAACTGACTGAGTCACGCAGGTGCCCCAACTAATACTGGGTTTTTGACCCTGGTTCCTGACACCAAGCTTCTAAACTTTTGAAATTTTCTGGGCGGTAGGAGTGTCTTTTGTTCTAGTGAAGTGACCTTGGGTGTGCTCCTGGATGGGGTTGGTCACCAGAAAGACCAAGCCATGATTAGAAGCTCGGAATATCCAGCCCCGTACCCTGTTCTCCAGAGAGGGGAGAGGATCAGGAGTTAATGATCAGTCATGCCTACATGATGCCCCCACAAAATTCCCAAAAGTATGGGATTTGGAGAGTTTCTGGGTTGGCGAACACATGGAGGTACTGGAGGGCGGTACACCTGGAAGCTCTGTGTTCCTTCCCACCTACCTTGTCCTATGCGTCTCTCCCACCTGCGTGCTCATCTGTGTCCTTTATCATATACTCTTATAATAAACTGGTCAACAGCTGGTGAACTGTTTCCCTGACTCCTGTGAACTGTTCTAGCAGTACATCAAACTGACAAAGAGGTCATGGGAACCTGTGACTTACAGCCCATCGGTCAGAAGCAAAGGTAGCAACCTGAACTTGTTATTGGCACCTGAAGTGGTATGGGGGGCAGGCAGTCTTGTAGGATGGAGCCCTTAACCTGTGGGATCTGGCACTGTCTCCAGATAGATAGCATCAGAATTGAGTTCAGTTGGACAAACCCCCAGCTGGTGTCACAGAATTGCATGGTGTGGGGGAACCCTACATGCCTGGTGTCAGAAGCATTGTGAGTGTGGTAGTAGTGTGACAATAAAGGAGGCACACAGGAGGAGGACAGAGGTTTTCCACCTCAGCACTAGATAGGGAAGAGTGGATAACACACAGTTCCTTCTAGGCTGGAGACCCTCATAGTTCAGTGGAGAATTTCTGTAAACAGACAATTATAAGATTGGATAAAAAAGATTAGTGATGCAGAGATGGTCAAGATGGTCAGAAGAGGACAGTGGACCAGCATCAAGAAGGTGAGAAAAGCAAAGAGGGGACAGGGTGAGGAGAGAGGGTCAGGGCTGAAGTGTCTGTCCACTTAAAACTTGACGTCATTTGTAAAGAGCCAGTCATCCACCCCTCCCCTCCAAGTGTGGTGCGTGTCCACCAGGTTCAAACCTCTGTGCCTTGCCTTGAAGATACAAACGTGAGTTTGGTATCTCAAAGACCAAAGGAGGAACTTGGGAGGTTTGCAAGTTTCCAAACTCCAGTCTCTGACTAGGTAAAAGCCACCCAATTTCCAAGCAATGGGAATTTGTTTTATAGTTCCTTCTCTCTTCCTTGAGGACATAGCAAGTGACGCTGTCATTGTGCAAACTGGCTGGGACTCTGAGGCATGAGATTACATGGCAGTAGCCTCCCTTGTCAAGCGTGGCCTGCGTTTCCACGTTCAGAGCACCCTGATGTCCTTGGAGTGGGCAGGTGGCCTTTGTTCTTGCACAAGTCACTCAGACAACCAGCCCAGTTAAAGCCAACAGGTGCTCAGTCCTTTAATCTTTCAGGACACAGGCTTGGCCTTTTGTGATCAGCTAATCAGTTGGCAAGCAACTGCCCAAGGATACCTTCTGGAAGAAAGCAGCTGTCAGAGTGGAGTCGGAGGCTAGTTGGAATGGGTGCATGGCCCAGCCTGTCAGGAGGCTTCTGTTTCACACCCAGTCTGGTGGTAGAGGCAGGTAAGGGTTACCATAAACTCCACAAGTAAATTATCTCTCTATTGTGGGCCTCGGTAGTCCCCCAGGGCAACTGGTATTTGTTTTTTCTATAAGAAGGGGTTCGTGATATACTAGCGTTGCTTTCTACATAACATTCAATAGTTTTTTTTTTAAATATTTTCTGGGGTGCCTGGGTGGCTCAGTCAGGTGAACGTCTGACTTTGGCTCAGGTCATGATCTCGCAGTTTGTGGGTTCAAGCCCCACGTCAGGCTCTGTGCTGGTGGCTCAGAGCCTGGAGCCTGCTTCGGATTCTGTGTCTCCTTCTCTCTCTGCCCCTCCCCCACTCACACTCTGTCTCTCTCTCCTTCAAAAGTAAATAAACATTAAATAAAAAAATTAAAAATATAGATATATATTTAAGGATTATTCATCTTGAGGAGCATGCATACAAACTTGAGCATGAGTTGGGGAGGGGCAGAGGGCGAGCAAGAGAGAATCCCAAGCAGGCTCCACCCTCAGCATGGAGCCTGACACGGGGGCTCAGTCTCAAGAACTGTGAGATCATAACCTGAGCTGAAATCAAGAGTCGGATGCTTAACCGATGAAGCCACCCAGGTACCGCCATACATTCAACTTTTAAGGGCTTTGACATCTAACCCTCCACCCCACACCTGATAAGTAATTCAAGGAGACATTACTCTGAGGTTTAGTAAGGTGGGGGATTAAGAATTGACTAGTGGGGGCACCTGGGTGGCGCAGTCGGTTAAGTGTCCGACTTCAGCCAGGTCACGATCTCACGGTCCGTGAGTTCGAGCCCCGCGTCAGGCTCTGGGCTGATGGCTCAGAGCCTGGAGCCTGTTTCCGATTCTGTGTCTCCCTCTCTCTCTGCCCCTCCCCCGTTCATGCTCTGTCTTTCTCTGTCCCAAAAATAAATAAAAAACGTTGAAAAAAAAATTAAAAAAAAAAAGAATTGACTAGTGAATTTAGCAATTTTGCCATTGGTGACCTTGCTAACAGTAGTTTCAGTGAACTGGAAAGGTCCCAAATTGATTGGAATGGGTTCAAGAGATTATAGGCAACTCTTCTGAAGAGCAAAAACATACCAGAGAATTGGGATAGATCAGGAGGATGGTATGGGGTTAAGAGTGGATTTTTTTAAAAATGGAAGAAATCACAATGTATGTATGTGTGCTGGTTGGAATGATCCAGTAGAGGCAAAAGTGATGATGTGAGAAAGGGGGGGGGGTATGGCTAGAGAGATGTCCTTGAACAAGAAAGAGGGCGGGAACTTTTTAGTGATGCAGTACAGCTATGTACGTCAAGTTTTCCTTGACCCTCTGAGGGTCCCTGGCTGAGTCTGAAAACCTGACACAGATTAGCAGAAGAAAAGCATACACGTTGATTTACTGTAAGTTTTATGGGACATGGGCACCTTCATACAGAAATGAAGACCTGTAGAAATGGTCACACCTGAGGGTTTCGCACAAGGTTTGATGAAGAGGGAGCAGGACTGTAGAAATATCATAGGACAAAGGGTATAAAGTAAGTGTAGTCACTGTGGGGAAACTTGGCAAGGCCTGTTTGTGTGCATTCTTCTGGGTAGCACTCCCATCCTGGAGAGAAGGATGCTACTTTCCTTCTGGTATACAAAGGACATTTCTCACAAGAGGATCTTATGATGTGCTTCGGGAGAGAAGGCGAGGGGAATGTCAGAGAACTTCCTGCTCCTGCCATTTCCCCAAACTTCAGCTTAAGATACTCAATATGCCAAACTGCCGTATTTTGGGCTACTGTGCTCTGAATCCTACTAGCTGGATCTTAAGCACAGATATTATTAAATATTAAATTATATAAATTTACAATTAAATGAACTATATTTAAAAAGGTAATAGGTATTCCAAACCCAGCCCTTCCGAATTGCATTAACAGTAACCATTAACTTTATTTATTTATTTATTTATTTATTTATTTATTTATTTATTTATTTAAATGTTTATTTATTTTGAGAGAGAGAGAGAGAGAGCATGAGGGTGGGGCCAGAGAGAGAGAGGGAGAGAGAGGATCTTAAGCAGGCTACACACCCAGCATGGAGCTCAACACGGGGCTCAATCCCATGACCCTGGGATCATGACTTGAGCTGAAATCAAGTCGGTTGCTTAACTGTCTGAACCACCTAGGGGCCCCTCACCATGATCTTTAAAGAAGGATTTTTTTGAGTATAGTTGACACAGTGTTACATTAGTGTCATGTGTACAACATAGTGATTTAACTTCTCCATACCTTATGCTATGCTCATCACAAGTGTGGCTATCATTTGCCACCATACATTATTGTTACAATATCATTGACTATATTCCCTGTGCTGTACCTTTTATTACCGTGACTTACTCATTCCTTAACTGGAAGCCTATATCTCCCATTCCCCTTCACCCATTTTGCCCATCCCACCCCCACCCACCCACCCCCACTTTGCTCTGGCAACCATCATTTGGTTCTTTGTATTTATAGGTCTGATTCTGCTTTTTCAATTTGTTTATTAATTTTTGTTTAGATTCCACAATGAGTGAAATTATATAATTGTCTTTCTCAGTCTGACTTATTTCACTTAGCATAATACTCTGTAGGTCCATCCATGTTGTCTCAAATGCCACAATCTCATTTTTTTTTTTTTTTATGGCTGCATGATATCCCTTTGTGTGTGTGTGTGTGTTTGTGTACACGGCACATCTTCCTTATCCATTTGTCTATTGATGCACGCTTAGGTTGCCTCCTTATATTGGCCATTATAAATAATGCTGCAATAAACATAGGGTGCATATATCTTTCTGAGTTAGTGTTTTCATTTTGTTTGAGTAAATACCCAATAGTGGAATTATTGGATCATTTGGTATTTCTTTTTAATGTATGTTTATTTATTTATTTGAGAGAGAGAGAAAGACAGAGGGTGAGCAAGGGGAGGGGCAGAGAGAGAGAGGGAGACAGAATTCAAAGCAGGCTCCAGGCTCTGAGCTGACAGCACAGAGCCCATTGTGGTGCTCCAACTCACAAACTGTGAGATCGTGACCTGAGCTGAAGTCAGATGCTCAACAGACTGAGCCACCCAGGCCCCCCAATATGGTCTTTCTATTTTTAATTTTTTGAGGAACCTCCACACTGCTTTCCACAGCAGCTGCACCCATTCCCATTCCCACCAACAGTGTATGTACCATGCTGTTTTGATTACTATAGCTTTGTAGTAGATCTCGAAATCTGGCATTGTGATACCTCCAGGCTCGTTCTTATTTATCACGTTTGCATTGGCTCCATTAACTATGTTCTTGCAGTTATGTCTGCTACATGTGGATTGTGGAAATGCCACACAGTAGTGCCTTCCTGCACTTGTCTTCCTAACCCCATGTTTTGTGACATCACATTGCTAGTTTGAAGTTGGCCGTGGTGGGAGTATTTACACAGCAGAAACTGCAATTGTTAGCAGTCATGGCCTTGTCTGGGTTGTTCTTTAATGTTTATTTATTTTTTGAAAGAGAGAGAGAAAGAGGGAGAGAGAGAGGGAGAGAGAGAGAAAGAGTGATCGGGGGAGAGGCAGAGAGAGAGAGTGAGTCACACAATCCAAAACAGGCTCCAGGCTCTGAGGTGTCAGCACAGAGTCCATTGCAGGGCAAGACAACAAGATCATGACCTGAGATGACTGACGACTGAGCCACCCAGGGGTCCCTGGTATTTTTTTTTTTTTTTTAAAGGAGAGCTGTTGGTTATCCATTTGCTAGCCCACTGCTGGATTCAGTGGTCAAGTGGAGAAACTGGCCCTAAACTAAGTGCTGGCAGTTCACACACAAGAATAGGAGAGAGAGGCGCCTGGATGGGCCCAGTCAGTTAAGAGTCAAACTCTTGATCTCAGCTCAGGTCTTCTTTTTTTTTTTTTTTTTTTTTTTTTTGTCAGCTCAGGTCTTGATCTCAGGGTCATGAGTTCAAGCCCTGTGTTTTTGCTGGGAGTGGAGCCTACTTAAAACAAAACGAAACAAAACAAAAAGTAGGAGAGAAGGCAGGGCATTTGGACAGGTGGGTAAATAGATGTGGTAGAGGCAGGTTTCCTATTTACTAAGTGAAAAAGGAAGCAAGGTAGTCGCCTGAGAATAAGGTTGGAAAGTGTTGGGGGTTTGAGGTGAGAAGACTGTGGGACAGTTAGTGGATTAGAGAAATGGAGGGTTTTTTTTTTTTTTTTTTTTTGTTTTTTTGTCCAGCACCATTAAAAGGCCCCTGGAGGTTAGTGGTTATGAACTTAAAAGGAGGCCTGTTATATTGGGTGTAGATTTGCCTCCAGTCTCTTGCAGGGGTGGGAGTGAAGCTGTGAGTAATGGCGAGCTGGATTTACCCAAGTGTAAGATTTGTAACACCAGTATGACTGTGCGTGTCGGTGGCCAGCGAGATTATAAATTTATAAATGTCAGAGTCACCACCTCAGAGACCTTCCTCATTCATGCTAGCTAACATCAGGCCCCAGTCCCATAACCTTAATCCCTTATCCTGTCTGTTTTCCTATTTTGTTCATTGGGTGTTACATAGCCGGGCTCACTCATCCCACCTGACAGCAGGGACCATGCCTGCCACAGTGCTTGGCGCGGAGTAGCTTTCCAGGAATATGTTGACTAACTTATTGAGTAAGTGGATTCACTTGCTCGTTCTTGCAAAATCTGTACATGTCAGTGGAAAGCGGTCATATTCTTTTCGTGCGTCTTTGTAGCAACAAAGGTTTCATGGTGTTTCAACTTTAAGGAGCATAGGAATTTCCTTACAGCGCCGGACGTGCCAAGCCACCGTTATTTCCCGAACACTCCCTGGGGATACGGGCAATTTTTACCGAATTTGAGACCCAATTTACAGCTTTTGAGGCGGCTGCCGGGATCGTGTGAGTCACGCAGTCGCTGACCTTTGTCACACCAGACTCAGCAACACGGAGGGGGGTTAGATTACAAGCCAATCTCAGAGGGCGGGTGGTTGTTTCCGTATTTATGATCCTTTTCTTAGGGCTGCTGAGTGCGAGGCTCAGGGGCGGGACGGCACCGGAGCTCAGGGCCAGGCCGCGGGGCGCGGAGCTGTGGGGTCACGGGCCCTGCAGGCAGGGCGGGCCGCTTCAGGTGCGCGCGGGCCCCAAGCCGCCGCAGCTGCGCCCCCCCTCCCCCCGCCGCTCACAAGCCTCTATATATCTTCCGCGGGGCGGAAGGGGGCGGGGCGCGACCGCCTGTCCGTTTCTCCGGGGGGGGACAATAAAGTTTCGAAAGTTTGAAAAGGCAGGAAAAAAAAAAAAAACCCTCGCCCCTTCGGCGGGGCGGGTGTGGACGCCTGCGGCCCGGGGCGAGCCCGGCGCCCGGCGCGCGGGGATGGGGGTCACGGTGGACGTGCGCCAGGTGTACAAGTACCCCTTCGAGCAGGTGGTCGCCAGCTTCCTCCGAAAGGTACCCGCCCACTCCGGCCCGGACGCGCGGCACCCGGGAGCCCTGGCCCAGCCGTCCGCGCTCGGGGCGCCCGGCCCTGTCCGGGCCCCCGCCACGACCCCCCGCGGGAGTCCCTCCCCCCCACCCCTCCCTTTCTCGCGCTCCAGATGCAGGGTTCGCTTCGGGATATGCAGGGCGGGGGTGGGAGTGGATTTCCTCGAGGGCTCCCCTTCGTGGTGCGCGGCGCCACGTTCACACCCTGTCCCGGAGTGGCAGGGAACGCAAGTTCTGGAGCCTGCTTGAGGCTGCACAGGACTTGTGGATCTTTCTAGTACCTCATGGACCCCTTAAAAGCTAGTGGGGACCGCGGAAGCCATCACCCTAGGTTCCCCAGCATTGTGGCTCTATCATCCCAGTGGAGGTGGCTGTGGGACTTGGGGCAGATTGCTTACCCTCTCTGTGCCTTGGTTTTGTGATCTGCGAAATGGGGACATAATAGTACTAAGTGAAAGGGTTAGTTCCGAGGACTCAAGTGAGATAATTCATGGAAACTCACTGATGGAAGGCCTCTAAAGTGTTGTAGTTGTTTGTGCTGCTCTAACTACACCCCAGTCTCGGTGTTCAGTGGCCGTCTTTTCTCAGGGCTCCTCCGAGGACTGTGCTCATGGTAATAGAAGGGGAAATTTCGTTGAGAAACTGAAAGCACCCAGGCCAGGGAGCTGGGACTCCTGGACTCTTGTCTGTCTCTGCCTTCAGTTCCTTCACGTGGTCAAGCGTCTCTTCTCTTCAGACGCAGTTTCTGCTTCTAAGAGTGTTGTATCAGAAGATATTTTAGGTTCCCCTTCAGCTTTCATGTTCTTAGACAAGGTTTGCCAGACTTGTAACTTGCCTTGGGTAGCAGCCACCAAGCAGTGCACTCCTTATACAACTCGCAAGCCATCAAAGGGAGATAAGGGGAGAGGAAGTTAGTTTTTTTTTAAATTAATGTTTGTTTATTTTTGAGAGAGCGCGCGCACAGGACAGCGAGGTGGGGGGGGGGGGGGCGGGGTGCTGTGTGCAGATAACAGAATCTGAAGCAGGCTCCAGGCTCTGAGCTTTCAGCACAGAGCTCAACCCTGGGCTTGGATTCATGAATGACAAGATCATGACCTGAGCTGAAGTCAGTCGCTCAATGGAGTGAGCCACCCAGGTCCCGAGGAAGTTAATTTTTTAAGTGATAAGACCTGACCTTCACATGAGGAGGTGATACAGTTCGGGACCCAAGCCAAGGATTGTAGGACTCTGGGTAACATGGTGTTGCCATAGAAGTCTTTTTGGGGGGAGAATGTCAGCTTGTTGATAGATCTTCAGTATCTAGAATAGTGCCTAGCAGCTAGTAGGTGCTCACTAAAAATCGGATCATTGATGAATGACTAAATGAATGAAAGCTTGAATTGTGGATCTAGTGTAGACTTTGCCTTAGGCCAGACTTCTGGGCCCAAAAGAGAAACAGCCAACTCTCCATTAAAAAAAAAAAATTATGTTTATTTACTTTTGAGAGAGAGGGAGACACAGAATCTCAAACAGGCTCCAGGCTCCCAGGTGTCAGCACAGAGCCTGAAGCGGGGCTCAAACCCACAAACTGTGAGATCATGACCTGAGCCGAAGTCAGACACTCAACCAACTGAGCCACCCAGGCACCCCAACAACTCTCCATTTTTTCTTAGGAAGTTGGGAGTGTGGATTCTCTAATGCCACTGCTCCCTTGGAATGCCTTCTGGATTGCACTCCTCAGGAGCTGATCTTTGCCTTGTCAGACCTGGAAGGGCACTTGATCCAGATCAAAATCATTGACTATCTTCTCCAGCATTGGATAGTTACTGCTGCACATCTCTTTTTGTCTCATTAGACTCATGCCTGCAGAAGCACATAGCACAATGGCATGCTCTCTTTTAGAGAGTATTGTTCATGTGGTCATGCTTCTGGGCTAAATGCTTTTCTTCTTTGTACTGGGCTTGGTGCTAGGACACAACAGATAGACCCTCTTTTCGTGGGGCTGATGGTGTCTTGTAAGTGAGGCTGACGTTAATAAATGGCCAACAGATGAATACGTACTTAAAATTGATGATATGTATTTACAGAGAAAGTTTATGTTACTGGGACCAAATATAGCGGGGAAGGCCTGCTAAGGTCCCACACGGTGGCCACGAGGAAAGGCTTTGTCAAACAAATGGCCTGTGTGAAATGATGGCTGATGTGTGAGTAGGACTTTCTCAGGCAAGAAGAGAGGGGGAGGAAGTGCTTTCATACATTATCGTATCTACCTCTTCCAGCAGCTGCAAGCAGTTAGGACTGACTTCCATTTCATTACGTAGAAAACCTGAGATTCAGAGGATTTGAGAATCTTTTCCAAGTTCCCATGGCCAGCAGCTGGGAGAGCCAAGATTTCAGCACATCTGAATCCTAAGTCTACACCCCTAGTCCCCCAGACTGTGCTGCCTTCCACATAATAGGCATTCCGATGACTACTGAGGGGATAAAATGTTCCAGAATCATCTTTGCTGTGCTCTTTATCCAATTTCAGTTTTCTTCTGTCTATTCTCAGGACTTATTTTATCTTGGTGGACCCGTTGTGCCTGATGTAGGGGTATAGCTTTGATGTGTGGTACAGTGAGAGAATATAGTGTCTCAGGTTTCTGTTGCTATGTAACAAATCACCCCTGTGATGCAGTGGATTAAAGCAGTGGTAGACCTTTCATTCTCATAATTCTGTTGACTGGGCTCAGCTGGGTGGTTTTTGTGTGCCAGTGTCTTCTAGCTGAAGTCACTTAGCTGCATTCAGTTACAGTGTGGAAGATTGCTTGTAAAAAACTTGGCCAAGTGCCTGGCACATAGTAAATAAGGCCTGAGGAGGATATTTTAGAAGGTAGGGTTTCAGGGAAAGGAGAACATTTTCAGAAAAGACCTAGCAGTGGAATGATGTAAGCACTGCAGATGATACTACACTTCCATTCTTTTTTTTAAATTTATTTTTAAAAAATATTTATTTATTTTTGAGAGAGAGAGAGAGAGTGCGAGCAGGGGAGGGGCAGAGAGAGAGGGAGACACAGAATCTAAGGCAGGCTCCAGGCTCTGAGTTGTCAACACAGAGCTCAGTGCAGGGCTTGAACTCATGGACTGTGAGATCATGACCTGAGCCGAAGTCAGATGCTCAACCAGCTCAGCCACTCCTGAGCCCCATACACTTCCATTCTTTGTGTTCACAAAGCACTCCTTCAGAGAGTGCCGTAGAGATCCCTGGAAGGGGCTATGTGAGTCACTAAATTATGAGATGTCAATAAATCCGTTTGCTGTGAGAATTTTCGTCTTACATTACTTGAAGCCATGAACTGGAAGTCAGTAGATGGATGGCCATCATTGTGCCTTCCCCTTTAAAAGCAGTTTTTGGGTGGCCTAGGGACACAGTTTTCACCAGTCTGTATCGGGCCCTAGTGCAAATTAGGAAGAGGTATCATCTAAAGGCAGTCAGAGAAAGATAAATACATGATTTCACTTATAGGTGGAATTTAAGAAACACAACAATGAACACAGGGGAAGGGAAGGAAAAATAAGAGAAAAAGAGAGGGAAGCACATCGCAAGATACTCTTAATTACAGAGAACAAACTGAGCGTTGCTGGAGAGGTGTGGGGTGGGGGGATCTTCTAAATGGGTGATGGGCATTAAGGAGGGCACTTGTTGGGATGAGCACTGGGTGTCATATGTAAGTGATGAATCACTAAATTAGACTCCTGAAACTATTATTACACTCTATGTTAACTAACTTGGATTTAGATAAAATCGAAAAAAAAGAAAGAGGCACCATCTTAGTGGTCGACCCCACGAACTCCCAGTAAATGGGGCTAGTGGAAAGTAAATGGGGGCATTTATGCAAATTAGCAACAATGGCTGTTACCCAATCAGGCTCTTGGGGTAGCCATAGAAATTGAGTAGGGCTGAGTGGGAGTTCCTGGCAAAGCTTTATTGGGTTGGCTCCAGCAGAAGGGAGACAGCACAGAGTCTGTAGGCTGGGTTCCCAAGGAGAGGTCTGGGAGGGTTTTAAGGCAGCCTAGGCTGAAAAGGGTGATGTCCAAATGTGTAGGGGTGGGTTTTTCTTTTGTTCTGTTTTTTTTTTTTGGGGGGGGGGTGGCTTGTGCACTTAAAGGTCAATGCTTCTTGCTTCTTCTTGAGTTGCATGTCTAATCAGCGTGTTAAGTTCCTATCCCTGGGTGGTTTTTAGTATTAGAATAAGGGGAAAACTCAGTGGAAATTCATCACTGGGTCTATCTTGGCTCAGGTGGTTGGGTTTTCACAGGGGAGTGTCCATCCCTTTTGGTGCTGGAAGGTTAGCACAGTGTCTGAACTGGATCAGACTCGTTGAAAACTGGGTCATGGGGGCTTGTTTGGAGCTTGGGGCTTCTGGCATTTGGCCTTAGTTTCTGATGGCAAGAAGCACCTGCAGGCATTGCTAGAAGACTGGGTTATTGTGGCTTGTTAGCCATTTCCTGGGTGTGGGGGCCCAAGTCTGGTGCCTGTTCTGTCTCAGCACTCCTTCCTCTAGGTGGCTGTAGCCCTGTGCCCACCATCCTGCTAGATTGGAAGACCTTGTGCAGTGAGCAACATGCACAACTCTATACAGCAAACCTCCTGTCTTAATTTCATATCTGTGAAACAGCAGTGCCATGTACCTTACCACCTATCTCCTAGGAGTGTTGTGAGGATCAAATGTGTAACAGTCTGACAAGCATTAGCTTTTTATAAGTGTAAGATAGTAAGAATGATCTTTTTGGCTAAACATACTTTTATATTTCTTTTAGTCTGTATGTATTTTTTTTCAAAGGAAGGCACTTGGCAGAAGGGACAATCATATGAGGATCTCTGGGAAGCATTTAATCTGATTTTTCACAATGGTATGTTTGAAGCTGCTTCAGCACTGAGAACGTTCTATTTTAAATAGAGTCTACTGATCTACGTCTTTTGGTATGTTAGGACTTGCCTTCCAAGTTATAATATACTACTATTTTTAAAACCTGAGGAATGTTTGCTCTTCTTACACCTGCCTGTTGGATACCACAGGCAAAATATTAGCTACATGCTTTCAAAGCTGAGTGGTACCTTGAAAACAAACACCGCAGAGTACTCTTTGTTCATGGAATATAGTGTTTCCCAATGAACTCTTAGGTAGGTATGCTATGAAACCCCAAATGGTTTATTTATCAGATGCTAAACTGTAGTTTCAATGAGGTATATTGTCAGTGTGCCTGACAGTGTATTTTGGTTTCTTTCTTTGTATGATCTCTTACCTTTCTAGGTCTTATCACTTATAGCTGTTTCCTTTCCTTTATTTAAAACCAGCTACAAAGAGAACACAAAGTTGCATGGATGAGTGTAGCAGTCTAGAAGCTCACTCATCTCTTACAAGCTCACGCCAGTCTGTTTACTGAGCTTGCGTTCACCAGTTAGATTCAAACACTTGTTCAGTTTTGTCTATTTCAAACTTAAAGTTATTAAAAAGGACCCAGAGGGCCTTTGTGTTGACTGGATTTTCTTGTTTATTCTCAAATAAGGCCAGAGACATTAAGAGTTTTTTGTACTATAGAGTTGTTCAGGTTAATTTTCTTTCTGTGCTGTAGGCCAAAGAATCATGGTGAATAGAGTGTGAGGTTCATGGGCTTACACTCTACTGTTTATTCCTCATGCATCACAAGCACCCAAAGAGATCCTGGAACATAGTAGGTGCTCACCAAATCCTTGCTGAGTGGATAAGGAAATGCAGTATTCAGGAATTTGGCCCTATGTGATTTCACACTGAAGTTGTTGTGGGTCTCAGTAACATGTCCTTACTTAGGGTATTGTAATAAAATGGACAGATCAAAATAATTTCTTTGCTTCAAAACAGCGGCCTCGGGTTTTATTTATTCTCGCCAGGAGCCTGATGTGCTGAACAAATGGTTTGAGTGTTTACCCTTACACTCATAAAGGCGATTTATGAATGGCTATTTCCATTTAGAGTAGAAAGTTGATTGGGCAATTAATAATGTTTCCATTTCTGATCCTATCTTTTCTCCCTTGCAAATCTGACACTTAGTTGTGTAGAACATCTCTTCCTGCAGAGCTCCTGAAATACTTGGGGTAAACCCATATTTCCAAAATCCGTGTTTTGATGAATGATAAGCCTCGTTTAACATAATGGTTGTTTATCTTTTTACTTACGCTGTAATAGTCTTTCTTTTATCTTCCTATCCTCAATTCTCCTAGAAGAAGATTAGGTACGACACGAAGCAGAATGGTGCAAACGGGAAGAGTACGGGCTCTGACATCAGCCGGGGGGACCGAGTGCTTCTAGCTGTGTGAGTTTGGGCAAGTCAGCTCTTTTTCTATGCCTCGGTTTCCTCATCTGCAGAGTAAGATAATAGTCACTGTCTTCTGGAATTGTTGGGGGAAATTAAGAGGATAACGCACATAGTTGCATGCATTGGCACACAGTAGGTGCTTTTGAAGTACAGTACTTGTTAAAAATCTTGAGAGTAATACTAACAACAATAATTTCTTACATTTATTCCATGAACCTGGAAATAAAAAGCTGAGAGGAGTAGTCTGCAGAAACCTTTACCAACTTGGAGTAATAAAGAGAAGAAAGAACAGGAATAAAGGTGCACATTTGAATTCTGACTTGTTTTTTAAATGTTATTTGAATCATAAACTGTACTTGGAAACTTATCTATTGGTGGTTGTGGCTTAATAAGTTTATAAAAGGTAGGATGATTCTTAACTATTAAAGTACTGGTAATAAAACTTTTCCTAGGTCTACTAATGGACACTTATAGTAAGTTTGTGCATCTTTTTGCCTCTAGGAGATGAGATTAATAAAACATGGCCCCAGCCCTCAAGGGGACAGAGGAAATACATTAATTTTTGTGATAAATGCTTTCTCAGGGGCATGTTACAGATACAGAGTGTGAGGAAAGGATCCTATCTTTTTAAATAATATTTTATTTTTAAGTAATCTTGACACCCACCATGGGGTCGAACTCACGACCCTGAGATCACACACTCCACTGACTGAGCCAACCAGGCACCCCATTTTTAATTATTAATCTATGAGAGCTTTTAGAGTGCTTAGAAAGACTTTGTTGCCTTTTCAAAAATGTCAGTACTCTCTAGTACTTTCCTGACTCAATGCCTTCCCTAATCTAGTAGGGAGGGATTGTCAGGAGTTCTTGTCACATGGACTCTGAATTGGGAAAGCATGAGCTTTGAAGTTTTATTCTAGGAAAAGAAATATGTTTTAATGATTTTTATTTTATTTATTTATTAAAAAAATTTTTTTATGTTTATTTTTGAGAGAGACAGAGGGTGAGTCGGGGAGGGGCAGAGAGAGAGAGGAGACACAGAATGCGAAGCAGGCTCCAGGCTCTGAGCTCTCAGCAAAGAGCCCGATGTGGGACTTGAGCCAAAGTCTGATGCTCAGCCGACTGAGCCAGGTGCGCCTGTTTTAATGATTCTTTTTTTTTTTTTAACGTTTATTTATTTTTGAGACAGAGACAGAGCATGAATGGGGAAGGGTCAGCGAGAGAAGGAGACACAGAATCTGCAACAGGCTCCAGGCTCTGAGCTGTCAGCACAGAGCCTGACGCAGGGCTCGAACTCACGGACTGCGAGCTCATGACCTGAGCCGAAGTCGGACGCTCAACCGACTGAGCCACCCAGGCACCCCTCTAAAGACTCTTAAATCATCACCTACATATATTTAGTTTGCAGATGGATACTAGGAGTATGCTTTAATACCACACCACAGTAAATTGCAAGATAAGCACTGAAGTCCTGAAACTGAGTTTTAAAAGATGTAGCCTTTCATTCTTCATCAGCAAGAAACTGCTACTGTTTATTGAGAACCTGCATGATGCCAGGTGTTACACTTTACATAAAATTGTTCCCTTTAATTTCTGTGACAACTCTCTGAGATGGATTTTTTCCCCCTATTTTCACAGATGGAGAAACTAAGGCAGGCTGAGATTAAAGCATTTTGCCCAAGACTCTCACAGATGGGTTTCAGACTGAAGTCTCTTGGGTTTTAAAACTCAATTGTTTCCAACATTCTGTATTTTCATTTTAACTTTTTTTTTTTTTTCTTAAGTTTTCATTTAGAAATACAGTTGACCCTAAACAACATGATGTTTAGGGACACTGGCCCCCACACAGTTGAAAATCTGCATCTATGTGACTTTAGACCCCCCCCCCCCAATTTAACTACTAGTAGCCTGCTGTTGACTGTAAACCTTACAGATGAAATGAACAGTCAATTAACACATATCTTGTATGTTATATATATATATATTATATACTGTATTTTGATGGTTGGAGAGCTAGAGAAAAAAATGTTGAGAAAGGCATAAGGATGCATTTACAGTACTGTCCTGATTGGAAGAAAACCCACATGGAAGTGGACCCACACTTTATAAACCCCTGTTGTTCAAGGCTCAACTGTAATTTGACTTAAAAAATGTTGTAAAACAAAGAATTCCAGGGTAGCCTTTACCCAGCTTCCCCAAACCACTGTATAGATTTTAAAGCCAGGGAATTAGCATCGATAAAATGTTAACTGATCTACAGACTTTATTCAGATTTGGCAGTAGTCAACTAATAGCATTTTTTCCAGTTTAGGAGTCAGTCCAGGATCCCACATTGCATTTAGTTGTCCTGTCTTAGTCTCCCCCAGTGTGGGACAGATCCTCTATTTTTTTAAATTTCCGGACCGACCCTGGCACTTTTGAAAGAGTACTGGTCAGTTATTTTGTAGACTTTTTATCTTTAAATGCATCTGGTTTATGTATGCATTTAATGTTGAGATACGAGGCTTTTCCTTTGTGTCACAATTATTTTCTTTCAAAGAAACTTCACGTTGTCATTACCAATTATTAGGACATTTTTGAATGAATAAAGGCGATGTGACGTCGTTGGCCTTTGTTTAGAATCATAACTTGTTCCAGGCAGAACGGCCTTGCATGTCCTCTGGTGGTCCATCGCCCCGGCTCCAGAGACGGCAGCATCATGGGCTGTGTGTCTGCTTGTCCTTTGTTCTTTCTCCTTCATCATCCCATTGTCCTGAAAGGCTGATGCACAAGCATTCAGAAATTTATTGACTTAAAAATGTTTTGTCCTTGAACATTGAAATTTTGAATAATCGATGATTCATTTGATCTTTGTATGAAATAAACGTTGCTTTCCTCTAAGATAGACTATTGCATGTAGGTCATAAAGGAAACTTGGCACAGTCCCTGGTGATGTTTTTGTTTAACTAAAATGCCACATCTCTTTTCTGCAGCTCCCCTGCTTTGCATGTGGATGTTTGGAAGCAACCTGAGGAGCAAAGATTCTCATAATGCTTATGAAACAGAAATGTTAACATACAGACTTATTTTAGGTCCTCTTGGCCTTTGTAGGACTAACACAGCTCTGTCGCTGAGTTGCTTCCTTGTGCTCTCTTGGATGCCATTTAGAAGTTGGTACACAATGGCTCCTTTGGAGGTCATTGACTCTTTTTTGGGAAGGGGTATTATAAAAGGCAGGCATTAACTTCTGAGCCTTTTGGAAAGTTGGTATTTTAAAAAGTCCTTACTCTTAACAGTAAGCTTTATGAAAGCTTGTATAATTTTTCCCTTGTAAGTAAGAAAGGTAAATAACTATATCGTCATGAAACTCTTCCCACAAATAGAGTGACTGTTAATTCCTGTAATTGGATGGACTCCATTTTTTGGCCTCTCACTTTTCATAGCTCTGTGTTTGTCTTAATGTGTATTTTCTCTTTTTACCCAGTGTTTTGCAGTTTTTGGCCTGTAACCTTTTATTTATTTACTTATTTAGGCCTCTTACCCATTGATGTGTAAAAAGTAATTGAAAGCAAGGTATATGACAATGTAGAAGAGTCTCCATTTTACCCTTGTTAGACTGTGGTATTTGCAATAGATTTGTATCTCAGGAAAAGGAAAAGGAGTTAGTTTACACATTTGGTAAAGAACGTAAACTCATGAATAAGTTCAAAATGAAGTGAAGTATACCTTGGAAGATCCCTTAAGTCAGCCAGAATATATGGCATATGTGGTGACTGTACACAGCCCCCCATGTGGTAATTATTTTTGTGCGACTGCAGCTTATGATCCACTGAGCCAAGTTCAGAGATAGCACGCATCTTGGGCAGATACCTGGGTGTTCACACCACTTTGCTTCCATGAGAGTCCCCAGCGTGGAGTGGGGATTGGAAAATCCGTGTGACCCTGTTTATGCCATTGCCATTATGCCTTTCATGCAGAGATTCCTTATCTTAATAGTTGTTGATTGGTTTATTCACTTGGGGAAGTACTAAATGAGATAATACATATGGCAGCCTCTAATACAGGCATGGGCATAGTAGAACAGTGCATACTCAGTAAGTCTTTGATGGTCTTAATCCTGACCTAGCTTGATCCGTTCCAGTGTCACACCGCATTGGAAAAAATGTCCAGAGAAACCTGTCCACTGCTTCCTGCCTTCCCAAATTGGCATTCCTGTTGATGACCGTCTTTGAGAGTGTTCCCTCTCTCAACCCCTTGTGAACCAGAGTTCAGAAAAATGTTCGTGAATTAAATCATGAATATTCAAGTTACCACAAGGTGGCGTCAGATCATTTCAAGTAATGCCAGATAGGGGGAGCCTCAACATAATAAATCTTTCATTTTAAAAAAGTTAAAATATATGCCTTTCATGTCATGGTATTTAGTTACTGTAAACAAACCTCTCATTTCTTTTCCCATTCAGGATCTCTTGTGTTTGGCTAATAAAACCTTCATTTTACTTGTTATTTACAAGCATTGTCTGTTGAGTGACCCTTAAGTATTTTATGATGACGCCTTTCCACAATTTCTCATCTCCCTATTATCCCTTAGTTTGATTTATTTTCTCCTGATATGTTTATTTTTTTCTTGTTTTTTTCCCCAACTAACACGTAAACTCTGTAAGAGGCTGCAATTTTATTTCATTACTATATCCTCAGTGCCTAGAACAGTGCCTGGCATGGTAGGTACTCAAAACCTCTTAAATGAAGAATTTTCACTATTGTTTCAGTCAATGCTCTTTGGCTTAATAAGAAAATCTTAAAATTATGTTAAAGTGTGAAGTTTCTGAGTTCATATTCTTTGGGAATTTTACTGATAATTTAGTGAAGCAATTAGAACTTGAAAGCTTTTATCAGTCTCCTCCTCTGGTGGTTACATTTCAGATCTCCTCCATAATTTAGTAATCTTCCTACAACTTACAGTGTATTTGTAATATTCATTCAGGGTGTATTGATGAATGCAAAACGAACAGACTAGGACTAGTCAAGGAAATACTTTCAGACTTGCATTTTATCTTGGCACAAAAGTTTCTATTCACACACACAAACACACAATTCAAGGGATCTGTGTGAGGCTCAGATACCTTCCTTGCTTGAGGGGTGCTCTGTAAGTGAGGCCCCTTGCAAGGAACAGAATAGCTAAACTTGATCCTACCTAATGGACACTATCTGAAAGTTAAACTTCAAGAAACCAGTGGCCATAATTTTGAGCATTTTTTTTCTGGAGCAAAAATGAATGAATACTTAAAACTCAGTTTTTTTGATTACTCATCAAGATTGCAGTTGCCAGGATGGGCATGATGAAGTGTCAAGGCTACTGAGGGCTGACCAGAGAGAACTGATCATCTGTTCCCTTCATAGATCATTCTCCAAACAAAATAAGGTTTATTTTCTAAATTGGCCCCCTAGGGAGCGAGGGAGGAAGAGGTTCATCTTCCTAATCATTCATTCATTCAGCAAAAATTTATTGAGTGCCTACTATATGTCATACACTGTGCTAGTGGTAGAGATACAGGAGTGACTGAAATAGATCATATTCCTGTTCTCATAGAGTCTCTGTTCTCATCCAGTGTCTTTTGGGGCCACATATATCTTTAATAACATAAGTAATGGACCCTTTTCTGTGAAATCAATCAGTTAGCCAACCCCCTCCCCCCCCCCCCCCCCCCACGTGTGCATGCAGGTACCTGTGTGAGATATGGGAGACCCACACCCTGGGTAACATATACCACTTCCTGGGGTTCCAGAGACTTGAAGCTCAAGTTCATCAAGTAGAAGACCCCCCTTTTCCTGCTCTTCAGCCTTTTCACTGCTCTCCTTCCCCTTCGGCACTTGTTGATGTCTTGGATAAGACTTCCTGTCATTTTCTTTGCAGGTTTGATCACATGATGAAGCAGTGTAAGTCTTTGGGCAAAGAGCCCAAGGAGTGCTCTGCAGGCTTGGACCAGGGGCCCCCTTGTCTTATGGGGAAGTCACTTTCACCCCTGAAGTCTTTCTCTTTGCACCTGAGCAATAGAAAGGGTTGGATTTGAGTAATTCTGAGGTCATTCAAGGGTAGGTTAGGTAGGCAGGTTTAGAAGGCAATAGAAAATATCTGTGGGTAGATTATAATCTCAGTGCTAACTAGCTGGGTGATTTTGAGCAGATTACTTAGTTTATCCGGGCCTTATTTTTCACATGTGAAAGGGAAAAAGCAGTATTTACCTCATGGTATTGTTTTGAGAATTAAAATGAAATAATGTATGTAAACTGCCTGTGACAAAAATGATAGCTTTTGCCAGCCTTCTTTTATCCAAATTGTCTTTCTGGGCAATTAATAGATAAATGATCATTGAGCACCTGGAGTAGACTACTTCTGATTATTTTCCTCTGATGCTAAACCAGCTGCCAGGCAGTGGTACCCAATCATAGTGGAAGGTTCAGTGTGTATTAGGCCTGGTTTAATTTCACGCCTCTCCCACTAACTAGCTGGGTGACCCTAAACTCTAACCTTTATCCAGTTTCTGTTTCTGGCAGATGAAGTAATGATAACATATGACCCAGCCACAGCAGAGAAGCTGTTTTGGGATTTAAACAAGGTTACATAGGGGCACCTGGGTGGCTCAGTCAGTTGAGCATCCAGCTCTTGATTTTGGCTCAGGTTACAATCTCATCGTTTGTGAGATCAAGCCCCACGGCAGGCTCCATGCTGACAGCATGGAGCCTGCTGGGGATTCTCTCTCTCTCTCTCTCTCTCTCTCTCTCTCTCTCTCTCTCTCTCTCTCTCTGCACCCATCCCCCCACCAACCCCCCTCTCGAAATAAATAAACTTAAAAAAATAAACAAGAACGTGTAAGTGAGTAAAGCATGTAGCACAGTGCCTGCTACCAAGGACACTCTTCATTTAGGCCAGGCTGGTTCCATACTAATAGTAATACTTATTAATTAGATTAACCTAAGCCTCCCTTCTCTGCCCAGGGCTGTGTTGGATCTAAAGGTTTCCCCTGGATTTATACAAGTTGAATTCATGATAGCTTCTTACTTATCTGGGCCCAAGTAGTACAACGAAGGGCCTTGATTGAAAACTGGCCTTAGAGTTGCTTGGAAAATATTTACCGTTCCTGCAAATAACTGTGGTTATTATGAGGTAATTCATTTTGGTGAAGGATGAATGGTAATTCTTCTTTATGTGTTTTCATTTAGTATCCCAACCCCATGGATAAAAATGTCATCTCTGTAATAACTGTGGAGGAAAAAAGAGGTAAGTTCTCTGAATATACCTCACTTCAGTGATGATCATTAAGTAATAGTGATGTTTGTCAAGGTGTGTGTGTGTGTAGCCTATTTTTCTTTTTTCTTTTTTTAAGTTTATTTTTTATTTTGAGAGAGAGACAGAGAGAGTGAGCAAGAGAAGGGCAGAGAGAGGGAGAGAGAGGGAATCCTAATTAGACTCCACACTGTCAGCGGAGATCCAGATGTGGGGCTTGAACTCACAAACTGTGAGATCATGACCTGAGCTGAGATCAAGAGTCGGACGCTTAACTGAGTGAGCCACCCAGGCGCCCCAGCCTATTACCTTTTAAACAGATATGAGAACAAGTGTATTTCTGTATTTGAGGTGACAGAGAAGAGTACCCAGCATTTAAAGCAGCAGTAGAAGTCTTGTTTAATATGCTTTTGTCACTCAATTAATGACTGATGACAATAGTAACAGCCAACATTTCTGAGCACTGAATATGTGCCAGGCACTCTTATTAACTCCTTTAATCTGCAGAATAATGTTTGGGATATGTATTATTATTACTGCCTTTTAATGTATGAAGAAATCAAGGTACTGAGAGGTTAAATAAATTGCCCAAGGTCACATGACTATATCCCTCTAATATATTCACGTATCATTGTATATACGACAAACCATTTGTGATTAGTAGCATGTATGTAAGATGTGATTGTAAAGTGATTATATTATAGAATATGATTCCATATTGACCAGCGCAGGGGTGGGCAAGCTATGCTTGTCCTGCTTGAATTTGTGAATAAAGTTTTATTGACATACAGCCGTGCCCACTTGTTTACATATCTTCTATGGCTTCTTCTTGGCGACAAGAGCAGAGTTAAGTTGTTGCAACAAGACTGTTCATACCATAAAGCATAAAATATTTACCATTTGGCCTTTTACAGGAAAGGTTTATTCACCCCTAGACTAGAGCGTAGGAGTCTCCACTGCTCTCTGTCATTTGTATTTCCCTGGAATAATTTTTCACTGTCATTGCCTGGACTTGAGAACTGGGCCACATAGGAAGTTCTGGTGAGGCACATAATCAGTGTGTAAACATTTGGAGACACCCAGGCCCACTTCTGACACACTCTTGAGCCTTCTGAGAAAATGTGTGAGATGCCACTGTTTGTTACGTGACTCTGAAGTCTTCTCTGTGCTTGGTAAACACAAAAACTGTCTTTTGCTTGTGAAGGTATTTTCTTTGTGTCCATACTCTATTAATAGATTTTAAAAAACATTTTTTTTCATGTGTCTGCACTCAGTGCGAGAGAAACTTGTGATGGGGCATCAGAGAAATCTGGTTCCAAGCCTTGATTTTGTTACTCCCTGCATGACCTAACTTCTTCGAGGCTCTGTTTCTTCGCTTATTAAATGGGAAAATAATATTAATCCTGCTTTAGGTTGTTATGAAGATCAAATGAAAGAACAATATGTGTATTCCAAAGTGGTATAGGAACATTAATTATGATTTCTACCATTGACGGGAGCATTGTTGCCTGCAGGAGTGGCTAATCCATTTTAAGTGGGTGTGCTGCAAACATTGGATAAGCTGGCTGAAGGAAGGCCAGTGGGCAGGAGACAAACCCACTCCTCACCCTGTCAGTGGCTTCTGGGCAGTCTGGATGTTTGCACTGTCCGGGCTACTACTATAGCCAGAGATTTGAGAAACCCTACAGGAGCTTGGCTGAGTCGCAATAATTTACAGGCCAAAAGAGAATACTTCAGAGTTTATTTTTTTCTATGACTTGGACTCCCCTTTTCTTAATTCACATTTATTGTGTGCTTTTTACATTTTTGGAAACTCTGCTCCAAAACAGAGTAGTGCCAGTCACAGGGAATCTGTTTCTTTATGAGTGAAGACTTTGGCTAATATAATTAATTGTAGATTTACATTGTGTACCTAGAAATCTGTGCTTGAAAACATGTTTGGTGCAGAATGTGGCAGAATCAGATTCTCCATATTCTTGTGAAAACATCTGTATTGGATTTGAGCAGAGGTCTCATTGGACCTTGTCACTGGAGTGTTGACATTGATAATCCAGAGCAGTGAACAGTTTGTGATTCTTTCTCTCTGACTTTAGAGCATGCAGAGTGAGTAGCTGCCTCACCCTTATTCCTTGATTACAGATAAGTGTATTTGGAATGATTTGGCCCAGAAAAGTGGTCAGGGAAACTGAGTTTTGAGTTAAACATTTTTCTCTAGGAATTCTACATAGAGAAAACTGACTTCAAAATGAAAAGTTTTGTTTTCATTAGGATAGGAGTACATATCCTTAAAACATTTTTTGAGTGTAAAAATTTTCTGTTTCTAGATGTGTCAACAGGGATCATCTATAGAAAGAGGATTGCAGTCTGTCAGAATGTGGTTCCAGAAATTTTAAGGAAGGTAAATTCATTTTAAAATTTAATCAGATTTGGTGTGACACTGGGTGATTTTCACACAGTCCTGGAAAGAGATGGCATTTTCTGATGTCCAGGCGTGTTAGAACTTTCCCAGTTGGACCTCACAGCTCCTCAGAGGAAGAAAGCACTCTCATATCTAACCTCAGTTTTGGCAGATGCCACGGGAGATAGTTTTTTTTCCCCCCTCCTGTTTCTGCTTCTCTTTTGTGGAGGGCTCTTAGTGGACATAGAGATGGTCTACAATTATTTTATTTTATATTTTTTTTCAATATATGAAATTTATTGTCAAATTGGTTTCCATACAACACCCAGTGCTCATCGCAACAGGTGCCCTCCTTACTACCCATCACCCACCCTCCCCTCCCTCCCACCCCCATCAACCCTCAGTTTGTTCTCAGTTTTTAAGAGTCTCTTATGCTTTGGCTCTCTCCCACTCTAACCTATTTTTTTTTTTTTCTTCTCCTCCCCCATGGGTTTCTGTTAAGTTTCTCAGGATCCACATAAGAGTGAAAACATATGGTATCTGTCTTTCTCTGTATGGCTTATTTCACTTAGCATCACACTCTCCAGTTCCATCCATGTTGCTACAAAGGGCCATATTTCGTTCTTTCTCATTGCCACGTAGTACTCCATTGTGTATATAAACCACAATTTCTTTATCCATTCATCAGTTGATGGACACTTAGGCTCTTTCCATAATTTGGCTATTGTTGAGAGTGCTGCTATAAACATTGGGGTACAAGTGCCCCTATGTATCAGCACTCCTGTATCCCTTGGGTAAATTCCTAGCAGTGCTATTGCTGGGTCATAGGGTAGGCCTATTTTTAATTTTTTGAGGAATCTCTATACTGTTTTCCAGAGGGTCTACAATTATTTTAAAGATGTCTTAGACATTTTGCAGGAAGTGACCATGTTTTCTCATCTGTCTGTGGTTAGATAAGACTCTTAGATAAGAATGATCAGAAGTAAACAGATGGTAAATATTTAGTCTCATCTTCAGCAAGGAAGATAAAAGCTTCAGATTCTATGTCACTGTCAGAGAATACAGTTATTTCAGGGACTATAATCTTCTCAGTGCTCTCTGTAAGTCTTTTTGTGTGTATTTCTGTAAAGTAATGGTGGTGATGTTGAAATCTTCATGATAGCAAGTTGTTTTCTCTCTTTGAAATCCTTAAGCACTCTGGTGATTGTTGGCAGAGGTAAGTGGGAATTTTTAATAACATTGCTTGAATCATGGAGGGATTATTGACAAGAGTCCTTTTTGAGTCATTAGGAAATAAGAGGAGAACATCTTTTTTTTTTTAATGTTTATTTATTTTTGACACAGAGAGAGACAGAGCATGAACAGGGGAGGGGCAGAGAGAGAGGGAGACACAGAATCTGAAACAGGCTCCAGGCTCTGAGCTGTCAGCACAGAGCCCGACGTGGGGCTCGAACTCACGGACCGTGAGATCATGACCTGAGCTGAAGTCGGACGCTTAACCGACCAAGCCACCCAGGCGCCCCAAGAGGAGAACATCTTGATGTGCGATTCTTAAAATGTCTCAGATCATTATTTCTACCCAGAAGTGATTGCTTTGGTGATGTAGAAGCCAGTTAGCTTGCAGATGATATTGCTGTGCTTGTTTGCTGTATTAGAAAGAGTGATGGCTTCTATCACTTCCTTATCCTGGATTAAGATTCTGTCATATTCTTTGGAGGAAAGAAGGCTGATATGACAGTGAAAAAGAACTTTATTTTCCAGATGCTAAAATGTGTTGCAGTGAATACAACAAATTATGACTGGCTTTTTCTACAGGGTGTATACCCTGCCTTTGCCCTATATACACCCTTTGAATCTATTATTTAAAAAGACATTCAACTTTGTCTTGTATCTCAATTCTTAAATAATTTAAGGACACCTCTGACTTGTACAGTGCTGCCTTTGTAGTTTCCCATGTCTCTTCCACCTCAGAAAACATACATTTCAAGGTATTGGACAGAGTTTAAAATGAAGAAAATATTTTATCTGATATTGTCTTGCATGTGAGCCCATAAGTGGGCCCAATTAGTGTCCATCAATTTAAGAAGGCCATAACCAGCCCTGGAGGAGACACGAAGGAGGCTGATAATTTGCTTAGTGTTTAGCAGTTAGGGAAATCAGGCCAGAGACTGTACAGCTCGCATAAATCCTGGGTCATTTGCATGTCCTCACCAGCATTTAGTAAGGTCATGGTATGTTTGATTATCAAGAAGTCACAGCCATTGGTGAGCCATCATTTGTATATCAGGATCACTTGTCCTCTTAATTATCCAAGACTAAATGCAACTCTGGACTCCATCCTTCTGTGGCCTTCCTCATTTGAGAAAGCCACCCACTCTCTGTTGGACAGGTGAGCATTTTAAAGGTACCTAGTATCCAGTTGGAAGAGGAATCGTGGCTCAATCCTCAGGAAAGAAACATGGCTATACGGAGTCACTGCCTTACATGGACACAGTATGCATCCATGAAGGAAGAGTCTGTCTTCCGGGAAAGTGTGGAAAATCCAAACTGGTAAGACCCCCTGTGTGTGTGTGTGTGTGTGTGTGTGTGTGTGTGTGTATTGGGTGCAGGGATGCACATATGAGCTCATACATTAAAAAGTTTTGATTGCATACTTACAACCTCTGTTTACAACTACATAAGTTACACATTATTTATCTGTAATCACACAAGTAGTTAATAAGTAGATTTCTCTATGGGGGAAAATAGCAGCGTTCAACTCCTTGCCTTTTTTTTTCCTCTATAATTTATTTTTTATAATTTACTTCCAATTAGTTAGCACATGGTGCAACAATGATTTCAGGAGAATATTCCTTAAGCCCTTTACCCATTAGCCCTCCCACAACCCCTCCAGTAACCCTCTGTTTGTTCTCTATATTTAAAAGTCTCTTATGTTTTGTCCCCGTCTGTGTTTTTATTTTTGCTTCCCTTCCCTTATGTTCATCTGTTTTGTATCTTAAAGTCCTCATAGGAGTAAAGCCATATGATATTTGTCTTTCTCTGACTAATTTTGCTTAGCATAATACCCTTTAGTTCCATCCACATAGTTGCAAATGGCAAGATTTCATTCTTTTTGATTGCTGAGTAATACTCCATTGTATATATATACCACATCTTTAACCATTCATCCATCGATGGACATTTGGGCTCTTTCCATACTTTGGCTGTTGTTGATAGTGTTGTTAAAAACATGGGGGTGCATGTGTCCCTTCAAAACAGTACAATGTATCCCTTGGATAAATGCCTAGTAGTGCAGTTGCTGGGTCATGGGGTAGTTTTATTTTTAACTTTTTGAGGAACCTCCATACTGTTTTCTAGAGTGGTTGCACCAGCTTGCATTCCCACCAGCAGTGCAAAAGAGGTTCTCTTTCTCTGCATCCTTGCCAACATCTGTTGTTGCCTCAGTTGTTAATGTTAGCCATTCTGACAGGTGTGAGGTGGTACCTCATTGTGGTTTTGATTTGTATTTCCCAGATGATGAGTGATGTTGAGCACTTTTTCACATGTCATTTGGCCATCTGGATGTCTTCTTTGGAGAAGTGTCTATTCATGTCTTTTGCCCATTTCTTCACTAGATGATTTGTTTTTTGGGTGTTGAGTTTGATAAATTCTTTATAGATTTTGGATACTAACCCTTTATCTGATATGTTATTTGCCAATATCTTCTCCCATTCTGTCGATTGCCTTTTAGTTTTGCTGATTGTTTCCTTCGCTGTGCAGAAGATTTTTATTTTGATGAGGTCCCAATACTTCATTTTTGTCAACTCCTTTCTGATCACCCTGTTCAGTCTTGGGGCCTGTTTGTTCTCTCCAAAGGCAGCGAGTGTTATCAGTGTGCTAAGTATTCTTCCAGACTTTTAAGAGATACCATTAGGTACTACATGTATATTCACAGAGCCTGTATAGCCTGGTTTTGTATGTCTTTTTTTTACATAGTTGCTTTCATTCCGTGTCAGCCATTGTACACTAATCTTTTTTGCTTAACAGAACTTGATACATTTAATATATATAAAACCTAGCTTATTCCTTTGTACTGTTGCATGGTATTCAATCCTGTGATTGTTCTACATCTGTTTAAATATTTTTTTGATAGAGGTTCAGATGGTTTCCAGTTTGTCTTTATTACAGATAGTATAGTATTTGTGAAGCATGTGATCCCTTATTTGTCCTATATGTGAAAGTTGTTAGGTTTATTGAGTGTTATTTACATACAATAATTTTATTGTTCTAAATGTACATTTCAAAGAGTTTTGACACAGTTGTGGAACCAGGACCACCATCAAGCTATAGAACCTTTAAGGAGGATTTTAAAAAGCTATATGCCAAGACTTTTCCATGAGGAAAGAATATTCTCCTCAAAAATTGGTGCTGTCACAACTGGATATCCACAAACGAAAGCATTAAGTTGGATTTCTGTCTCACAAAAAATACAGAGTTAATTCAAAATGGATCAAAGACCTAAATGAGAGTTAAGACTATAAAACTTTTAGGAGAAAACATAGGCAAAAATGTTTATGATCTTGGATTAGGTAGTGATTTCTTATTTTTTAAAAAAAATTTTTTTTAACGTTTATTTATTTTTGAGACAGAGAGAGACAGAGCATGAATGGGGGAGGGTCAGAGAGAGAGGAAGACACAGAATCTGAAACAGGCTCCAGGCTCTGAGAAGTCAGCACAGAGCCCGACGCAGGGCTTGAACTCACATACCGCGAGATCGTGACCTGAGCTGAAGTCGGACACTTAACCGACTGAGCCACCCAGGTGCCCCGGTAGTGATTTCTTAGATGTGACCCCACAGTCCAAGCAACAAAAGACAAAATAGGTGAAATTGACATCAAAATTAAAAACTTTTGTGCTTCAAAGGACTGTCAAGAAGGTCAAAAAACACTCCAGAGAATGGGAGAAGATACTGGTAAACCATATATCTGATAATATATATATCCATAATACATGAGAGTGTATACTTATTGTGATGAGCACTGAGTAACATATAGAATTGTTGAATCATATTGTACACCTGAAACTAATGTAACACTGTATGTTAATTATACTTGAATCTTCAAAAAGTCTAACTAAAACATGGGCAAAAAGTTTGAGTAGATACTCCTCCAGAAACGTAGGTTGGTGGTCAACAGGTGCATCAAAAGATGCTCAACATCGTTATTCATCCAGAAGTGCAAATCACAATCACAATGAGATACCACTTCAAGTGTGGCTTGATGGCTAGGATGGCTATAATAAAGAAGACACATGGTAACAAGTGTTGGAAAGGGTGGGGAGAAAGCGGAGCCCTACACAGCACTGATAGGGATGTGAGTGGTACAGCTGTTATGGAAACCAGTTTTTCAGTGCCTCAGAAAAGAAACAGTTACCACTTGACCCAGCAATTCTGTACAATATTGAAAACATACGTGTTTTGTGAAAACACAAAAACTTACACAGGAGTGTTTATAGCACCATTATTCATAATAGGCAGAATGTGGAAACCAAATGTCTATCACTTGATGACTATATAACCAATTGTGGTATACTTACACATGGAATATTATTCAGCCATAAAAATGAAAGAAATTCTCACCCATGCTATAACTTGGGTGAAGCTTGAAAACATTATGCTAAGTGGAAGAAGCCAGTTACAAAAGGCTACATATTGTAGGAGTCATTTTATTTGAAATTTGCAGAATTGGTAAATCCACAGGATGGAAAATAGATTAATGGTTGCCATGGGCAAGGAGGAAAAGAGCAGTGACTGCTAATGGGTGTGGAGTTTCTTTTTGGGGTGATGAGAATATTCCAGAACTAGTGTTGATGGTTGATGGGTTGCATGACTTTGAATAAACCAAAAACAATGAGCTATACACTTTAAAAGGGTGAAGTTTATGGTGAGAGGTCATTTCCCTATAGCCAAAAGTTAACATACCTTTAAAATTTTTTTGTCAATATAATGGGTGAGAAATAATTTCTTTGAGATAAGTTTAAAAACAAAAGCAAAATATAACACGCACCAGGTGTTAATAGTGATTATTGCTGTGAGCTCTGATTTCAGAGGATAATTTACTGTTTTTTGTTATTCTGTATGATTTGAAGTTTTTGTTCACTTGTCATTTTCATGGAAATAGTAAGACTCTCAAGTTCAAATAACTAGAACTCCCAAATCTCAAATCCATTCCGCAGCCCCATCACTTGTGCAAATCGTTACTGTTCCTCATAATTTTGGTCCTTGAGTGATAATTCTAAAATCCTCCAGCCCCACACTGAATGAGTGTGAATGCCACATCTTATTAGCATCTGGGGTGGGTTTGCCTGGAACTACCCCATAGTTTGTTTTCCTCAGCCTTCCCCAAGGCAAGAGCTTCACATAAACATAGATGTTTGAGATTAAGTATAAAAGCTGTGGCCAGAGAATAGAGGAGTTTTTTTGTTTTTTGTTTTTTTGTTCATGGGAGTAGTAAAAGGACAGAATTGTCTGATTTTATGTAGAAAACAAAAGTCTTTCATCTGTCTCGTTTTAGCCTCTCTTTTCTCAAATATCCAGACTATTGGCTACTCTGATCTGAACCTTTATCAATGATCCATAAACTGATAATTGGCTCTGAGAATCCAAGGAAAACATTCTTCAGGACTTCTTTGCTTTGTGTCTTTTTTAAAAATTATTTTTAAATGCTCTGATCCTAGAAAATGTGATACATACATCTTGTTAAAAATACTAAACAGTTTTGTGGAAAAAAGTTTTCATTACCTAACAATAGTGTCTGCTTACATAATTTTTTTTTGTTCATTCCTAATTGGCATTTTATTTATTTATTTATTTATTTATTTATTTATTTATTTTTAAGTTATTTATTTTGAAAGAGACAGAGAGAGAGAGAGAGAGAATCTCAAGCAGTCTCTGTGCTTTTGGTGCAGAGCCTGCTGTGGGGCTTGATCCCACAAACCATGAGATCATGACCTGAGCTGAAATCAAGTCTGATGCTTAACTGACTCAGCCACCTAGCCAGCCCCCTTGTTGGCATTTAGATTGTTTCTCAATATTTTTGTTGTTACAAATAATGCTGTGATGAAGTCCCTATAATTATCTATTTCTGTACTTACTCAATAACCTTTTAAGGTAGATAGAGCAAAATTGGATTTCTGGGCCAAATGTTATATTTTGATACATATTATCAGATTGCTACATAAAAAAGCTTGACCAATTATACTTTTTTCTTCTTTCTTTGCTTTGTTATGTTCTTGTCCTGTCCCAAACACTCTCTTTTACATTTTTGAGACAGTAGGCCAATATTTATTGATACCTACTGTGTCAAGGTCAAAGCTAGATCCTTCCCCTGCAGTGTTTTAAAGCTCAGGTTAAAGAACTTACCCACGATGAAAGTAAGTTGCCACCAAGGTGTGAGTCCAGGTATCATGGATCCCACCTCAAGCAAAGTGGGGAGGTAGGAATATGGATGTTTATAAAGGATTGATTTACATCAAACTGTAGAGTGCTTTGGATCCCAGGTTATGCAGGAGGGATCTTGTCCATTCAGTAACCAGCAGCCACATGAAGGTTTCTGAGCAGGAGATGATGTGATGATAGTTGTGATCTAGACTTTAGGATACTTGTTTTCTTAGCTCTTGACATGGATTTAAGCAAGGCATTTTAGGCAGACATTCTAAATGAGTGGGTAGTCTTGGGGGGACATCAAAGAAAGAAGGACACATTATTACTTTCTTTCCCATTCTTTGCCACGGAATGTGAGAACAATGGCTAGCCACTGTACCCAGAAAATGAAATATGGGCATTTTTTTTTTTAAGATCAAGAAGCCTTGATCAATGTTTCCTCAGATAGATCCAGTTTTGGCTTCCCGCTGATGTCTCTGCAGTTTGTGGCACCTTCTTGGGCAAGAGCTACATTGTGATTTCACGTTTCTTCAAGCACACCAGCTCTGGGGCTGTGAGCTCCTCACTGGGAGAGGCATGCTTTCCTCTTGCGTAAACCTTACATTTGAAGATAAACTTATTAATTTCTTACTATTTTGTGTTTGGTCCTATTTTCAAAAATATATCTATTCAGCGGTTTCTGATTCTTTACCTTCTAATTGATTTTTACAGTACTATGTGGGAATATAATGCATACACATTTGATTTGGCTTTAATGATGGACGTTTACTTTATCCAAGCAATTCTAAAAAGACAGTTACCTTGTAAAAGTATTTTCTTGGGCTTTGCTCTTTCACCATAACTGTATGAGTTCGGGGGTAAGTCATAACTTTTCTGTTATCTTGAAACAAGGTATTAGTTCTTATCATCAGTGGAGACTCACTCTGTTGATGATGTTGCCAAGCTGGGTTTGTTTTTGCTTTAGATGAACCAGACCATTCTCTCATGCTCAGCGTTGAGTATGTTAGTGGCCCGTATCTTTACCCATCTAGCTTTTGCTTATTCACTGATGCTTATAAACCTTATTTCTGAGATTTAAAATGGGCAGTCTAGGAGAGCGTGGGCTAATAACATTGGATATATCCAACAAACATTTATGAAATATCAAAGAAGTTCTTCCTGGAATGTAGTAAAAGGAACAAAAATGCCCAAATCAGACTTTACACCCAGATTAAATTAATGAGATGAGCAGCTGTTTTTAGTTCATAAAATTTTCATTATAATTGAAGTTACACACATGAATATTCTTCATTCTAATAAGATGTAAAACATTTTGTACTTTTTATTTTCAATTTCTGCGTTAGAACATCTGAAGTCTTGAGTGTTCATCTGGTGAATCACAAATAGTGTAAGTTGCATGTTTTGAGGGGCTGATTGTTGGGCATTTTGTGTGTGTGTGTGTGTGTGTGTGTGTGTGTGTGTATCCATTTTTTCCTTGCTTTTTTTTTTCCTAGTAGCAGATTTGACAGTTTGGTGATTTCTGTGTGTTGGGCACCAGCCTTTTTGGTTGGCCTTCAAACTTGCTTTCACTGAAGTATTAAAATATTCTGGCTTTGTTAACTTTACTTAGGAATTATTTCTAAGCTCCATTCCTAACAGTAAAGGGCTTGAGGGTATAGTTATCAAATAGCCTGGATAAATACCACCGTATTCATCCCAAAACATGACTCCCTATGCTCATGTTGGCCTTAATTTCCAGGGCACCAGTGGGTGATCAGACAATTACCAGAATGCACTGCCAGTTGCAGAAACTGAGCAACAGGGCCTTTTCTGTGTAAATATGACATCTGGGCAGGAATCTGATTTTTGGCTCAGTTACACTGCCCAGGAAAAGGTACTCATGTGCTTTTTATATTTGTGTTTACATAGCTGGAGTCTTCTCTGCCTCCCTATCCTGTTGTATACTGAGGATACCCTCCCCATCCTGTGTATACTAGGATCCTGAGGACACTGTAGGTCAGTGCTCAGCTGCTTGCAGACAGTGCTCTGTGTTATTTGTTCACTGAATGGCAGGTCTTGCTTCTTATGGGCTGAAATGGGGTTGAGGGAAGTGAAAAGGGATGGAATTGTCAGGAGGGGCAAGTGCAAAGTGGGAACGTCCAATATGATTTGGTAGGGATTCAACGTAGAGGAAATCTTGAACTGTTAATAGGAGACCTTGCTTCTGATTTTTGCTGCTTGATCACTTATATATACAGTTTGACTCTGGGAAAAGGGACAAAGCTGACCTGAACTCCCTCATAATGTGAAGATTTAATAAGACAATAAAGGGGAATGCTCTATACTTGGAGGGTATAAGGCAGTAGACAATGAAAGTTGTTGGAACTAATGGTGAGTAAATGCTGTTTTCAAAGGGAGGGGGCCCCTTAAAGGTACTAACTTTGAAAAGCAGAATAAGCTGTTTTATTGAAATAGAGGTGGTGATTGAATCGGAAACAAGGATGTTGGGCTAGGGGAGCATCCAATGCCATTTATGAGTAAGAACTTTTGACATACCTTAGTCGGTGCCTTTTGACTTTTTATTCTCATCCTCCTTGCCCTTTGGTTTGGGCTGTGTATCGGTGCAGGATTCAGGGGGAAGGTTAAACATGTAGATTCATTGTGTTGGCTCTAGTTGTGTAGGCCTGGGGCTGTCTCTTGGGAATCAATGGTTCTTAAGTTCTTCAGGTGACTCTGTCATGCACTTAGATTTGGGAGCCCCTGGTAACTAGTCAGTATCCTGCAAACATACTGCTGAAACCTGTCAGTTTTGTATAGCATGACCAGTTGATAATCTGGCCCTTCAGCAAACAGGTAAACACTTTTTACCAGAAACACCCTCTTGAACAAAATTCAGTTGAGGGCCTTCTTGAATTCATGCAAGGAAGGTGTTGTTAGTGGAAGGAAGGGAGGAAGAAGGGAGACTTCAGTGACTCTGTTTAGTGTCAAAATTGTGTCGCATTGTTTCCTGTTTTGGATTAGAGGTGCTGATCAGATTTTCTTTCTTGCAGCACTTACATCTGTAGTAAATAAATAGGTTGAGTATTAAAAATGACAGTATTTTATCACATGCATGGATATCCCGCAGAACAACCTAAAGGTCTTAAGACAGCACACCAGGAATCTGATGCCCATCTGTCTGGTCTCAGGGTGTGCCTCCTACATGGGGTTGAGAACTGACACCTGGGAGCTTCGTTGTTGTCTTTCCAATCAAGGATAATAGTGGTAGCTAGGCAAGGAGATAGAGAATAAAAAAGCCAGGTTGAGTTCAGTTTCCTGGTCTGCATTTAAACAGCTACATTTTGAGACCTTTTCTGTGCAGGAGGTCGAGGCAGCTCCACTCTATGTGCCTGACCTCAAGACGGTTGGAGAATTGGGAGGAATTTAGCGGGTAATTTATGGGGTAATATCCCTCTGCTCTAAGATGACTCAATAGACTCTTGTCTGAAGGTAGGAAAACCTGGCCCCTCATATAGGTCTAGTTTGGGTGAGTCTTTCTCCAGTTGTCCTTTATTATCATACATTAAAATAATCTTTCCTGTTTGTTTTCTACACGCATTTCCTCTCATTGTAGGACAGTTGCAAAATACATGTAAGAAAAAACAGATTATGTTCATGCCCTCTTCAGGTGTGTGCTTTCTAGTAGTTGGCGGCTCCAAAGGGAGCCAGCATTCTGACCTCCATCCTTATAGCTTAATGCTGCCTGTTGTTGGTCTTCATGTGGAATGGACTCCGTACTCTGTTGTATCAGTTTTCTTTTGCTAAATCTTGTGTCTGGGAGCCTCATCCGGGTGTATCAGTACTTGTTTTCCCAGTGTTGGGTAGCATACTGTAGTTGCTACAGTTTATTTACTCATTCTGCAGAAAAATCACTTTTGCAAACATGGAATCCTATTGTACATAGTATTCTGACTTTTACATTAATTTAAAATTACATTTGGGACTGTCTTTCCTTATTAAATGTGTCATTTTAAAATGACTTTCTATGGTTGTTTAGATGTATTCGTTGGATAAAATTATTCTAGTGTGTTTCATTAAGTGTCTGTGTTGGGCATTTGCATTATTTCTCGTTATTTGCTGTTATAAATAATGATATGAGGAATATCTTTATAGGCTGCTCTAAGCCCTCAACTAAGATTATTTGCTTAGGACATATTTTTAGAAGTAGATATATGAGTCTAAGGGTTTGTATGTGTTTGAGGCATTTATTAGGTTACATATTGCTAAGCTGAAGCGTGCATTTCTAAGCATCTCAGAAAACTCCCCAAGGGCATGGCAGTTGGCAGTGTTGTATAGACCTACTTTGGAATTGGGATCAGGAATGGCTACGTAATTTGCAAGGCCGTGCAAAACGAAAATTCAGGGTTCCTTGTTTTAAATGTTTGAGAACTTCAAAACCAGTGACGTCAGATCATTTAACTAAGTGGGGAGCCCTTCTGAGAGGTGAGCATTGTGTGACTGATGTGTCCTTGAAGTCAGCACCAAATGGGATGTACTGGGAGGCCTGATATCCCAAGATAAGACTCTGATTGGACAGGTTCACAAACTGTTACAGATTTTGAAACTTTGCCCACCACTCAGGATGCCAGTAAGCTTGCACTGAATAGACATTTTTCTAGGTAGTAGGATTGTGGGGATATGGGATCTGAGGTTAACCGTGTGGATTTAAATAGTGGTTCTGTCACTTATTTTTTTGAGACTTTACAAATTTGCATCTTTGGACCTCAGTTTTTTTTTTATCTGTAATATGGGGTTGTATTACCTCATAAGATTGTTGTGAGAATTAACTGAAATGTGTGTATATAAAGGACTTAATACAGTGCTTTACCACAGTAAGCTATTAACAAGTGTTACCTATTATAATTGGTTATCAATTCTTAAACACTGTGCTTTAAGAGAGTGAGCCTCCCTGACCTAAAATATGTACCTCCACTAGGCTATCGGGCTCCTGAGATTCCACCATTTGATTATTCCTTAGCATTATAGTATTCCCTGCTGCAGCTCACTGTTAATAATGAGAGCTGTTGCTAATAACCCATTCCCAGGAGGCATTAGAGCAGCTGGGGGGGGGGCTCTAGGAGTGGGGGTTAGAGAGGCTAGTGGGGTGTTTGGTTTCACATGGCTGGTGTGCAGAGTGTATGTGTGATGTGTGATAGCAGGGTGGGGAGGAGGTTGGTGAGAAGAGAGGGCTCTGGAGCCCGAAGGGCTTTGGATGCCAGAATGGGGAGGGAGAGATTCATTTCCAAGTGGTTTAGGGTGATTGAGTGTCACCTAGAAGTTAATGAGGTACGAAGGTTTGGGGATTGACCATACTTGGAATTTGTGCTGTGAGCATTTAACTTCTCAGACACTGTTTTTGTCTTTGTGTAAATGGTAATAATAATGATGGTAGTATTAAATGGCATTAGTAGTTGTAGGAGTAGTCATAGTAGTGGGGTTAGTATTATTAACTAACATTTATTGAATGGTTACCCATATCACCTCAAGTGCTTGACACATAAGACCTTATTCACCTTTGGAACAACCTGTGTCATAGGTGTCATTAATCCCATTTTACTGAGAAGACTGCACATCACAGAGCATCAGGGACTTGCCTATTAGGCAGGTTAGAGATGAGATGTGAATCCAGGTAATCTGACTCCAGGAGCTCCACCCTTAATCTCTGTTGTCTTTTTCTGTGTGTGTGTGTGTGTGTGTGTGTGTGTTTGTGTGTGTTTGTGTATGTGAAGGCTGACAACTGCTTAGCACTTGAGATCTCTGTAAATTGAATGGGTTCTCTGCAGAAGCATTATGGCATAAATGGGCTTGGTCAGATGGGGTGGGACAGACTGCATGTTCTGGCTTGGTGGATTTCATGTATTCTCTGTGTGACTGCTAGACCCAGGGGCTTAGCAGGGGCAAGAGCAGGCAACCTGACCTGCACACCCTGCCTTTCTTTTGGGCTACCCCTCTGTGGTTACAGGAGAATGCCAAAATCACCATGATTAGAACTGAGGTGTCATCACAACAGGAATATCTTTGGGAACTTTTTTCCCCCTCCAAGACACTTTAATTAAATTCCCATCATGAAAACAATTAGGCAAGATTTGCCATACCTAACCAGTCAATAACTCAAGGACAGGATCTCATTAAGAGCTTTCGCTTTCCCGGAAACTGCCATTTTGAGGATTCAGAGCTGGTGGCTGCGTGCTCTGGGAATTAATTTATCCATATTTCCTCTGAGCTTTTTTTTTTTTAATTTTCCCAAATCCAGAAGGAAACACATTTTTAAATGACCTAAAAGTAGGAGACTGATTGTACACACCGCCATTCACTTTCACAAAGGTGTTCCTAAGTTTGAGGTGTTCTTTACCTGTCATGATTCCATTGTCTTCTGTGTTGACTTACACCTGCCTGTGGACAAAGCAATAGATGTGGCCTGGATACAGGCACCGCGTGAGTGAGTGAGCCTCCTCTTTTAACATAATTTTCCAGATACTGGGGTGTCTTATCTCTTAGCCAGGTGAGGGCTGCCCCTTACTGATGTCAGCAGGTAGAAATCTTGAGATACTTGATTCAATTTCCCTGACAAAAGTATTGAGATGAACTATAAATTGGCCCATTTTTTTTGCTTCCTTCTCTTCTGCACCCACTTTCCTTCTGTCCGTGCTTTTGTTCCTAATGCGCTATTGGTTTTCCACCAGGGGCTAGCCATTGAAGTTGCCATTGAGGCAATAAAAAATGTACAAATAGAACTATCTAGAAAAACCGTTGACATCATCTAGTAAAGACAGACCCAGAAATTCAGCTGTTAGGTAGTCTAGAGGCACTTGTGTACATATGTACCTGGATGCATTATAAAATGTTCATCTTCAGTAGAATGGACAAATAATTGCGAGTATTTTCTTTTTTTTTATTTTTTATTTTTTTTATTTTTGGGACAGAGAGAGACAGAACATGAACGGGCGAGGGGCAGCGAGAGAGGGAGACACAGAATCGGAAACAGGCTCCAGGCTCTGAGCCATCAGCCCAGAGCCTGACGCGGGGCTCGAACTCACGGACCGCGAGATCGCGACCTGGCTGAAGTCGGACGCTTAACCGACTGCGCCACCCAGGCGCCCCAGTTGCGAGTATTTTCAAACAGCGGAACACTATGCAGCCATGAAAATGAACAAACGACAGCTACATGCAATAATATGGATGAATCTCAACTGACCATGCAGGGTTTATTGTCTGTGACTTAGTGAACAGCCAGTGACTAGATCAGCATGTGTTTAGGAAACTGGCTTTGGGCAGTGTGGATTATACAGAGTCCATGCTGGAGACAGGGATCCCCCTGAGAGGCAGTTGTGGTCCTGGAAAGAGAAAATTGCTATGCTAACCCCTGGCATTCCCAGTAGCAGGGGAGAGAATGACACGGACTGTTGAGAGACGTTAGAAGAAAAATAAGTACAGTCTGGTGACTGATTAAATGCTTGGGTTGATTAGAAAGGGAGTTTACTTCCATGTCGCTGAGGCCTCTAATATCATAGACTAGGAGGATGATGGTGTCTTTAACGGATGTAGGAGCAGGCCTGGGGTTTTGAAGCAATGGATACTGAATCTACATGCAACCAAGCTACATGATCTTGAACAAGTTATTTATCTTCTCTTTACACAATTTCCTCACATATAAAAGAGAGAAAATGTTTTAAGAGTAACAACCTCAGGGACGCCTGGGTGGCTCAGTCCATTAAGCATCCAACTTGGGCTCAGGTCTTGATCTCATGGTTTGTGGGTTTGAGCCCCGTGTTGGGCTCTGTGATGACAGCTCAAAGCCTGGAACCTGCTTCGGATTCTGTGTCTCTCTCATTCTCTGCCCCTCCCCTGCTCACACTCTGTCTCTCAAAAAATAAACATTAAAAAATTAAAAAAAAGTAACAACCTCAGAAGATAATACAGTGTCTGGTACATAATACACTCTATTATATGGTTTTTGAAGAGTAAAAGTGACCCTGGATATATAACATCGTGTGATGCAATCCTTTCTTTAGACCTAACAGAGATAAAAGATAGATGTAGGAAAACTTGAATCATCTTTATGTCTCTTTTTTTTTTTAATTTTTTTTTCAACGTTTATTTATTTTTGGGACAGAGAGAGACAGAGCATGAACGGGGGAGGGGCAGAGAGAGAGGGAGACACAGAATCGGAAACAGGCTCCAGGCTCTGAGCCATCAGCCCAGAGCCTGACGTGGGGCTCGAACTCCCGGACCGCGAGATCGTGACCTGGCTGAAGTCGGACGCTTAACCGACTGCGCCACCCAGGCGCCCCCATCTTTATGTCTCTTGAGTGAAACAAACACTACAAGTTTGGGGGCAGTAGAAAATCTTAGAACAAAAGGCACAAAAACCAGAGGTTATATAGTGTTGGAAAGGGAAAGCCAAGGAGGTGACTTAATGAGATTTTAAGTGAATGGTAAATCAGAAGTTAGCATGTACTTTTGCTGAGAATGGTTCTTGGGAGCACAGAGCCTTTAAAAGAATAACTTTTTGTTTATATATAAATGATTTTCAAGTCCTTACTATTTGGGTGATTGCCAAGTAATATATATTATAGAAAATTACTAAAAAGAACATAAGGAGATAATACCCATGATTCTAATGTCCAGAGATTCTTTTCATATTTCAGCTCTGTCCACTCATCTTTCTATTCGTCCATCTTTTTTTCTTTCTCCTTCTCCTTCTTCTTCTTCTTTTTAAAGACCTGAAATTAATCTGTATATTGTTGTATAACCTGCTGTGTTTTGCACAGAGCTTTAAAGAAGGCTTATCTAGCATGAGGGATTTAGGTTAGCTATGTGTAGTAGGAAGAAAATGTCTGATGTGCTTTGTCAATGAATTATTGAGGGAAAGTGCAACATTTCCTTCTCTGGCAGTCTTAAAATATACTAGGATAAACTCTCATTTCAGTGATGGTAGGGCATGACCCTGCTTTACTGCCCTGTTATTCTTTGATATGTGGGCAAACCATGAGAGTGCTTTTCTGCACACTTCCATCTCCCAAAAGTAGCAGAAAGAAATACTGGTTAGAATATGATGTAAGAGAGACTTTTATTAATCCCTCACCTACACTTGCCTTGAGGACTGAAGAGTTTATCTCTCCCAAGAGTGTAAGACTGCTCAACTTTTCATTTTTAAATATTAAAATCACTGTAAAATTCTACTCTGACTAATCTAGAATAAAGACAGGAAAGATTAGTGTCACTAGGATGTAGTTTTACATGAACAAATCATTTTAAATAGGCTTAAATCTAAGAGGTGGAGGCTGCTTTGCCTAGACAGACTATTTGCCTAGGCTGTTTATGTCACATTGGCTAGGATAGCTGTGTGTGTGTGTGTGTGTGTGTGTGTGTGTGTGTGTGTATGGGAGGGGGGAGAGGGAGGGAGAGAGAGAAAGAGGAATCTGAAGGCTTCTTTTTACTGATTGCACGATTTGCATGTAGAGGCTACTGCTACTAGAGAATTAGACAGAAGGTCTAATAAGAGTTATGATAACTTTGATGTGGCTCTTCTTGACTTTGTACTCACCTGCAAACTCTTAACTAGTTCTAGTGTTCTCCCAAAGGCAAGTTGGTCCATAGATTAGTAAGGTGGAACATCCTTGGGGGAGTGAGGGCCTGGGGGTAATTCTGACATCTTTCTGATGTCACTCTCAAGTGTTCTCTGTTTTATGAAATAGAGATAATTTAATATTGGTAGAACTCTAAATAGCAGAGTGGCACACCTTATCTCAACCCCCCTCCCCTCCAATCAAGGCTTAAAGAAGTCATCTCAGGCTTCTGACTTTCTAGTCTCTGTCTCTACTGTCTGTCTCGCTCCCTCTGTAGTAATAGTGGCTAACATTTAATGAAGGCTTGTTGTGTCTGAGGAACAGTTCATATTTACTTCTCAAGATAGTTGTGAATGAAAGATACTATGAATATTCCCATTTTTACATATGAGGAAACTGAGTTAAGAGAGTCTTAGTAATCTAACCAAAGTCCTACATCTGATAATTATCTCAGACTCAATTTTAAAAGGCCATTTTGCAGCATGAAATGAATATATATATATTCATAATAATATATACATATATTTTAATTGGAATTAGTTAAGTTTATTGTGAGTCAAGAACAACATTTTATTTATGTATTAAAAATATTTTTTTAAATGTGTATTTATTCCTGAGAGAGAGGGAGAGACAGAGCATGAACAGGGTAGGAACAGAGAGATAGGGAGACAGAGTCAAAAGCAGGCTCTAGGCTCTGAGCCGTCAGCACAGAGCCCAACGCGGGGCTTGAACTCACAAGCCGTGAGATCATGACCAGAACTGAAGGAGGATACTTAACTGACTGAGCCACCCAGGCTCCCCAAGAAGAACAACATTTTAAAGATAGAGTACAGATCTCCTGACTATCACAATTTTATCATGGGATTATGTAGTCTTAGCTATGACTAGACATCCTATATTCTGCAGTAGTTACACTTAGAATAATGAAGCTATATATATTTTCTTTTTTCTCTTGGCTTAATTGGCATATAACATAGTGTAAGGTGTACAACATAATTTTATATATGTATGTATTGCAAAATGATTACCATAATACGCACCCATCACCTCTCACACAATTATTTTTGTGTGTGATGAGAAAATTAAAATTTACTCTTTTAGCAACATGAAATATTCTTAACTTGAATAAAACAATTGCTTATATAAACTGTAAATCTCTTTTTAACAAAACTTTTGTTGTAACAGGCAGTTATTGAATTATTATGAATATTGTTTTGTGTTGACTTTAAATGGTAATGCTTTGGGAAATCTCTGTAGTTTAAATATCCAAATGTAGAATGACATCAATGATTTTTTTTTTTTTTTTTTACAGGACAGAGTTCATTCAGAGAGGCAGAATTTCAATTACAGGGGCTGGCTTTCTCAACTGCATTTTGGAGACTTTTGCCAGCACATTCTTAAGACAGGGAGCCCAGAGGGTAAGCTTGTTTTTACTTTGAACCAATATTTATTTTAAGAAATCATGAAGATTCCCGTTGGGTTATTGAATAAGGCTCCTGAGCAGACACGATGAGAAAAAAATACAGTTTATAAACAAACAAATAAAAAATAAACAAATAGATGCAAAAATAAGTATCTTTGCTAATTATTGCATACATCCAAATCAAAGTAAAACTTAAATGCCATTTGTGACCCATTAAATTAAAACTATGCCAGTAAAGAATATGTAATAATATGGAGAACTAAGAGATATAATCAGAATGAGTAATTACATTTTCAGTATATTCAGTATAATGACACCCATTTAGTGAAAAAGATAATAGCTAGTATTTATTGAGCCCTTATTATGAACTACTCACCGTAAAAAGAATTTTTATTTATTATTTAATACAAACCTTTGAAGTAGCTATTTTTGTTGTTCTGTTATTATGGATGAAGAAGATACAGAGACCTTGAGTTCCTGGTTGTCACTTCTTGTGTTTTTCAAATTCTGTGGGAGTTTAGGGTTCCATGAAGGTGATTTAGAGACCACCTTAGAGTCTAAGGTTGGTACCCTGTTTTAAATAGAGCTATTCTTGGGGCACCTGAGTGGCTCAGTTGGTTGTGCATCCGACTTTGGCTCATGTCATGATCTTGTGGTTTGTGAGTTCAAGCCCCGCGTTGGGCTCTGTGCTGATAGCTGGGAGCCTGGAGCCTGCTTCGGATTCTGTGTCTCCCTCTCTCTCTGCCCCTCCCCCGGTTGTGCTCTGTCTCTCTCTGTCTCTCAAAAATGAATAAATGTAAAAATAAAATAAAATAAATAAATAGAGCTATTCTATTTTTAATCTGTCTTATATAGAGAAATTTATATGTCTCATTTTCTTGCCTTCACAGCATTATTTTCAAAACGTCTTTAGGGTAAAGTCTATTCCTTATGCATTATGATATGCTTATTACAGGTGTTCTGAAGTATTGAGAAATTATTATTTAATTTTTATTAACTTGTTTTATATATAATATTGTACTTTTAAATTGTTGTTGTTGTTATTGTGATAAGGGGCATAATCACTTACTTCCTGGATTTACTCAGGACATATGCTATGCATATGTTACCTTGTTTTGTCTTGTAGAATAATAGGTTTAATGGCTGGTCTGAAGGAATATTGTTGTGGCTCCAGAGATTATCTGGGTAACAAACCTTTGTTCTCGCTTTGCAGATCTAGGTTCAAGAATGAGCCTGGACCATGATGTGTTAGTCTGGGAGGCTGAGGATGATGAACGAGCATTTGATACTGTACTGTACTCCATAAACATACTGTCAAGATTAATGGTGTATTCCTGTCTCAGAAATGCACATATCCAGACTGGCCCAGCCTGTTGAATCTGGGCTTGAAGTGGATAGCTGGGCTTCTAGAAGGTCTGATATGACCTTACTCACTCACACATGATTGGAAGTTTTTCTGCTATATTGCAAAGTATGCCTGTGTAAAAACCCACATGTTGTGCAAAATTGCACCGTGAAATTAACGGGTCTGATGACAGAAATAATTTCACTGCCATATCCCTGAGTATCATACACTCTTTTGATCAAGATTGAGAAAAATTTTCTGTAAAGAACCAGATAGTCAATACGTTAGGCTTTGTGGGCCAAGAAGCAAACTGGAGATATTATGTTGGGGCTTTATAGCAAGAGAGAAACAAGTTTCCACAATTTTTTTTATTTACAAAATTAAAAATATAGTAATAGTTGAATTTTTTTGTAATATAGTTCTTCTGATCAGAAAAATGGGATTCCATTTTGTGGGAGAACATAACGTTTAGCTAAATTGTGATTCAGAGTTAGTGTTCCCTACCATCAAATTGCAAATGTTCATTTGTGAAAACCATTCTTGTGGATCACACAAACACTGGTGGTGGACTGGATTTGGCCTGTGGGCTATATAGTTTGCCAACCCCTGCTTTAGATAAATAAATAGTCCTTGATTAATTCAGATGGGTTTATGTTCGACCTGTCCATCAATCTGAACCTTGTAATGACTTTTAACCATACAGTGGTTGTGGATATTCTGATCCTGTGCGATGCATAAAGTGAACATTATTAGTCCCATTTTATCGATGAGAAATGTCTTGGAAGAGTTAAGTGCACCTAATATGTGGGTGGCTGCTTGTCTGCCTTTTTTCTTACACGTATACGTGGAGCACCTGCTTTTTGCTAGGCTCTGTGGTAAGCATGGGCTTTTAAATGGATTTACTCAAGGTCTTAAGGAGAGCAAAAGGTGGAGTCTGAACTCACATCCCCATGTTTTACAAGTCTTACCCCTTGCCACTTTACTCTGCAAGATTTTTCAGATAAACAAAGCAGATGGTTTGCCCACTCAGCACCTTTGCTGTGTATCAGATGCATTTGTGTTGTAGTCTTACTTTCTCTGTAGTTATTAGGACTCTTTGGTTATAAGTAATAGAAACTACTTTAGGCTAGCTCATTCATTGTAAGGGTACAAGGGCTGTGAGGCGGGCAGGCTTCAGAATGTTCTGCCCTGGGACTGAGAGATGCCAGGAACCCAGATACTATTCCTTCTTCAGCACTTGTCTGTAAGAGTATGCATCTGTTGTATTCTCTTTCTTATCATGTGGGCCTCTACAGTGCAGGTGTACATCTTGTATAGAGTTTTGGCCAACCGAGAGACTGTCTGCTTATTTCATTCACTTCCAAATTCTTTGGAAGGGACTCTTGTTGGCATTTCATAGGTCAAGCGTAGCCAGGAGGGTGGACGTCAGGTTTTACGAATATGGCTCATCCCAGGTCGTGACTGGATTGGGTGGGAAGTCATGTCCCAGGGAAAAGAGTGGTGGGATGGGTAAATACTCCCAAGGGTTTCTGGCATGATCTCACAGTAGATTGTATGTTCTTGATGGCAGAGAGGGGGTTTTATGAATCTTAATTCCAATTCCTCTCAACCTATCATAGCTTGGGCAGCGTTCCTACATTCATGTGGAAATGGGTAGAAAGGAGATAGAATGCACAGCTATATCTCATTTGGTTTCTGATGAGTATTATCTGGAAATCATCAAGTGGATTTAAATTTTTTAAGTTTATTTACTTACTTTGAAAGAGACCTGGGCAGGGGTAGAGACAGAAAGAGAGAGAGACAGAGAGAGAGAATCCCAAGCAAGCTCCACACTTCCAGCTCAAAGCCTGATGCAGGGTTTGAACTCAAGAACCGTGAGATTATGACCCAAGCTGAAATCTAGAGTCAGATGCTTAACCAGCTGAGCCACGAGGCACCTGAAGTGACTTTAAATTTTTAAAGTAAGAAACCCAAGTAATTCCTGCGTATTCTTGCTTTTGCTCAGAAGTAAGAATATATTTTTCCTGTGAGGTTTTGCCTTTTCTGGCTTTCCTCTTTTTTTTTTTTTAAGAGGCTTAATGAGTTAGCTTTTCAATCTTAGAAGCCACTTGTGCTAAATGGTCTTTTACCTTTTAGCCAAGTGGGGATGTTTTCCGGTATCAGCCTGACTTCCTGATAAACCTTCACAGTTGAGCCTGTATAAATGGCTTCGATGGAAGTCATCCTGAGAGTGTTTTAGGTGAGTTTATTTAGGACTTTATTCTTGAGACTGTTTAGTGATGGTAAAGGTGGGATCTGATATCTATTTTTTTCTAGAAAAAGCAAAATGAGACACTTGCAAATTCAGTATCTTTGTGTTTGTAAATTAAAAGCTGGCCCTAGATATGAACCCCCGAGGTGAGGTCACTTGTATTTCTGTGCCTCTGGTGGCTTTTGCAATTATTTTTCTCTCCTCCTTTCACTACTTTGAGGTGACATACAATTTGGGGGCCCTTCTAACACAAATGCTGACTTTTCATATACTGCTCGGACTTCCCTTTTCTCTGAGAATGGAAGTACGTGGGCAGGAGAATGGAGATTGCCCCCTGGTAGCCAAGTCAAGAGCTATGCTTTTGAAATAGAAGCTGTTCTGAACTTATAGCCCACTAAAGCTCATCTTTGTAATGTGGCACAAATCACTTTATTCCCCTGATCCTGTATGTACTTGTCAACAAGATGGAAACTTTAATGCATTCCCGAAGATAGGTATGAAAACTATGTTTGAAAGCTTTCAGTAGATTGAAGAACACAGGTCAAATATATGTAAGGTGTTATTTTTGTTTTCAAGAATTAAAAAAAAAACCTACTCACATACTTCCTTTTCATACTTTCTTTTTATGGTTGCATGTTTGTTTGTTTTCCAAACCCATATGAATACCCAATAGATTTTAAACTCAGAAGTGTAGTTCCACAAACAGTTTGAGTATCACCTGTGTGCCAGGCATTGGGTAAGGTGCTGGAGACACAAGCAGGAATGAAACAATTCATAAGATTGGAGGCTGTGCCTTATACAGCTTTACTTCACAGATTCTGGCTCAGGGTGGAAGGCCTGGCAGGCAACGAATAAACATCTGCTGATGGTGAGAATTATTGAACCCCATGTGGTGGTCAGTGCTCAGCACTATGATCATTGTTGGGAAAGATTTTCAAATAACAACTGGTACTTACAAGAGCTTACTTGATGCCATGCCCTACACATGGCACACATTACGTTAATTACTTTTCTAAACAAGTCTATTACATAGGAACTCTTCTTCCTCTTTCATTCACGGGGAAACTGAGGTCCCAAATGACAAAGCAGTTTTCTCAAGGTCACAGAATTAGTGGGTAGTGAACTTGGGATTTGAACCCAAACCTCTCTGACTCCAGAGTGTACTGTTAATGAATACCACACTGCCACATCCATGCACTCTGCCCTCAAGCAGCCACTTGTGTGGGGCCAGATGTGGTGTGCTTGATAGAGCCAGAGCAAGGAGTTGTGGGGTTTACAGTAAGGATGGAGGAATGTAGAAGCTCAGAACTCAGTTGCCGTGGAAGGACTTGGAATGGACTAGAGGGACGAGGGGCCATGATGTTGGTAGTTGAAAAGGTCTTGAATGGCTCTGTTCAGAGCTGCCAGCCTCTGGTTTTATCCAGACTCCACCTGGCCTAAATTCCGGACTTCCATGCAGGTTTGAGGGTGTGTTTAGCTGGTGTTTCTGCCATTTTTACTATAATGATATATCCTTTTTTCTGTTTTAATATGGACTATGGATTTGTTTTTGTGCTATTTGTTTTGAAAATATCTTTATATTACAAAAGAAAAGTTCAGTGGCATTTTTCACAGAAATAGAATAAACAGCCCTAAAATCTCTATGGTATCAGAGAAGACCCAAAATAGCCTTTCTTCTTGAGAAAGGAGCTGAAGGCATTGTGCTCCCTGATTTCAAACTATATTACAAAGCTGTAGTCATCAAAACATTATGGTATTGCCTAAAAACAGACACAGACCAAAGGGGAAGAATAGAGAGCCCAGAAATAAACCCATGTATATATGGTCAACTAATTTACAACAGAGAAACCATGAAGACAGTCTCTTCAACAAACAGTGTTGGGAATACTGGACAACTGCATGCAAAAGAATGAAACTGGACCACTTTATTATATCATACACAAAACAACAATAGCAACAAAAACCCAAACAAATTTTCAATAAAATGGGCAGAGGAATTGAATAGACATTTTTCCAAAGAATACATATAGATGGCTAACAGATGCATGAGAAAATGTTGAACATCACAAATCATCAGGGAAGTATAAATCAAAATCACAATGGGATACCACTTCACACCTGTTAGAATGACTTGTATCAATAAACAAGAAATAATAAGTGTTGGTGAGAATGTGGAAAAAAAGGAACCCTCATGGAAAAAAAGGGCATGTAAGTTGGTGCAGCCTTATGGGAAACAGTATGGAGGTTCCTTAAAAAATTAAAAATAGAACCACCATATGATCCAGCAATTCCACTTCTGGGTATTTATCCAAGGAAAATGAGAACACTAATTCAAAAAGATAGGTGTACCCCCACGTAAATAATGCATTGTTTACATTAGGCAAGATATGGAAATGACCTAGATATCCACTGATGGATGAATAGATAAAAAAGATGTAAAAGATGTGCGTGCATGCATGTGCACACACACACACACACACACACAGAGAAATGTCACTCAGCCATAAAAAAGAATGAAATCTTGCCATTTGTTAACAACATGGTTAGATCTTGAGGGTATCATGGTAAGGAAAATAAGTCAGATAGAGAAATACAAATACTGTGAGCTCACTGATATGTAGAATCTAAAACAAAAACAAAAGCCAGGTTCATAGATACAGAGAATAAATTAGTGGTTGCCAAAGGCAGTTATAAAATAAAGATGTGGTGATATAAAGTACAGCATGGTGACTGTAGTTACTAATACTGTATTGCACATTTGCAAGTTACTAAGAGAATAAATCTTAAAAGTTCCCATCACAAGAAAAATGAATTCTGCAACTATGTATGGTGCTGATGTTAAATAGACTTACTGTGGTGATCATTTCACAATATATCCAAATACTGATTCATTATGTGGTACACCTGAGACTAATATAATGTATGCCAGTTATACCTCAAGAAAAGGTACACGTGAAGATGATGTTGGGAATGGTTTGGCTGGCAACATAGAAAAGATGCAGTGGAAAATGTCATCCATCAGTTGGAAAGGTCAGGGAATTATGGATTCTCAGAATGAAAAGTCCTTCCCTTCCTGAGCTGCTGATCAAATCCAGATTCAAGTGCTGCACACAAGACTTGCTGGCTCAGACTCTTGGGGGCACAACAGAGAAGAGGCTCTTGAGTACATGTGTTGGTCTGCAAGTTTGGGAAGCAGGGTGTTACAGAAAAGGAAGCATGAGTTTTTAAGATGTTATTTGACTCGCCAAAATCGTGACTCAAGAAGGTAGAGGTAGACCTACAGAAAAGATCTCCTGATTCCCCCTCAGGATTAAAAACTACATTAAAACCTTTTTATTGTAGCAAAGTATATGTTACATAAAATTTACCATTTTAATTATATGTAAGTCTACAGTCTGACATCATTAAGTGCATTCAGTGTTGTACAACCATCAGTACTATCCAATTCCAGAACTTTTTCATCTTCCTAAGTAATAATTCTGCAACCATTAAATAGTAACTCCCCATTCCTCTTCCTCCTAGTTCCTGGAAACCACCATTTTATTTTTTGTCTCTGTGAATTTGACTACTTTAGGTACTTAATGGAAGTGGAATTGTACCATATTTGTGTTTTTCTGTCTGGCTTATTTCACTTAACATAATGGTTTCAGGGTTTATCAGTGTTGTAGCTGGGTAGTAAGTATTCCATTGAGTATGTATACCACATCTTGTTTATTCATCCGTCAGTGCACGCCTGTTGTCTTCAACCTTTTGGCCATTGTGAATAATGCCGCCATGAATATGGGTATATAAATATCTGTTCAAGTCTCTGCTCTCAATTCTTTTTCTGGATTGTATGGTAATTCTATGTTTAAATTTTTGAGGAACTGCTTAAAAGTTTGTTTTTGAGATAGCTCTCTCTCTTTTTCCATGGCAGCACAGTACTATTACTGTGTATTTTTTTCACGTCTGCCCAGAAGAGTGGTGCTATATATACTATACTCTTGGCTGGTGACACTAGTGAGTGTGCCATATGGTGCTTTCCTCAGTCCGAGAGCCACTCAGTTGTCTCTTGACTCTTCCTTCATCTCTGTCTGCTGTAATCTCATGTTCTGGTGGACAGTTTTGATCCATGATGGGTTGGATGGGTTGGAAGCGTTGAAAAGTTGGAGGTGTTGAAAAGTGTTGAAAAGTGCCAAGGACAAGCGTCCTGGATAGCAAGTACATATGTTAATTTGCCTTGAGGTAAGCAAGCACATTCAAAAAACATATCAAGGAATCAGAAAGATCTGAAGGAAAACAGGGTTTGGGGGAAGTCTGAGACACATGCAAGGCTTCGTACACATTTCTGCAGCCTAGGGGAAATGGCCAGTGACTGAAGCAGAGCTGAGAGGGGCCCAGGCCAGTCAAGCCCCACCTCAGGGATCCTAAGAGAAGGAAACAGGACAGAGATCAGGCTATTCTGTGGGGCAGGTATGGCTCTGCAGGTGCTCTCCAATTCTGGAAAGGGAGCCTTTGCAAGAATCTTGGTTTTCAACCTTTTCTTCATTATCACCCACCCACTCCCAGTGACTCTTTTAAGACTTCTTTTTTTCTATTTGTCCCCCTCGCCATGAAATATTAATACCATGGCTATACTGATTATCTCTTTGTAGACTATATTATGCTATTGCTTTATACATAAAAAGTGTAAGATATTTTTCACTCCCCAAAACAAAATGTCACCTTGTGTTGTTAGGGTTCCCATTGAGAAAACATGGTTCCTACTGCCCTGGGTATCACTATCTCCGTCTCTCCAAATTAAAACAATCACCAGTCCTCTGGCCCCCAACCCCTAAAATTCCAAGCGAAAATCAAAAGAACTTTTTGGTGAACTCCCACGTGGTTCTTGCAGATTTCACATTTTACTCTTCTGGGAGAGGCTTAGGAGACAAAATGGGTGGTAACGCTCTTGTCATGCAAGTGTTCTTTTTTTAGCCCAGTTGTCTTCCCACTTGGAGACGGCCATAAATGCTGTGGACATGCAGAGCTCTCATTATGCACTCGCATAGAGGTTTTTTGTTTTTTTTTAGGTTTGTGAAATACATTTTCAATGTGTAATAAAATAATGTGTTATCTTAGCCACTCTCCTGGCAAGGCCCCATTATTAGTCCCATGATTATTCCTGTGCTGATTGGGAGGCTGAAGTGGAGAGAGACTGAATTCAACAGCATGTGAAATATTTGTCACTGAAACAATGTGGGCAAGTCAAACAGTTTGAACATCGCTTTAGAGAAGGTCTGGCCTACACATGCTATAGCTAAAGATATCTGAACATGCTGTTTCCTTAGGGTGTTTATAAAAATCCATTTTAATAGTGGAAGATAATTCTCTGCGACAGAAGATAGTATTCTTGTGTATATATTGGTATATACAAATGTGTGTGTGTGTGTATATATCTCCAAACACACAGCCACTGTACACAACACACACACACACACACACACACACACACACACACATACATACACACTCTGAGACACTGTATATGTAGTCCAAATGGGCATTTGAAAAACCTGGTTACTGTTTGGTTGCACCATTTTTGCAAACTGTGTTAGTTACCTATGGCTGTATAACAGATTACCCCAGCACTCCACAGCTTACAGCACACATTTACTGTGTCTCAATTTCTACGGGTCAGGAGTCTGGGCGTGCCTTAGTTGGATCCTCTGATTCAGGGTCTCACAAGGATGTAGTCAGTGTCTCGGCTGGGGCTGGGATCTCATCAGAAGGCTCTAGGGGGAAAATTCATTTTCAGGTATATTCACATGGTTGCTGCCATGCCTCCCTGGTAGGGAGCCTCTTGGCTGGTAGGATTCTGCCAGCCTCCCTGGGTTCCTCGACATACGGGGCTCTCACAACATGGCAGCAAGCAAGAGAAGGGGCAGGAGAGTACTAGCAAAGCAAAAGCCATAGTTTTTGTTACCTGATCATAGAAGTGACATCTATTTATTTCTGTATTGCGTTCATTAGGAGCAGGTCACGAGATATAGCCTGCAGTCAAGGGAAGGGGATACACAAGGGCATAAATACCAAGAGGCAGGGATCACTGGGAGCAATGTGAGACCTGCCTACCACACCGACCTCATGTGATGGGTATGCCAAGTTGCATGCACAACTGTTGAATTCTTTTTGGTGGTATTGGGAACTGATAATTAGAAGTTGGCAAGGGTTAGCTGCACCCCTACAACTTCACTCCCAGCTTATAAAAAAGTTCTGCAATGCATACAGACATTTAATTAATCGTTTATTTATAAGTAGGTACAAAATAGATGACTTGTTTTTTAAGTTTAAGTCTCTGTCCTTTTGGGCGCTCCGACCACAAATTGCATAAATAGATGGCTCCCTGAAAACAGAACTGACTCTATTCCAAAGGCAAGATTCGGCTGTTCTAAAGATAACATCAGGCGGCCAAGTCTTCTGACCCAGTGGATGGGCATAGGACCATGTATACATAAACTTAGGGTGCCATCCTTGAAGTTGGCTGGTGAAGGGCTTGCTGGATAGAATCTTAGCTCTTCATTGTGCAAGGAGTATATCTCTGGAATGTTGAGCTAATCCCTGTATGTTAGGTTCCACTAATTAAATTAATGAGAGCCCATTTCTCACATCCATTAGGAAGCCACTAATTTTACCGGTGAAAATGCACAATTTATGCCAATTATTAAAGCCTCTGATGTTTCCAAGGATAACGGTAACTGACATTTCTGGAAAGTGAGTTTGCTGATTAGAATGCTCACAGCCAACCCCTGGAGCCTGAAGCTTGCATTAGGGCGACTGACTGTACCTGATGTATAATGTGAACTAACACATGTACCATAATATTATATTGTATGTACCAAAATATTTTGAAGCAAATAGATAACCTGATAGTCATATACCAAATGTCAACTCCTGAACCTAGTACACTTTGTCTTTAGAAAGATTATTCAGTGTGAGACAAGGTTTCAGCTGTGTGTTTAACACAAAGATTGACTATGAAGCTTTAGAGAAGCGGCCTTTGGTCCATCATCTGGTTTTTTCATTTCCTAGATGTCACATATCACATCTTGGATCATCAATTTTCTCATCTCTGAAATGGAGAGATAATAGTTGTCTTTCACAGGGTTATTTTAAAGATTAAGTGAGGGCACATATATGAAACATGGCTGACAGAGAGAAACTCCAAGAATTGTTAGCATTAAGAGAAGTTGTCTGATAAAAAAGATATTTTTTTAAGTAGATACCCTCTTAAATACTCATCTGAACAAAAATTTTAGATTGCGGCAGTATAGGTCAAGTTTGTGTTGTCTTAAAAATTATTTTTTGCCATTTTTTAAATCCATTATTTTAACATTCAGTGTCTCCATATTCACCATTTTGATTTAGTTCTTTCCATTTGTGTTCATGTATGTTTGCTTATGTATGCATGTATGTATGGTATTTTTTGAAAGACACTGGGATTATTCTGTTTATTTGGCCCAACTTTTTCATTTATGGGCATATTGTTAACATTTTCCTTGAAAACATGAGTTTTGATGCCTTTGTTATATTCCATTGGCATAAATGCCCTTATTGTTGGTTTCTGGTTTTTTTCCCACTATTATAGATATTATTGTGGTAAATCCATGAATACAAGTACTTGTATTTCTCATCACTTCCGGGGTTAAAGAGTGTGCACATTTTTAAGACCTTTGATGCAAATTGCTAAATTTCCTTATGAAAGAGTTTTGCCACTTTGCAGCTTCCACCGCAAGCCAACTCTGGGTATTATCAGAGATCTTGCTGTGTAACATGACGTAACCTCTTAGAATTTCCATTTGTCATTAGGGAAGCAGGGTTAATTATTCTACCCTCCTAGGATTTTTATGAAGAAGAAATGAAATTGTTAGCCCCAGACTTCTGGTTCCTGCTCCAAAGACATTGAAAATTAATGCTTCTGTCATTAACTAATTGTTTGACCTCAGTCTTCCTCCAAGCGTTTTAATCGTGTTACCTTGAACTAGTTGCCCTTAGCTGCCCAGTTTCTCAACTGTGAAATGAATGTCTGGTGGACACACATGCATGGTAGTCCCAACCTTAAAAGAGTGGACTTTTCAAGACCCAGTAATTCTAAGATCGAGGAAGACAGCAAATACAACTGTCATTCAAAAGAATAAATAAAAGTCACAAATATGACAGGTGAACATCAGTGTAATTAATAATCTGCTGACTGTATGTTGGAGGTTTGCATTTCCTTCTGGGCTTATGTTGGAGACTTGTATTTCTTTCTGGGTTTTGTCCATCTTTCAAGATTTTTTCCATTACTTGAACAACTTGAAAGAACTTCTGTCCTTCGTTCCAGAGGGTTTACTTCCTAGCTCTCAATTTACCTCTGTTGGCAATACTCTTCAGTGCTCAAGTAGATTTATTTACTCGCTATTTATTCATTAGATGCTGGTGATTAGTTAAGTAATAATAACTGCCCTCTTCCTCCATATCTCCTCTCCATTAGCTCGCCTTGTCGTGCCATCTCAGAGTTTTAGTCCTAAGAAATGTAGCCTTTGCAGTGAAAACATCTCAGGGAAAATGAGTATTCTGTGACTGATAACAGTTTTGGTCCTTCTCCTGAATTTAAAACAATGCCATTACCTTGACTGTGAGACTTAGGAATCTAAAATCCCTCTATGGCTCATTTGAATTCATCAGGGTTGTAATAGACTGCTCAGTGGTAAAGCTTTTGGGAATCCCTGAGATCAGCCAGCTGCAACTGTGGGGCGTTGCCTTTTGTAAACAAGATGAAACCTGGGAAGTTAAACTCTTACCAGAAATGGCAGAAAGTGGCTTCTTGAGCTTGAGATGTGTCACTGTCATTATAGTGATTGGAAGTCATGTCTCCACACAGTGTGCAGCACTGTGCCAAGAATCAGGAAATCTGGGTGGTGGCCCTGCCTTGGCCGCACCCTACTGGCCACATTACTTGGACTGGTTGCTCTGAACGTCACTGTCATTTTTTTGTAAGTCGGGGATTGGACTAAGAGGGTCAGTTTCCATTTTGATGCAGTATGATGTTTTTTGTTGTTGTTTGTTTGTTCATTTGAACCCTCACTCCTTTCCCCCAATGTGTAAATACCAAGCAAGATTTAAATGTTGTTTCTGACAGAATTTAAGCCTGCATAAAAATTCAGGAGTTTAAGCTGAGCGGTATCCAGGAACATCAGAAATAATTCATAGTGGATGGTCAAGGTTTGGGGAAGGGCAATAAAATATTTAAAAATAATAAACAGGTTTTTATAAAATAAATACTAGTTAGCAAAAGGAGATGGTAAGCATGTGGTAGGGATGTTATAGTTCCATTTTATAGTCCTATTCAGATGAACTAAATAAACTGCATATTGCAAGGATTTGTAGGTATTGAAGGGGGTCTTCAAAATATTGGTGGCCAATAATAGATATGTTGGCTTATTTTTAATCCATGCTTTCTGAAAACACAGACTTTTCTGGAAGCTTTGGAGGAAACCAGTATAATACAGTATTAATAGTGTTTATACTATTTTTAATAGTATTAATAGTATTATACTATTAATAGTATACAGTATTAATAGTATTTATAATCTATTGATTGTTTACCACGATCCAAGCACTGCACTGTTTTATGAGCAGTGGTTTCTCCCAATGACTCAGAGAGAGAGAGAGAGACAGCAACAGAGAGACAGAGAGGGAGATACTGTTATTCCCATGTCTCCATTTGACAGATGAAGAAGTGGAGGCACAGAGGTTACTTTCACAGGCTCATCAGCCAGCATGTGGCAGAGCTAGAATTCCAGGTGGTGACCTCAGAGCCCATCCTCTTAACTGCTGTACTCTTTGGCTTCCTGAGCTGGAGGGCAGAATCCTTTCCCCCAAAGAGCCTGGGTGAGGAGACCAGCCAAGCATTTGGCCAAATGCTTGGCTGGTCTCCATTAACTGTGGGGTATGACCTTGAAGTCAGATGACCTTGAAGTCAACACTTGTCCGAACATAGAGAACATGTAGTCTCCATAAGCTTAATGTGATGCTTGCTTTCCTAATGCTGCTTTACTCTCACACTCAACCAGGAATCTTTGGAGATTTGGGAGCCATGTTCTCCCCACTGTTCTGGATAGAATTTCCAACCAACCTGTTACTTTTCTGAGCTCGCTCGCACACTCTGTTGTGCTAAATTCAAAAGCAAAGACAATGAGAAAATAGGTATTTGTGGCCATCATAAATCTTCACATACCTCGTATAAACCTAAGGCAGGCACAGAATTGAAAACCGAAACAGCTCTGGCCAGGTGGCATTGAAATACTGCAAACATTGGGGCTGTGTCTGCAGACTGTGGATTCAGTGCCTTTGAGGCACACATCTTTGGTGGATGCAATCTGTTGTAGGATGGGACTTGAATTCATTTGGGTTATCTGTGCTACGTTAAGGCTCTTAGTTTGACCAACAAGGCCAGGAAAATGTCACTGAGGCATCTTAGATCAGGAGTTAATACAGAATTCTGGGCAGAGCAACTTGAATTGCAAAGGTAATTTGATTTCTTAAAGGTACATCCAATAAGCCCTGCAGCATACTAATTAAATGCTCTGTGAGCTTTCTCAGATGTCCAGTCGTTCTCCTTGATCATGTTCCCCCTCTGTTGGTGGTAATTTCTTATTCTGCCTCCCCACTCTGTGGGAGAATTTCATCTCTTGCTGAGTGACCCCTTTGGTTTTGCCGACGCTTTGTGGGACTTGTAGCAGGCAGTGCTCTGGCAGGTGACGGGAAGAAGGCTGGAGTGCCTGGCTGGGAAGGAGGAAAAATCCTGTGTCTTGTGACCCACGTATGTCAGAGTGATACTTCTTTGTCCCTTTCAATTTCTTTGGAATCCCGCTTGCTGCCTGGAGTTCTACCCCTTATTTCTTGTGTGGCTTTCTTCCTTAGATTCTAGCTAAACTGTTTTTCTATTTTTCTCCGAATTTCCTTAGTAAAGGAAAATGGTGGGTTTTTGAGAGTTAATTAACTCCTTTCATATTGACAGCCCGTTTAAGAAGAATTTCTCAATCAGTGGCCTTTGCTGGGGAAGTAGCTTTTGTTCACTTTTCAAGATATTAACATTTTTGAAAGCTTACTTACTGCTTTTTCTATTCTCTTCACTTCTTGACATGTTTGAATATTTCATAATTTCAATAATTTCATTTTTTTTCACAAAAAATGGCCACACTCCTCCCCAAAAGACTCTTTCAGTCTATAAACAACAAAAAAAATTTAAGGTTTTATTTAAAATGTTTTTGAATCGGTGCTACCTGCACATAAATATTTTGTGTATTTTCAGAGGAGCCATTTGTGTCTTTTTGTCCTGGCTCTCTTCAAAAGCAGCGGACTACCTTGTACCAATCAGCTGTGTGACCTTGAGTAATCCACTTAATTTTCTGAGTCTCATTTTTCTCATCTGTAAAATGAGGGCAGTACTGGAAGCTACTTCATCAAGCACTTGTGAGAAGCAAATGAGTTATATGCGTGAAATGCTTAGGACGGGATAAATGATCAGTTGGTGTCATTTAAAAAGAAAAATTCGAGGAAGTTACAGCAAAAACTTATTTTTCCCATTAAGGCTACAGGCAAATGTTTAATAGTTATAATAAGCCTGTCTTGGGAGTTACCCAGACCCGAATGTAAATCTCAGGGCCCTCCCGCCTCCTGTGTGTACAGATTGAGCCTCTGGTTGAAATGTGAGTGGTAGTACCAACCTTCTGAGTGTGCAAGTAAAAGGAAATAATGTAAAGAAGTGCTTAAATATCTTGGCACGTGTTAAATACTCCAGAGACGATAACTGTTATCTTACCGTTATAGCTCAAATTGGCATGTTCTGGTTAGTCTTTTACATGCAGATTTTAAGCAGTCATAATTACAGTGTAAGTACACTTTAATGTTTTGCTCTTTTCAAGTAATATTATATCACAAATGCCTGCCGCCGCAACTCTATAAACCTCAAAGCCAACATTTTAATGACTGCGTAATATTTTCTTTAGTTGTTGTATAATAATTGATTTTACTCTTTGTTTAGGATTGAGCACTAAAGTCATTTACAAGCTTACCATTATAAGTGAAACCATGTGCAACATCTTTATACTTAGAATTTTTTGTATTTTGTATCATTACCTTAGAAAAGATTCCCTGAAGTACAGTGCTCAGCATGTGGCTGTTTTCATGATTCTTTGTTTCCCTTAGTGAGTAATAGGCTTCTGTGTGGCTCACTGTTTTATCCTCGATACCTAGCACGTAGTCCATGCTCACTAAATATTTACTCAATTAGTGAACACATGTACATATTTCTCAATGTGCTAAGACTTCTTTATGTTTGCATTCTGTTTTATTTTAAAATAGTCTTACAAGCAACTAAACTTTTTAGCCATTGGGGTAATAGGAAAGGTAACAGTAACAGGTCATATTTGTTGAGCCCTCTCTGTGCTCCAGGCATTATCCTCAGTACGTTACATGCGTTGTCTCCTTCAGTTTGCTCAACAGTGCTGTGCAGTAAGTGCTGTTATGACCCTTTTCTAGGTGAGGACACAGAGAGCTGTGGGTTGATGTGCCCCAAATCACACAGGTGGTGAGTGGTAGAACGTGTATTCAAACCAGGAAGTCAGACCCTTGGTCTCTGTACTAGGAGACTAGGCTCCTGATTTACTTTGCCAGCCACTTACCCCTTTCACATTTCAGCCAGTCTAACAGATTATTTGCCAGGGAGCCTGAGTTTGTTGGCCAAATTCCAAGGGAAGTGTGAATCAGGTGTCCCTGAGCCTTGAGGATTTTCTGTCAGTCTCAGAATAAGAGCCAGAATTGCCCACAAGGGCTTGTTATTTCAAAGGAGTCCTGCTTTTGCAGTTTACCAAGTGAAGGATATGTGAATTTTTTTTTTTAATAAACCTTAGCTGTTTTTTTCATTGAAGGGGAGAATTTTATTAGATTGTTAAACATCAGGGCAGCTGGTAGATTTATAACGTTGTCTATGTGGGAGTTATTAATGCATGAAGGAATATCTGGGACCAAGCTATCAATTTATCAATTTTCCCCCCTATCAATTTACTATGGGGGTTGGGGATTTTAAAGAACATTTGTGTCTATAAGCACTAAAAGGTATTTTTTCCCCTTTGTAAATGATTGACTCTGAAAAACAACAGGTAGTTTAGACTATTATTTGCATGTAGTGATTTTATTTTTTAGTCATTTATATGTAGCTTTTATTCTGGTTGTTTGTGTTAATTTACAGTATTAAATGCTTAGAATTTTTCAAAAGGTGTCCCTTCTTATACTTGCCATGAACTTCATGTTTCTGCTATTCCACAGGTAATGTGAAGGATGGGGAGTGAAAGTGAGCCCTCCTATTTATATAGCTAATGTTCAATACAGCCCTCTGGCTCCAAGCAGTACCCTCATGCCTCGTTCACCCTTCCCAGGTTCTGTCCCCTGCAAAATGGCCGAAGACTTTATGTGGGAAGCAACAGCCTCACTAATCTGCATTGGTTAAAACCAAGGAGTTCTAACTGGCAGATACTAGGTGCAACAGAAATGAACTGGGTTCAACAGAAATGTTTCTTCTGCACACACTTGTCCTCCAGCCTCTTGGTAGTGTGTGAGAGAGCTTCACTTGGTATCCACAGAAAACAAAATGCATTTGGAGATATGGTGAGGTGCTTTTATCCTTAGGGAAGTTTTAAGAATTACTTGTAGTTCGATGTCATCCCATCTCCCCTAAATAGGTAAGATTAAAATTACCCAGATGTAGATAGAAATAACGTTGGGATGGCAGGAAGGACTATGCCTAAAGCAACATGTCATTTTTTTGGTGGTTTGAGAAGAAAACTCTACCAATCTACCTTTTTAAGGAGGTAGTTTAGTGAGGGCTCAGTCACAAAAACCTGGGTACGAATCTGGATTCTGCACTTATATAGCTGGGTGCCATTGGTCAAGTTTCTTAGCCTCTCTGCCTCTCATTTTCTTTGTGTCACTGACTCATAGGTTGAAAGGATTAAATGAGACCAGGCAAACAGTGTGCTCAGCGCACCCTAGTAGGGCCTTAGCCTTTCAGTAAGCATTCCTTTCCTGTGATTTGGATTCTAGTTCTCTGTGTATTGCTGACCACCCTGTGACCTAGGGAAAGCTGGTTTACCCTGATGGGCTCTGTGTCCTTGAACAATATTAGTAACTTTTAGAGGTGATGGGAAGAGAAAGTAAAATGTGCTTTGAGAAATCCGAACAGGCACGAGGTGAGCCCTTGCTGACATTTCCTCTGGGTCACTGACCATCCACTGAATGGGGAAGGGGGGTGGTGCCTGGTTGTGGGAGTCCCATTGTGAGGGTCCCCTAGTCTGACTTGGGTCCACATAGAAATCAGTAGTCGCTTTCCAGGCCACGGGGAGAGTGGGTGGGAGTGCCTGACAAAAGGCAGTCATTTTTCCCTAGCTTTCTATGTTGCCTCACCGAATCCTCAGAGCAGTCCTGCAGGGAAGCGTGCTTGCTCATTTCCCTCACTGGGGAAGCATATAGGCCCAGAAACAAACTCACTGAGGCAGATAATCATTGTGGAAAGAGTTGGAGAATTCCAGGTTTAAATTCCAGGTTGGTCACTCACTCAATCTGTCACCCTGAGCAACTCCCTCTCCTCTGAGGTCCCGTTCCCTTACCGGGAGCTGGTGAGAGTGAAAGTATCTTACCTGGGAGCACCTTTGGGAGGATTAAGTGAAGTAATGTAGGTGAAGCCCCTGGCAGCTAGTTAGCCCCTTAACCTCAGTGTTGTTGAGATTTGGCATGATAGGTTTTTGACTGAAATAGGGCTTTCAAAACTTATATGTGAAGACCCAGAAGACCGGCCTTACATGTAAAGAAAATTGGTGATGTATAGAAATTGATGTGGGTGAAGAGAAGGGGAGAGACAAAAGGTAAAAGGAGAATTATCTGAGCGTCTATTGGATTTATTTATTCTGTTAGAGACAACAAGCATGCTGGCAATCATTTTCTCTCTCAGGATAGGGAAGAAACAAGGCAAAATTATGACTGAGCTGAAATTTGATGAATAGTGAAAAAAGTGCTGATAAAGGGAATAGATAGGAACCTTGCTGTGTTTGAGTTGGTTAGTTAGGAGTATAAGAGTTGGTCCTGGACCCCTCTAGCACCATGTGCTGAGGCAGTTTCGCCTCCATGGAATGGAAGTAGAAAGCTTCCCAGCAGTGGAGGTTTCTAAACAGGCAACAGAATTTCGTTTGTCAGAAGGTCATGGATGGCACGTGGCACGAGGTAGGAGGCTGGTCTCTTGACTGGTTAGTAGCAAAGAAGCCATATTTTGTATGAAGTCCAAATCAGGAAAAATAAAACTATATATAGGTCATGTTTAGAAACTAAAAATGAAGATAGGCTAAGGAGTTACGTTGGAGGGATGGGGAAGGAACTTTGTAAAATAGGAAAACACCCAATGACTAAATGCCTTTTAGCTAATAAAGTAGTCATGCCAGGTCAGAGTTTAGTTGAAAACCGGCAGCATAGAAATGACTTGGTAACCTTTCATCCTGATATTTGATGCCAGGACACCTGTCTGAGTCAGATAGGACACCTTCAGTTCTTTGCTAAGAGTTTCCTTTCTGGACTAGATAATATAATGTCATTTCCAATGTTTAGGTTTTATTATTTGGGGCTATATTCTTTTCCTTTACCAACTGTGAGATTGGTAAATACTCTTTTTCAGGGGAGAGGAAGTTTTATTATGTGAAGCAGAGACATCTGAATTATTGTATCAGTTAATGTCCTGCAGTTACACCTAAAGATTTTGGGTTGCTTATCAAAATAAAAATGAATCTTACGCAAGAGTTTATTAGGTACGATGGGAAAATTGTATTGAAGTCATACATGCAATCAGATATTCCTACTTGAAAAACACTGTGTTTAAAATAATTTGTAGAGGTGATTAAATATTGATTCATATATTAAGAATCATGCCATTTAGTTTGTGAGCAGGGCTAAAATATCTGATTTATTTATCACGCTTTCTGAACATAGTCAATAGGGAAGGCAAGAACAAACCTTGCTGTGTACCCAACATTAGAATAGGTGTTTTCATACATGCAGTCTCATTTATGCCGTCCACCCGTGTCAAGATATCCTGGCCCCTGGACTCTCAATCCTGATTGCTTTGGGTTAAATTGAGACTCTTTGCTTCTTAGTTACTGTGTGATTTTGGTCTGGATGCTTAATTTTTCTGAGCTTCAGATCTTGTATGAAAAAAAAAAAAGATGATAATCCTCTAAGGCAGATAGAATAAACAAAGCCAATGGCAGTAAAGCACTCAGCACAGTGCTTGGCATTCAGTAGTTGCCAATAATGTCGATTATTATTATTGTTTGATGTTACCCCAGTTTTACAGATGAGGAAGTTCTATATATAAAAGAATTAAACAACATCAGATTAAAAGATGCTTTATTGGGCAAAAGATGTCTTCCTGGAGAAGCTCTGAGCAGTGTTTTTCTTACCTTTTGATGAGAAAACTGGATTCAGATTCCTCCCTTTCCTTTTTTCATAGATGATGCCCACTGGCCAGGTGTCTCCTGGAGCCTACTTTCTACTGGGGGAAGGGAGGGTGGCAGACAGTACAAAATATTTTTTTTTAATTTTTATTTATTTTTGAGAGAGAGAGAGAGACAGAGCATGAGCGGGGTAGGGGCAGAGAGAGAGGGAGACACAGAATGCGAAGCAGGCTCCAGGCTCTGAGCTGTCAGCACAAAGCCCAATGCAGGGCTTGAACTCACAAACCATGAGATCATGACCTGAGCCGAGGTTGGACGCTTAAATGACTGAGCCACCCAGGCACCCCAAAAGTATGAAATATTTTTAAAAGCATGATAATTTTTTTATAGTGATGAATGCTATAAAGACAGTAGGACCAAGTTGTGATCCACACTGTGGCCAGGCTGACCTAGGGCAGTCAGGGTTGTCTCTGAGGAGGTGCTGGATGAGTTGAGAGCTCTGGCCGCTGGAAGATCTGGGGATGTTCCTGCCAGAGGGAAGTGCCAGGAAGAGAGAGGAAGTGAGCTTGTTGCACAAACCGAAAGCAGACCTGTGTATCTGCAGGGCAGTGAGCTGAGTTGGAAAGCCTTGCAGCCATGATAGTGAGTGTGGATTTATTATAAGAGCAATGGGACACGACTGAAGGTTTGAATAGGGTTCTACACAAAGTAAATGAAGAGATTCAAAGAAAGTTTGATGTAAATCAATTGAATGAAAAAAAAAAAGAATAAAAAAAGGGAAGTAAACTTTATATAAATCTTTTTATCAAAAAGTGAGTTTTATAATACAAATTTCAGCATTTGACTTTGCACTTTCTAAACCCCTCTGGCTAATCCAGATTCTTCAGAAACCGTTTTAAGTACCACGTTTGCTGGTCAGTTATTTTCACATCATTCTCCCCTGCACCCCGCCCCCCCCCCCCCCCGCCTTTTTTTTTTTTCCATACTTTCATTCTTTCCTTGTTCTGTTCTTTCATCTTCTCTGGCAGCCCTTGTTATTCTGGCCTTTTCCACTGCACTTTCAAGAATGCTAACTACTAGGCAGATTACACGGTCATTGTAACATTCAGATTCATCAGCTTGGCATTCAAAAGTAATCAGTTTATCCATCTTATAATCCATCAACATCAAGTACCTTTTTTTTCAATTTAAAAAAAATTTTAAATTTATTTTTGAGAGACAGAGTGAGGAGGGGAGGGGCAGAGAGAGGGAATGAGAGACAGAGACACAGAATCTGAAGCAGGCTCCAGTCCCTGAGCTACCAGCCCGACGTGGGGCTTGAACTCACAAGCAATGAGATCATGACCTGAGCCGAAGTCAGATGCTTAACCAACTGAGCCATCCAGGTGCCCCAACATCAGGTACCTTTTGTGAGGCAAATTCTGCACCCATCTTTTATCATGGTGATAATTAAGTGAGCAATTCTTGTTTTAAGAGCTCCCCACAGATGTGTCTTTTGAGAACTGCTTTAGAACTTTACAATTTTTATGAAGCCTAATATTACTCTCTTTGGGACCTCCTAGGTAAATCAGAGCTTCCTCAGGAGGTATCAGTTAGATAACAAAATACATATATTGTCTGGATCTAGCCACCTTTAGTTCCAATTTATTCTGGTTCCTCTTCAGACAAGCTTTTTGTTTTCCTCAATAATCAGCTATTTCTCAGAGACTCTTAGAGTGGGGGATCTGGGAAGTGTTTTGAATCTGTGGGATTCTGGGAGGCCTTTATGGGGGTGCAAGGATGCACTTGGACAGCCCAGTGCTGGTGTTAGGGAAATGGGACTGTGAGGGCTCACTCACTCATCTGTACATTGGCAAATAGCAAAAGATAGCCTTGTAATAGAGAGAAAAAAAGATCTCAGAGGGGAAAGGAATAATAAAATCATGCTGGTTTATGGTTTGTCAGCCCAAAAAGCTTTTAAGCCATCTCTATAAAGGTGGATTCACTTAATGTTTGTTCTGCATTTCAGGCATCATTGTGTGGTAAGTGGGGTAAATTTAGCCTCTTTAAGCCTGATCTCCTAGGGGTTGAGTTTTAAGCATTGGAACTTTATTTGAAAGGGCTCTTATCGATTGGGCTTTTATTTGGTACCTCCTTACTAAAGAGAGGTACTAAATAATGGTTTGGCCTCCCTGTTAGGTTTTTTTTTTTTTTTAATTCACTTTATAGGTCTCTCTCTCTGCCCCTGTTCTCCACCTTCTATTTCTAACTGTTCTGCTTAAAAAGACTAAAGTGGTATGAGAGAGGGGGAAAAAAGGGAAAGAAAAATCAACTGTCACATTGTGAACATAATTGATTCAATAAATAACGTCTTTCAATTCCCAAGGCAAACCTCAAAGTCTTCACTTATGTCAATTAGTGTTCAGCTCAGTAAGTGGTGGCGTTCTTAATTTAGACGGATGGGGAGAGTTCACCAGCGCTCACTTCCGAAGGAGGGACTGTGCTTTTCTGGTTTTAAAAACACACCACCAGATATATGGGCCCACTCTGCAAAAAGAAGGTTGAAACGGAATTATTGTGGCCGTTTTTATTCTTCCTGAAAATGGAGGGAAGGCATTTAATTATTGTCTAGGGTTTTGTTGAAACAAACAAATGGAAATAAGGGAAGTAAGATCTCCTAGACTGTATGCTCCATACAGGGGTTTTGTCTTGTTGGTTCACTATTTAATCTCTGGTGTGCACAGTAGGTGTGTAATATTTGTTGAGTGAATCTGTTGATGATTGAAGAGAGTAGAATGAGGGCAATTCAGATCTTAGGGTAAGAATTCAATTACATTTTATTCCACTAGTGGTTTCATTCCCCCCCTCCCTCCCCCACCCGCTCCTTCATTTCTTTTCTAATTCTTCGCGGGATTTCAGGGTGTACCGTGTCTCCCAAAATAATTAAGGAGGACTATTCCATCCATCCCCAGACTGGCAGAGTTGGAAGGGATCTTGGAGGTGATGTCAGGCTGCCATTTACAAGTTCTAGTAGATGAATCAGTTGTGCTTCAGAACCACAACTGGAAATTCTGATTGTGTGGGTCTCAGCAGGGTTTGGGAATCTGTATGTTCCTCTGTGAGTTTCTCTACCAGTTCCTGTTCAGTCCCTGTTCGGCCTTGCTGTCCCCTGAGCTGTCCAATCTCGGTTACTCCTTGGTAAAAGTGATGCACCTGAGGTACCCAGAAGAATTCCCGGCAGGGCTGTGACCAGGACCCGCCTCTCTCCACCCTGATAGCAGTGCTCCTGGTCTTGGAGCTTGCTGCTTTAGTTCACCTCTCTCCGTGCTCCTCAGCATTCGATCTGCATCCTTTGGTGCTTTTTTCTTGCAGGACAGTGGCAGTGTTTGTGGCGATGGCTAGCCACAATCTAAAGGACCATCTGAAACCTCAAGGAAACGTTACATTTTGTTTTGTGTACTTTGGTACTCAGTATATTTTATGGTGTTCTCTAGAGGCTCCCTTCTTGCTGTGGTGCAGAATAAATCCCTGGTAGGAAGCCCCTGTCTTTCTCTTGTGGCTCACTCAGTGTTTTTCGGGACCTGCCTGATCATGAGAATCACCTGGGTGCTTGTTAAAGGTACAGAACTCTGGGGCCTGCTTGAGTCCTATTAAGTCAGAGTCTTCTTTGAGGGGCCTGGGGACCTGTGTTTTATTTATTGATTGATTGATTGATTGATATTGTAACGTTTATTTATTTTTGAGACAGAAAGAGACAGAGCATGAACGGGGGGACGGTCAGAGAGAGAGGGAGACACAGAATCTGAAACAGGCTCCAGGCTCTGAGTGGTCAGCACAGAGCCCGATGCGGGGCTCAAACTCACGGACCGTGAGATCATGACCTGAGCCAAAGTCGGACGCTTAACTGACTGAGCCACCCAGGTGCCCCTGGGGACCTGTGTTTTAGGTTAGCTTGGGTTAATAGTGTTTCCTGTAAGCTCTTTTCCCATCCCTGAGAACAGTGACTTCCATTCCACCAGATCCAGCTCTGACTTCCTTAAAACCTTTGTTCATAATTACACCATCACCCTGTCTTTCTGTCTGAAGATTTATCCTCTTGTCTGCACAAGTTGGTCTTGAAGGAGAAGGGAGGGAATATCTGCTTTCCTCTTTCCTCCAGAGTTGATTTTGACTGGCTGGTGGGTGACAGGTCGGCACGTGCAGTCACAGAGTGAGCACATGGGAAGGGTCAGGGGAGCCTCTGAAGCCCGAATAGAGTGCCTGTGTTCTTGCCCTGCTTTATTGCTCAACAGATGTATGACTTTGGGAAAATTGCTTAAACCTCTTGGAGTTACTGTTTCTTCATCTGTAAAATGGAAGTAAGAATTGTACTTGTTCTGGGGTTTTGTGTGTATTAAATAAGGCATCTGAGACCAGCTCTCCAGACACAGACTCTGAGACGGAGACTTTTGTGCAGAGGGTTACTGGACAGGGCCCTCAGAAACAACTCTACCAGGGGAATAGGGGAGACAGGATTATGCAGGAGGTGAATGTGAACCGTGGTAATGTTGCAGCGAAGGTCTCAGCTGATCCCATGGTGACTTCTAGACATGGAGTGCCCTTCACTGGTTTCTGGAGTTAAGGGAAGAGAGCTGGGCCTTTAGACCCCTATGTCCACCAGTCGTTGGATGTGGGTTGCTCCTGGAGAGGGGACGTGACCTGAGTTTAGGCAGCTCCCTTTGGCTGAGGGCTCTGTGCCCTTAGCAGCCTACAGTGCTGGCAGGTGGGGAAGGGGAGCCGAGAGGCTGGAAGGGTATCCATGGTGCCACTGCCCAGGATGGAGCTCGTGAAAACCTGAGCAGCCAGCACAGCACATTTATAAATGCTCAATAAACACTAATTATTACCATTATTATTTCAGTTCTGGCAATGTCACTTAGCAGCTGGACCTGTGTTTTGAGAAGTTACTTGTGTTCTCTTGGACTGCTTTCTTATGTTTAAAATGGAGATTCTAAACTCTCCTGTGCCCACTTCCCTTGAGTAGTTCTGAGCACATGTAGAGAAAATGTATGTGAACTTGGTGAGAAAAATACTATAAAAACATAAGGTATGACCATGAGCCTAGTTTTCTGGAATGAGTATATGGCCGTGACTTGGATTCCTTGGAGGGAAAGGGCTGTGATAAGTGTAAAAGTGCTTGTTGCATTTTGATTTTGCTTTCTTCTCTCTCTAGGGAATTAGAATAATGGAGATGTTGCTAAAGGAACAGTGTGGTGCCCCCTTAGCTGAATAAAGAATCCGCAGTGAGTACCAAAAACAAAATCAGAATTCTTTCCTCCAGCCATGTTTTTAGGCTCTTAAGCCCTGTATTATGCGTCAGCCTCCCTGGGCTGTTCATGCTGTACATTTCCCAGTTACATGCAGAGGCTCCTGTCTCACAGGTGTTTCGTTTTCTGTTCAGTACCTTCATTTACTTAGTTCTTTGATTTTCAGAGCAGTTTTGTACCTCGCGCTGGGTTACAACGGCATTCAAATTGTTGAAACCGCTCAGCACAATCCAGCGTGATTACGCTCTGCAAGGTGCCATAGATTTGTAGACTTCGGTGCAGGATTAACTGAACCTTAATTTTATTGTTCTGGGGACAATGGAAGGAGAGGGTTAAAGCTGTCTCTGAAGTAGGAAGGAAAACAAGGAAGGGGCATGTTTTGATTGGCCAGTGAAATAAATGTATTTTGTTAGTCATGTATATACTTCCTCTGGTTGGCAGTGGCTGCCTGAAATGCTATTGAGAAGGATTCTGACATTTTGAGCATAATATCAGGCTCTGGGTAAGGGTGCCTGAGTGATTAGCAATGTTGGCCACGGGCAGAGGATGGGAGAAAGCGCTAGTGCTAGAGCTCATACCGTCTCTAGTGTAAGACAAATGCTGTAGGGTTCACAGGTGGCAGGGGGAGTTTAGACTTGCTTAATTTTTTTTTCTTAAGTTTTTATTGTCTGCATGAAGAAGGGTGTCCATAGTGGAAAGGACAGACCAGAGTTATTTTTTTTTTAATTTTTTTTTAATGTTTATTTATTTTTGAGACAGAGAGAGACAGAGCATGAATGGGGGAGGGGCAGAGAGAGAGGGAGACACAGAATCGGAAGCAGGCTCCAGGCTCGGAGCCATCAGCCCAGAGCCTGACGCGGGGCTCGAACTCACGAACCGTGAGATCATGACCTGAGCTGAAGTCGGACGCTTAACCGACTGAGCCACCCAGGCGCCCCCAGACCAGAGTTATTTAAGAGAGAACCAAAGCCTAAAATAAATGAGTGTAATGGATTTGCATCTTCCCAAATTTATTGGAGTTAAATTTTTAACATGTGAGAGAAGGTAAAGCCATTGAGTAAAGCAAACGCTCTCTTGGGTAATTCATCATTACCTCAGATTTCCCTTATGTTGGCTTAAAATTGTAGGACACATAGTTTTGTATAAGCAACCTTGGACTCTAATTGTGATCTAGAATGAAGTTTGAGAACAATTAACCAAAGAAAAAACAAAATGAACATTTATGTACAAGTACTTCAGCACTGAGTGCATGCTGGCAGATCTATGAATAGATTTATTCATTACTGGGGAGGCTAAATAAGATAATTCCATTTAGCACAAGCATGGCACATGGCAGGTGCTCAAAAAATGTTGAAATGGGATCTAAATATGGTCTGTTCCTAAATCCACTCTGCTCTTTGAGAACATTTTTATGAAGCATTTTTGTGAGGCTCACAAAGCACCTGGGTGCCGATCCCTTCTTATCCTGGAGGGTGGGATCTAAAGTCAGCTCCAAGTGAAATGAAAGACTGGGAAGGGACTCCACTTACAACTATACGCTGGTTTCCAAACTTCAGGTTAATGATTTTGGAACATCACTGAACCTCAGAATCCTCTGGAGGATTTGTTAAGCGTAGATCGGTGGGCCCCACTCTCAGTTTCTGTGTAAGTAGGTCTGGGGTCGGGTCCTAAGATTTGTGTTTCTAACAGGTTTCCAGGTGATGCTGCTGTTCTTGGTCCAGGGACCACACTTTGAGAACGATTGCTCTAAATGAGGTCTCATCTCTGAATGAAGACAGATTAAATATAAGGGCACCGAGGAAGCTAACAGCTGGGGTTTTGAAATTGTTGTCATGCAGTTTATTGACTTTAGATTAATCAGAGGAATGATCTTGTGTGGTTTTTCCCAGATTTTAGGGTCTCGGTGCTTGTTTAACTGCTTTTTTTCCCCCCTGCTTAAATGTGGACAAGCTCCACAGAGTGGTGTAAAGACGACTGAAAAGAACAGAGATGAGACTCACACCAACTTGTGTTTTTGATTTCAAATGCTGTTAGTGAAATGAGCAGATTAAACAAGCCTTACTGGTTGTCACAAATACGCATGTTCTTGTGGGTTTGCTTGTTTTGTTTTTACTGTGGTTGAAAGCTGATCAGGGCTCTTTATTGTTTCTAGTAACAACTCGCTCTTCTCTTTCAAGTGAAGTGTCTGTGAAGGACAGTTGCATTCAGGGCATTTAATGCAACAGAGTGTTTGAAGGATTTACCTAGTTCAGACTGTTGTAATTCATGACCGGGTGTCTCAGGGTGGTAAATGGAAAGTAAGGGGAATATACTTTTACCACATGAATTTACAGTTACTGCAAATTAGAGCTTGTGGCTGAGGCTTTAAAGCTTTTTTTTTTTTTTTCAATGTCCACTTCATTGAAGTATTATGCATGTACAATTAAATTCACCAATCCCAAGTGTACATTTTGGTGAGTTTTGACAAATAGGTGTAGTTACGTAAGCATCACAAAAATCGTAACATACAACACTTTATGGCTTTGTGGTGCTGCCGTGTTTTTGCCAGTTTGTTGCTTCCCTTTTTTTCTTGACTATTACAAAGTTTTGGCAAGCTTGAAATGTGCCTGTTTTAATGGGACTTCTTCTGTTTTCAAAAGTGGCTCTATGGAAAATGGGAGAATGGTTGTGGGTTGGGGGAACTCTACTGTTTTTATGAGCAATAAAATGCCACATTAAACGGAAGGGGGGGCAGGTATCAGGGCTAAGGCTGTAGAAGAAGGGTCAGTCACTTGTTGCCCTCAGGCCAAACCCAACCTGCTCTCTGCTTTTGTAAATAAAGTTTTATTGGCACACAGCTATGTCCCTGGCTTTGTTATGGCTGCAACGGCAGAGCGAATAGCTGTGACAGAGAGCTCTTCTCCAGCAAAACTTAAAATATTTATTGTCCTTTAAGAAAAAGCTTTCTGTCCTGTAGGTTGTGAGCATGCCCTCTCCTAAGTTAAGACCAGGAAACCTGGTAGTGGTTGTTTAGCCTTTTTTACATTGCATTTAATCACATCTTACCTATATTCCAAAGTTAATAGTTTATTTTGTCTGTATTAGTTTTAACATCACCACTCGGCTGATTTTATTTTAAGGCATAAAAAAGCACTGAAATGATCACAACAGTGAAGTTAAAATATCAGAGGCAGTGATCATTAAAATTGCTCATGAAGTTCTAGTGCACGTGCATAATGGAGTAGAAATGTAAGCATTTTGTGTAGCAGATAAGGTAGCAGCACTGTGATGTGGCAGTGGTGTAGGTGCTGGGTACGGTCAGTGTACTCAGTTTGCCAGTTGGGGAATTTTGCAGTTCTTAAAAACAACAACAACAACAACAACAACAACTTCCCATGGGGTTTGCATGAATGCGCATAGGGAGACATTATTTACTATTTTTATATCCTACCACATTTCAAATTTGCATGATTTAAATTCACATAGAATGTGGCCACCTTGGATATGGTGCCCAGTTCTAAAGATACTCCCCAGAACTCTCTGGCCGTGTATCCACATGGGCATTTGAAAATTAGAAAGCTTAGAAGGCGATTTTATCATGAACCAAAATGGAGGCACATACATCTCAGTAACCAATATGCTTGTAGAGTTGCTGCTGACACATCCGTTTGATAGATTTTTGATTTCCTGTCATTTTTGAATAAAACAAATAGCCCTGACATCTGTTTGTTCTTGCCGCTGGCAGTGGGGAGACACGGCTCGGTGAGGTTTGATCACATAGGAGAGTTCCTTCACGCTGGAAAGATTAAGACCTCCGTTTTAGCTATATCTTAACTCCCCTTTGAACCAGCTCCTCTGGGTAGCTGGACTTTATAAAATAAGGTGCTGGCTTTGTTCGAAGATCATTAGGAGGCAGAAATGCAGTTTCTTCCAGAATTATCCACAGTGATGGAATTCAAGTGACCCTTAAGAGTTGCTTTAGAAAAGAGGCAAATAAGTATTGATTGGGGAGACCTGTTTATTAGGTGATAAAGCCAACTTGCTTTCTCTTGCAGGGAACCTGTGTTGTCCTAATTTGCTCAAGAATCACTTCTTGGCCCCAACACATCACTGATGCAGTTTTTGAAATCCAACTTTAAGGATACACTGTTGGCAGCTTCAAGAAGAGGAGACCCTCCTTCCAGGACATGAAATGATACACTCCCCTGGGAGCCTGCCTCAGATAGTGGCACTCATGGACATGAGACCTGCTAGCTGGGTTTTTATGGCACAGTCTCTTTATGATTTACAAATAAAGGAAAAAGAAAACCATAGAAGGTGACGTCTGCCCTTCTTGGATGTCCCGCTGACTGCCTGGTGACAGTGTCAGGGAAGCCAAGGACAGGCTGGAGGCCTGGCAAGTGGTGCTGGTGCCCATATGTTATCAGCCTCACTGCTCATGGGATTCATGAGAAGATTCTGGGACGGATAAAGGAGTTAAACCTGATGCCTGATGCATGAGTGTCCTACAACAGAAAGGAATATACCAGGCCAGTGTTGAAGCTAAGCTACATTTAGAGTAATGTTTGGTTCTCAGAAATTGAGAGCATTTAATGTCTACCCATAAGTACTACTTAACTGTCACCAGTATGGCTTTTATAATGTAACCTGTCCACAGTATGATTTGGTCTTCTGAAAGAACATGGGTTGGAGAGCGGGAAGGCAGGGGGTGACTTTGGCATTATGTGACATGGAGCGCAGCATGAACCTCTCTGTGTTTCCCTGGCAAGTGGGGCTACCTGGGCACAGGTGTTCTGTGTAGTGATGATTAGACAAGGAAGGGAGTTTAGTATGAAAAGCACAGGTTTGGGAATTTGACAGAACAAGTGTTACCACCTACTAGCTCAATTATTGATTATCTACATAATTTTCATTTTTTCCAAAGCTCCTTCTTTTTCATTGCACAACGAGGTTATAAAATTAACTTTGTGAGGTGGTCGGATCAATTTGGGATTGTGTGTATAGAGTGCCTAGTACGCTACCTGTTGCATCGTAGAAGTCTAGTACCTAGACGCCATTACTATGTGAAACCATTTTGAAAATGTACTTTTCAAATGTAATATGAGGTAGTATTACTGTTTGAAAATTAGGTGACAGTAGTTTGCATTTACCATGATTGGAAGCCAAAATATAAGTGCACACTACCTAATAGGAAGCTTGAACAGAGGCAGTAATTTGGAATTCATCTGCTTAAGATAAAAATTGGGCCATTACTGGGAAGTCTTGGGGAAATTGTTCTTTTTTTTTTAATATTTGAAAAATTTTCCACTTAGTGCAGTGATGAATATCAAAGCAATTTTATTTTTTATACAAGTCTGCCACTGTGAGCTTCTTCTTACTGTATTTGAGCTGTTTGTGCTGCTCGAGTTCTGTCTTTTAGGATAATCTCTCCTCATTTTCTTAGTGTCTCGTTCTTCAGGTGTGTTGGAGAGAAAATGAATGGTAGAAACCAGAACAAAACTTTGACTTCTTTTTCCAGTTTGTCAGCGGCATTTGGTAGGCTTTTGGAATAATAGCCCATTTCAAAAAATAAGAGGCCATGTAAATGATCACAGAGGTGAGAGGTTAGAAATCCGTATGACGCTGAAATAAACTTAATGCATCCTACCCAACAACCTACATCCTCTGAAGCAGGAGTTCTCAGCTTTTGGTGTTCATTAGAATCATCTAGGGAATGTTATGCACTTTTGCTGATGAGGGTACATCCTAGAGCAATAAATACATCAGAATCTTGGAGATTCTGGGTGGAACCCAGGCATCCATCCATACTTTTTAAAGCTCCGTAGGTGGTTCTCATTGGTAACTAGGGATGCGAACACTAGACTGAATTCTTGGTGATTTTCAGACATTATTTGATTGATTTCTTAACACCTCTGAGGTAGGAAAGGATATTTGTACCAAGAATTTTTGTTAGAAATACAAAGAGTGGGGTGCCTGGGTAGCTCAGTCAATTAAGTGTCTGACTTTTGGTTTCAGCTCAGGTGATGGTTCATGAGTTTGAGCCCCGCATCGGGCTCCACACTAACAGTGCGGAGCCTGCTTGGGATTCAGTCTCTTTCTCTCTCTCTCTCTCTCTCTCTCTCTCTCTCTCTCTCTGCCCCTCCCTGCACTCTCTCAAAATAAATAAATAAACTTAAAAAAAAAAGAAATTGAAAGAATGAAGCAGAAAGAGGACGAATTTTTGCTAATTCCTTAAAACCAGGGTGGCCAGTGCAAATGGCTTTGGGGACCTGGCAGGTGATCTGATGAGTCAGGCAGGCTGGTGGCGCCTTGGGAGACCCTGGGAACACATGTCTGTTTAAAGGTGGACAGCTGCTGCCCAGCTCTCACACACTGTTGCCATGTGGCTGTTTTTTCTAGTTAACTCTAATTTCCTGTTTTATAGGAAAAGACAGACTTTTTTTAAAGAAAAGAATTCTCCCAATTTTTACATGCTGGCAGTAATTCAGAATTGTTTAAAACATTGTGCTGGCCAAACCAAACATGTTTTCCAGTAGTTTCCGGCCTCTGCCTCAAGAGTGTCAAGGCCCAGCCTAAACATCCCAGTCAGTTTTTAATTGATTTGCATTTCCCCACTCTGGATGGAAGCTACATTCTGTCTCTTCTCCAAGACTGCTTTGATATGTATTTTCCTCCCATTCCCAAGAAATCCTCTGGAGTTGCTTCAGACACTTATCCTCTCTCGATATTTTTTTTTTTTAAGCCTTCTGCAGGCATCCATTACTTCAAGCTTCACATATATGTGTTAGAATTATTATGCTCTTTTTAACATTAATTAGAGCTTGTTAGAGTTTATTTTTATAATATGTCAGAATCCTTTTCCTGTGAGAAAACATTTAGAGATGTCAGAATCAGGAGTACTGCCTTACTGGGCGTATTAGGAACATGTGGGAAGGGGTTAATTCACAGACCAGGCCAGTCTCCTCCTGACCTGGTGTGGCTGGGCCTAAATCTCGAGGCAATGATTTTGTCCAGTGATTCCCACACTTCTCCTTGAATCAGAAATCCTCGGGGGAGGTGTGCTAAATGCAGGTTCCCAGGCCCTCCGCCAAAGATTCTGATTCATGAAATCTCATTTGGGACCGAGGGGATCTGCATTTTAAAGCAAGTTCACCAGGAGATTCAGCTGTGCTGTTCCACAGACCATATTTTGAGAAACACTGATTTCAGGACAGCGTTTTTGCCCTCCGTGTCTCCTATCGTGCAAAAACGTTTTGCAATCATTTGGGCCCACTGATCAATACAGTTGACCATTCAGGACAAAACATAAAGTTCTTATGCTGAGATGAACTGACTTTAGCTATCCTTATGTGATTAAGGTGCTTTTACCATGAAGGGTCTTTTATGGTTTCAGTCATATGTGGGTAAAAAAAAGGTGCTCTATTCTTTTTATATAAATTGCTTTGTGTATTTTATAAGCAGTGTATATGTAGTAATATCCTTTTTGTCAGACATTGTAGGGTGCATGGTATAGACAAGTTGAGGTTATTCTTTTAAGTTGCATGTCTTTTTTTGTATTTTAATCATTTACACTGTAACACTTAATTTAGTATATATTTCCCTGCTTTTGCAAACAATCTACTAAAAATAATGAAAAAAATTAAGGTCATCACTTATGTTTTTCACTCTTTCAGGTCCTATTTGGGTTTGTTAAAGCCCCTACCGTGAATGACTCTGCTCTTTGAGATCTGCAGTGGTTTTTGCAGGGTGTGTTTTCACTCACTGTTACCTGTTACCTTTCTCTCTGCCGTTACTCTCACCTGCCTCTAGGAACCCTCATCTGCTTCTTTATGGGGCTGGGAAATTATGTCATTGCATACTCTATGTCCAGTAACAGTAAACAGAACCTAAACGAGGCTCTGAGAGACTTTTTTCTGAGGACATGCTGCCTTGACTTGGTGATGTTATTTTACTGTAACTTCCTGATTCTCAACTTCAGTTGTCAAATCTTTGACCTCAAGGTAAGTGAGATGTTGCCACACATGCTTTCTTTTGATCTAGAAGTCATTGTCTCCCTCAGTTGTGTAAGTGTTTTTATATGTACCGTTGTATAATGTGAAACATAAGTTAAATTCAAATGAACATTTCTCAGGCCCCTTTTTTATGAGGTATGAAGTATTTTTGATTCAGTGTTATTGTGATTTAGAGCTATAAATGAGTAGTATAGCTCTGAAATTCAGTCCTGTAGACATTCTGAAATAAAGTTTGTTATGACTCATACTTATGCATGAATTTTACTTTCTTGGGGGGGGTGTCACTTGACTCAGCAGAGCTCGTGTGTATCATTGGTAGTGATGATCCTAGTCCTTTGCAGCAGCCCCAGATGAGGCTGTTATACCAATCGTATGATGTCAGCTCCCCGCTTCCCCCAAGGTGAGCCATTAAACTTTCTCCCAGCAATAAACAGAGGCCACTTTTATTGGGTGATCTCAGCGGGCTTTGGGCTAATGGAGCCAAGGTCCGGGGTTGACAGAGGAGAACTGAAGCACAAACAGCAACATGAGGTCACGTGATCCCCCAGAGGGAGGGGGCACAGCAGCTCCTTGTCAACTTGCGAGGCTCAGCTCTCTTTTCTGAACTTTGTTTCCATGAGATCCTTTCACTTGTCTGCTTTTTACCTGGGTGTATTTGAGTGGCTTTCTGTGCCTTGTTTCTAAAATGCTTTGTCCAAGCCCTATTGATGTCTTTCTTTTATTAGAGCCTGGGTGCCTTAAGGAGTAGAGTCCTTAGTTCAACCAGCATTTATTGAACACCTATTATGTTCAAGAAAAAAGCAGGATTTATCTTGTTCTGACTCAATCCAGGGGTTTCTAGGAGGCTTGCATCTTCATTATACAGACATATGGCAGCAGTGGGTAATGATGGTAAGACTGGACACACGTACCTGCTGAGTAAATCAAACAATGATTGCTTATTTAAAGGATGCACACACACACACACACACACACACACACACACACACACACACAAAATCAGCCCAGGGCACGCAGTGCGGAGATCAGCACGTAAATGTTTAGCTTGGTGGCCCTGAAGCCTCACCAGCATATTGCATGGTTGTGGATGATCCTGTGTGAATTAGTGAGGGGCACATCATAAGAAATGAAGATATTTTTTGGAAGATAACCAGTTTTCTGTAGGAGCAGCCTTACAAAGAGAAGGGCGGAGCTGCCCTGCATGAGCCCGTCTCCTCATCTGAGCCACATAGAAACTTCACATTTCATAATGATTGCTGGATAGAGGATATTCAGGCATAAATATCTTTTACCTTCAGACTGTTCTGACTATTACAGCCTGACCCAAGCACATTCCTGAATTCAGGGCTGCAGGATCAGCATAGTGTTTTCCTGATATCTGGGTGGGGCCTGCAAACCCCAAAACCTTCACGCAATCATTGGACAGACTGAGGCAGGTAGAGAGGTGGAATCCTAAGAATGACAAACCCAGTGTGATGGGGGCTTGGAATAGAAATTATATTAACCAAGTGGAACAATTTATAGAAATTTAAAATGTGATAGTTAAATTTTTACATGCAGTATTTCTTACACACCTTGACTGCCAGTCAGAACCCTCTGGGTAGCTTTAAGACATACTGATGCTTGGGTCTCAGCCCCAGAGTTTCAAGACTGTAGCCCTGGCATCAGGATGGTGTAAAGCTCCCCAGCTGATCCTGAAGCCATGAATGGAAATTCCTACCATCGTCAGAACTAATGTCTGTTTTTCCCTGAATGGGAGCCCTTAAGAAGCTAGCAGGAGGAGGGATGGTAATATGAGACCTCTCCCTTCTAGTGATTTGCCTCTAGGACTTCAGAAAACTACTTTACTGTCCAAGAAAAAAGAGCCCCAATGTCTCTTAAATGCTAGTAGGGGGAAAGTGAACCTAAAAATACTCTGCCATGTGTAGTTTGCTTTGTTGTGACCAAAAGTTTGAATTGCATTTGTTGGAACAGAATCGAATGCGGAGAAAGGATCCCATAATAACTCCAGACCCTTGCTTGTCTTCAAAGGGTTAACCTGAGTTACTGCACTTCCGGACCTTAAGATGTAGCTCTCCAAGCTATGGACAGGCGTGCTGTGCAGGAGGCGGCAGAGACAAAATAGCAGCCACCATCCTGTTAAATTAAACTCCGTGGAGCTATTCTCCAGCATTCTCGGAGAAGGTTAGAGCCGTTTCATGCCTGCCATCTGTTAGGCTGCTGATGGAATCATTACTTCTTTGTGTTGGTGCCAGGATGAACTTTTAGATCCGATGACGAAGGAGAAAATGCTAACCGTTCAGTTGTATGCTTTTGTTTTCTTATTTTGAGTTTAGATGGTCCCCTAAATTCACAAGTCCATCACTTGTGCCAACAATTGAAATTCCCTCACTGCCAATTTTTTTTTAGAGGTGTAGGGGGAATTACTTTCTGGGCTGAAGCTCCCCTGTTATTTGTATTTGTTTAAAGATGTAGTCATTAATCTCATCAAAAGCAAAGTAAAACAAAATTTTCCCTGGTCCCCAGGATAGGAGGGGACCCAAAAAGTGCCCAGAAAGAATTAAATGGATGAAATACCCTAGCGTCTAGTCATTGTCACTGGAAACAGGATATAGGGCAAGGAGAGGGAGAGAAAAAGGGGAAAAGCCTATCAGGGTTATATCTGCCACTGAGTAGATCAGGGTGAGTGTGAGGAAAACTCGGTTGTCTGATATTTTCTTTCACAAATGACATTTTGGAGAATTAGAGAATATAGCATGGAAGTTTAGAGCCTCAATTCATGTGTTGCTTCCCCCCACCCCCAGTACATATTCATAGATACAGAAAAAAATTTTTTCATGCAACTTTCCCCTGGTATCTTGGTGATTGGATCTAAAGACTTTGGAAAACTTGAGTCCCATCTGAGGCACTAGATGGCTACAATTTTTAAATACAGTTTTAAATCGGATTAAACAATGCATCAGCTTCCAGTTGGAACTTTTCCAGTATGGAGAGTCATCTCTTTCTATGTGTGAAGTCAGAAGCTAGCGTTATAACTATTTCCTTAGGTGTTAATTGTTCTGTCAAGTGCTATGAGAACCATTTCTTCCTGGAAAAAATAAGTGCTAACGATGTTTTTGGGCCTTAATAGGGCAAGGATTTTACAGAGAATTGGGGAAAGCAGAGTGTCAGTCAGGCATTTATTCCCCCCCCCCCCCCCCCATCTGCCTCTGAAACTTCTTCCTGGGGATTGTCACCTGCAATTTTCTAAACAGGGTATTTGTACCCTTGGGAATATTAACCATCTCTACGAGGGATGTATGAAGCCACAAGGCAGATGGACAGAATGCTCCTCTTAGAGCCTTCCTTTTGCTCAAAGATTTGTGGGAAACATTGTTTTTATATTAAAACAAACATAGAGCCATATAACTTTGTGGAATGTAAAATTAGAATGGATCCTTAAGTAGAAAAGAAGACTTAACGTCCTTTTGCTTGGAGCACTGCTTAGTATGCTGCCTACTACATAGCAGGTGTTATATTAGGTTGAATCTAATGGAAATACCGAAGAGTAGCAATTACACGTGCTTCAGCCTGCTACAAGCGCCTGCAATTAATACATCCCCAGTGTTCCAGGGCTGTCTTCTGCTAGTGACAGTCACATTCCTCTCTGGAAACGTTGGCGAAGCCCTGGTGTAGGCCGCTCCAATCCCTGGGACTCCCAGAATTCCCATGTCCCTTAGAGTCGGCCTGGAATCCCAGCAGTATGGCCCTTGCCTGCCAATATCTTATGATACAAGATGGGGTAAATCTCCTGTAAACTTGAGCCAGCCTTGCCATCAGGGGCATCATGGATTATTTAGAGGGCCGAGTTAACATACAGCTCTTAGTTGTTGGGGAGGTACATAAGTATGAAGGGTACTTTTTAAGTATTAAAGTTTAAAATCTTTTTCTCTCATTTGTTGGGAGGTGGTCAGGTTTCCTCTTTTGTTAAGAGAAAACAGTAGTCAGGCAAATGTTGTTTGTCAATATAATGTTTTTGACATACCGTTTTTCCCTAAATGGAGGCAGTTCAGATACACCTATATAAACGCTGCTTTTCTAACCGGTCTGTCTAGTGTTTACTCAAGTCAGGGTGTTCGTTAAAATCCTTGAGAAGGGGTATAATTAGTCTTGATGGGGTCAGATAACAAACACAAGGAAAAAATTAATGAAGCAGTGTTTTGATTCTTGATTCTTGTAATTATAGTGGTGCGGCTGGTTCTCCTATAGTGAAGCTTTTACCATTTCCAATAATAAATGTCTTTTCGGGTTGTATTCTCTCACATATGTTTTAACTGTCATCTAGATGGAAATTGCATGGCAGTTGCCAGCAGGAATAACCTTTACTTTATTTACAAAATACATATATATTTCTATTGAGAATATCGACGATGGTCGTACCTCAACTTCTTTGTTGAAAGAACATGTCCTGGTCAGATCTGAATTTCCCTTCACAAAAGTGAAATATGACTATATTTTGGGTAATAGCTTAAGTTGACAATACCAGAAATTTGAGCATTGATTCAATGCTCAATTATATCCTAGAAACTTAAATTTGAGTTCTGGTTCTATTATGTCCTAGACACGTCCATAAATTCTCAAAGCTTTGTTCTGTTCATATGGGAAGGAGTAATAATGGGGATTTTTTTTAGGGTTGTTGAAAGGGTTAAGTGAGCTCAAGACATGTAAAAACTGTTGGAACCATGCCTGGTATGTGGTAAATGCTCAGCAGTCTCTGGAAGAGATTGTGTTAAGTTGGTGTTCTTTAAATGTTTGGTAGAATTCTCCAGTGAAACCATCTAGGCCTTAAGATTTCTGTTTGAAGGAGATTTTTTAAGTTGTTATTTAAATTTAAGTTAGTTAACATACAGTGTAGTCTTGGTTTCAGGAGTAGATCTTAGTGATTCATCTCTTATGTCTGACAGCCAGTACTTGTCCCAACAAGTGCCCTCCTTAATGTCCTTCACCCATCTGGCCCATCTCCCCACCTAGCTCCCTACACCAACCCTCAGTTTGTTCTCTGTATTTAAGAGTCTCTTACGGTTTGCTTCCCTGTCTGTTTTTATCTTATTTTTCTTTCCTTGCCCTATGTTCATCTGTATTGTTTCTTAAATTCCACATATGAGTGAAATCATAGGATATTTGTCTTATTCTGACTGACTTACTTGATTTACAGGTGTAGTATTTCTTTCATAGTTTGAGTGCATCAGGGGCTCTTGGGTGGCTCAGTCGGTTAAGTGTCCGACTTCAGGTCAGGTAATGATCTCACACTTTGTGGGTTTGAGCCCTGCATCAGGCTCTGTGCTGACAGCTCAGAGCCTGGAGCCTGCTTTGGATTCTGTGTCTCCCTCTCTCCCTGCCCCTCCCCGTCTCTTTCTCTGTCTCTCAAAAATAAATAAACATTAAAAAATTTTTAAATAGTTGGAGAGCATCAAATGCTCTATTTCATTTTGGGTGAGGGTGGTAGTTTGTGTTTTTGAGGAATTGGTCCATTTTATCCAAATTGTCAAATTTACATGTGTAGGGTTGTTCATAGTATTTTCATATTAACCTTTTGATGGTCTCCTTGGTCTTTAATGACATGCTGTTTTATTCCTGATATTGGTAATTTGTGTCTTTTCTTTTTTCTTTGTCAGTTGCTAGGTGTTAGTTTTATTCATATTTTAAGAGAATTAGCTCTTCATTTCATTGATTTGCTCTATTGCTTTTCTGGTGTGTTTTGTGGATTTCTGCTTTTTATTATTTTTGTTTTCATTTGCTTGGGTTTTTTTTTTCTCTTCTTTTTCTAGGTCTTCAAATGGGAGCTTAGATTATTGTTTTGAGACTTTTTCATTTTTCTAATGTATATATTTAGTGCTATAAATTTCCCTCCTAGCACCGCTTTAACTGTGTCTCACAAAATTGGATTTTATTCCATGTAATATTTTAAAATTTATTTTTAAAATTAATTTTATTATGTGTATGTGTATATATATATAAGAGAGAGAGAGAGAGAGAGAGGATGTATGAGCAGGGGAGAGTGGCAGAGGGGGGAGAGAGAGAGAATCCCAAGCAGGTTCCATGCTCAGCACAGAGCCTGACACAGAGCTCTATCCCATGACCCTGGGATCATGACCTGACCTGAAATCAAGAGTCAGATGCTCAACCAACTGAGCCACCTAGGTGCCCAGTGTATTTTTAAAATATCCCTTGAAACTTTCTCTTTGATCCATGGATTATTCAGAAGCTTGTAGTTTTATTTCCAGTTGTTTGGAGATTTTTCAGCTGTCTTTCTGCTATTGATTTCAGTTTGATTTCACTCTGGTTGGAGAACACACCTGTATAATTTCATGGTGAGGTTTGTTTTCTGGCCCAAGATATGTGTTCTATCTTGGTATATGTTTCATGGGCACTTGAAAAAGAGTGGATCTTCTACTGTTGGGTGTAGCATTTTATAAATGTTGATTGGATCCTATTGATTGATGGTGGTGTCAAATTCTTCTGTGTACTATCTGATGTTCTGTCTTGTGTTATAAATTGTTGAGAGAAGGATGTTGAGGTCTCCAACTACAATTGTAGATTTGTCTATTTCTTCTTTTATTTCTTTTGATTTTTCTTCGTATACTTTTCAGCTCTTCTGTTAAGTACATGCACATTTAGGTTTGAGATATCTTCTTTTTGGCTTAACCCTTTTATCATTATATAATATCTCTCTCTGTCCCTGGTAATTTTCATTGCCCTGAAGTCTCCATTAGCTGGAGTTCCTTTAATAGGAATTCCTATTTCTTTTTATTAATATTTGTATGATGTATCTTTTAAAATTTTTCTTTTAATCTGCCTGTATGGTTACATTTGAAGTGAGTTTTCTTGCATACAGTTTGGTCATGTTTTTAAAAGCATTCTGTTGATCTCTGACTTTTAATTAATGATTTAGACTGTTTAAGTTTAATGCAATTATTAATATGTTAGGGCTTACGTCTTCCATTTTATTTTTAGATCTCTGTTTTTTTTCTTCCTTTGGGTTTTTTGAACACATTTTAGAATTCTTGTATGGTTTGTTCATATATAGTACTTTTCAGCAAATCTCTTTGTATACCTTTTTTTAGTGGTTCTAGGTATCATACATGCATATATACATCTTATCACAGTCTCTTGGTGTCATCATTTTACCAGTTGAATGAAGTGTTGAAACCTTACCTCCCTTTATATTCCTGCCCCTTCATGTTTATAATTAATTGCCTTAAATATTTCTTCTACATTTAGCTGGAACCATATCAGTGTTTTAATTTTTTGCTTAACCATCAAACATAGTTTAAAAGATCCAATAGGAGAAGAATAGTTTACTGTTTGTGCCCATATTTTGTTTATTGTGTTCTTTTTTCCTTCCCAATATTCTGAAATTTCTTCTTTTATCATTGTTTTTCTGTTTAGAGAACATATTGTAGCCATTTTCTTTTTAAGGATAGAATTTCTGGAAACTAAGTTTTTTAGGTTTTAATTAGCTGAAAGTGTCTTGATTTCCCTGTAATTCCTTAAGGATATTTTCATAGGATAGATAGGATTCAGGGTTGATGTTCTTTTCTTCTAGCACTTGAAAAATGTGCCACTTCCTGTGGCCTCCATGGCTTCTGATGGGAGAAATCCACTATTTTTTTCCCAATAAGTGTGGTGTCATTTCCCTCTGACTAATTTTTTTTCTTTTTGTGTTTAATTTTCTAAAGTTTGGCTATGTTGTGTTTTGATGTGGATTTCTTTGGGTTTAACCTGTTTGGTGTTTGCTCAACTTCTTCAACCTGTCAATTTATGTCTTTTGCCAAATTTGGAAAGTTTTCAGTCATTTCAGTACTCTTTTTAGTACTTCCCAGCCTCTTTCTCCTCTCCTCTGAAACTGTAATGACATGAATGTTAGATGTTTTGTTATTGTCACATAAGTCCCTGAATCTATTTTTATTTCTTCATTCTATTTTTTCTCTGTTGTTCACATTGAGTAATTTCTGTTACCCTTTCACTTCACATTTTTTTTTTTGATCCCCTCCATTATCCTTTTGAGCTCATTCTTGGAGTTTTTTACTTTGATTATTATGTTTCACAGTTCTGAAATTTCTAACTGGTCTTCTGTCTAGTCTTACTTTCTTAGACTATTTTGTTATTTGTGTCAAACATGTTTGTAGTTGCTCAATGAAACACTTTTATGATTGCTTAAAAACATTTGCCAGGTCATTTTAATGTCTCTTTCATCTTGGTGTTGGTATCTTGATTATCTTTTGCTTTTGTTTTGAGATCTTTCTGGTTTGTGATATGATGAATTATTTTTTTATCGAAGTCTGAGCATTTGGGGTATTATGAGATGCTGGATCTTGTTTAGACAGTGTCTTTTAACTGGCTTATTGTGATGCTAGTCCAGTAGGGGAAAGGGTGGGTACTGCCTTATTAATTGCCACATAAGGATAAAAATTCTACATTGACATCTGAGGATGGAGAGACCTTCCCTGTTACAGTTTGGTGGGTTTGGGGATTCTCACTCTCCACTAGTCCCCACTGGTATCTCCCTGGCTAAGAGGGGTAGGAGTACCTCATCACCACTCCCCATCTGGTGTCCAGTAATACCATGGTATTGATGAATATCCAAACTCTCCACTAGGTCTCCCCGATACCGCTTTCGTAGAGAAGGAGGGAAGTAACTTCTTCCTGCCAGGTGGAGGTAGAAGTCCAGACCCCTCAAGTAGTTTCTACTGAGGGGATGAGGGAGTATTTGTTACCACTTGATGGGGATGAAAGTCCCAGCTCTCTACTTAGTCTTCTCTGACACCATCATAGCAGAGGAATTCGGAACCCCTGTTAAAGCCAGTAAGAGTAGAAGTCTAGGCTACTCATTTGACCTTTGCTGGCATGTGTTGGGGTAGCAGCCATAGTATTTTCTGTAGCATGGCGTACAGTGATTATCTTCTGAATGTTTTCTATCTTGCTAGGTGGCCCCTTTCCTGGTCCTCTGCTTAGAGACAGAAGGATATTGTTGTTGTTATTGTTTTGTCTCTGTGCCTGATGGCATTTCTAGGTTGCTGGCTTCTCCAGAACTCAGTCTTCCATATGTGAGGCAAAAAGAAAATCCAGGAAACTCATTGCAGTGTTGTTCTTTGGGTCTCGAGTTTCCTAAATGGGTTCCTTCTTTGTCCTACTTTTCTTAGTCTTCTTATTTTGTTTCTTACATAATGCTCAGGAGTTTTAATTGTACTGCCACTGAGTTTTGATAAGTCCAATGTCTTTGGGCTCCTTCCTGTACTTAAGTTCATCTTTCTTTTATGTCTTAGCTCAAGTGTCACTTATGAGAAACTCTCTCTCCTCTCACTCTACATACTGGTCTAGGTTTCCCATTGCACTCTTGCATAGCACGTTGCACTTCTCCTTGCAATAACTTTGTTCAGTGTCTGTCTCCTCCATTTGATTGTAAACTTTTTAAAAATTTTTATTAAAAAAGTTTTTTTTTGTTTATTTTTGAGAGAGAGACAGTGCAAGTGGGAGGGGCAGAGAGAAAGGGAGACACAGAATCTGAAGCAGGCTCTAAGTTGTGAGCTGTCAGCACAGAGCCGGACGTGGGGCTCGATCTCACGGACCGCGAGATCATGACCTGAGCCAAAGTCAGACGATTAACTGACTGAGCCACCCAGGCACCCCATGATTGTAAATTTCTTCCTTTTTTTTAACGTTTATTTATTTTGAGAGAGAGAGAGAGAGAGACAGCGAGCAAGCTGGAGCAGAGAGAGAATCCTAAGCAAGCTCTATGTTGTCAGCACAGAGACGGATGTGGGGCTCGAACTTACCGTGAGATCGTGACGTGAGCCAAAATCAAGTGTCACATGCTTAACCAACTGAAACATCCGGTGCCCCTTGGCTGTAAACTTCTTGAGGGCAGGAGTTGGTCCCATCTTGAATAAGTGAGCAACATTGTCATTTGCAAAATGAGGGAGTTGGAATGGTAAACTTAAAGACGCTCCATCTCTAATTTATTTTCCTTCTCTTTCCCTCATTCACTCTCATTTCTCTCTCTCCATCCCCCAAATAATTTCCAAAATAGAATTATATAGAAATCTTCTCTTTCTGTGCCCTGTCAATATTGGGTTTTATCATGACAGAGAAAATAAATTTGGGTTATAAAGAATAATGACATCTTATTATGGTTTTATTTTGTACTTATTTGAATAGCAGGAAAGTTTATTTATCCTGTCAATAAATATTGAGTATCTACTATATCCCAAGCTCTGTGGGAGGCTGTGGAGATAGAACAGTTTACTAAACAAAGTCCAAGTTCTCATAGAGCTCACAGTTGAAGGGTTTTTTTTAATATTATTGTGATCATTTGCATGTTTTTTGTGAATTGTGTCTCCACATCAGTTGTTTACCCATTTACCATCCTCTCCTTTCCAGTGCTTATTAAACAAATATTTTGCTCAGGAATATGAAAGATATAAAATTAAGACAATCCTTTTCATAAATCACTTAGCATCTATTCTGACTTATCAGTTCATGCATTCAAACAAAAATGTTTTTCTCACAAAAGCATTCTGGGCAGCACAGTCATCACTATATTGTTTATACTTTAAAGAATGTGGGTAAAACTTAAAAAAAATAAAGGGCAAAGTGCTTGTGATTTTGGCATATTAATTTTATAATGTGTCTGTGGCCTGACTACATAACAACAATTAATACCGTATATTGCAAGGGGGAATTGAGCAGTTGGATTTAATGAAACCATTTTAACAAGAACCAGTTGGAGTGTTAGGTTGTCATTGCAAAGGAACCTGCCTAGAGTTTAACTTGTCATCTTGTTTTATTATTTTATTTTATTTAACTTATTTATTTAAATTCAAGTTCGTTAACATACAGCACAGTATTGGTTTCAGGAGTGGAACCCAGTGATTCATCACTTACCTACAACACCCAATGCTTATTGCAACGAGTGTCCTCCCGAATGCCAATTACCCCCTTAGCCCATCCCCCCACCCACCAGCCCTCCAGCAACCCTCAGTTTATTCTCCGTATTCAGAAGCCCTTATGGTTTGCTTCCCTTTCTGTTTTTTATCTAATTTTTCCTTCCCTTCCCCTATGTCCAACTGTTTGGTTCTTGTTTTATTTTAAAATGATACTTAATTTGCATTTCCCAGACACCAGAGGCTGTGATGAGAGGTCCTGTGTGACAAGCCTGTAACATCAGCAAGGTTTTAAAACCCAGCATTAGTCTTAGGACCTAAAATTCTACTCACTACAGAGGGAGCTCTAAGTAGACTGCTTTCCTAGCATGACATAGTTGGTTATATTGATCTTAATCTCCCTTATCTGTAGGGGATGTTTTGGTTTATTTATTAAGTGATCCCATATCCATTATCTCAGTTAGTCCATGAAGCAACCCTGTGAAGAGGGTAGAAGGCGATTTACACATGAAGAATCAAAGGGTCACAGTGGGTTAAGTGACACAGCCAGTAAGTGGCTGAACTGTAGTCATTGTGCGGCCACATATTTATCAAACCTCAAATGAAATTTCATAGTAATGCTGGGTAATGCTAGATCCATCAAAGAGAGTTGTCTGTATGTCTCTTGATTTATATTTCCTGGTTACGAAGGATATTACTTATACCATGTCACGTCATTGTCATCCTATCTTATTTGCCTTATTTCCCTGAGGTGGAATAATAAACTCTATTGTGACTTACTTGATATGTTTCTGAGTATATGTGTAAAACGTGTCTTGTGAAAAGTTCTTAACTCACTTGCTTTCAAGTGACCCTGTTTGATTATTCTCTTTCTTGCTATGATCTTGACTACTTTGGTGATAGAGCTAGAATTGGTTAGACTAATTGTGATTTTTTCATCTATAACATGAGGTGTTTGTGTCAGCATCTGGAAAGTATACAAACTCAGGCTGGGAAGGGACCTTAAGAGCCTACGCTCTTGAATCAGATGGATCAGATGGATCAGACGGATTGCAAAGAAACCTGCCTAGACTTTAGCAAATGTTGGCTAGTAAGTCTGCCATTTACTGACTATGTGATCCGAGGCAAGTCATTTAAAAACTTTGAATTTAAGCTTCTTCATTGGTGAAAAATAATTGAAATTAGTGTATATTTATAGAATTGTTGTAAAATGATTAGTACAGTGCCTGGCATCTAGTGACCTCTTCAAAAAGGGCCAAGAAAATAGATGTTCTCTCTGAGAATTAACAGTTTGGTTGGCTGCCTTGATGAATGCTCCCCGTTTTCCAAAAAAACATGCTGATTGATGCCCCAATCACCCTGAATAACCACTGCTAGCACACCTCACTCATGTTTGTAGACTTCTGGTCTCCAATGTTGAATTACATGTTTTGCAAGGGTTGCTTGCATCCTAAATCAGTTTGTGTTCATTATAATTATTTAATTAACTGTTATGTAAACTCTGTATTAGTTTCCTATTGCTGCTTTAATAAATAGGACAAACATGGTGGCTTAAAACAATACAAATTTATTACCTTACTAAGTGTCAGCCTGAAATGGGTTTCCCTGGACTGAAATCAAGATGCTGCCTTCCTTCCCAAGGCTCTAAGAGAGAATCTATTCCCTTCCTTTCTCAGCTTTGAGATGCCACCAATATCCCTTACCTTGTGGCTGGCTCCTTTCTCCATCTTAAGCCAGTAGTGTAGCATTCTCAAATTACTCTCCACCTCTGTCTTTCACAAGGACCTCTATGATTACATTGGACTTACCAGCATAACCTCTCCATTTCAAGATCATTAATGTAATCATACCCCACCATCCTTTTTGTCCTGTAAAGTAACATATTCATTGAGTCTGAGGATTAAACTATGGGCATTTTGGGGGGACCATTATTTTGCTTACCACCATAACCTTTAACATTTGAGAGAAGAGAGAGGATGTTTTTATGAAATCCAGTTTCTTGCTTTGGAAAGACTCATTAACAGTGAAAAAAATTGCTTTTGAATTAGATGTGGGTTAGAGGGCTCTAACATTTTGGCCAAATCGTGAAAGTCAAGAAGGATTCCACACTTAGATTTCTTGTGGAAGTGTCTGTATGTTCTTGCTCCATTTAGAGAAACACACCAGAAACCAGAAAATTCTTTATGGTTTTGATTTTTTGGAAGAAATAAAATACAGAAATCTAGTCAGTACACTCATTCACAAAGAAAAGTCCTTGGCTCCACACCAGAAAACTGGTAAAGGCAAATATGTGTATTTTCATTTATTATAAATTGAAATAAAATATTGTAAATGTAGGAGTACTATTTTTTTATGTTTTCTCACTTTAAGATGAAATTTGTCACTTTCTTGGTTAACTAGCCAACTGCCAATCCCAACTCTGTCAGATAAAAACTGTCTATTATTTAACCAAACTACATTCTACTCCCATCCCTCTGTTCTGATATTTTTCACCCCTGGATCACAGATTCTTGACATTTTGGTGGAATCTTGCACCTCTTTGAGAACTTGATGAAAGCTAAGTCTGACCCTGAAGAATACCCATACAGATCATGTTTTCTTTCTTTTTTGTATCTTGGGTACAAAGAGTTGAGTTATTATACGTATTAGTTCTTGATCCAATTATCAGTTTGTGCAGATCCATCTTCTTCTTTTTATTCTATTTTATTTCATTTCATGTTATTTTATTTTCACTTTGACCTCCCATCCCCATCTCCACCTCCACCCCTGGAGATACACCGAGCTATGTATTATTGAAAGATAAATAGTATTGTGTTGCAATACTATGTTTCACATACAATTTTGGGTGAATTTGTGTGTCTTCTGAAAGCTACTCTTGGACATTAGGAGGTCTATAGGTCAAGGACCTTCTCTTTAATCTGTACTATTCAACACTGTAGTCACTAGCCTCGTGTGACTATTTTAATTCAAATTTAAGATGATATAAAATTGAAAAGTAGATTTCTCAGTCACACTAGCCACATTTGAAGTGCTCGGTAGCCATCTGTGGCTAGTGGCTGCTTACTATCTAGCACAGCATAGCACAGCATAGATCATGCCTGCCATCACAGAAAATTCTAACGGACAACACTTCCCCAAGTTATCTGTATAAGAACTCTCCCAGATCTAAGGATTATTTTAGTTGGAAACATTTTTTTTTCTAACTGGCATGCCTTTGTGCTTGTGTGGAATAACATTCCACAAAACTGAGAGAGTCCTCAATAGAGCAGATGGGAAGAGAGTCAGGGCATGAAAATTCTAAGTATTGGTTCTCGATCTAGCAAATTGAAGGACTTCAAATCTGCCCCCACCCACTTGATCTCTGAGGAATTCTACAGTGAAACACAATCCTGGAGGTCATAATTATAATACCTCACTTTTATATATAACATTTTGTAATTTGAAAACCTATTGATTTACACCTACCTTTGGTGATAGTGTTATTATTTTAACCATTGGTTCTTCATGAAATGTCCAGACTGGCATTAAGGTATGAAAATATAGGAGGTGATGTACAAGAGGTTTTTACTTTCCTCATTGAACCCCCTTTCAATCTACATTAAGAGATCATTCAGGGGCTTCTAGTTTCTGTGATCTCCTTCTCTCTTTGCTATTCCTCACGATTCTGGTTCCCTTCTGGAGTCAGGGACATGGAATCCTCTACTCTGGTCCCTGCTGAAAGGTGAAAAGTAGACCCTTATGGCCTTGGTCTCCTTTTATAGAAGGACACTTGGATATTTAGATTCTTCAGAATGGAAAAAATAAACTCTTTGCTAGTTTTGACAGTTTCTTACTGCATAATTTTAATAGGAGTGAGGAGTTCAAGGAAAAAAATAAGGCAAGGAAGAGGGAAATGACTCGCTGTAGTATAGCTTTATTTTCTGACAAAGACACTGGGGCTAAAAATGGGTCAATGTCATGCCTAAGATTATTCAGCTAGTGAGTCTCTTCTCCACATTCTGTGCTCTTTCCTAAGTCATGCTGACAACCTGGGATAAAGAACTCCACAGTTCCCAGACCACTTTGATGTTTGACTGTGTCTGATACATAGGACTCATTGAATTCCAGTTAGTATGCATCTTAGTCACCATGAATCTTATGGAATGAGAGGCACTGTGGCTGAGAACAGTAGTTGATGTGAACATTTGCCATGAGCAATAGATGTGATTGATGAGTCAATGAATGGGCACTTATGTTCAAAACTAAATGTCCCAGGAACTCTGATAGTCCCCAGATTTATAGAAGATAATTTCCCCTATGGAACTTAAATTTACTTTATATGTATTAGTACATTTGCTACAGCAGAGAACAACAAAGTTGCAGTGTGATAGGAAATGATGTGGATGTTGGGCACTTAACTTGGCTCATTCTTAGATAAGAAATTTGCTCTGGTACTTTCTCCAGCCATCTTCATCCTCCATGCATGATTCAAATTCATGCCTCAGTAAAATCACAAATGGTTACTTGTCATGAATCTTTATGTCTCTCTTGACTTGTCAAAACAACCTTAAATATGGTATTTTGACAGTGTGCTAGTGTTAGTACAGCTCATTAAATAGTACCTGTTCTCTACCTTTTGTGCATATGGTAGGATTGAATTTTTCTTTGATTTGCTGAAATTGGGCATGAGCAAGTGAATCAGTTTGGCTAGTGGAATGCTACCAGGAGAGCCATGAGCCACTTCCATACAGAAGCCTTAAGAGCCAGTGTGCAATGTGTGTGAGTGGAGCAAGCTCCCACTGTCTGGGAGAAAGCCTGAATCTGAAAAGTTGATAGATACATGGTAGGATAGGAAGCTGTCAGGGTGCAAAGCTACAGTTGATGCAAACATCAGGATGAAGGAATATGCTGAGGAACAACTGACACATAATCAGCATAATGTGTACCCACCATATTTGACTTATCCATGCTTGGGCACCAT